>NW_024387375.1:7367339-8567339 GCF_900408965.1 Simochromis diagramma
CATTTGGAACATGTGCAGAGGCAAGTGTACATCCAGCATCTTTCTTTGCTCCTTCAGCTGACATCTCATTAGAAGCATGTCAGGTCCCCCCACACAATGTTAGAATGATTATACTGCAGGGATGGTGTGGTTTACCATGACGGAAGGAGAAAAAAAATGGAAAGAAGCTCCTAGCTGCTTTTTTCTCAGTGTGCAGTGATATTATCTCGGGGTTAATTGTAATGCCAGCGCAATAAATCAAAAGCAATGTAAAGCTCAGAAAATGGCATTTGTTAAATGAAGTTCTCAATAAAGACATATTAGTCATAACAAAGGGCTCAGTTTGAGACAAACACCTTTGAAGTGATAACCAACGCTAACATAATTTTAAAAGCAATTACTTCTTTTTCCTTACACAGGTTCTTTAAAGTCATAGGCCACAAGCTTTATCCAGTCATCCATGCTTCTTTTGTTGTATAAAGTTATATATGTGACTGTTGTATATGACAAAAGTGCTATTTACTGCTGTAAACCACATCTGCTGTTCATTATAGTCCTTTTTTATCTCCTGACTAAAAGCAGCTCATCTTGATCTACCTCATCCTTGCTGTTAACAGCACCTAAAACAATTAAATTCAACCTTTTTATTGGTAGCTCTTTAGTGAACCATTATCTAATAAGCACCTGTTATCTGTTCGTTGGCAGAAAACTCCTGATGACGATTCAAAGGCCCGAGTCAGCAGGCACCAGCACTGCAGATACTAGACAAAAATGCACAAGTAGTGGTTTGTGTTTAGTCCATTCTGAGTTCTTAAATGATAAACAGATATAGCTACTAATAATCAGCTGCATTGATTATTAAACCCAAGTCATGCAAATTGCTAATGATGGCTACTTTAGAATAACTTTGCTCTTAAATCCTAGCACAGTGTTTTTATGTGTTTTAAATTTTAGCAATAGTCTCTTAAATTTTATTTTGACTTATTTAATATGATGCCATCAGCACATTTGTATAGACTAATCAGTGTATGACAACCAAGAGGCTTTAGTGCCATGATCATTCACAAAAAATATAAAGACATTATCTCTTTTGTTATGTTCACAATGATCCCACACTGCTTCAGTAATTTTGAGATTCCGGCTCTGGGGAGACCAATCCATGTGTGTTTTTCTATCCAGTTATGCTTTTACTGCACTGACAGTGTGTTTGACATCACCATGCTAAAAAAGCTGCTGCCACTCAGGTGCTTTTCATATGGTATTGCATGATGGCTCAAAATCTAATGGTACTTTTCTACCTTCATCATCCATCAAAATTGACAAGATCCAACACCACTGATTAAAACTGAGCCAATGATTTGAATGAAAATGTTTTAATTTGCATTATTCCCTCTGTAAGGTCTGATTTTCAGTTCAGTTCCTCTGCATACCTCAGCATTTCCGCCTTGTTTTCCTACCTTAAGGGTTTAAGAATATTTCTGATCTCCTTCTTCAGTAAACAATAAATTGCTCAGCTGAAGGGCCAGCAGCATCTCTCAGGTCCTGTGTCAGGTCTTTAACCTCGCCAATGATGTGTTTGTGTGACAGGCTTCTAGTAACGAAGCGGCTAAAGATAATTTTACATTGGGTCTGTTACGTCAGTGCAACACTGGTTCATCGGTGGAGTTAGATGCCTTATGCTTGTGTGATTCATAGGTCACTATTAAGTTGCTTAATTAATCAAGAAAACATTGTTTTGAAAAAATAACCTGGAGAGCTGCTCAAGACCTTTAAAAATCAAAATTATGTCTGGCCTCTTGGAAGAAAAATATAAAGAATATAAAGACGTTGCTATTCTATATAAAATATGGTAGAACTGTCCATTCGATTTATTTGCAAGACTCTACTATGTCCTGTATACTTATACTTTATGTGCTTAGGATTTTACAAGGGTATCATGATGCAACCCTGCTCATGCTGCTAGACTGTAATGCCCTCAACAGCACTTCAGATGAATCCTCCCTGGCTACATTTTTCTGCTGATGAGCGTGCTCATTCTAACAGACTTAATGTTTATGTTTCATGGATCTCTTTGTGGTGATATTTCTTACACTTTTACATTTCTGAAGGCTCCCAGCCAAACACAACACAATGACTTTAATTAGCTAGAGTCTCTGCATACAAAGATAATTGTGAATAATGTAGTTGCGGTACCCAAGGGTGAATGAACACATCATTTGCCTCACGCCTTGGTTTCTCCTGCGGGGGCATTTCAAACCATTCTCCCCCCCCAGTGAAGGTTAACTGTTATAAGGACACGGCGCAGAGGTGAGAGAAGGCCGCCTGATCATATTGACCCAATGATTCATCTTGCCTTCCCCTGTGTTTTGTGAATTGGGTTTAGTTGTGCTGTAGCTTTGTTGTAAATGGGCGGACAAGGTGACCCGTGTTGTAGATCAAACTGCTGAACAACTGCTTGGGGACAGGGTCCTACCCGCCTGACTGGACATCATTTTTCTCCATTTAGCCCCATCTCACACCTGTAATAGGGTGGTCGTCCACATGAATGCTCACGGCACCGCTGGGATAGAGCCGTGTTTTCGCTCACATTGCTTTGTCATTAACAAGAGTCAACAGGTTTACGTCACTTCTGTGCTAGCTTGAAAGGAGCCTAACCGCCAGTTGGTGTTTTTTGTTTAGACTTATTTCTTTGTGTTTTTAAAAATCTTATTCTTTTACCTTTGAATTGAAATCTGCTTAATAAAAGAAGATCATTGAGAATTGACAGCTTTGCCTCAGCTGTGAAATGCATCATGTAGAAAAATAAAAATAATCTCAACCTTATGAAAGCTCTTGTGACTGAGGTTTCCATTTTAAGGAGAATCTTTGTGTTTCTGCAGACACATTGACATTTTTTTTGCTGTGTCTAGTTAAGGTAAGGTGTTAGAGGATGGCTTACGTGTGTTGATAGAATGAAGGTATATTTACAGTGGTTTAAAGATTCATGAGTTCATTGTGGACCATGAGCATAAAAACTAACAAAGCACTGTGCTGGCCAGGGAATGTAAATATCACAGTTTGAACATGAGCACAACAAGATACTCATTTGATAGCCATAACTGCAGTTTCTCTCCAAGCAGAGTACCTGAACTATTCACCAGAATGAAGAACGTGACATGGCTCAAATATCAGTGCTTGAAAACAACACCAAAATAGACTCTCTTGTTAAAAAAAACCCACAGTCAATGCTATATTTCATTGAATGAATACGTATACTGACTCATTGTCAGTATACGTTGTTGTGCAGAAAAAAACAAACAAACTTTGGTACTTAGCTAATCTAATCTTGCACCGTTCATAAACATGCCTAAAAGAGTAGCTCATTTGCATGGGATGCACTTGTATTTTGAGTACACAAGTGGTAAAATGATGAGTTGGGGGGACAAAAATCACATTTAAATGAATGTTTGAGGCTAGAATGCAACAGAGCATAAAAAGGCTCCAAATACATTAATGCATTTTTCTATTTAAAATGTAAAGAATAACAGTGAACAATGATATATATTATCTGTGTATGACACATGAGTGTGTGTCTGTCTGTGTGTAAACGGTTGTGTATTCTGTATGTGCCATTCACTGTCAGATTGTGGCATGTTAATATATGCCAGGGAGCAAGATGTGCTCTCTCTCCTTTTCAAAGAAACATTTCTAACTTTCAGAGTGCATAAAAATCCGAGTGTTTGACCTTCATAAAGCTAATGTTCATTATCTATCTGATCCTTACCTGTTGAACAGTGACCACATGTTCTGTTTTCTTTTAGCTGGAATTTTTTGGTGTGTGTCATCCTTTTTTGACTGCCGATTTGTGGTCATTGAGCTTGTTATCGTTGAGGATCTTTTTCTGCTTTTTTATCTCTGACAGTGGATTGATATTCTGCCAATTCAGAATGTCTTTTTGGGTAAAATAACATTCCAGTAAGCTTTTGCTGTTAGTTTCTTCTCTCTTTTCAAATAGGCTTCTGTTGTTTGTATTAATTAAGTTTGCTGTGATTCGTGTTTGGACAGAGGGATGTTGGTGACTGACTGGAGTGTGTCTGAAAGGGGCAGTTAGTCTTTTCTGGGCTCAGCACTTGGGGCAGATGGCTTTGGGATGAAGGGTGCCCGGGGGAAGCTGGATATAAGGTAATTAAAAAATTTGAGTGCTCTCTTTTGAAAGTGAATTGTCTGACTAATTTTTCCCAGCATACTTTTGATCATGCTTTTTGGTTTTGTTTTGTCCAAAAAGGTAACTGAGTGGATGCCTTACTTTACTCTGCAATGGACTGGAGGACACTGTTCAACATTTAAGCTATATTTTAACTGGGATTTTGAAAGTGCAAACTTTTATCTTTATTTCCATTAAAGTTCATTTAGCTTTTGGTCAATTTACTAATATATTGAAACACACACTTTTATAATTACACAAATAGAGAGAAAAGCCAGTGTTCAATCACCTTATTGTTTATGGTGAACTGTTGTTAATAAAGGTGAAAACACATACATTTTAAGTGGATTAAGTCTAAAGAGATCATGAACAAACTGCACCTCTGTCTTTTATCATGCACGTACAAGAACAACCCTTACTTGTATAATCTGAAATGGAGTTTAAAATTTTTTTCCCCAGCTCTTCCAACTGGTTAAAGGAGTTTGCTAAATCCAACCGTTTATTTATTTGTAACTCTTTTACCTGGATACTTGACTGAGGCGCATGGCCACTTTGATTCACGAGTGTCCTGCTAGCACAGGGGTGGCTGAACTTCAGGTTCCAAGGGTCAGTGTCCTCCAGGTTTTAGATGTGTCCTTGATCCAACACTGATTTAAATGGCTAAATTACCTCAACATTTCTTGAAGTTCTCCAGAGGCAAAGGAACTAATCATTTGATTCAGGTGTGATGACCCAGGGTGAGAACTAAAACCTGCAGGACACCGACCCTTGAGGCCTTGAGTTCCCAACCACTGTGCTAACAGCTGGAGCCAAGCTACCCATCTGCCAGAATTCATCCACTACTTCGAACACAAATCACAACAGTTGTGTCAAAGCACATTTGTGAAGTCCTGTTTGAATCCTCAAGATGAGCATTTCTGTTGTCGCCATCTTGTTTGCCAAAAAACGGACATAATGTGGAGGCATGGGTCTGACTGTGAATCTACATACTCACTGGCTAATTCTATAGGACTGGAAATGTTTTTGCAATCAGAGGTATCACCATCTTATGGCTGTCAGAGAGAACAGAGGTTTTAAGGCACTTCCACTTTGGCTCCATTTTTGTATCCCAGAAACTTCGTCCATGCTTTATGCTGCCAGAGTCTTTAAACTAGTCTTTTCACCATATGTGAGCTGGTTTTGCCTTTTTGATTATTTAAAGGATTATCTGATTGTTATTCTGCTGGCTCGGAGCATCCAAAAAGTTTGTGCATCAGTTATGGTAAGTGTGTTTCTGGTGTTTTATTAGTTAATTAGCTGGTATGTGTACCTTTATGTGTTGCACTAGTACAGTTTGTGAATGTAGCTTGCTAATCAAGCTAGCTAGTGTTAGCTAATAAATTACCACAACATTACATTGATTCGTATTAAAAACTGTCTGACTCAAAAAAAATCAGCACGGCCACCAAGACTAATAAGTTTCCAGATATGGAGTCCAAAATCAGCGTTGGGGTTTTTACTCAAGAAGAGTAATGTGTTATTTCAGGGGCGTCTAACTCCAGGCCTCAAGGGCTGGTGTCCTGCACGTTTTAGATGTGTCCTTGATCCAACACAGTTGATTTAGATGGCTGCCTCCTCAACATGTCTTGAAGTTCTCTACACTTCTTTTAAAACTTTTGGGACTTTTGTTTATGATTCTTGATAAAAATGCTAGGGAGCTGCTATATGATTGGTCTTTGTTGGCTTCCTCATTGCTGTGTAACAAAAGAGGCAAGTGTTGAGAGAAATATCCTTTACATGAATCTTTCAGTAAAACGTCAGTGATTTGTCAACCAGATTTGATGTCAAGAGTCATGTAAAATCATACAGCATTGTATGTTTGCGGTAATATTTCTAACTGTTTATATAATTCAGCCACCTTGACAAAGAACTAGCTCCCATAAATAGATAGCAATATCTGTCTGCCAGGTAGTCACTCTAAGGTTGATTGAATTGACAATGTAGCCAGAGTTCCATTAAGACACATCATGCATTCGCTTTGGATAAAATATAGAGGAGGAATGACCTATGCTTGAATAGTCTGCATGTGTAGGTGGCAGCAGTGGAGCTGAGGTGAGGGGGTTACATGTTTGTGTACACACTCATTTGCTCACTATCTGCAACTCAAAAGGACATAGACGACAACAAATGTGGCATAAGTGTGTAGAAAACCCCCACATTGCCAAGGCCCTCCACTTGAGTGACATCTCTTAGTGATTACCATACATGCTCCATCAACGGATCAAAGAGAGTTGCTCTGCTATTCAACTCAAAGAGACTGACTTGGTGTTGTGTGCTAGATGATGATAATTGAAATTGCTCCTCTCGTCACTCCAACTTAGTTACTCTTCTTGTTTTTTCTCATCCATTAACACTTCTCTTCTTCTCTCTGTTGCTCCCACCCCCTGCTCCCACTATCTCCTCACCCTTCTCCTCTCCCCTCTTGGCCTTTTTTATTTCCCCCTCAGTGAGTTTCTCTTCATTCACCGCTTCTGTCTGCCCCCACCCTAGCGTTCCATGTTTTTTGGCTCCCATCTCAGAGCAGAATGTCAATGGTTATTGGAAGACTGTGTTTAGGATTCACACAGTGTGCTGGCATAAGCTTATAAGAGTAATTAGATCTTCACTTGCCGTTGTTCTTCACTTAAAATGGAGGCTATCGTTTTTGTCTCTTCTCCTCCCCGATCATTTGACATTCTGACTTCTGCATGGGAACAAAGGGAAACAAAAGAAAGCCAAAGAGGGAGGTTTGCAGACAGAGAAAGAAACATAGATAGAGGACACAGTGAGGGGAACGAGACCAATGAAGGGAGCAGAGCACAGAAGTTGACCGGATTAAAATAAAATGGAAGTTTCTTTGCTTCTGATTTACTTTCCACACAATGTAAAGTAGACAAATAGGATCACTAGTGTGTAGATAAGGTCTGCTGGAGATACATAGCATGTCAACATCATATATACAGCATGTTTGTCTGCACGTGCAAACACAGGCTATCCCTTCTTATGAGAATACTGATGCAAACGCATACAAGTGTGCATACTATTCAAATGCATGTACACAGAAATATGACAAACCCTTTATTCCCTGTTCAAATGTGGTCTGATGAGTGTGTCATGTCCTTGTCAGTGTCTCTTCTCATCAACAAGACTTCACTTCAACTTCGAGCTTTTCTACACTAGCAGAATTCTAATCCTAAAGTGTTGCTGGATCACGTTTGGCAAACAGACAGGCAAAGCGCAGCTTATGGCTCAAGGGGCTCAGAGTAAATTTGAAATCTGTCTGCCTTTTTCGGCTTTGATAACATAAGCTTTGATAGACCAACTGCATTTATCCAAGCAAGCATAAGTAATCAAAATAACTTTTTTTGGCCACATCTAGTTTGGTCAATTTAGTTAATTAATCTTAATCTTTTTAAGGTATGCTGTAAATACGTCTAGCTTTAAGACAAGTCAGTGAGTTTTTAATGGATAAAAGGAAAACATTTGTTTTAAATTGATCATTCACTTTTCAGTCACAGTCACCAATCAGAGGTCTTTAGTCACCAACACAACACTGCTTGGATTAGACATCCCTACTATAAATTTAGCATTATATGAAGTAAGTTTTAAGTGATGCCATTGATTCACGAGTTGTTTGTGTCCCATTTCAGCTGGCTTCTTAGCAGAATAGACTATCTTTCTTCTAGAGTTCACCAGGAAATGTCTCTTCAAATCTTATCTTCAGAATGCCAGGACTGTGGGTCATGGGTGTCTGGATATTTTTATACCTCAAAAGCACCATAATAACTGCAAGACCACAGAAGAAGACTCGATGTCTCTTAACAAGGAAGAAAATCAAAATGCATGGTTTTAAATCTGCATCGGTACAAAGAAAATATGAAGGGAACATTTTTTTTTTTTTTAGGTTTCAAGACTCAGAGCTGGAAAATAGGACAGTTTGTTCTGGAAACTGAAGGTTCTGAGTTCAGGCCGGGGTCTTTCTGTGTGGAGTTTGCATGTTCTTCCCGTGTTTGTGTGGATTCTCTCCGGGTACTCCGACTTCCTCTCACATTCTAAAGACATGTTAGTGGGGTTAGGTTAATAGGTGACTCTAAATTGCCCATAGGTGTGAATGTGAGTGCGAATGGTTGTCTGTGTCTATGTGTTAGCCCTGTGACAGGCTGGCAACCTGTTAAGGGTGTACCCTGCCTTTTGCCCCAAGACAGCTGGGATAGGCTTCAGCCCCCCGAGCCGAAATACAACAAGGCTTTTATTCATAGACTTTGCTGATCTATTAGGATCTGTTCTTTTTAAATATGACTGTGTTCTTATCACTGGTGATTTTAATATTCATATCTGTTCTAAGGATGATCCATTAGCCAAAGACTTTCTTGCTCTTACTGACTCCCTTAACCTTGTTCAGTGGGTAAATGAACTAACCCACTTTAAAGGCCATACCCTTGATCTGTTTTTTTCATATGGCCTGGACATTTGTATTAAGGACATTGACAATGTTGTGATCTCTGACCACTTCCCAGTTATTTTTGATGTTGATTTATGCAATACAGAACTGCACCCTGAGGGCCTCCGACGCCCTATGTGCATATTAATTCTGAAACTGTGGCAAATTTTTCTGTGGCCTTCCTTAATTCTGCACCCACTATTATTGATTGTCCCACATATCATACAGTTGATGACTTTGCTAATTCTTTGCTATCCACATGCTCCTCTATCATTAACGTTGTAGCACCTATTAAATGAAATGTCCTAGAACCCATTCCCTGCGTTGGTTAAACGACTCTACACGTGCCGTATGATGTGTGTGTCGCCAAGCTGAGAGGAGGTGGAAAAAACACAAGCTCCAGGTATCCTTTGATATCTTATGCACCAGCCGCCTGAAGTTTCAAAATGGCTAAAGCAGCTTTCTTTTCTGAAATTATTGAGACTAATGGCCATAATCCTCAAATGCTGTTTAAAATCTTTAATTCAGTGGTGAATCCCTGTCATGAAATGCCGACGGTGTCTTCTCCGGCTGTCTGCGAACAATTTTTAAATTACTTCACAGATAAAATTTTATCTCTCAAGTCTTCACACCCTTTAGGTGTGAGCCCTGCTTTCACCCCTGGATGTTTATCAACTTTTCATCAGCGTGAGCCGGTATCACTCCCTGCCCTTAAGCAAATAGTTGAACAACTGAAAAATACAAATTCTGTATATGACATTCTCCCATCACGCGTTATCAAGGATGGTTTTGATGCAACTGGGCCCAGTATTTTAACTACAATGAATTCATCATTGCTTTCCGGCCATGTTCCGCCAGCCTTTAAACATGCTGTAGTGCAGCCTGTTCTCAAAAAAAGGAGCCTCGATCATAATGACTTTGTGAACTACAGGCCGATTTCCAAACACCCGTTCCTGTCCAAAATCTTGGAGAAGATAGTTCTCTCGCAACTCCAGGCCTATCTGGATGTGAACAACATCAATAATAATTTTCAGTCTGGCTTTAAACCACATCATAGCACTGAAACAGCTCTACTGAGAGTCCTTAATGATCTTCTTCTAATTGCCGACTCAGGTCGTTCTGTGGTCTTAGTCTTATTGGACTTGTCCTCAGCCTTTGATATGGTGGACCATAATATTCTACTAGCGAGGTTAGAACATACAGTGGGCATTAGAGGTGACGCCCTTAACTGGTTTAAATCATATCTTTTGAACAGGTCCTCCTCTGTCACTCTGGGTACCTATTCTTCCTCTGCTGCATCCTTCTGCTGTGGTGTGCCTCAAGGCTCTGTGTTGGGCCCAATGTTATTCTCACTGTATATGCTACCTCTAGGCTTAATCTTTGAAAAATACAATATGTAACTTAATTGCTATGCTGATGTTATACAAATTTACTTCCAGCTAACTGATGATGTTGCTCTGTCACTGTACTCCTTCCTAGAATGCATGAGAGAAATCAAAGAATAGTTTTTGGGCAACTCTCTTATCTTAAATGAAAAGAAAAACGAAATTGTGGTGTTTGACAGTCATATTTCCTGGGGCCAACTAGTTGATACCTTTGGATCCCTCGCCACTTTTCTCTCTGACACTGTTAGTAATCTAGGTGTGCTGCTGGATAGCTCTTTCAAATTTGACAAACAAGTGTCCTCTGTAGTCAAATCTAGCTTCTACCAATTGCGTCTTATTTCGAAGGCTAATTAGGTACCACATAAGGATCTTGAGAACCTTATTCATGCCTTTGTGACCTCTAGATTGGATTACTGTAATTCCTTTTACTTGGGTCTCCATGCTGCTCTTCTCCATAGATTACAGCTTGTCCAAAATGCCACGGCACGCCTTTTGACTGGAACCGGAAGGTTTGCCTCTATCACCCCTGTCCTTGTTGATTTGCACTGGCTTCCCATCAAATACCGCATCGACTTTAAAATATTGCTGCTTACCTTCAAAATTATAAATAATACAGCACCTAGTTATCTTGTTGAACTTCTTAGATCATACACCCCTGGGAGAGCCCTCAGATCGTCAGCCCAATTACTCTTGGTTCAGCCTAGATCTTGGCGTAAAATCAGAGTTGCCCAGGCGTTTGCCCTGGTTACACCTAACCTGTGGAACAACCTTCCCATTGCTGTTCGCGTGTCTGACTCCATCCAATCATTTAAATCACGATAAAAAAAAATCGCTTATTTAACCTTGCTTTCCCAGTTAGTTAATGCCTGTATTTTATACTTAATTCCATTTTTATCTTTCTACATATGTTCGTCTAGTTAAAACCTGTGTGTTTTTAGCAAGTTTGATTTGATATTCACTTTTATTATTGTGTAATTAGTGCCATTGACCTGTTAGCAAATTCAGTACTTTGTTAATGGTCTTAAATTTTAATGTTTTAACCTGCTGTTTTATTGTGAAGCACTTCGGTATACCGTTTTAAATTTACTATATAAATAAAGTTGTATTGTATTGCAGATATTTAATGTTACAAGTTAACATTCCTCTATGTAGTTTTCTGACAACATGACACAGTATTCGGGATCAGTCCAGTAATAAACAATATTTTAAAGTTTGCTGAAAAAAATAGATGTTCAATGCTATTTTTTTTACAGACCTGTTGGATCTATTGTTAATTTTTAAAAGATAATTTGCTTCCTTCCTAGATATTGAAAAGTTATAAGAATATAATTAAATAAGCTGTAAAAGAAATACACTGCTGCAGTCACGTAGCTTCACCACAATCAAATACAGTTATTGCGTGGAATTGCCAAGATGCCACTGAAACAGTTGTAATGCTAACTCAATATTTAAAAATACAATAAAGACCTCACCTGTATAGAACCAGTTAAACCTTTATTTTTTTGTACTTTATGATGAAAAGGATGACATTTGAGTAATCCACTAAAAGCACGATTATAGTTTTGCCCTTCAGAGAGAATTAGTCATCAGTGATGGGGGAATACAGGAGAGGTCAATACTGCTTGTTCTCATCCTCAAGACAAGAAAAATGATTGATGTTGAAATCCTAATCTGGCTGAGTAGATGCTGAACCACTTTGGGCCTGCAGTCCAGTCAACATGTTGGCTCAGTCTTAGTGGGTGTAATGTATGTATACCGTATAGAGATTATATAGAGTTTTGTGAGAGTACAGAACACTACTCTTCTTTTTTTCTTTGCCAGTAAAATCGGGCTATAATTAGTATTTAAAAGATGATGAGCACATTTCAGCAGGCTAAACCTTATTTTATTGTTAAATTGTTGATTAAATCCATTTACTTTTATATAAAAAATGTGTCTATGAAATGTTTTGCCTGTGACTGAGATAAACCCATTAGATGTAGATCCAAGTGTTCCAGTTTCTGTTTTCCAACAAATGATTCATCACAATATCATAGTAATTGTGTCAAAACAATCTATTGCACATGCATATTAAATGCACAAGTGCATGCAAATCTGGCTAATTATGATACAATACCAGTATAGAAAAGTCCTGAGGCACAACAATGCAACAGATACTATTCAAAGACAAAATCAAATTATTGCAGTTTTTTCAGTGTATTATTTTGAATTCCATTCTCCTACATGTAACATATATCTTTTTACACCATACAAACCTGTGTGTTGAAATTCACCCTTTTTAAATATTACCTGAACTTACATCTGAAATATTTTGTGAAATAAAAATGGACCTGCAGTTTTTTACAGTGTTGTTTTTGGATGCGGTTGATGCCTGTCCAGTTTCAAATTTTCACATATTTGGCAGACTTTTCAAAGTATTTTTGGCTTGCCCACACTTGCTGCACATTTGCAAGCCATTTATCAACCTATCTCCACCCCAGCTCCATTATTATGGTGTGTCTGATATAATCAGTGTCATATTTGCTGTCTTGCTGCTCTCCCCCATGCTTTCTATATATGCACATGGAAGGATGGGGGTGTACCAGAATGGAACCATATCACAAATTATAAATTTCTGGAGCTGGAAATAGCAGTCTTCTCTAATTATGGTGGCCTTGACTGAAATGGTGTCATTGTTTTAAGTTGTGCCACTTGCTGCCACTTACTTATACTGCTGTATTATTGTATAAAGCACTCACTTCCATACATTTTGATTTGTTTTATGTAGTTCTTTATTCTTCCCATCAGTTACATGTAGCACCTATCACTAATCATCCACTCAGTCTTCCCAGTATATACTGTATACTCCCTGCTGTTTCTTCATCAGTAAACAGATTGTCTTGGTACTCTCTGCAGTCAAGCTTTACAGCCGTTCAAGTTTGAATTTCTTGTGTTTTCTTTTTATCACTTAAGATATTTCCCTGTGTATTCTAGTTTGCTCATGTGTCAAGTAATTTCTCCTTGGCTTATGAACAGTTTTTGGTTTTTACCTCTGTGCCCTGGCTAAGTTGTTTGCCTTCTGTGGATGACCCCCTGGCTAAAGACTTTGATTTCAGACCTCATTCCCAGTCTCTTAAGACCAGCAATTGGGTCCTGCATCTTGAACTACTGTATCACAAACAGTCTTACACTGAGATTTTAACAGCATTGTTTGGCTTTTTGGTTGCTTTTATTATTCTAAACTCTAGTTTTATAATTTTTCTTTTCACTATTTTTATTAGGGCTGCCCTCTGAGAGTGGATGCATTAGTTGAAGACCCATTACACCATTCAGATTTTTATGCCACTTAGCCTCATTTCTCTGCCTTCCTCCGCCTGTAATCCTGACGGTGCCGTCAACATGCCACAATGACTGATTTACATGTTATATAAAGTAAGTTGCCATGAACATTATTGTCCTGATGACGATTATAAAAATATGCTATATACTCACTGGCCAAGTAAAAATTGGTAGTACCCATTTTACCTTTAGAAATGCTTTAATTTTTCATGGTGTCGATTCAGCTAGGTGGTGGAAACATTATACAGGGATATTGACATTATAGCATCGCACTGTGCTGTAGATTTATCCATCAATGATGCAAATCTCCTTTTCCACCACATCCCAAAGTTGCTCTATTGGATTGCATTATGGTGACTGCAGAGGCCATTTCAGTGCAGTGAACTCATTGTCATGTTCAAGAAAGTAGTTTGAGATAATGTGATATTTGTGGCATTGTTATCCTGCTGGAAGCAGCTGTTAGAAGACGGATACACTATGGTCATAAAGGGATGAACATGCAACAATACTCAGGAGGGATGGAGCCACGCTTTCTTGTTGTTTGTGCCAAGTTCTGACCATACCATCCAAATGTTAAAGAAGAAATCGAGACATTTTCCTAGTCTTCCATTATGTAGAATACAGACAAATATTACACCTGCTGAATGTTATATTTAAATAAGAAAATGATAGCTCTAAAGCAAGGATGGCTCATGTTTCTCTGTTTTGTGTCTCTACCTCGCTTGCTTGAACATCAAGTGAGGAGTTATTTTATGAGCATGTAGCAGCAGCCACTAGACTGCTTCATGAGTACTTAGTGTAATAAGCCATAAACTATGCAAATTTGTCTAAATTTCGGTGTAACAGCTCTTATGTACTCTTTCTGCCTCCTCCCTATCACTTCTGAGGGGGTCTGAACAGTAAAGGTTACAAGCTAATGAGTCAGCCTAAAAAGTAATCGCACAGCAGCAACACAGCAGCAATTTAAACTTTGGAAGAACATTAAAAAAGAGATGAAAACTCGATGAGGAAGAATTTGCATCTTTAACAACAATAAATGGAAACAACTACTTCAAATAGGAAAATTGTATATACTTGAGAATTTTCAGTGATTTCAAACTCCACAATCCAGTTAACTATATTTAATTGTTTCATATTTTAAATCTTAACATGTCTTAAGATGTTGGACATATAATTTTGACACTAATGCAAACTCTATAGCTGTACAGTGTGTATCAAGTCAAAAAGCATGATGACATGGGGTTTGCTTATAGGCCGAGTCTACTCCACAAACTGGAAGCACTTTGAATTGTATACATGCTGGAGCATCAGTTAAAAGCAAAAAGACACGGGATCGGTTTCAAATCTTGTTCCCTCTTTTTGGAATTGCTAACACCAGCCTCTGCATGTGAAACACTGTTAAACTGAATTCATTTCAGATTTAAAAAGCCTTAATTTGATCCTGTTGAAACCTAAAGAAAGCCTTCTAGGAAAGGGAATGAACAACTATCGGAGTGAACGGTCCATCTAATTCAGCTGGGGAAAAAAAGCAATTTGGTGGCAACCCTAATTTTCAACCAACTGCTTTATGGTTTCTTTTGTACCTCACTTTAAAAAGCAGGTTTTAAGAAGTGCATCATACAGGAACTTCATTATAATATTCATGACTGCATGCAGCTACAATAACTCTGTGTTACATGAAAGGTCTCTTTGATTTTGAGAAAACAAACAATCCATTAGCTGTTTCAGCGGCCTGAGTGCTCTGTGACCGATTAGCTGGACTTTCTCCTTTCCACTTCAGTCCAGCAGAGCACTTGTTCTTCCCCATCCTTCTCTAACGTGTCTTCCCCTCACCATCCCTTGCTACTCAATGACTCAATGGCTCTTAAAATGGCTATCAACACATGTCTGTCATAGTTAGATCAGCCGCAAATCCCAGATTTTCATTAAAGATAAGTAAATATATAGTTCTGCTGCATTTAGTCCTTCATATTAAGTCTGACTTAATCTGAGGAGCACAATGATCACAAACTGAAAACACATGTCTAATAGAGAGAGAAAAAGAGAGCTGAAATGAGCATTTCACGAAGGTTCCAGGCTGCTGCTTCTAATCCTCCACAGTCGGCGCTGCCAATCGACGTAGCCCAGCCAGCTGCTGCTGATGGGGCTTGATGTGAATGTGGTGGGAGTGACGGTACACTCCCATCAAGAGGCAGAAGCAGCAGCAGCCAGTGATTAATCCTCATGCTGCAGCCACTAATGATTTATTTATTTGGAAATTACAGAGCCCTGGGAGTGCTGGGCACGATTGATAACGAAACCCAAGAGCGAGGGTGGGGACGAAGGGGAGGTAGGCTCAGATATTTACCACTTCCTCGCACCTCAGTGCTTGTCAGTTCCTTTGTCGACTTATAAAATATACAGACTATGTGTGTGTGTATGTGAATCCATACACGGGGGGGGCCTCAAGAGGCTAATTCTCAAATTGACATCAGGGAAGATTTCCAGAAGAACACTTTTTTTCAGATGCTAAACGTTGCATGGGGCTTTTCTGCTGTAGGCAGGAGTTTAGCAGCTGCACAAGATTCCTGCTGTGAAGATATTGATGTTTGATCACAGGGTGTCTTGCTCTAAAAGTGGGTGTAGATGTTTTGTGCAAGACAGGCAATTAATACATTATTTTCATCTTTGTCTAACGCTGAAATTGAAGTGTTTATGCAGTAGTTGGACAGCAGTTTATTTACATCTGCCTGCTGTCTTTGTCTGACGAAGAATGTGGTTTTAGAGCCCGGGGTGGCAGATTCTGTTGAGACTTATTGTTACACAGACTCTTTTCATCCACGAAAGCTCATACAGCTCAAATTCAAGCTAAATGAAGTTAGCTTTAAATATTTTATACTATACTGACATGATGCTTACTGAAGCCATTGTACTATGGTACGTTGTTATAGCATAGTATATGACTATGTGAACTGGGACATGGGTGATGATGAGCTTTTTGTCATTGTGCTAAAAGCTCCAGTCTGTAAATCACCACCATGAAGCTCTGCTAACATGATTTATTTGACCTCATTAACGTTAATTGAAGTTGCTTTCCTCTTCTCACTGAACTTTACGTAAGCACTGTTGAGATGAACTCTTGAGAATACGGTTGGACTTGGATTATCATGAACAAAATTATTGTGGTTGTCGTTATTGTTGCAGTATTGTTGAAATATTGTGCAAATGTTCAAAAAGCAGTGTTGCACGCACTTGTACACACTCACATCTGAGTACAACTGATAATTTACAGGCTTAGCACCTGGAGCCATAAATTCCCAGCCAAGTTTGATACCAAGGCTCTAACACACACACACCCTTACCCTTCTGTGTAGCATTTCAGTATATCAAATGATCGCAAATGAGCCTTAAAAAGACTGTGACAGTAATGGCATTAAGCTCAACAAGTAACATAAACACAGGTGTTTCATATAGGAGTCTACACATTTGTCTTGTTGGAACACTTGACAACCCCCAGTGATTTTAATCTAAGCTGTCCAATGTGTTATCATTAGCATTTAGTGAACAGAGTTTGCAGACACAACATACACTGCAGAAAATCAATAACTAGAGCAGGAGAATCAAACTCATTTTACTTTGTGGGCCATATGCAGTCTAAGTTGTTCTGTAGTGTATCAGAAAGATACAATCCAATAATTGAAATGCCTAATAAGCCCGTCCCACCAGGAAAAAAAAGGAAAGCACTCTTTGTTTCTCTTTCTTTTAATGTAAATAAGTTTAAGTATACATTTAATAAACCACCCATTTATAAAACTAGGGATGAATACCCTGAGAAAAATAAGTGTAATTTCAATAATGTGTCTTATTGAGAAATTCTACTGAAACCAGTCAGGGTGGCTCTTTGGGATTACACTCTCAGAAACAAATTACCATTACAGAAAATGAAGCAGCGGCTCATTACTCTGACTTCTGTTAATTCACAAAAAGCGTCCCATGTTATTTACTGTGGATACACTGTGAAAAATCAGAGCATTTTATAGTAAATAGGGGGGAAAAAAGCAGGAAAGATTTGTTTTTGTTTTTTTAATCTTCTGTCACATAAATAACAAACAAGCAAAACCCACCTCCCAAAACCTGTGAATTATTGGTTTATCTTTTGGAGTAGTAAGCCAAGCTGGCTAATTTCTTAGTCAGTAATGCATTAAATTTATAAACCAGACAAATTTATGCTCTTGTTCATTGCAATTTTCACCTTTTCCTAAACTATCAGGTGGGTCGGATTGCATATGTTGGACACTCCTGGTATAGAGGAACTGCAACAATTTACCTTTACATTACTGAAAACCCATCATTTGTTAGGAATAGGAGGAAAAAACAGAAAATTATTCCCCTTTTATCAGGTATTTTGTATTATTATGGTGCGTCATTGTGAGCTTTGTACAGTTTTTTGGAAGCCAAAGAATAATTCTAACTAACCATATTTTTCTAAAGAGGTGGCTTTGTATGTGTTACATAGTGGAGTGTCATACTGAACTTTGAAAACTTCAAGCTTTAATCCGATTACAACGATTTCTCCACACCACAAATATGCACACTGTAGCCGAGTTGCCTTTCTGACCATCTGGGCGTAACTGGTGTCTTTATGCACAGTTTTTACTGCGGGCTTAATCTGCATTTATAGCAATATAAATAAAACAACATTAAAATGAATACAGTAAATCTTGCCTGTGACGGATCACGACCTTGTAAAAAGCGGATGCCTTTGCTAAGAACGGACACGGGCATGCATCTTTATATAGCTGTGCTAAACTCCATATTTCAAAAGATATTTTAACCAACACAAGTAAAGTATTAATATTAATGTGAGAAATTAAACGCACATGAAGGCACTCACCTCTAAGTCCATTTTGTGATTCTTATGTATTGAATGCTAGTTGATAACTAACCAGTATGACAAAACTGCATGTCATTATATTTGAAACATTTTTATCAGTATTGCAATATGCAAGAGATTTGTGTGTGTGTGTGTGTGTGTGTGTTTTAATAGCAAAGTCTTAATTGTATCTCATATGTTTTCTCATAAGAAGCACATTCTGGTGAGGCCATTTTGCAGATTGTAATTAGGCCTCGGGTTGAATATGAGTGGATCTTTTAGCCCACTGGCGATTGCAACAGACTGAATAGGGCTAAACAGAACAGATGCCCCCTATGGCAATGTGACTCAGTTTGATTAATCCAGGGGCTTTGCTCGTTCAAAAACACAGAGGAAAAATGTCTCCCTTTACCACTGCATCATGCTTTCTGTCTATTTTCATACTCTCCGTCTATTGTTCCCTCTTCTCTTTCCAAGAATCTGCATTATTGCCTTGCTTTGAATTCTCCCATTGTCCTCCCACTCATCTTGTTCTGGATCTCTTTCTCATCACCCAACTCTCTTTCCCCCATTCACGCGGCTTCTCTTCATTACTTTTCAAATACTCTGCCCAAGAGATGAATGTATATCTCAGGATCAAGGTGTTTTCTTTTTCCTTATGGGTTTTTATTTTTGTTTTTATTTTTTGTCACCGTACCAGTCATTGGTTTGTAATCTGCTCAATAAAAAACGTGAAAGCTCCTGTAAGCATCATGAGCGAGCTGTAGCGCTTTCAGACAGTTTCTCTGTCCCCACCTTCTAATTTGACTCTCTACCTAACTTGTCTCTGGTTTTGTGAGTTTCCAAGGCAGACAGCGATTCTGAAAGCACTTTCAATCAAGTCGGCTTTGCTGGTTGCATTAATGGCCTTTCATCGGCCCTGCATCTTCTAGTGCAGATTTCATTCCGAATGGGTGTTGTTATTGCATGTAAATTGCCCTGGAGCAGTTTATGTTGTCAACAAAGAAATTATTTGGCATGTCTTCGCCAGTATATTTCTGAATCGCTTATGCTATCTTACTCACAAGCTGGCTGTAACGATTCTTGTTGTTTTCTTTCAAATGCATTTGAATTGTGATTGGATCATCTTCTTCATTTATTTGCCCCCACAACGGCGAATAGCCAGCGACAAAGATACTATTAGCACTTAAAATAAGTGTATTGCATACATATATGCATAGTAGGTGTAAAGAATCAGTGCGAGGGTCATTGACAGAAGTAAAGTGAGATCGTTAGTCACAACTCTGATCTTTTCATTATCTTCTCTCAGAGAGATTCTTGGCCATGATAATTACTGTGGAGTTCACTGTGTGGGTGTGTCATCATCAGGAACACTTATTAAAAGAGAGAGAGGACATTGATTGGGTTCAAGTCTCTGTCAGTGTCACATTTAATTGAGTACTGCAGGGAATGCATAACTGAGAAAATAAACACTCCATTAATGGCCACACACACACACTATGGTCAGATTAAAAAGTGCTGTGTTTGGCATCACCTGCAGAATACTGAAATAGTTAATTAACGGGCTCAATATATACCGGACATACGACAATAAGAAAAACCGTGTAATGTATCTTGAGATCAGTTGGTGCTCCAGTATACTTCACTATTAGCTGCAACAAAACTATAAGCTGAAAAACAAGAATCATCTACATGTCATATGTACATATCTATGATTTATTGTTAGAATTACGAATGAGATGCGAAATTATTTATGTCAGGCAAGAACAAGAAACAAGAAATCTTCTTCTTGCTCCCTTTAGGGGTCTCCACAGCAGCTTGTCTGCCTCTGTCTCACTCTATCCCTAGCTTCCTTTTCTGTCACACCAGCCCTCTGCATGTCCTCCCTCATGAACCTTCTCTTTGGTCTTCCTCTTTTCTTCCTGCCTGGCAGCACCACATTCAAAATCCCTTGTCCAGTATATCCAGTCTCCCTTCTCTGCATATGTCCAAACCATTACCATTGCTTTGCCTTTAATCCTATCCATACTGGTCAGACAGAAACAGAAATAGCACATTTCAAATAGTAAAACATCTGTAGTAGGAGCAATGATCATTAATGACTGAGTCTCCAAAGTGGTGCAGACTTGTTGCCTGGCTGTAAACTGCTTGTGCTTTCAGGGATTTTTTTTTGATTGCATTCCCTTCACCCCCAGACATCAATGCAAAGAAGAGA
Source organism: Simochromis diagramma (assembly GCF_900408965.1). NCBI lineage: Eukaryota > Metazoa > Chordata > Actinopteri > Cichliformes > Cichlidae > Simochromis > Simochromis diagramma. The sequence continues at coordinate 7,387,731 of NW_024387375.1, forward strand.
AATGTAATATGCCATGTGTGCTTGCTGCTTAGTAACTTTCAAAGCTTTTTGGTGCTGCAGCTTGTTCTTGCTCTTTGTCAGTGTCTATATTCTATGGTTCTGACATGCTGAAGTTAGCCTTAGTTAGATGGCAATAGACACACAGTTGATTCAGTCACCTGCCTCATATGTTTTAAAAGCACGTGACCTTATCCAAACAGTTTCCAAGGATGGCTTATGTGCAATAAACCACCCTTTAGATTCGCATTTGTGATTCAGTATTGGTTTTTGGCCTTGTTCCTTGTGTACAAAGATTTCTCCAGATCATCTATCTTTCAATAATACTTTGTAAATCCACAAATTTGCAGTTACAGAAATGCCATTCATAAATAGTTGAACTATTTACCCTCACAGTCTTTCACAGAACTGTGAACTTCTCCCAGTTTTTACCTCTGAAAGATATCTCAAGGATGCTCTCTTACACTCAATAAATTTTTCTTTTGCGTCTCTGTCTCAACTTTTTTGAAATGTGTTGCATCAAATATGACTTACTTTCTGCTACTGAATGAACCTTATTAAGATGAATCCTTTAATGGGTATACACTATGTGGAGAATATAAATTATCATTCCTGTCAGATGATCAATTACATCACCTCTCCGGTCTGTCCAAGAGACTGCCATGATTGGACACGATACTCTGAACCAGCCAGGCCTGCTGACACTGTCCTCTTACTTTTGAAGCCAGATGTGAAGAGGAAGTGGGGGCTGAAAGGGTCACTGGATCCAAATCATGTGATCCTTATCTGAAGATGCAATGATCTGCTTAATGATCCCTAAAAGTGAATCGAGCTTGGTTTGTAACAGTGTGTGCACCCGTAAGCATGATTGGCTTAGTTTCTGCAGGCCACTGAGTACCATGGCCTTTGTGTTTTCTGCACAGAAACACGGAGACTAAAGATAGCCAAGTCTAATTCTCCTTTAGCTTTTAGTGAGAGCCTTTGCTTTGTGCCTTTATACATCTGCATCCCCAGCTGTCTGACTCAGCTTGCGTGATGCTCTCGGCTGTCGCAAGTCTTTGACCTGACCTCTCACTTCCCCCCATGTCACCATAATTACTTACATACCTCAGTCCTCATTCTTTTTCTGTTTTATTTCAACCTCACTGACTTCCCTGACTTGTCTTACCTTAGTTTTTTCCTCACCCTATTAGATGCTTCACCCATGCTCTCCCTTCAGACTCATTATCAGAAGATCCCTGCCTTTTGCAGTTGGGTTTAGACATCAACACGGGGTGCTGGCAAAAGTACAAAGTCGTTAGGGCAGAATAATCACACTGCAATAATAAAAAAAAAGAGAGGAGAGGACAGCCCTTCATTTGATTACACCATTGTTATTAATTAACGCTGTTGAGAGGCTCTTCTATCCCACAATGGTGTTGCATATGTGTAAAGAGAGGAAAACAAGTGAGAAAGAAGAGAGGCCACACTAAGATTTGTTCTGTTTGACAAGAAAGGCTGTGAATAAAGATGACTGGCCCATCTATCAGGCTCCAAATAAAGAGAGCTGTTTTACTGTTTAATGGCCACTTCACTGTGCTTCTATCACGCAAATGAGTCCAGCTGACATTTCCTCCTAAATTCCATTTAACACCAGCTCGCCTTATCTCCATATGGGGTTTCAAGGCAATAATTCTTGTTTGCATGTTGTAACTGCTGCCTAAAGAGGGGTGTCACAAGTCGGTTGATCTGAAACACTTGTGATTTACATGTGGAAAATACAAAGTTCTTCGCCATCCCTTTCCTCCCTGTAAACACTGGTTCTTTGTGATGAGTTTGTGTTCATTTTTATTGCATTTACAGTCCCTTAAGGGTTTTCCAGTTCTTAACCTATTTATCCAGAGCAGGAATGCTGAGCACAAATGTCTAATTAAGAAATGAATTGTACCACTCTTTAGGAGCGGAGGTTCTCTCATCATCATCGCTTTTAATTCTTTCACCTTGCCTTAGGTTTACTGCATAATACAGGAGTGTGCAGGAGGCAGTAGTAGAATATGTTGCTTAGACATTTTTCAGAGCGCTTGTTACAATTAATTTTGCATGAGTCTAGTATCGCATGTGCACTCTGGCTCTTGGCCCAGGACAAGCGGATCATTCCGTGATGCTTAAATGAACTGAGCAACATCGGAATTCGTGTAAATTTTAATGAATAAATTCTCTTGGCTTATGTTTGTCAGCACTCTCCATTACCCAAATGTAAACATACCATCATTTTTTTTTGTATTCTGATGAAGAATAAGTTGCAGCTGTCACCTCTAGCAGAAAACTGTGCTATTTTTCTGCTTTGTTTACGTGTACAAAGAATGATTTCCTCCCTAAAAGACTGTTTTGTCATGAATTTATCCTCCAGTTTGTTGATCCCCTGCTCAACTTTTAGGCCTTGAGGTGCTTTTCTACTTTTATAAAACAATAGCACATGCCCATGCTACAGTATTGTTTGGTCTGTTTGTGCTATTGGAAAATGAATCTAGTTAATCACATTGAAAAGGCTAAAACATAGGAGTGGTAGATCTTGTTAATATGGCAAAAATGGGTTGTTTTAGCCCATCGCTAAGTGGTTGCCAGGCATGTATAATTTAGCTTTATATTCCATAAATGAAATGTTGTGCTGTTGTGAAATGAAAATGATAGAAACCTTTCATAAGGCGTTGTAGCTGCATAAAGGCTAAAAAAAAATGTCACTTTAGCCTATTGCTAGGTGGTTGCCAGGCAACATGATGGCATTGTCTTCTTGCATAATTTAGCTTAAATGATACTATCGTGACATAAAAATGATACAATACCTTTCTAAGGTGTTATAGGTGCACAAATGCCCAAAATGGTTCATTTTAATCTGTTGATAGCTGGTTGCTAGGCAACACGATGACAGCATAATATCTAGATATAGATAAAAACCTTCATGAGGCCTAAGATGTACCTGTGCCAAGGCTGGCTTCTCAAGTCCGTGTGCAGTGAAAATGGGCAACGTTAAGTGCTTCCATTAAAAAATACCTTTAGTGATTGTTTGATTAATGATCAATCCAGTGGTGAAGGTTAGTTAGACAGAATTGTTAAAACTAATTACTAATTAGCTGCAGTGTAGCCTGATAGATTATCATTTCTTAGCTGAACAAAAATAACAGCTGAGATAGCAAAGATAAATGTCTTCAGCTCCAAAAGTCATCAAACATCTGGAGATTTCATTTTCCATTATGATGATTCAGACTCATTTGATGTTTTAAGTACACAAAGCTCATAGAAGCATAATCAGATGTCATTAAGGTAGCTTTCATCTGGAGATGGAGGGGAGAGGTGAGTTTTCACTTTTGTCTAAAAGCAGCACATTTGCATATTCACACTCGCTCACACACAAACACAAACACATGCACAAAATCCAATGTTTGAGAGTCTTATTTTAATAACATATTGGCACTAACCCAGTTGTTTATTAATAATTGTTGTAGTTAAACCAGAAAAAAATTCTGGTGGGACTGAACATGTGTTTTCACGTTTACATGAATTAAAACCAGATTTGTGGGTTAAAAAAAAATCGCAGACTTATTGACCTGAGCAATCATTTGAACGCTCTTGTGTTCAAAGTAAAAGGTCAGGCATATTTGCCCTGGATAAAGAAGAGATCATTAAAATGCATTTTTATTCATCTTAACTGACATATTTGACCTTATAAAATGTATAAAATGAAAAACACTAATAGGAGCTTTTCTAATCAGAATCACTCCATTTTTCCACACTGCACTCGTAGTGTTTATTTTGGACTTGCACACACATTTCACACTGAACGTATTCATTCATTGTGTCGTTTATCAGCACAGATATACACACACGTGCACATAATCACAGTTTCGTACTAATTGTTTCTATGGAGCTTGTTGACATTCACGCAGTCACGTTATTCCAATCGAGAGCTGACAATGGCCTCAGGATATCACAAAACATAGAAGTATGTGTGTGTGAGACCTTGTGCTAAATGGACATCAGCATCTCCCCTTATCTCTTTCTTTGTGCTGGTCTGCATTAATAAGATAATTGCCGTTAGCATGTAATTGCAATGTTAACTACGGCCAGACTGCGCCTGGACTATAAACAGATCGATTAAGTGTAATCCAATTCCTCGTCCTTATTAATGGCTGCAATATCACCTCATGCATTTCATCCCACTAAAGCAAGGATAACTGCAACTGAGGGGGAAGAATGGATTACAGGCTGAGGCATTGGCTGTCCTCATCTTGACATGCTGTCCTCTGTCTTTAGGGTTTGATTAGATAAAACACTTTTTAAACTCCACAGTGTCAAGATGGGTGTGTTCACCTACCTTTTTGACTCTGTTGCTATCTACAGGTTGGTTTAGTAGACTTCTGAATATTACTTTGGCTTCACACTGAAAGATCAGGCAGGTAGGGCATGGATAAATAACAGTGGATGATTTTTATGCATTTATATGGTGTGTTAATTGAGATGCTTGACATTTAAAAATCTCAGGGCTGCATCAATGCATACTGCAGACCTGTTAAGATGTGCTGTAATCTTTGTTTGCGTCCTTACTATTATGTGTTTTTGTATATATCAAATACATTCACTACCACTTTCTTTGGTTACACCTATTCAACCACACTTTAATGCAAATATCTAGTCAGGCTGTCAAATGGCAGCAGGGCAGAAGTTCAAACCAAGCATCAAACTGGGGAAAGAAAGGATGTAAGTGATTTTGGATGTTCCATGATTGTTGGTTGTTCCAGGTGGGCTTTTCTGAGTATTTCAGATCTACTGGGATTTTCCCTCTGTTTTATCAAGGGTTTACAGAGAATGGTCTGTGAAATAGAAATTATCCAGTGAGCGGCAGTTTTCTGGGTGAAAATGTCTTGAGGTCACAAATGGCCAGACTGCTATGATTTGATAGGAAGGGAACAGTAACTCAAATAACCAGTAAATTAAACCAACGTATGGAGAAAAGCCTCTCTTGAACCTTGAAGCGGTTGTCCTACAGCAGCAGAAGACCACGCTGGGTCACACTCCTGTCAGCTAAGAAAAGAAAAACAAGGCTACAATTCACATAAGTTCACCAAAATTGCACAACAGAAGACTGGGGGAAAAATGCTTGTACTTGTCAAAAATAAAGGTTTTCAAAACCTGAACTGAGAAACTGAGCACATCACCCTGTTTACCTGCCTCCAGGTCTCGCATGTAGTTATAAAGAAAACAAATGAAATAAAAAAAATTGTAAACAAGAGTTTACATGAGTTATTATACAAACCAGGTGCTTTGTCTTTGTGAATGAAAGGTTGAACAACGCTTGGCTTTACAAGCTCAGTGTTAGACGTTAGTTAAATCTTGTGATTTGTTCTTACTTTTCACAGTGGATTTTTCTCAGTGCCCACAAACTGAAAATCTGTGTATCCTGATAGATAATTGTGTTTTTCTTACTGAGCAGACTTTGAGATGAATGATTTATTTGACAAAGGCTTCCCGGTGTTGTTGCCCAATGCATCATGGCAGATACCAAAAAAAAAAAAACTGAGCACACAGTATTTGCAGTAGCATCCCTCCTCCATCGCTTACAAGAGGGTAGCAGCAGGTTTGTACATGTCCCAGCGGCCCCCATCTCTAACTGTACTCTAGCTCATTCATAACTCATCTGCAGTGGTGACACTCTGATTAATGCGCCCAGACACCAGCAAGCTGCCGATGCCAGGCAACAGCAATGCACAGAGTCTATTTAACAAACAGCAAGAGCTGTCCATGTCACCTTGTATCAGCCCACAGGCTCCAGTTCACCTAGGATGGTTGGCCTGTAGCGTTGTTACTTTGAATGAAACCGCTCTGACTGGAGTCATTATGGGTAGTTTGTGTTTTTGTTTTTTTTCCCCCCACTCCCCGTGCAGTAGAAATCCTCAAAAACCTTTGCCTCGTATTTTGAGTATGACTTGATGTCTAATCTTTACCCAAAACTGTAGAGAAATTGAGTTTGGATGGGGGCAATAAAAGTTGGCGCCTTTGCAGCTTCTCTGAACGCTATAATTTAGTACTAATGAGAACTGTGAGTCTTTAATGATATAATTGAATTCGGCTCAAAGGTTTGAATGACTTTGGATGATCACTTTACAGTGTAGCTCGGTGGAGTGAACGGCACTTGTTTTCACTGTTTTTTTTCTCAACACGCCGCAGAGCCTCATTGAGCAACTGGCACACATGCAGACTGCTCTCTTTACTGCCATTAACCACATACCTGGGGTGCTTGGCTGCAGTAATGATGCTTGACTCCCGCACCCACAGACTAGCTTCCAGTGTCAACCATCAATCTGCCCAACAAGAGTTCAGGTATATTGGCTGTAGACAAATCAGCTGCCCGTTTTATTCAATCACACCTTACTTTAGGCTTTTTGTTGTTGTTGTTGAGTGCACCGTATTTACTGCATGTGTGAAACGGTTGTTGATTTGACAGAGGGTTAGCTTAGTCACCTTACTGTTGGTAAACAGTGAGTGGGTGAGATCTATCACTGAAATGGGTAACAAATACTGATAATGGAAGCCTTTGGCAGTAAATAGGTAGAAAATGAAGAGACGGGCAGGGTTTACGGAGATCTTTTGTTCATCCCCTCAAAATTCTGCTGAGATTGTGCTTAAGTCATGTCCTCACCTCATTTCCTTGAGATGATTGGATCAGGGTGGTTGGGTGCAGCTGTCAGCACCTGACATGATTGAAAAGTAAAGTGACCCAGCCTTTCATACTGAATAAAGTAAATTGCGTTTAATAACTTCATTCCTATAACTGTCAAAATTCACACGTTCACTTCATCATTCTGTTTTCACGGCTCCGTCGGTAGCGCTCTATTTCTTTGACAGCAGCGATCGATTTTATGTTACATTTAAAAGAAAGGAGTTCTACACCCATTTTTGTGCCCGTCAAATTACTCTGTAGTGTTCTGTAGGCATGATCAATTCACAGACCTGTTGTAAAGTGTCATGAAACAAGTGTAGATATAAAAATAAAAGACTCTGGTAGGTAATAAATAGGATTCAAACTGAAAGATTGAAGCGCACACGCATTTACAGTGTTTGTGTGAAGTTTCACAGGTCCTGACACTGTCCATCCCTGTCAGACTGAAAATATATTCATCTCCTGAGAACTGCGATATGCCTGTGAATTCTTTTTAGACTGAAGGAGGAAAACTGTGTGAATGCTGAAAGCAATGCCTTAGCACGAGATATTACATGTGGCAGGGCAATTTCCATCCCAAGCAGGAGCAGCTCCTCTAGTCCAGCGTTTAATTTTCACATGTGATTGCAAAAGATTTTTCTGAGAGCAACTTGGTACTCAGACTCTTTCAGATTAGCTTCAGTGAAATTGGTACCTTTCCCATAAATAATGTGGTAAATATGCAACACTCACTCCAGTTATACTTATCTAAGTAATTTGAAACCATCTCCACGGCCATCATGGCCGACATTTCGTCTGTGGATCGAAGACGAGAAAGTAAACACCTCCGGAATCCGGGTTGCTGACTGCTTAAACACTCGTATCAGGAGTGCTGGATTTTCATGTCATAAGCGGTGTTCTCACGAGAGGTGAACGTTGTTATATAAATGTCCTAGCCATCTGTACGCCATCAACAGCCACCCTGCAGTATGGCCCAGTTGCATTCCTTCATTTGGCCTTTCCTTCTTCTTTTTGCTCTGACAGAAACAGGAAACAAGTCTCTGGGAAGTGAAGCTGCACAAAACCCACGACAGCATCTCATTATCCACTAAATAGCACCAGATTAATTACAAAGACAATGACAGATGGCTTGTTCCTGGATCATTGAGATGGGACCCAGGGGAGAGACTGAAACATGCAGGTACAGAGAAGTGGTTGCACAGCAGCCACACACATGTAGTGGATAGATGGATAGATTCTCGCATAGTCCATTTATTTCACATAAAGTGAGCATTTTTAAACCTTTTTTAATATTATGACAATTCCAGTATCCAGTACCCATTATTAGAATTCATATTATTAGAATTACTAGAATTTTTATATATCAATCAAAAAAAGGATTTGCAATGCAAAAATGTCCGGCTTCTGCAAAGAATGTTAAATTTACATTCCATTACTACCAATTACTGCATTAGTGCAGCATGACATGGAGGCAGTGAGCTTGTGGCGCTGCTGAGGTGTCACTACAGCCGGAGTTGTTTTGATAGCAGCCTTCAAGTCGTCTGTATGTGTTTTTTCATCTTCCTCTTGACAGTACTCTGCAGATTCTCTGAGGGCTTCAGGTCAGGCAAGTTGGCTGCCCAATCAGATGCACTGATAAGATGGTCAGAGAACCATTCGGTAGTAGTTTTGGCACTGTGGACAGGTGCTGAAGCCTGAGAAGAGAAAATTGGCATCTTGATGAAGCTTGTCAGCAGATGGAAGAGTAAAGCCCTCTGAAATCTCCTGGTAGATGGCTGCATTGACTCGAGACTTAATAGAACACAGTGGATCAACCAACACCAACACCGGCAGGGGACACGACTCCCTAAATCATCACAGGCTGCAGAAACTTTACTCTGGACTTTAAACACTTTAGGTTATGTTTCCCTCCACCTTTCCTCCAGAATCAGGGACCTTAACTTACTAATGAAATGCAAAAATACTTTGGACCACTGATCAGCAGTCTACTTCTTTTTGTCCTTAGCCCAGGTATGATATTTTTGACATTGTCCTCGGTTTAGGAGGGGTTTGATATTAGGAATGCAACAGTTGTAGTGGTGCATGCTGGCTCTTGATGCTCTGACATCAGCCACACTTCACTCCTAAGTTGTTGAATAAACGTTTCTTGACAGTCCTCTTAAGGCTGCAGTCCTCTTTGCTGCTTATGCACCTTTCGCTACCTCACTTTTTCCTTACAGTCAACTTTCCATTGATATGCATCAATACAGCACTCTATGAACAGGCAGCCTTCTCAGTAGTGACCCTCTGTGGATGATTGTCATCTGGATAGCTGTCCAGTCAGCAGCCTTCCCCATGATTGTGGTTGGATTAAAATGAGATATAAACAGTATGCTGTACTGTTGAAAAGCAGTATCTCAGTCACTCACTAATCAGGAGAACTTGGAGTAAAGTTAAGGTTCATTATTTTGATTCTGTTCTTTACTTTTCCCCCTTTTTCTCATTCTTTCTAATTACTTGAACTAACAGATATCTGCGTAACCTGTCGCTCTTTTGTGGTTCCTGTTTTCGTCTCAGTTTTTATTATTTGAAGCATATTCTGATCTTTCCTTGTCAGAGAAGGATCAAGCCAGAGCGAATGAGCCAATTCAGTTTTCTAATGAATTTTAGTTATGAGAACACAAAAAAAGGAAATTACAAATAATGTAAAATAATACAGTGCTTAAAAAAAACAGTCGATCGATATATAATCCTGCCGAGGTATTTTTATATTTTAGAGCTTTTCGGAAAATCGTGTTACACTGCGGCGACCTGTAAAGGTCAGCTCTCTGGTAGTGTTTCGACTACACAAAAGAGGAGAAACATGATTTACTTACTTATTTTTTCTCCTCTTTCATTGACTTCTTGTAGCACCTGTTTCAACAGTTCTCGGCTCTGATCCTCCGCTTGTATGTGGTGCTCTGTCCTGCTGAACAATTTCCTGCAGGAGTACTGAATTTCAGACTCACGCAGTTCTGCTTTTATTCACCTGCCGGAGAATACTTGCCAAAAAAGCGGTGTAGGATAAAAGACGACAAAAACAGAACTGTTTCACAAAATGTTTTACTGAGAACATTAAAAAAATTTGTGAAAATCTTACATCAAAACTTGCGTTGAAAGCATTTCCCTTGTTTTTCCGCTATTAAACATTGAGGTTGTGCATCCTGTTCATGAACCTAAACACATCTAGTATTTTGGGTGTTCGAGATTAGACACCCTTTCCTAAGCTATCCAGTCGGATTTTAACAACTACAACTGTCAAACAGATATAGTGGAGTAAAAGATACACAACATCTCACTGAGTAGTTTTTGACAAATCCCCTGAAATGTCAAAAACAGTAAAATCTGGCACAACTTTAATCTTGTCTAACAAATTGTCTAAAGTCAAAGCATATTCAAGCATTAGAAGTAAATCCTGCGGCTTAAGAATTTCTATCTTTTAAAAAAAAAAGATGAATTTTAATCAGTGATTAATCAGTGATTAAAGATGAAGAGAGAATGCATTTCTGACAACAACTTAAGGAGACACCTGAATTGTTATCGGTGGTTCCCCCTTTAATGTTAATTTATACCTCAGTGAAAGCAGTTACCTTAGAGTGGACTGTTTATAAAGTATTAATAACCAGCTTGCCCTTGAGTAGAACAATAACATAATCATGCATCAATATTTTTCAAAGGTAAAGTTACAGCTCTAATGAAGATTTTCTTCCAACCAGCTGTTTTTTAAATATTTAAGTATGCACAGTATTACCCATCTGTACACAATATGCTGATGTAATGTGATAATGTGAATGTGTCGCCAGTGCACTGTTTTCCTGTAACCAGCAATTGTCCATTCCCTGGGCATCTATTTTTTGTTTGATGTGCAAACAAACACAATTAAAATTAACATAACACTCATTTTACTGCAAACACTCACTGCGCTGTGACTGCCATATTTTTGTCCAAGTGTAAAATCCAGAAGTCACGGTGCAGATTAACTTGTAAAATCTCATTATCCTTGGGGATTATTTCAGTGTGGTTACTTCGATTTAATTTTATAGTATTGCTTACTTTGTTTGGTCTCCACACCATGGTGTAGAATTATTTGGCAACATAAGTAGGGATAGGAGATGATCGAGGGTTTGAGGACAGAGAACTTTTTTCAGTGGCATTTTTGATCTGTTTACAGTTTTTCTGAATTGCTAAAACACTAAACTTTCTTCTCTAAACCAAAGTCTCAGTGGCCTAAATGTTTTTTTTTTTTTTCGAATCAAACACTCTTCTTGTTAAATTGAAGCGCCACCGATTTTGTTTTCATCTGCGCACCCCCCAGCTTGTTCTGTCTGTCTCTTTCAGTCTTTATCTCTGTTACCTGCTGCTTGAAGGTGAAATGCAGACTTTATTAGAGAAAAGTGTTTATTGACTTTAACCAGTTCAAGCAGTAGGTGTTTAAACCTGTCCATTTAAATACTTCATTTCTCAGGGGAGCAAGAGCATCATGCACATATGCACATATCTTTCTACGTAGCACTTTTAATTCTTATTACTACTTTTATTTTTTCATGTCTATTTAAGTGCTATTTATGACACTATGTTTGCACTGAAGCACCGCAGCAATTTCCTAATGTTGTAAACCTGCTCAACATTTGGCAATAAACCCCTTTCTGATTCTGAAGAGTACTTTCCAAACCAATGACACTGATTTTTTACATACACTAGATTTGGTTCTCACACCTGATTCAATTGGCTTTAGATTCTCGTTAGACCACTGGGAATTTCATAGCTATGACTTCCTCCCTTACACAGCGGATCTGAAATGTCTGGGATTCGCTCACTAGTGGTTGAAATAATGACAAGAGCAAAGGTGCCAGAATTGTTGAAGGGGGGTGAGTAGAAGCAAACAAATGATTTGAAATGGCTGCTGTTGTCCAGTGCTACTGAGCCTCTGCTGATGGGTTCAGTAACTTCCTTTGTGCTCACTCTGTCTTGAGTTATTTGGCAAGGTCACTCTTGCCAGCTGAAAATCAATAAAAGCATCATATTTTTGGAGAATTTGGAGGACATCAACAGTGTTGGTAACGGTGCTAGTTTTTCAGTTTATAGATCTCCACTATATAGATACATTTATAAAAGCTATGTCAGAAAATGGACTATAAATAGCTGATGGTGAGGCTTGAACACTATTTTGAGAACTTTTTTCTTGTATTTCTCTTAGTGCCATTTTTAGGATTTTCCACAACCAACAAATTCAAGACACACATTATTTATTAATAGTAGCCATAATAAATAAATGAATCATACTTTGGTTTAATACAGGACAAAAGAAGAAGAAGTGACGTGGCATGTAGTGTGCGAGGAAGGCAGGCAGGACTGAGGACTGCACACTCTCAGCCAAAACTAAATTTAAAAAGCAGCTCTATTGCTGGACTATGGAATTATGAAAGGAAACTGAGAGGCACATGAAACCTAAACAAACAGGTGGAACACACAGCCGGAGAATGAGGGAGATCGCAGACGTAAATACGCATGAGGGCAAATGAGGGAACAAACCACAGGAGGGAACACAGCTGAACAGAATCCAAACTAAGGAGACAGAGAAAGCACAGCTGAACATGGAACACACAGGACAAGAGACTGTCAAACTAAAACGGGAAGCAGAGACACACACACACACACACACAAAACCCACGGATAAGAGCGAGGAACGAGAGAGAGCGAGAGAGACACACACATGACTGGAGAAACAGACAACCAGGCAACATGAAGACAGAACTGACTTAACTGGGGGAATGCTGAGGGAAGGACACAGAGACGAGACAAAGACAACCTAAACTAGAAACACTAAATAAACTCGTGAGCAAACTAAACTAGGAAATATAAGATACACATGAACATAATAATGAATAAATAAGACTCCAAAACATCAAAAAAACAAAACACTAGGTCAATGACCCAGGTACTCTAACATGACAGGTCTAAAATAGTATCTACAGAAGCTGAGCAGGAACCAAGTCATGTCCTTAAGAAATAGGAAAAAAAAACTCCAACCAAGACCTTAAACAGGACCTGAAAGATACATCTGAGAGATTCAGCTAATCAGTTTGCTCTTCACCAAAGCCTCATCAAAAAAGGCCGAGCTGGAAGAGTGGCTGTGTTGAAGCCATTCCTAGGAAAGGGAAATTGAGAAGATATTATTCAAAATATAACATTTTATATACAACATTTTGGTTCAAATGAACTTCAATTCAGGTACAATTAGGGGAGAGGTAAAACAGGATCAAGGCTCTGTCATGGCTTGGAGCTGCATTTCAGACAGTGGTGTTGGAGATCATCAGTCTTTGATAAAATGAAATAGAATTTGGAAAGCATCTGGTGGGAAACAACATTTATTTTTGACATGACAATGATCTCAAACACACTGCCAATGCAGTAAAAGCAAACCTGGGAAATTATCAGTCATGGATTGGCCTCCCCAATTCCAAACCTTGTCATTGCTGAAGCAGTGTGGGATCATCTTGACAGAGAAAAAAAGGCAGCCAACAGCCAAAGAAGAGCTTTGAAAGTCCCTCAAAAAGCCTGGAGAACTATTCCTGAAAACAACTTAAAGATATTACAGGAAAGCTTCTCTAAGAGAGTTTTGGCTGTGTTGAAGAATAAAGGTGGTCATACAAAATATAGACTTTCAAACTCATTAGAATTGTATAAACTCATCCCGACGAGGCTCAAGGCATGAATTCATGCATTCAGTAGTTTAAGAGTACTTGACCTTCTTCAACAAAGACACATTCAAAACAACTGATTTTGTAAAACAACTGATTTCTTTGAATCATTCTGTAGGTGTAGGCTTTTTCAATTTTAGGAGTACACTCTAGACATATACATGCACGTATTAAGGCAGAAAGCCTAGGAATGGAATACCTAATACATAATATTATTTTTATTATTGAATGAACATCCCAGATTGAATCAAATCATGTAGATATCATTTGTTACCATACGGGATCCTTCTTCTTACTGGGTTCACACAGTGTTGTGTCTTTGCAGCGAACTGGCCGTGAAGGCCTGATTCACATAGTCTCCTCTGAACTGAGATGTGTCTTCTATGTGAACTCTGGGACGCATTAATGTGGGATCTAATCTGAGGTGCTGTTAATTGGCAATTTCTGAGGCTGCTAACTCTAAAAGAACTTCTCCTCTGCAGCATTAGAGGAGAAGTTGTTGGTCTGGCTTCCCTGGGAGAGCTCATTTGAGATCCAGCTTACAGACTGATTGACAATCACATGATAAATTAGTCATGGGCTTGTTTCCATTTACAAATTTGAGCAGTTCCATTATTTTGATTATAATTAGCTGTATGCCAACAGTACTTTGGCACAACACAGCTGATCATCTAAAAGACATTAAGAAGGGAATTACACCAAGTGCGACAAAGCACACATGAAGCTGGTGAAAATTTTGCCAAGCTCTCATCAAGGCTTTCATCAAGGAACTAAAAATATGAGCATATATATATATTTTTTGATCAAAATGTTTCCTTTCCAGTTAATCTCCTTGTGCAGGTCTACTTCACTTCTATCACACCTCTTCTGTAAAATAAGGTGGGTGGAGAAGAGTTGTTTATGAACTTTTTATTATCCATCCATCCATCTCCTCAGCCACCTCCTCCAGGAGGCATTTTAATCCGATGCCTAAACCTCCTCAGCCAGCTCCTTCAGATGTGGAGGAGCAGTGACTCTAGTTTGAGTCCCTCCCAGATGACTGAATTTCTCACCTTCACCTGCAAGGGAGAGGCCAGCCACGCTTCAGAGAAAACTCATTTCTGCCACTCGTATCTGCAGTCTCATTCTTTTAGTCACTACCCGAAGCTAATGGCTGTAGGTGAGGGTAGGCACTGCTAGATCGACCGCTAAATGAACACCTTTGCTTTTACCCTCACCTCTCTCTTTACAACAACGGACTGGTACAGTGTCCACATCACTGCAGACATGGCCCCAATCCGTCCGTCAGTCTTCCACTCCGCTCTCACCTCACTTGTGAATAACATCCAGACATGCTTAAACTCCTCCACTTGGGGCAGCAACTCATCCCTGACCCGGGGAGGGAACGCCACCCTTTTCCAGCTGAGAAACATGCCCTCAGAATTGGAGGTGCTAATTGTCTTTCCCACTGCTTCACACTCAGCTGGAGGTCACCACCTTATAAAGGCACTTTTTTATGGCGCTTCATAAAACCCACATTTCATTTCATCATTAGTATGTTTTGGGTAGAGTTCTAATATCTAGATTTAAAGTTACATGTTTTATAAGCATCTTATTTATGCGTGTTTTAATGTTAGTCTCTGACCTTAACTTTGAATTTGGTAGCACGGATGATAAATTTAAAATGACCTGAGTCATTTTAAATCTGTGTGAATAAACTGCAGATTCAATGAAGACAGAGGCTGTAATATAGCACCTCTACGCAGACACAGCTGTTCACATTCAGACTTTTTGTTATTTTTGTTGTGTTAACTTTAGTTTGAGCCTAAAGATCATAATAACACTTAGATACAGGTATAGGCACAGAAAGAGACGGTCCTATAAGTTGGTGTGAGATGTGTGATGCAGAATGAATCACTCCACAGAAGTGTTATTCTCAGTGCAATGCATCTGAATTAGAACACGCCTCAATTTGGCTCCAAGGTCAGCTTTTATATCGCGATGGTGACTTTTGAGGTTTCTACTGTAGCATCATTTTTCATAAATTTTGTTCTTTTGTGCCAAAGTCTGAATAATAGTCCAGGCAGAAAAATGTTCACAGAAAAATAATCAAGGCTGCCAAGGACATATCAAACTCAAACAGAAGACTGGTGGTGGAAGTCAAGGAACAGCACAATATGAGAGGCAATGGTTTCAGGTAAAAGGTCATTCTGCTTTCAATAAGTAGGATCGCAAATGATTATAATTATGCTGTAATTCAATGAGCTGAATTATAGTCAACGAATTTACATCGAGCCCTAAGCATTGCAAAGGCATAACAAAAGCATTTAATCATTGGTAATGAAAGGTTTGATGTTTTTAAGTGCGTGCTGTTTGATATGTTATTATTCTCATTCAAATCTTTATGCTCCTTTTCAGTCACAAACACAAACACACACACAAGTAGCAGCTGTAACATTTCAGCATATAAGAGAATTGCTGCTGCTACTGCATTTCACCTGCATTATAAGCCGTCTTAGTTTTCTTTTCTGACAGGCTGGATAGCTATTGTTCCCCTCTGTTGTTTTCTCCACTGTGACATCAGGTAATGGCTTTGCAAGTGCAAGTGGCTCCCTGGGTAAACAAAACAGGCCCTGAAATATGTCGAGGTGAAATCCTAGAGGTATGTGATGTTTGCTTTAGTCGTAGTCCTCTGTTGGATGCGTTACTTGTTTTTGTATTTAGTCAGGTGTACTTTGTAGTGAGGTCACCGGCTGTGATGAAATATTTGGTTTCAAGGGATCTAGGTGTCAGCCCATTTGTTTGTCTGTGTAGATCCAGGCATGGCCAGCTATGTATATGTACTTATATGTGAACTACACATCTTATTTTACTTAAATGTAAACTGCAACTGTTTTCTTCCAAGTAAAAGGTATTTTATGGATCAGTTATACTAGAAATAAAAAAAAGTTAGCACAGAAACGTCCTTGCGACTAGGATAAATCAATGATTTCACTCAATTTTTTGCATCTAACCCTTTCAAGTTGTTGTGATGGCCGACTGGTTGCATGCAACACCCTCAACCAATCGCACAGGTTGCCTGGTGGGAGGCGACCTATCTTCAAACAATCATGTTGCAGCTCACAACGACTGGAATCACTCTCAGTGGTGAAGGTCTGAATGTTAAAAACAAGTTTTGATGGGCATTTCTGTATGTGTAGACAGCAACAGATTTGTCATTTTTGCCTTAACAATTTGCATTACCATATTATCATAAACAGATTGCATGTAATTGCCAATCTGACCCCATTCAGTCGCAAATTAAGAGCAGATTGAAAGCAGAATGTCTCCATCTTATTGCCGTTTTAACGCTGTGTTGATGCAGCAAACTTGTGAGCAGTCACAGACCAGGTCCCTGTCTTCGAAGCAATCATTTCAAAGTCAGCAAGCTGGCGAGTTGACTGCACGATAATTTTGGTCTTGCTACATTCTCCAAACACTGTTTTCCCAGCTGCGACTGTAGCATTAAATGCTCTTGAATGTTCATTATGCAGAAAGGCTGTATGCCATCTCTACTTTCCCCCAGTCAGCGTGCACTTATTTCTAATTAGCCTTCATTTGTTCATTAAAGAAAGCCCAGTTGCAATTGCGCTGGTAAAACATCGACCCAAAGAAATCCAGTGTGTTTTTTAATTATCACTAATTAAAAAAGAAACTGATAGAGGATACCCGATTTATTCCAGTTTATATCCAAGAAAATTAAGTGAGGTTTACAGTCAAATACAACTTTATGTCACCCAAGTATTCTTTCAGGGATATTTCCAACTATTTCATTATCATCAAGAAATAATCAGACTGAATGAAAGCAGGATCAAAGTGAAAATCCTGTATGGGACTGGCTCATGATGCCATAACTTTTAATCTCATGATGGCAGCCAGTTTCCCTGTCTTGTAATGGAAAATAATTTGACTTTCAATGTGAGTGCAGTACTGGTGCAGTCTACAGTTCAATCCTGTTCCCGTGGCAGCAAATTGGATGGTATCCAATGTTATAGATATTAATGGGCACTTTAAGTACAGAGAGAGCACAATGACACAGTGAGAGAGAGGTGGGTGTAAGAAGGAGCCAAGTGTGAGAGACAAGAGTTTTCTGAATACAGTATCTGAACTTTGAAACTGAAACAATTTAAGATCTCCACATAAACAGGGAAGAAGACGTCTAATGGACTTGTTTTATATGCGATTATAAAATCAATACTTGCCATTTGATATGTATGTATTACCCTTCAGCTAGCACACTATCAGTAATACATTAACTAACTCAGTATCCTTACTGGTGAAGTGCAAGGGCAAAGATAATAGTTGCTTTTAACTAAATGCTATTCTGTAAGTTCTAGCCCTGTGCTCTCGTCTCACATGTACAGTGTAGGGTCATGTGGACATGTTTAAATTGCACACCCACGTACACTGACACTGATGATGAAACCCAACACAAGCTATAACAGGACAGTCTTTAATTTCAGAGTATTGAATTGAAGAAATTATATCAGCACACGTATCTGTTTCTTTCGATTTCTGTGCTTTAGGGTCGTTACCTTACACTATAAAGCACATTGAGGCAACTGTTGCTGTTATTTGGAGCTATAGAAATCAGATTGAATCGACCTGAATTGAATGATCAGTTACAAATAATGTAACCTCATTGAAACTGTCAAAGATTATAAATAGAACAGCTTCTCCTGCTCAAAATTCTGCACAAATTGAATAAATAAATGTGGTCCACTGGAGACGTAGCTGTTCATCAAGCTCTTGTGGGTTAGAAAATGCAGACAATGGATTGATGAGGTGATCTGGGGCATGTCGCTATTTAAAGGGAATAGACCACAGGATGCAGTTTTGTTGAAACGCAGCAAAAGAAATTTACATTCTTATACAGTAATGGCAGCCAGCCTTGATGAACCCGTTTTAGTTATGGCATCCATCTACTTGATGTCAGGCAAATGCAGGAAAATGAAACATTGGGCATTTCAAACAACAGAAATTTTTCAGGAGAGTGAGACTATTTATCACATATAATGTGATGGAGTGGCTGTGAAAGTCTTGGAGAGGTGGAGATTCCAATGAATTTCATTTGTGGGGCAGTCAGCAGAACGCCTCTACATCCGAGGCTGAAAAACTTCAGATTCTACAGACTGTTTTTAAATTTCAAACAGGATGAAAAAGGCAGCGCGCCATTATCTCGTTCAGCGCAATTATTGTGGTGGTTTCGCTCTGGGAAGATTTGTTTTTATCATGTTTATTCAAATGCTTATGTAAATCTTTTTGAGGGGGGGTTAAAGCATACAGGTTGTTCTTTTTTCCTGTATGTGTTTTGACACATTTCTTGGATTATGAAAGTTTGCAAACGAGTAAAAACATTGAAAAATGCTATCTAATGAACACAGCTTTGGATGTTTACCATTTGGATTTATCTGATGGGATGTAAAATAGGAATTATGGATGCTTTTCATTGTATAAAAGGTAAACATAGTACAGGCTAATGCAATTAAAACTGATAGAAATTGAGCAAAATGTACTACATATGAAAATGTAAGGTTCATATAACAAAGAGGATATAAAATACACAAGGCTTTGGTCAGTTTGATGATTTTAAGAAATGTTAAAAAGTACGAATGAGACAGAAGAGATCTGTGTGTTGCAGCATTGTTACTATATTCATTATTCTGGGCAGTATGTTATATAAGTGTGAGATAATAGTTTGTTAAATAGGAGAGATGATGACGTTCCAGTCACTGGGTTTGATTTCTTTTTTATCAGCTCTTGGAATTTTAAGATGGACTGGCCTTGGCCTCACCCCACTTGGCAGTCTCATCTTTTCCCTCTTTCTCCCAAACACACACACACACACACACACACACACACACACACACACACACACACACACACACACACACACACACGCTCTGGGTGAAGCTGACCATTACAACAATGTTAGCGCTGTCTGTCTCGCCCTGCTTTGATAATTAGAAATCGGACCATGTTCCTCTCGTTCACAAATTCCCCACTCTGCCATTGTTGCTTGGGGCCACCGCGCTGTTTGGATGAAGGCTGATTAAATTCAAGTCACTGAGTAGTCGCAACGGCTGTAACAGAGGGAAGGAAAGAACAGCAGAGGAGCCACAGGAGGGGGTGTTGCTGGGAGAACAGGCTCGGAGTGTGATAGCTGTCTCTCCCTGGGTGTCATCCCCTTTAATCGCTAAAGTAGAGCGGTAAAGAAGCTAACATGGCTTTTCTCAACCAGCTGAGAAACTACTCGATTCATGTTTTGTGGATCTGATTTTATGCGGTTTTAGAGCATATAAGGAAACCATTCCTGCTTGACCATTTCTGAGCAATGCCTTCAGGCTCTGTACTGGGTGTCTGTCCCATGCCATGTGTTATAGTAAGAGCAGGTGTTTTGATGTCCTGCTGTATTGAGGTCCAAGCAACAGCTGCTGCCGTGGCGGGAACGAAAGGGGCCGCTGGCACATAAAGTAGGAAAAAACATGGCCTCTTGTCAAAGACTACACATGTATAATAAACTGGACAAATATCAGAAATGTCAAGCCCAGAGTTAAATTTGATTTTCAGTGATCCTCCAAGTAGGGTTTCTAATAGAAAAATGTTGGTCGGATCTACAGGTGTGAGAAATTTTGCTTTTACAACCCACAGAGCTTTACAATGATTACTTTCTAGTGTAAATCGTGACTTTTTTCATGTTTGCTGTCCATCAAATTCCTTAAAATTGCATTTATTTGCAAGCAATGTGCATTACAGTGAGTTTGTATCTGTAACTATGTATGTGTATAAATGCATATGTGGGTAAGCACATGCATGTGTATTTATATTCTTAAATTATATCCTTTTAATACACACCTGTATATTGTTTGTTTGTTTGGTGACTCTTTGGCAGTTCAGGTTATTTGTTAGCATGCAGCAGCTTCCAGGGTTGAAAATCTAAGCCAGTGCGGTTATGTCAAAACTTCCACGGCTTCCAATGGCCACTTGAGGCTGACTCTAAAAGAGAGTAAATCCCAACAGACTCACAACTTTACCAACGGCATTAACATGTTTATAGTCTGGCTAAAAAACCCTGTTTTGCTCTCTGTGGGGTGAATTATTTATAACTATTTTGGATTTTGATGTTGCATAAAGTTAGAGGCAACTTTAATTGACAGGTTTTTCCGACTACCGATTCCTTTGGAATCATCATTATGTGGCAGTGAGTATATTTAGCACAGTGAAGCTGGGAGGTAGAAGGAGAACTTTTTTTCAGGGCCTGTGCAGGCAGTATAAAACATGGGCATAACTGCCGTGAATTCATGCAGTGACTTGTGTTGATAGATTAGTGTTTTCACCACTTCCATCTTGGTTTCAAAAAATCAAATGTGACAATAGTGGGCCATGTGCGTCTTTGAAACTGCCTTAAAATCGTATCGATTCATTCTTTTAGACCCCTAATAGATGATACTGTATGTGACAGTACTGGTTCTGCGACCCAATATTTGTGTTTCATACTCACAGTTACAGTAATTGTTTGATTATTTTTGTTGTTTTCTTTAGTTCTTAGTGATTGTAATCCGTCCTCCCTTTGTAGTTACCTTAGGCTGTGTTTAGTTCCTGTTCCCATGTCTACTTTATGCTTTTCCTGTAACCCATATTTCATGTCTAGTCACCCTTGTTGCTATGTTCCCTATGTCTCCCTAGTTACTGTGTTAAGCTTGTGTGTCCTGAGTCTGAGTTTCGGTCTGTGTTTCCTGTTTTATTTTGATAGTCTCTGTCCTGTGTGCAGCATGACTGATTTTGCTTCCCTTGTCTCGTTAGGTCTGATTTGTCCCAGCTGTGTTACCACCTGTTCCCCATTCCTTTGTTGTCTTGCTTGTGTGTTTAAGTTCTCTGTTAGTTGTTGTTAAATAAAGCTGCCTCCTTTAGTTCATGTTTTCCGTGAGTCCTGCTTTTAGCTCCTACATCTTGCACCGCAAAACATGACACTGTACTTATTTCTTTGAATAGGTGGTTGATTATTCTCTAGTATAAGGTCACAAATTTCACACAAATCCAGTCAGTGGATTGGGAAATTATTGACTCCGTCTGTGGAGAAAATTGGTCGACCAGCCGATGTAGTACTATAGCTTCTCCTAGAGTCTTGCTGGTAGCATGGCTAAAACCTGAAATCCGACAGCAGACAGTAGACGGCGGGAGCCAGTGGCCTCAGAAAACAGCTTGTTCTCATAGCCCTGTGCATGCCACGAGGAAAGCCGAGCATAGGGAGAAGAAAGTGGATCAGCTGCCTATGAAGGTAAAAATCACTGTGTGTCCTGAGGTGAGATCACTGCAGCTCAGTGTGCACCTGATCTGATTGAGGCCTTAGATCAGCACAATCCTGCAGCGCCAGAGATGGCTGGCTTACTCGGGTAGAGGGTGATTGATGAAGACAACAACCTCATTCAACTTTGGCAAGCAAATGAAAGGCATATTCATCTCATGTCAGAACACTCAGAAAAAGATATACTTACAAGCCACCGGCGTGGGATTGGAAAGCTTATTTTACACAGATTTTAATTTTCTCCTTTTGCTTGCTTTCCCTCTGTAGTCTGACAAGAAAAAATAGAGCTGGAACAAGCTGCTGAATGAACATTTTTCAAAACTAATGTTTTTTTTTATCATTTTTCTTCTAATTAACAGGTTCACATTGTGGGAAGATAGAAGAGATCAAATGTTTGAAAAACATGCTCTAATTTTGTCCTACACTATCAACATGAAGTTAGCAAAACTCTCACTTATGTGATTATTTTTTAGTTACCACCCCCTGCTCCAGTTATAACACGGCCTGCCTGTATTTTTGTATTCTGTGAACACTGGTTATGCGCATCTGTTATCAGCTGCTCATCAAATTCATCATTCATGCTTGGTACCGTGTTATTGATCTTATTCCATCAGTCTTTGTCAGTATTCTGCTTGACGGTGGATATTAAACACAGCTACTACATTTTCAGTTGAATCAGTGGTGTGCTGCTAAGAGACGTTGGGAAGTGCTTTTCAAGTCAAATGAAACATTCATTAAATCTGTGTTGTGTTTTATCTGCTACTCCAACTCTAATTTCCTGGTCCAAACTTGTTTTATTTTTCTTTTTGTAGTTCAGGTGCATAAAAAAAGAAAGAAAGAAGGATTAGGTACAAGTGGATAAAATGGTAAATGAAGATTTTTGTTTATTTTTGTCAGAGGCTTTATTCCAAGTTTGAGCTGCAGATCACAAACTTCTGTTATGAATTACAATTTAATTTTCTCTGAGGTAAAACAATTACTTCCAGACAATACACAGCTGAGATTATTAAATTACTTTGAGGCTGAAGGAGGATGGGAGTCATGAAAGTGTGGGTGGGATAGAAAGAGATGTGAGAAGATGAATTTAGCAGCCCGGGCAGGGAACCAGAGGCGACGTCAGAAAAAGAGAAGAATCCAGTTAGGTCGGACGAATAAGACAGCAACACGGCCAGGATGTCAGCAGGTCCTGCTCTGTTTGAGCCCCTGATTTTGTTTGTGAACTGTAATGTCTTCACCTCTAATCTCATACACGAGGTTTTCTTTCCTGTCACATCTCTGAGAGCTTGTTTTTAAAAAAAAAAAGTAAGCTACTTACTTACACAAGTAATTTCAGTCTTACTTGTGTAAAGATTTTCCCCTTAATAAATAAACTTCTGTATTTACTTGGATTATCTACATCTAATATTAAATTTGTTTGATGAGCTGAAACATGAAAGTGTGGCACATGCAAATAAATCAGTAAGTAAATGAATGAATAAAAAAGGGGGCAAATGCTTTTTCTCAGCTCTTTAGATTTCTTACCATATGGGGAAATTCATTCTTAATCACGCTTACTAAACGTAAGCTGAAAGAACAATAATTGCTCTAGACTGATTTTTGATCAATGAACAAGAATGCTCATGGCGATTAAGAATTCAGGAAGCGGTGATGGACTTCCTTTGTTTTCCCTTTATCCAAATACAAAGGAAATACATTTGCATATGTTATTTAATCTTTTTAATAGAGAATGGAAATCCTTAAACAGCCATCATCTAAGCACGCTCTGTGGCATGAATACAAATGTTGGGTATCACGATCGCAAAAGGGGAAAAAACCAAAGAAAATTTGTTATAGTGACACAAATGGTTGTTTCATGTGAAACAGACATGCATCTAAATGTATAGCATGCATTAGTGTGATAAGCAATGGGACAACTGTCTCACGGGTGAGTTTGTTAATGCAGGATGTGATCAGAGTGTCTCTGCAAGAACAGTCTGTGCACGTTTACATAAAAAGGGATAATAACGTAGGGCTTCATTGCGTAAAGTCCTCATTACAAAAACGAACACGCATATGAAAGTTCCCATGTGCAAAACAATGACTCTGGGATATAGTGTGGAGAAAATTCAAACGGTCAAGTCATCCTTCATCATGCTCCCTGCAGTTGGGTGAGTGCATGTGTGGGATACAGCAGGAGAACAGCCTGGATGCCTGAAACCTTACAGGTTATGGATCTGGTGGCTCTCTAATGCCCAAATTCACTTACTTAGCAGTCGGGGAATTTGGGCTCTTGCAGAGGGATGGTGATGCATTGCTCTACAGAAAAGTGTTGGGCTGAGCTTTTACCACAAAACAAAAGGATAGCATCATTGCAAAACTGAATGCAGCATAATAATCACTTTTTCTCGATTATCTTATTTTTGTAATCATTGCAAGCCGAAATCATAATTGAAAATAAAATGTGATTAATCAGCCTGCTCTGCACAGCATTATTTGTTCTTTTTCCTTTATTTTCTTTCTAAATATAACTTCGTTTATCCCAATTTGTTTCCTCCCTCATGGCTTCTAAACCAGAGTTACAATAACCTGTAAGCAAATATATCAAATATCTCAGCTACTTTCCATTAAATCAAAGACATCAAGGTCACACTAGGATGAAAACTGCCAACTGCCGAAAGTACGAAACGTGACTTAATTGATCCAAGGCATGGATATAAGATCATCAGAAGAGCCAAACAACTGATTATGCATAACAGCTTTTAAAAACACATTTTTATTACCAAACTTCATCAACACGATTGATTTTTAGCGTAGATTATGCCAGACAGTCTAAGCCTGAAGGTTGAAATAATAATTAAAATGATGGTTTGTTGTGGTAAGACAATTTTACCAAAAAAGATGAGGCTTATGAAAATTTACTGAAACAAAATGAACAGAGGAAATATTACACCCTGAAGCCTCAATGATATTGTCTCCATTGATTGCAATATTCGAGAGAAATTGAGCAAATATTTGATTTAACTCTTTAAATACCAGCTTGTTTTCAGTTTTGATGAAATGCAAATGTTCTGTCTTAGGTTTATAGCTCGTCACTCTAAACAGCCCAAAGAAGCACATAGTTGACATCGGTGACTCATATGTGACGACTTATCTAGCAGACATAATATCAAATTCATATTACAAGTTTTTTGCTCTTTAGAACTTGAGCTGTCACATCTCCACAAATCTCACACGCATTTGTGATTGTGTTGATTTAATTTACAACCCAAGCAAACGCAAGGACCCTTTTTATTTATTTATTTTTTACATTAGAACTCTTTATACATTAATAAATTAAACTCAGAATGCACTGCGGCCACTGGCCTACACTAGCACGTCTCTCTCAAGGCCCTTTCTCAATGTCAGCTAGTCTTCATGGTCAAGCATCTCATCAAACAGTCATTACTGTGTGTTGTCTGTGTGGCTGTGATAGGCAAGCAGGTTGAGAAGGAAACTGAAAAACAAAGCTGGAATCACCCGGAGACTTGAATAACAGACAGACTTGGATCAATAGAAGGGATGGATACTTTATGAAGCGCTTAGGGCAAGCAGCTCATAATGATCACAGGAGTGTGTAAATTAGCTTATGGCACACAACGACACTAATGAATCATTGCTTATAAGAAGGGAGATGAGAGCGGGAGCAGGAGAAGACACACGATACTGAAATACGTTCACTGTGGCAATTGAAATGAACTGAAATAGTTTTATCATTGGTGCATGTTTAACTATGCATTATTTTCTCAATATTAAAAATATAATATATATCCAATATCTAATTACCAAAATGTCAAAGAAAACATGGGAAAACTATTTGTTTCATGTGCATTTAAAGAAAACATATATATTTGAATAGAAGCAGCATGGTGATGCGGTGGTGGCCCAACAGCGAGAAAGCCATAGATGGTCGTCTGTATAGGTTATACCCATCCTCTTACCCTGTTTCCATTGGATAATGGGTGGATATCTTAACCGACTGAGCAGAGCTTTAGACGGGGCTGTGAGATACTTTGGTGTTCCTGTTGAGAATCCTGTTTGTGATGGGTGATGTGTGGAAGTACACAACATCCTGAATAACTAATGATGCACGTAAGATGCTGAGAACTTGTTGTACCGGAACAATCTTTGGGATTTATTTAGCAAATTGAAGTGTTGAGAAGTACGACATATTCTGTTGTTGTCAACAGTGTGATTGCACTGGACAGTTAAAACTCAGTCAAGGTAGGCTAACGTCACATAACGCGAGCTAACATGACATATTGATAGGAGAAACACTATCTGTCATGTCTTTCAGAAAACAGGACGTTTTATGTGTCTGAACAGATACGGGTCATTTTTTGGTTTGTGACAGCAAGATTAGTTTTGTGCGGTGGTCATAACTCAAATGTCTGTGTTCTTGTCTCGTTGATGGATTTACAGGCAGAATTTGAATCATGTTGAAAAATGTAGTTAACTTTTTTTTTCTTACAATTGTTGAAACATTTCTTGCCTGCTGCATTGTTATCAACAGGATTTTCTGACAGAACATTTTCTTCCCGAGTTAGTCCTGTACTCCTGCTTTTCCTGGAATTTGGTAAATTATGCATATACCTGTATAGCCTCGGGGAAATATATTGTACTCCAGGCCATTCATTATAAATGAACATGCACAACTGTAGCATTCATGAACAGCTGGTGTCCTCGGGTAGGCTTAAAACCCAACGTGATTCATCGCCATGTTGCTTTCGTAATTCTATCTGCCTTGAAGCAAGATGCAGGGACACACATGTAGTGTGGATGCCCGCCTCTGCTGGCTGCCTGGATCAAATAAGCCTCTCTGAAATCCTTCCCTGCTGGCAGGACAGTGCACTTCAGGCCTACCTCATCAGTTTCCTAAATGTCCATAGCATTGCATCAGTTAGAGCTTTGTGAGAAAGCTCCTAAGCTCCTCTTTGACACTGTCATATCTGGATGTCTTTTTGAGGGTTCCCCATTGACTGGTACCTCTCCGTGGGCTCTGTTGCTCAATCTGTTTTAGTATTTTTTTTTCTACCTTGAAAGTTCAGCATCAATATTGTCTTCTTAAGTCTCAGCCTGGGGTGACAATGCACAAATGGGGCACCACTGCTGGCCACGAGAAAGCGAGTGAGAGGGAAACAGTGGGAGAAAGCGTGTGTGCAGCTGCCCATTGGTGTGTCTAGTGCAGAACTGATTTAAGGCCGCAGGCCACAGGAAGGAGGCTGCTCTACACTCAGGGCACGTCCCTGAAACCAGCAGCAGAGGAAGCACTATTGCCATTCAGCAGCATCGACTGCAGACGCCTAAATGAGTCTGTTCTGTCCTACAAAGCCCAACGTGGCAGTTCGCCACTTGCTCAACTTCTCCAGCTCCCCTCCCTGCTCCTGCTGCTTCATCTTTCCTTTTTCTTTCAGTCACACACCTTTACACTTTTACCATCTCTCCCAGTCGTTCATCTTTTAGTCACCTTTTTTTTTTTTACATTCACAGTCCATCCAGTGACTATGCTCTGATCTGTTAACACCATTTTATTGCAAAGTCCAAACTAGAAATGCCAAGATCAGATGATGACCAGAGTCACAAGGTCTGTAGGGTTCACAATACAGTGACCTGAGCTATCTCATATGGAAAAGATATATATATATAAATCTTATAAAGTTTGTATCTGTCTTGTGTGAAACATATATGAAAACAGAGTGAAAAATACAAGATATAAGATCCCTTGAAAAATTATATAAATGAAACTTGTATGTTTTGGATACTTAATAAAACAATATATGAAAGTAATGAGAAAGTGGCCACTTTCATGAGTAAATCATATAAGCCTGATATGATTCACTATATGAAGTAGGCCACATCTTGTGCAAGTCTTGTATAAGTTTTTTCTATTTCTTTTCCATATGGGTATGGTGTTCGTTTACCGCTCTCTGTTGGCAGTAAACACATGAATGCCTTCGTCGAGGACATCCTGACGAGGATTCAGGACCTGCTGGAGCTCACTCCACCTGTGAGTGGAACACAGAAGCCATCTATGTCCACTGTGAGCGACCATCTTTGAACAGAGGCGGTGGTTTACGACACCAACTCTCTGCCATCTATAATCCAGTTTTGAGTTCCCTCCCCAGACGCCTTAACGCCCACTCACATCCTGGGCCATCTGACCTCAGGAATTTGCATGATAAGGTGGGGCCAGGTTTCACAATGAGCTCACCCGATACCCTGGCTGATTGGGACCCACACCCGCTTTCACACCTTGGCTCATGTGATTAGGTAGAGGATCATCAGGGGGTCCTTTGTCCCTTTTGGGGGAAAACTCCCACTAGGTTTATATCTGGGACTCCCCACCATTTGACCTTAGAACTGAAGAAGCTTCTCGGATGAGAGGTGAAACGTCTTCAAGCAACTTAAAGAAGTCCAGACGCTTTTCTTTGCAAGCTCCTTTGACATGGGTATGACTGCTACATAAAACTACCAGGGTGACAAAGCTCCAAAGGAGCTTCCTAAGCATGCTGTGTTTGCGTTGTTCTTTAAAGCTTCTTTAAATTCATGCATGTGTGTCATTCTCATTATCACACACATTTATTTAGAAGGACATGTCTATTTACCTCTGCTGGCTGAAGAAGGTGTTCAATAAACTTCTATACACCTCACATAGCATGACTGTGACTTGACTGTGTAAGGCCCAGTCGGTCATAATATCTTCCACTTATTGGCCAAGTTACAAAAAGGCACAGGCCAAAAAAATGTATCAGTTCAAGTGTATCCTGCTAGAATGAACATGGTAGCATACCTAATCACCAGTAGACTAACCCAGTTTCTTTTACACCAGACATCCTCAGTGTCTGTCACCCAGTTTCCACAGTTTCTGCCTTTAGCAGATGCAGTTGTGAAAACACATAGCTCTTACTGAAATTTGTCACTGAAAATGTTGACAAAAACGTTCTGGCCGCTAGATTAATAAACAATGGAAGGATTACGGCTTTGTTTTGATTAAATCTGTTTGCCTGCTTGAATCGGGCCATATTTAGCACACAGTAACGTGTGGGTTGTTAGCTAAAACGGTGAGGATTTGTTTCTTCATGCCTGCATATTTATGGTATCGCTGCGTAGAACTTTTCACCTAATGTCCCTTTGCCACCTGGGGGTTGATGGAAGTGGAGTGGGATGGGTTAGTATCGGGGACGGTGTGATGACAGCTCGTGAATTCTAATAGCATTATCTGTCCCCGGCAGCCAGCCTGAGCAGCTTCCTGCCGCCTCTCATCTCTCCTGTGTGTTGCATTGAATATGGTTCTCCAATTGGGGTCATGGCACAGACCGATAGGAAGCTATATTCCTTCATAACTAGAGGCAAAGCTACAGAGTTCAGTATTAAGAACAGAGTTGGCAGATCTGACCACAAGCTGACTGGCAGACCAAGAATCTCAAAGTTATAAACATTAGAAAACAAAAAAAGTGCCTTAGGGGATGCATCATTCTCCCGATTTACTACTTTAAATTCAGTCTGTGATATATCATCCAGAGTGGTGCTCTCTAGTGGTAAAGTTATGAGTGTCTGCTTCCAAATAAACTGATACCTTTATTCTGAAAGTCTTCTATCTTTGCATTTGCAGACTGAAATTTAGCTCAGCTCATTTTAAAACACCAAGAATCACTAACTAGTTGTTATGAAGCTTTGGCTTGTTTTGTTTTGTTTTTTTGCTCTTTATTGCATTACAGGAGTTTAATATGATCTTTTTTTTCTGGTCGGAGTCAAATAACAGCTGGAACTAATACAATGTCTTATCTTGTTCTAGCTATTCTTTGGTATTTCCTTTTTCTTTTTAGGCAAAAGTCGAAACACCCAAAGATGGTTAATTTGCTATCAAATAAGATTGAGAGCAAATCGTCAAAGATAAAATTAGGTCACGTTGATGTTATTTGCAATGCAAAATTACACACAAATGATTAACACAGTCATTTTCTGTTGATCATCCAATCCTTTGAGCATTAAAACCAATATACATTAGTTTATAGGTTGAAGGGAAAGTCCGCACAACAAAGTGAAAATGTTTATAACATCTTAAAAAGAGTTCATTAAAAGTCCAGATACAGACACTCAGAATACGTGTTCCTGTTTTGTGTCCAAACCTGCATGAGGGTGTCCTAAAATCGTTAGGTTAGAAATTTTGATCATAGTTGTTGCTGCATTGTTTTCTGCTAAAACAAATGTCAGAGTGGTGGGTCGCTTTACTGCACTGTAGTGGGTACAGTGCAGCAACTCTTAGCGGCTCTCTCGCTCATCCTTCCCTTTTTCTCCCCTTTTCCCTGATCACCTATAGGGATTGATGATCGTGCCAAAGCAAAAACAGAAAAATCCATACCTCTCTCCTGCCCTTTTCATATTGCATTGATTTCGTGGTGAAATATCAATCTGCATATGTCATGTACTATTGCAATGCTCAAAACATATTCAAAGGTAAATTATCATAAAACTGCTTTTGAGGGCATTTTTTACAAGTTGAGTTTGGACAGCTTCTCATTTGTAGAGGAAGGTAAGGTTAAAAAAAAAACAACTTCTGGTGACTTTGACTTACAGGCTATAAATAAAATGTATGAGTACACTTTAAATTGCACTGACGTATGCACACACCAATATAGGTACATGTTTGGGGTGCAACTACACTTGCAACTGCAGTTAGAGTGGGATAAAAGTAGCAGTTTGTTTGCTTGTTTGTTTGCATAAGATATGATGATTTTCTTAAATAGGTGGGAGAAAAATAGTGTTGATTTTGCAAAATCTATTGCAGAAACAGCACAGATGTTACTTGTAATGATAATAATATTAATAATAATAAGCGTCTCAATTAAATTCAGCCATTACTAATTTTATTATGACTGAAATAGATTTTTTTTCTTGTGGTAAAAATAAAGACCAGTCTAAAAATGAGGCTTATTTTTCAGTGCTGATAAATCACCCACTATTTGTTCTTCCACAGCTACGATATGCTGAGATGATCATGTTTATCATAAACCTTTACCACGGGAGTGTTGACTTGCCTTTGGCTCATTTAGGTTTGGGGTTATAGAAAGGGATGGATCGAGTAACTTTGTAACTTCCTAATTAAACAATATGCATGGTTTTTTTATGATGTTCAATATGTTTCTGAACATTTTATCTGCGAGCTTTATCTACCCACTGTTTTTGCAATTACTAACAAATTTAGAGTTGAGAACGTGCAGGAAAACTGAAGCCTAAGGGTAATCATCTTGCTGTGCAGATGGTCCAAGATACATGAGAACAATTTCATAAGGTCTTTTCATAATGTAGCTTTTGCTCTGCAGTGGTTGTGTATATTTTAAAATACACCCTGCAGCTTGCTCATCAGGGGTGTTTTTACTACATCACAAGCATACCGCTCACAAGCATTTTTCCACCAAAACAGGGTGGATTAATTCTTTTAACATACTAGATGCACGTGTCATGGTGTAGCTATTTGCACACATGTACATCTCAGGGGATTTAGTCAGATAAATATATAAAATTAAACACATGTTTTTATTTTTTAAACAAATTTACTGATGGGAAGCTCTTAGTAGTTCTGGTACTTTTTAACTTTTAAGCATTCAGAACATAGTTCTCTTTATTTCATGTTTTAATTTAGTGTATTCCACAGTCCACAGTACATGATGTGAAATATCTCCACATGATGACATTTGAGAGCAATAGCCCAGTTTATTCAATGTAGGGCAGGTCGTACAATAGAGATTTGAGTCCTCTGGGCAGTGTTTTGGTGGGAAATGGATTCTGTACCTTTGGCTTGTATACAGCAGCCTAAAGCTTTAAGGCAGATAAAAGAACAGAAATAAAAAAGGAGGAAGAGGGAGTGAAATGAGTTGGAGGGGAGAGCAGGGCGAAGGAACATTCAGCAACAATATCCTTTTTGCTGAAACTTTACATATGTCAGCACTTCAAAAGTTTTCCTATTACTATTTATCCCACATCCCCTCCAAGAGCTCCAGATATTCATTTGATCTAACCTTTTATTCTGCTCCTACTATAATACTCTAAAGCTAAATGCATAAGATGCATATATTCTTTCAAACTTTTTGCAAGTAATTAGAGACAAGTGGATTTCCGGGCCGAATGAAACATCGCTTTGAGCACAACAATTGATTCATCTTTGTAAAATAGCTTTGCCGCCGGAGGACTTTCAGGACAAATCTAAGCTGGTGGAGTAGCAGTGCTCCCAGTATCTCTCTTTGTCTGTTATCATTGCACAGTAGCAGTATCTGTTATATAGTAGAGCGTTCCTACTGAGGAATGGGCAAAATATGAAATCTACAAGAGACAAACTACCAGAACCAAATTGTTTTCTATTGGCTGTATAATAGGATTTTTTGGAAGATGTGAGCACATAGGGCATTTCTAACAGTGAAGATCCAAGAGCAGAGGAAGTGAAGGTGGAAGAGTTTAAAAACCTGGGGTCAACCATCCAAAATTAACAGACAGTGCACAGGAGAGGTTGCGAAGAGGGCGCGGGTAGGGTGGAGTGGGTGGAGAGGAGTATCAGGGGTGATTTGTGAGTGAAGGATAGCGGCAAGAGTGAAAGGGAAGGTTTACGAGATGGATAAGTGTATCAGAGGCACAGCTCAGGTTTAGCCTTTTGGAGACAAAGTTAGAGAGGCAAGGCTGAGATTGTCTAAACATGTGCAGAGGAGGGAGAGTGGATATTTTGGATAAAGGATGTCAGATGTGGAGCTGCCAGGAAGGAGAAAAAGATGAAGACTGCAGAGGAGATTTGTGGATGTAGTGAAAGAGGACATGCAAAGAGTTAGAATGATAGAGGACGATGCTAACGATAAGGTGAGATGGAAATGGATCCACTATAGTGGGCAGCCAAAAAAAGAAGTGTGCACAAAGGTCATTTGAATGCAGTACTGTCTGTCAGATTGTTTATAATTCATTTTCTTAGAACTCTGACAATCACAGTGGGCTGCTGCAAGCTCTGCTTATGACAAAGAAAATGTAGCTTTCAGCAAGTGCTCTCCATGACTTGATGTTTATGTTCACTCAAAGGCAGCATGGTAAGTTGGTGTGTGCTGAAAGTTGACATGGCAGGTACTGAATCTGCAAACAAAAGACGACAATTTCACTGTGGTGCAAAGCGCTGGGGTTGATCTCTGGGGAGAGGTTTAATTCCCCCCTGAGTAAGGGTGCCATTAAAATGCAATGACATGAGATTAATGTTCATCTTGAAGTGACATTTGCTTTCTCATTTACTGCAAAAATTGTCTTGGAATATTGGGTGCTAGGTGTTGTTTTGAATGCTGATGAGCTCCCAAAGCTGCTCAAAGTATGTGCGGTGACAGTGTGAAAAATGTTGGATGTGCTTTATAAAGAGGAAGGGGATCTAGCTGAGTAAGGGACAAACAGTAAAACAAGACCATCAGCAAATTGGGACTGTGAACTTTGAAACTGTGCAGATTTCAAACTTACCGTATGCGAGATAAATGGATGTCCTCAGCATTAATATCTGGACTGCAATGGGAGATACCTGATCAGAAACCTGATTTAAAATGCATTATGTGGTTGCTTTTGAAAATATGTAGTTACTTAAGGATCCTGAGGAGGACAAAAAACAAAAATGTATACATCTTTTGATGCCCGGTGCAATTTAAAGGCTTAGATTACCTGGTTATGGTCTGTGTGTATGCGCTTCAAATAAACCTATTCATTTTTTTCTTTCTCTCCTCTGACTCATATTTCTCTCTCTCTCTCTCTCTCTCTCTCTCTCTCTCTCTCTCTCTCTCTCTCTCTCTCTCTCTCCCCCCCCCCCCTCCCTTTCTCTCATACAGAGTGCCTGTAAGTAGCAGCTCCATCTTCTTTTCCTTGTGTGTGTACCCTCTGCAAGAGCCGGGGACACATACTATATGTGTATGTGAGATGAGGAGGAGCTAAGTGGCTACCACAACCACCTAGATCAGACAGCCTCCTGTGCTGCAAGATGGATTAGAGCCCCACACCTCAGGAGATCAAAGGTAGGAAAAGATGTTTGGTAATCAGCCGCCACTCACCTGCCCTGTTTAATGACAGCGTGGAGAGTAAAGGAAAGAGAGGAAATGGTGAATGACAATGAGTTTAGACTAAGGTCTTTTTGCCATCTGTGGGCTGTAGGGTGTGTAAGAGGGATACACCATGCTGAATGTCAGTATTTATTTTGTATTAAAAAAACTTCACAAATGTGAGCATATTTCCACTGAAATTTAAAGTTGCACATCACATGTGGTTATTGTCCCCAAATATAAGAAACTTGTACAGAAGCATCCACAAAGCGTCCATATAGCAGAGAAAATCTGTTTTTCTACAGTAGTCTACTATAAATTGAAGTAAAATGCTTTTATACTACTGGCACTATTTGAGGGTAATATCTGGGTTCAAGAGGTTAATTCAAGTGGAAAAATATCAGCAATCTAAAACATCACTGGTAAACACTAGGATAGACCTTTGAATTGCCGCCCACGTCTCCAATTTTGTCAGCAGCTCCAAAAGACCCTGTGTTGCTCTTGTGAGTTGAAGAAGCAAGTCAGCGAGGGAAAACGCGCTTCTGCTCTTAGTATTGTGATTAGTATGCTGTATTGCTCGCTGCATCTATAAATAAAAGTGTAAGCCAAAGGCCAGGCAAGTTCTCTGGGAGTTGTTGAAAGTAATTCTGGAAAATGCAGAAGAAACACTGACTGAATTAGAAGCAGATCAGGGAGGTGGAGAAAATAAACGTGCGTAACAAAAAGGTGAATCTGACTTCACGAAATAACATGCAGAGCAACACAACGGTATGGGAGACGTTCAGTTCCGATGTACTCCAACTTCAGTTGGAAACTTGAGAAATTTCCAGGTCTGAAAAAGTTCCAGTTAATTTTTTTACACCAAAAATATCCCAGTTTAATTCGGGGTAATGTTTTTTCATTTTTACGAAGTTTCAATGGTAAACTACTGGTGGTGTTTTCAGGATTTCATAAAAGATACACAAAGCCACTTTCA
Source organism: Simochromis diagramma (assembly GCF_900408965.1). NCBI lineage: Eukaryota > Metazoa > Chordata > Actinopteri > Cichliformes > Cichlidae > Simochromis > Simochromis diagramma. The sequence goes on from NW_024387375.1 coordinate 7,422,499, forward strand.
TGCTTGTGGCTGGATTTTTCATTTTTTAATCATTAGCATTTTTGCCACTGTCATGTGAGTTTTCTTTTTTTTTTTTTCCAAACCAGAAATCACCGTATTTGGATTATGTGGTCAATATATCATTATGACTATGAATATATAAACACTAAGACACTTGGTTAGCAAGCTGCATCCATGCGATGTATGAGTGCAGAGACAGAGATTATTAATTAACAGGCTTTATAAGTCTTTAATTTCATGCACCAAAATTTGAAACATAAACTCTGTTTCAAATTTTGTCTGAAGCAGAAAAACTGTCCATAGAGATTCAATTCATTTTTATTTATATAGTGCCAAATCACAGAAACAATTGTGTCAAAGTGGTTTATACTGTAAGGTAAAGACCCTGCAATAATACAGAGAAACCCCCAATAATAAGATAAATCCCTATGAGCAAGCACATGGAGACAGTGGGAAGGAAAAACTCCCTTTTAACAAGAAGAAACCTCCAGCAGAACCAGACACAGGGAAAGGCAGCCATCTTCCATGAATGGTTGGGGGTGAGGGGGGGAAGATATGATAAAGACACACTGTAGAGGAGAGCCAGAGATTAATAGTAAGTAATGATTAAAAGCAAAATGTACTATAAACACACAGTGAGTAAAAAACAGTGAGTGAAGTAAAAACAAATAATGCGTCGTGGTAAGAAGCCCAAGCCTGTTGCAGGACATCTACAGGAGCCCTAACTGTGTTTTATTAAAAAGAACATTTTTAAGCCCAATTCTAAAAGTACAGAGAGTGTCTGTCTCCTGAATCCAAACTAGGAGCTGAAAGCTGAAGGCTCTGCCTCCCATTCTACTTTTAAATACTGTAGGAACCAAAGTAAACCAGCAGTATGAGAGTGAAGTGCTCTATTGGGTTCAAATGGTACTATGAGGTTGTTAACATCCAATAAGGCCTGATCAAAACCACTTTTTGTACTAGGCAGTAAAGATGATGCTGTAAAGTTGGATATTTAAACATCAGGGTGAGTGGGCATGAACCTGCTTTTGGAGTCCAACCTCAGGTGGCCACTAGAAGAACTTTTTGGCCTTTATTTTTCAGTCCCAAAGGTTTCCGCATGGTCAACAATCTCATCTTCTGGGTAAAAATCAAGTTCCTTTTTGTAAACACAACACTCAGACTTGCCCTCCTCATGGTTGATTCATGGTGGTCAAGTGAGCTAGAGAGTCAAGGGAAAACAAGAGCTTTAATGAGAACAAAGGTGTGAATGGCTGAAATAAAACTTTTTCTGCTTGCTTAGCAGAGGTTACATTATAAAGCACAAACAAACACACCCACACCTCCATGTAACCACGGCAGAAGACGCTACATTACCAGATTCTGTGTGAATGTGGCTGAAGCTTCATCTGACCGCTGTGGCCTCTCTGCTTCCTGTGCGGTTACAGCGCTCAATCTCCGCAGACACACAGATCTGACACAAGAACAGAGCAGATTCCCAAATGTAGAGCAGACATTGCTTTTTTTTCTGATAAGAGTGCACTAAATTGCCTCATCTTCCAGTGTCTTTAGACCGCAGTGAAAATGCAGATGATCAGCTGTCGGGAGCTAAGCTTTCATTTTATAAAAACTTCCTGTGAGGAAGCGTGGAGCAGCTTTAGTGTGAAAAGGTTCAAGGGTCAAGTAATCCCAAGCTGCTAGAGAGATACTAGCTCTTACAGTGCCTGTAATTACTGTAATTAAAGGGCTTGTGAAGATTGTGAAGTCCAAATTGTATGGTCCTCTGTCCTTAGTCCTTGAAAAAAATAAAAGAATAAATAAAACAAACAGATTGCTGCAATCTAACAGTGACACACACTTTCTTTTTTGCAAAATAACTAAAGGAAAAACTGGACTTATTTTATATCACAAAGCTGCTTATTGTACTATAATTTAACACTGTTTGCATGAAAGGGGATTACTTTATTGAGATTTCTTCAGCGGAGGCATTTTTGTCCGCACGTGTAAAATGAATCCATAAAAAATGCATTTTCTGTCTTTTCTTTTTTCCTTTTGTAGATGAACTTCAGTCACCTACACCCATTTTCTAGCCACGAGTTTAGATATAACTCTTTATTTTTTTTTATCAGACGTTTTCCTGTTTCCTGGACTGTCTAAGGAGCTTGGAAAGAAAAGCGTCTGGACTTCTTTGAGTTGCTTGAAGACGTTTCACCTCTCATCCGAGAAGCTTCTTCAGTTCTAAGGTCAAAAGGTGGAGAGTCCCAGATTTAAACCCAGTGGGAGTTTCCCCCCAAAGAAGGACAAAGGACCCCCTGATGATCCTCTACCTAATCACATGAGCCAAGGTGTGAAAGCGGGTGTTGGTCACAATCGGCCAGGGTTTCGTGTGAGCTCATTGTGAAACCTGGCCCCACCCTATCATGTGATTTCCTGAGGACAGATGGCCCAGGATGTGAGTGGGCGTTAAGGCGTCTGGGAAGGGATCTCAAAACTGGATTATAGATGGCAGACAGTTGGTGTCGTAAACCACCGCCTCTGTTCAAAGATGGTCACTCACAGTGGACATAAATGGCTTCTTTCACTCCTCTTTCAAACCATCTGTCCTCTCTGTCCAAAATGTGAACGTTGGCGTCCTCGGAAGAGTGTCCTTTGTCCTTTAGATACAAATGAACTGCTGAGTCTTGTCCCGTGGAGGTGGCTCTTCTATGTTGTGCCATGCGCTTGTGAAGTGGCCCACATCCTGGGCCATCCGACCTCAGGAAATCACATGATAAGGTGGGGCCAGGTTTCACAATGAGCTCACACGAAACCATGGCTGATTGTGACCCACAGCCGCTTTCACACCTTGGCTCATGTGATTAGGTAGAGGATCATTAGGGGGTCTATTGTCCCTTTTGGGGGGAAACTCCCACTGGGTTTAAATCTGGGACTCTCCACCATTTGACCTTAGAACTGAAGAAGCTTCTCGGATGAGAGGTGAAACGTCTTCAAGCAACTCAAGGAAGTCCAGACGCTTTTCTTGCCAAGCTCCTTAGACTACGATGACCTGGATGACTGAGAACCTTCACAGACTTATTTTTCTGAGATACTCACTGTTGTTACTGTGGAAAATGTTCCTCTTTGGCTCTGGATTTAATTACACGCTGGCTACAGTTAGTAGACAGTACATACTAGTGGTGCAACGGATCAAAAATCTCACGGTTCGGATCGGATCACGGTTTTAAGTCACGGATCGGATCAATTTTCGGATCAGCGAAAAAAAGACAAAATTTTAACATTTACTTATTAACTTATTTAAGTATTTTTTTGCCCATTAAAAAACATTCAACTCAATACTCATTCCACACAATTATATAAAAACAAATTAAGGTGCAATATAGGGCAGTACAGGGCTTTGTATCCAACACACCGCTGTGATATAATGAGTGGTCACGGTCACGTATCTTTCCGTTGCTCTGGAGGTCCACCCATTTGTAGTTGGGCAACAGACGATACATGGGACAGTTCAGCCAAAACTTTAAACTTTTCCTGCTCATACATGCTTGGAACGATCTTGTCACTGAAGCGGACACGCAACAGGATATCATAGCGCGGCTCAAGCATGTTCATCATAGTTTAAACCCCTTGTTTTGCACAATGGAATAGGGCCTCATGTCTGGAGCTAAACACCCCAGTAGCTTTTGTAATAGCTTTAGCACGGTAAGATTGGGGAGCAAATGGCTGCTTAAATGCCGCAAACTCCTCTGCTCCTCCACTTGGACCGCTAGCGCTGGCCATAACTATTGCTTGACAGACTGACCACGCCCACCATACACATGCTTTTTTTCCTTCTTTTTCGAATCTTCGGATCACGTGCGTGCCGAACCGTGGAGTGGGATCGGTTCGGATTACGGATCAACCGTGATCCGTTGCACCACTAGTACATACTATAAGTCCCCCCCCCCCAACAATAGAAAGAGAAACTCATTTGTAATCACATTTTAACTTTTTTTTTATGAACAAACTCTATCATTTCTGTACCTCAAGATAGTAACACTAAAATTTAAAAGAAAATATTGGCTTCTGTAGTTAGAAAGAGGTCCAGTGTGGCTTTGAATGCTGATGCTACATGAAGTGTGATCTAACAGTTTTGCGTGAGCTAATCGACCTTTTCGGTTAGATTCAATGCAGTGTTAAAAGAGGCTACTTGAGTTTTACAACAGAACACCTGACGCACCTTTGTGAATGTCGGGTGATGGTGCCAAGCACGTCCCATCTGAAATTCTCTTTGTTTTTGAGCAAGTAAACAAAGCTCCAGATGACAGCTTGCCAGCGACTTGAATGTAACCTTTTGTCTTACATACAGATCATAAAAGCACGCACAGCATAAAAGCGGGTATGACAATTTAAGCATGTGGTGACTTTCTGTTCTTTCCTCGCAGGGCCACCCCTCTATTTTCGCCATGACCTCTGCTACATAAGATAAGAGATAAGATAAGATAAAACTTTATTAATCCCTCGGGTGGGTTCCCCTGGGAAATTTTGTCATTTTTTGTCATACTTGCTTAAAGGAAAGGATGCACTATCATCTGGAGGATTCTGCTGACAGCTGTACACTATCAAGACCAAAAGAAAATGTCATAAGAAGACAACTAAATGAGTTTGGATCAACAACCAATTCAGTATGGTTTGTGTAATGACATACTCTATATTAGACCCCACAGATTTTTGATCTAAAATCCTTTACATTTGAAAGAAATTCCTCTCTTTTAACACACACTAAAATGATTGTAAAAGCTGTTACATAGTCAGCCTTTTTGAAAGCACGTTGAATAACATGTTTCCATTTGAAACTTTTCAATTATTGCAAGGAAAAAAATCCTCTTCTCCACATGTGCACACCCACACATGTAGGCACGGTCCAAAAATAAGAACACTGATTTAGCCTATGTCATATTACTAACTCTTATGTATGTCAGTAACAGTAAAACCAAACTGCTATTCATATTCAGGAGGACTCGCTTTTCATATTTTTAAGCCACCACATTCTCCCACAGGTCCAGTTTGCTGTGAATACAAATGCTGGAACACACAGTGTGCTGTACAGACATTGAATTTCTTTGAGGCTCGAGTGCCCCGTGAAATCTACTACTAACAGAATTTGACTTTTTATTGACTTTGGCTCAAAGGAAGTGGATTGAGCATATGGTTTCAATTTCACTGCCCACTTGTGGAATCTTTGGTGCAAATGTTGCATTTTAGCCACTCACTATGTGACAACTACACCATTCTCTATTCCACCTGCATGAATGATTCTCCACAGCTTTATTGGAAATATTGAACTAGTTCTTGTACGTCATGCTCGTTAAGACCTATTAAGCTCATTTTCACTTCACGTTTTTATTCTGGGACTACACTACAGCAGGTTCAGTGCATTAAGTTTAGCAGATATAAAATAGCGCTCAGTTCCTTATTTCCAGAATACCTTTTATGTGCTTTGGCATGTCTGTGGTGTGTATAGATGTTTGTGTATGCCTGTGTTTGATTAACTGCTTTTATTTGTGTGCTGACTGAATTCACGAGCCTGCATCAGTCTGCTCCTGTCTTTGTTGCCTCTGGGCTACCTGCCTCCTTCCCCGGCTGCTCCTGAGAAGTAGAGATAAGGCCCACTGATGTTTGTCTGCTCCCTGGCAGATTACTGAGGCAGACAGGTACAAGGACTCTGGTAGACAGCTCTAGTATATTGGAGGCCAAATAAGAAGTTACTGGGGATGTCCAAGCTGACCATAGCACCAATCCAGCCTGAATGCCATTTGGCTTCTTTATATGTGCTGTTGGTGTTGAGCTTGTTACTGTTGGAAAAGTAACTCTGAATTTTAATGAATGAATATACATGATGTCACCAATTTTTGTTTAGTAAATACTTTAATGATTACCGACGCTTTTGGCTTCTCGTTTGTTTCAAGAGGGATTCCCACAGCAGACGTGTCTGCATGCTTGATTTCACTCTGGATGCCCTTCCTGATGCAACCCTCCTATTTATCCAGGCTTTGGGACTGGCACACCTTTGGGAAGGCTCTGTTTGTGTCTCCTCCCAGTCTTTTAATTCTGAAGAAAATGAGTAAATCGCTAATGCTTGCATTTAAAATTCATTGGTCACAAGCATACCAGAAACTTGTATATATAGTTATGGTTATATATGGTCTGCGTCACGTCTTGCATGGTGATAGGAGTTCAAACAGAAAACAAATCATGGAAGATTTTCAAAGGAAAATTCATGGAAAATTCAGCAAACTGATGTTATTATAGCCTTTGTTGTTTTATGACTCAAGATTTTGATTGGCTAATTACCATTTTGCTAACCTCAAGGATCTTTTTATCTTTTGAAATTGTTCCCATTGTATGCTTGTAAGTTGTAAAATAAATTAAAATGCATAGCTAGGGCCTGTAATACTCAATTTGTGTTTTAAAGACACATTAGAAGCAAAACCTTTTATAAAGGAATGCATAGATCTGTGTGTGCAAGTCCATGTCTGCCTTTTGTATGTTTACCCTTAGAGCACCAGGCTGTGAACATTAGGGTGTGATTAAAGCTCAGGGTCCATGTGGGATTTCCTAATTAGGCCTTTCTACTTCTGTGAAGAACAGTTCACAGACATCATGGAAAGAAAATTGCGGTAAATCTTACTTTATCCATGGTAGTGAGGGCAGAGAGGACAAAGCAGAAGAAGTGTTTGGTCTCCATTCGTAAGAGATCGGAGGCTTCATTTGCATCAGGTCCATGCGCTTTTCTGAAAACAGAGAAGTGTATTTTTCTTAAAACTGAAAAGATCGTTTGAAAGTAAAGTGAAAGGAGGAGTTATACTGTAAAATGGTAATAAGGAGTGCTTGAAAATGTGGCTTTGTCAACTGGAAACTATTGTATGAAAACCAGTGACCCTGCACATATTTGAAGTCCATGGTAAAACTGCAGCATGCACAGTACAAGTGGTCATAACAGACTACTAGGAAGTGACGTAAAAAAATATGGGCAAGAATGGAAGTGGTCCTTCGGTGCATGAGTAGATGATCTTGAAGGGGTCAAATTTAAATCAGGCAAGGTTATGATGAAACTTATGCTGTGATACTTAGGAACATGTTATATCAAAGAGTCCAAGTTCAGCTCTCAGTTTGCTGGTCCTCTATTTGTTGTTGTGTTTGCTTGACTTGTGGTTGATCAGAGCTTTGTAAATTGTTGTTTGAATATTTTTGTTGCCAATTTATGGAGATGGTCTCTGATTGTGGATCTCAACTGGCTGAACATAAATTGTTCATTACTCCGACACCATGTGGTAGGCAGTTTTGTCCACATGCCTGACAGCTCTTCTGGGAAATGAAATCAGGGGGAACAAAAGATGCATAAGCAAGATCAGAGTACAACGGATAACACATGATTCAAACACAGAACTCCTCGTCTGTGTAGCACATTGAATATACATGGCGAAGAAAGCCTAGAGGGGATGTAAGGGTTTAGAAAGAGTTAAGAAGCTGTCTTTTACAAGGTGAAGTGCAGCTTATGAATTAGAAAGTATAACACTGGCTGAGTGACAAACTACGTGGATGAGAAATAGTATAATTATGCACCTGAAATACTGCACAATACATCACATGGCAGCAACTCAGAAGATGCTGAGGTTTAAACGTGGCATGGTTGTTGATGTCGAATTGGGTGGTCTGAGTATTTCAGAAACTGCTGATCTGCTGGGACGCAGCCGACTCTAGGGCTTACAAAGAATGAAAATATCCCACGAGAAGCTGTTCTCTGGGTGAAGATGCGTTGAGAAGAAAGGACAGCTGCTTCAAGCTGAGAGGAAGGTGAGAGCATCTCATATAACCACTCATTACAACTAATCGATGCTCCATACTGCCTTGTATCAGCAGCTCAGGCTGCTGATACAAGACAAAGCATACCCTTTTGTGTGGGGGATACTATCTTGGTCCATTTTGGGCCCCTTAGTACCAACTCAGGAACTTATACAAGCTACAGCATATATGAACGTTGCTGCTGACCGTGTCCTTCCCTTTACGACCACATCTTCTCATGTCTGCTCCGAGCAGGATAACACACTATGTCAAAAAGCTCAGATCATTTCAGTCTGAAGGATAAAAGGCAGTCCAACCTAGTACTACCAAGGTGTATCTAATAAAGTATCTGGTGTGTGTATATTTAAAAAAATGCATAATGTACTGTGCTGCTCCTTTAAACAGTCCCAAACTAAGTGTGAATAGAAATATAAAAACCTTGTTTATTAGGTGCTGCTTTAATTAAGACCAAACCATCTTAATTAGAATTGAGTGACATATGGGCGAAGGTTGGGGTGGCTTTTGGCGCTTTTGAGCTTAATCAGTGGCAGCATCTGGCCGGTGAGTAGCTGTCAGAAGTAACAGATGTATAGAGCTGCATTCATCGCAATAGACAACTCTGTTATAGGAATTAGAAGAAGTAGTTTAATCTGCATTCATTGAAAACATTTATAACAATTAACGAGGCAAAAATATGCAAACTCAAAGTCAAAAAATACCAAACCCGGGTTTGGTATTTTTGGGTATTTAGCAATGGAGCATGTGGAAAATATGCATATAGGCACTCTTGTTGGACCATGTGATGTTAGAGACTATGCTTGCAATTCATTCACACATCATTTATGCTAAAAAGGACAAAGCATACCCTTTTGTGCAGCTGGGGAACATGAAGCATTGATTTTTGTCTGCAATATGAGATGCTGCTTGGCTTTTTATGAACACAGTAGTGCATAATTGGAAAATCCAAACCCATGATACACAACCTCCATAAGATTTTCTGCCACTTGCATCAGCAGTTGTCATGAATGTGCACTGTAATTTCTGGTATCTGGTGAAGGAATTAAGATTCACTGTTAAACTCAGTGGCACAAATCTGCTGGTAAACATTCAGTTTCTGTCTGTCTCTCTCTCACTTCATGCCATGTTTCCTTCAGTCAGTGATCGTGTCTTTGTTACCATACTGCCCGTTGAATGGGAAAGAATATCGATTTCAGGTGCAGGTTTCTGGGATCAGAAATACAGAAGGACGGCGAGAGATGGAGCAGTTTTAAGGAGAGGTCAAATAAAAGCTAGATAGAAGAAAGGAAGGCACAGCTATGAGGCACAGCAGAAGAGAATAAGAGATAATAGGGAGTAGAGAGACGGGTTTGGAGACAGAGAGAAGGCAAGACTGTCTGAGGATTTAGACAGAGAAACAGAGGCGGTGAGAGAGACATGATACCTCGGGTATTAGAAACAGAAGAAGAGGTTGAGAAGGAGTTTGAGTGAGTGTAGCTGGCAAAGTCACCATAGCATCTCCAGATATGATCAGCACAAGACTGAAGGGCAGCAGTGTGTAGACAGGCTAGACGGTACTGCCTGCTCCAGTGGCGTGTGGTGAGGGGTGGTATTGTTTCAGCTATTGTGGACACTTTCCAATCCCATTTACAACTTGGAGAGACCTCGAGTCAGTTACACAGAAACTGGCTGTTGTCACAGAGTAAGCTGGCTAATAAATGGGACCAGTTTGCCTGAAAAGTCTTGTAATAATAGGGCAGAAGAGGTCAGACTTGGAACGTGACAATGTGGCGACATGAAGCCAGAGGTGCTGATGTTGATCTTTTGTTGACAAAAAACCCAACAATGCTGTGTTCCATTTGTTCTGTGGATAATGGATTGTTTAAGCCTGGTTAGAGGCCATTAGCGGCTCCACAATCTGGGCTTCAGCTTGGTTCAGAAGCTTAGATTCCCAGCAATAATGCCCATGTAATCCTCGGTTAAACGTATTATCGTTCTTGCTAAAAAACTGATGCTTTGGTAGAGAACACCATTTTCACCCTTTCATGCTTTTTAGCAGGAGCACGTTGTAGGGAAGGCGATGGTTCAGGAAATCATTGCATGATTATTATTGTTATGCATGATTATTGGCCTAAGTAATACAATTTAGAAAAGTAATCTTTTAAAAAGCCTAATCAATAGAAATGGCAAATATGAACAGGGCGTTTCAATCGGCTGTGCTCTTTGCTGTCAAGGGAATGGAGCACACAGTAGTAGATTGACTTAGCGTGCATCGAGAGATGAGGTTTTTTTTTTTCTTGCACGACTTTGTGTCTGCCACTTTGCGTCTATGTTGGATGCATACTGTTAAAGCTAGATATTATTTGGAGCTATAAGGCTGATTTTGGTATTTTAAGAAATAAGTACTCCCTAGGCTCTTTGTCTGCAGAAACACCACAGACATTTTCTAGCACTTTGAGTGTTACATAAATACAGAATTTAGTTTCTATTATCACCGCTGCTCTTAGCTGGTTTTCATCAAGCCCAAGCCTCGTGTCATTATTAAGCTAAATGAAACACAATGTTCGCCTTCGGGACTGAAGGGTAACACTAATACACAATAATTTTGCCTCCGGGAAACTCCGGACTTGTTTTAATCAGGTGAATGCACTTGCATTCAAGCCCTGTCCACGTCCGTGGTGGTGTAGTAAATGAAGAGCTGCGATGAATAAGGACAGATCACGTGCTATATTTCCATTCTCATTGGGCTTTTAGTTTTCACTGAGCTGTGAACGCTTCCTCCAAGACAGCACAGGAAGAGAGCATCTGCAAATTGCAAAGAGACAATTTGCTGTTGAATAACCCCGCTCTTTGCAAGTGAGTGACAGGTCCTTATCAGAGCACCCGCCGACTGATCAAAGTTGAAAGGGGGTCAGGCTGAATTAAAGACCAGCTAATTAAAATGTCCAGGGAGCATGCCAGCCCTCGTTTCGTTTATCGCCTTGTGCACGGTTGGGTAAAGAAAGAGAGAGGTGAGATCGGGGTAAAGGAAGAAAAAAAAACAGGTGTGTTTAACTTCATCTGATATTAGAGGATATATTATTAAATGCTATATCACCGTGTTTGGTTACAATCAGAGGCGTGTAGCTCAACTCTCGGTTTAAAAGCCTCACCTGTATTTGATTAGATGATTTTGGTGGGAGTTTGGCAAGAGTTTATCCACCTAAGAAGGGCACAGTCGATGCTAGATTGAAGTCCCAGGTGAAGAAAAAAGCATTCCAGTTGTGTTTTCAGCCTGATTTCCTTCTTTATTGTTACTTGGTCTTTTGTACTTCTCCCATTCTAACCAAATGCTGGAGAATAGAGAGCCTGAGGTTGGTGATGTGCGTTTGCATGTGTGGATATACGGCATCAAGGCTGTTTCTTTGGTTGTATAAAGGTCACAGAAAGATTTAGTGTCTAGACTCCTTCCACTGGCTGTGGTTTTCTCTCAGGGGAGGAATTGTGGCTTTGAGCTTTTTGAAATCAAATGATGCATTCACACACAAGCCAGAGAAAATCGAATCTAAAGGGTCCGGTGCCATATATATTGTATTTTTTTCCAAAATTTTTACGCAATATTAATAATTTTGTAGAAAAAGAGGCAACAAGTGTCATGTTGCTAAAAGATATCATACTACAAGAGTATGCATGCGTATGTACATCACATCATCCCACATACAGCAGTCATTAACTTCATTACATTAATATATGTCTTTTTAAATAATCTCAATTGTTTGGGTTTTCGTATGCATCATCCCCCCTTGACAGCAATGCTACGTTGACTGTTTGCATACTCTGAAAGTGACGGCACCTGTAACTTAACTGTCTTAATATTTTGCTTGAATCACCACTAAATAATAATGCACGTTATCATTACCTGTACATACATTGAATTATTTGTAGAAGAAATGATAATGAGAACGTGCTTTTTGTTATAAATAAAGTCTACTGATGGAAAGGATTGCATTCACTTTGTCAAATTATCATGAAATGCTGCTTAGGAATAGAAAATGCATTTTGTCCAATCACACTAATGTACTCTAGGTGTGAGAGCCAGTGCCATCGTGTTGTCTAATAATCTGAGAGTGTGTGTTTTCCCTCGCACTAGAGTTTTTGTTGTGAAGGTGTTTGAGGCTGACTGACACTGAGAGCGAATCATCCTAATGAGATGCCGTGCTGCTCTGTGGAAATGATTACCTCAGGGGAAGAGGCATTAGATTGATGAGGGCAATCTTTGCCTTCTTCTCAGAGAAACAAAAGCGTGTCCACCACCACCACCACACCATTCAGACAAGAGACAAGTCTCTACTTATCAGGCCAAATGGCCCATAACACTTCCTTGGAGAGTTAAAAGGGGGGCAAATCTGCACAGTACCACCTTAGCTTCAAGTGACAAAATCAATTTAGGTACTGTGCTGCTTACTTAGAAGTTCAATTTCTTAAAGTCGTCAATAACAGCTTGCCTCTGCACATGCTGATCACCATAGCAACTCAGTGTTTCCTCAGACTAATACATAGATCTCAACCCTCTGCTTCCAGCTGTGTCTAGAAAATTCAAGGAAGTATTTTCAAATGTTCAATAATGATGTGTTGTACACTAACAATTAAGGTGTGTATCTCCTCTAAAATTTTAATGCTGATTAATCGATAACCGAGGTTATTGATGCAATAAAGAATGATTGCTGAGCGTCCCATTTGTTACTGTTTGGCCAAAGCTTCTGAGTGTGATTGCCTCCAAGCAGGCTTAGAGACCCATTAATCAGGCCTTGGTTGATCGCTTCTCAGGTCAGCAGTGATCTAAGCCGAAGGGGTGGGGGGAAGCTTCTGGAGGTGAATGCGGCAGCAGTTTAATAGCTCACAGTGGAAAGATAGATTCCAACAGCAGTAATAGTAGTTGCTGTTTGCTGCTTTAACTGGTTGAAGGTTTCTGATTTTGTTTTTATTTTTCACGGCATGAAACGTTTTATTACTCATAACCAACAATAGATATAAATGATGGTGATAGTTTTTTCCAGTGCTGATATTGGTTGCATATATTATAGTAATGAGCTTAATAAATGTCAGCAACATATCCCAAAGACAGATCATCAGTTAGATCATGATGGTGGGTGAGCAGCGCTTGCTGGTGCTCCAAGGAGCAGTATACCGATGATCTCCCACATGTGGGTCAAGTTTTAGTAGTTTTTTTGCTTTGTTTGTAAGTCTTGTAGGTGTTTGTTCTCTTGGCTTTCTCAGTGCTAGGAACTGAAGAGTTATAAATGATTTTAACACGATAGCATAATAAAAAGAAGCATGAAAGTCTATGAATGGACACGAGCCAACAGAGGTAATGAATGAGGCTCCAGAAGAGAGTGAATGAAGTCGTCTTTCTGATTGCACATTTGCTAAGCTCCATTTAACATCTGCTCTACTTACCACTGTTAGAGCATCAACAAAGCCATACACATCTGTTACTGATGAGCAAAATGACCCTGTCAGTCGAGAATTTATACACCGGAACAGTGTTAGGGTAATAAAATGGCCATCCTGCCGTATAACCTGTTCAGTCATGGTGTGTATTAATGCACACGTGAACAGGAAATAGTTTACATTAATATTGTTTGTACAGTATATTTAGTAAGAGAAGTTTGAGTTTATCTTTAAGTTTATTGCAGCAGGTCATCATTAACATGATTAACTTATTACATTCATATTTATACGTTACTCTTGCCGGACACATTTTTCTTCTTCTTCTTCTTTTTTGGAAGAGTATGAGAACCTTTTGTTAGTGAAGTGAAATGGCTGCTTAAGCCGCCTGTGTTATAGCGGTTTCTATTACGTCTCTACAAGATTTCACTTAACATGCTAATCCAGCTCTGGAGTGGATCCTTGAGGAGACAGGAGACCGTGCTCTGAGGCCAAGGCTTAACTCTGGGATTTTATAGTTCACCTTCTCTCAAGTGTGGAAGCCCTCTATTGACACCTCAGACAATATATATTTGGCAGCATCCCACTTGAGGCATTGCTTAGCATTAACATCTCTCCATCCATGTCTCCATCCAACTATTTTCTTCCACTTATCTAATACATCAACATATTTATCATTAACTTTGGTCGTTTCACTTACACTCTTCGTTTCCAAAATAGATCACTGGTTTCCTAATCCCTTTTAAAAGTGCTTTATCTTTCCATGTACTTACTAAAGCTCTGATGTCTTGAAATGCTTCGTTTTTCAAGTTTTGAGAATTAGGTTCAACAGTTCTGCAACCAACACTTAAAGTTAGAACTTCTCCCTGAATTTCAAAGCAAGATTCCTAATCTGACTGTGATTCTTAAAGTCAAACATTCATTTTTCATGTAACACCATGATGTGAACTTGTGGTTAAAGCTGGAATCTGAAGTGGAGCGGCAACTCTTGTTAGCATCTGTGCCTTTAATTTTATGAAATTTGTGGGTGCCATTGGCTTGTTGTGAGAAGTGTTCATCTAATACCGCCGACAGCGTTAATTAAGCCACTATAATGAATCATAAAGTGTATAGATAAGCCTAATTTTCAGTCTAACAGTGATCCAATTTTTTAAAAGAATCTTCTTGCTGCCCTTAAACTAAAGAAATGAAGGTTCATGGAACATGACGGTGGTGAAAATCTCTCTCCTCTCTCCCTCGGCCTGCCTTATCACTTCGAAGCTAATGAGCCGGGCTAGAGCAAAAACAGAAACATTTTGAACATTTGAATAACTTCTGAAAAGTTAAATGCAAACTGAGCAAGAGCTCGCTCATCATTCAGCAACAGCAAACATGAGCAACTGCTTTAAATGCAAAGAGATGACAGATGTCTGTTACTTCATAGCTGACAATACAGCGAGTTTCATTGTTGATGTAAAATTAGTCTGAAGGAGCTTGATTTGCGCTGAAAGGTTGCTGCATGCTGCTGCATGTCTAAAACAGATATTTTATGTCAGAAACAAAACTGAACTCTTTAATCTGAAGTGACTCACAAGACTATGATGATGGGTTAATTGTATTTACAGATTAGCAATGGATTCATGCTGTCACCAATAACAATCCATGTTGCTGCATAGAATTCATCATTGATTGGCGTATCTGAATATATCTTCTCAGTTTGGGTTCAATCAGTGCATAGATATGTTTTGTTTACTAGTTTTGCCTCTAGTTATTTCGGTTGGTTAGATCATTGGCTCGTCTAAAACTTTCAGGGTCCCCAAAGGATGAATTGCAAAAATTTCAGTGATCACCTTCCTTCATTACCGCCACTACGTTTTCACAAATTCAGTTTGTCTAATTCTTTGTTTTACGACTGAATATTTTCAAAGAAAATGACAGTGCTGTCAACCTGAGCTTTGCTTGACTACTTTTATATTTTCTGATATAAACAAGCAGTAAGGGGACTCTTGCCCTTGAGATTCCCCACTGGTGGAAAAAGAGATGCTGTCCAAGTTTGCAGTGAATAATAATAGGGAGAAAAAAGACAGCAATCTCATGAATAAACAACATTTCTCAAATTTCTCTGGATTAAACTTAAATTGATGAGTTCCCATTAATAAAAGCTGAATGGGCCGACCCACAGTGTTGTATAGCAAAATAACAGTGCAGCCAACACCATGTTTTTCTCTTCAGATTTAAATGTTTTCAGAAGCAGGATGTGTCATCTCTTAAAAGTAGTTTTTTTTTAAAATCCCCTTGAGTTTGTTACCTTCCAAACAACACAGACACAATGTCCTTGAGCTCCAGGTTTCTCGGGTGAACAAAGCCAAGCGAGAGCCCTCTGATACATTAGCCTTTGTATCGCCTCTTCACTCCCTTTCTGACTCTTGTTGGCTTTTTCTCTGAATTTCTGACATGCTCTGTTTTTCTTTTGTCTCTCTTACACAAACATATAAGCACCCAGTGTTCTGTTTTCAAACTCCAGTTCTATATATAGAAAATGTGTTTCCCAAAAGTTTTCCTAGTGCATTAAAGCATGTTCAAAGCTTGCACTAGCACTGTCAGAACAAACTAACACCCAGCAGTACACGGCCACCACACAGCTGATATCATTCTACTAATTTGAGCCCAAGATTAGCTACTGATGTTATTCTGCATTGAATATATTTGTTAGTAAATGTACAATTCGATATCTACCTTGGAGGAAAACGTCGTATGAAACGTGTTAGCACTGTTGTGTATTATGTGTTCAGCATTAAGCCGAATATTAGGGAAGTGCCAGCTGACCACCACAAATTACACTGGAACAAAGTATGGAAAAGATTTATTATCTTGTGTCACTTCTCTCACCATTTAGTAGCATCTAGCATTATTTCACGTTTTAGAAAGTTTTTAAATCTGTTTTGAAAATAGTAGTCTAACTTTCTTCATATTTCACAAAGAAAGTGGGAGATGACCTTTAGCTATTACACACTTCTACCCAAGATGAAAAATGTGTCTGCACAGTTTTGTTTTTTTCTAGTTTTGGTCACTAGAGGTTATGAAAACATGTCAGCAATCAAAATAATTTATTGTGGGAATCTGAGGATGTGATTCTTCGCGTAGCAATATTAGCATTTACCCAGCTAGGCTGTGTTTTAGCAGATTCCCTATTAAAAGAACAGCATACATAATCAGATCCGGTAGCTACGGTAAATGTTATGCACATGTTAGCAAGGACATAAAGTCTGGGATAGGAGGTAGATGTACAAATTTTTAACTAAGCTACCAACCTCCATCTAGAGTAAAAGCGTAACAATGAGATTTAATTCCCTCCAAGAATAATCACATTGATCTCAATTAAATTCCGGGAACATTTCTCTTTGCCATAAGCTTTAGATTTGATTACGCTGGCTTGCCATGTCCATTTCTGGACTCCCATTTCAAATTGATTGACTTTCTCTTCTTCTGTACACGAATCAGCACTTCCCATCTGTTTCAACTGGGTCCTCTCTCTCCTCTGAGTACATGTCAGGCTGCCACTGACCTTCAAATATGAAGAACTCTGTGAAAGATTGGACAGTAGGGTTGCCGTTAATAGAAGCAAAGAAGTGTCCAGAGAGAAATGAGGCCACAACAATAGAGTGTGTGAGACCGTGCGGTGGCACAGCAAATGGACACGTCGAGAGACAAAAATCGTGTGCGGTCTCTTTTCTCTGCACCAAATAGATTCCATTCTCACAATCACTGAGCAATAGAGTCCATGCTGTGGCAAACAAAATGCCATCCCTTTGTCCCTCCATCTCAGTGTAATTGCACCCCTGGCTCTTTTTCACACAGGCCAGATTTATCCTAGCTGTAAGTCTCACCAATGCAGCACCTTCCATAAGTCCCTCTCACTCCACTGACATGGCACGCTCCCCGATCAGTGTGTCCGTGGCAGTCCACCGTGGGAGATGTATCTCACTTCGTACACAGATAAAGAAATGCATGTTAACATACAGTGACACACACATACATAACCACCTCCTCGGTTTCCTTAAATAGCTACTAAATTAATACACTATGGTGGATGTTGTGTGTGTATAAAGAAGGTCAGACATATGTGGATGCTTTGGGATGTTGACGGATAGTGGGAAATAGAGGCATGGACATAATACTTCAGTGCTGGCTTTATTGGCTTTACTGTGAAGGATTTAAGCCTGTAGTCTGGACAGAGGTTCGCTGTTACTTAGGTTGAATCAGTAGCTGGGGTTTGCAGATGTGCGTTCTATGTATGAGGGGTGTGCTGGTCCCTGCAGTGTGTCTGTTTACTCTGCTGTTCTCTTCGATACTTAAGGGAAATGATGGAAGAGTGCTGTCTGGCAGAGCACTGTCATGCCTCAGTTAGCACTCTGGGAACCTAACAGCTACTGCACTGCAGTAGACCCACTGACAGGCATTGCACACTTGTTGTGAATTCTCTTATTTGAGCATTAGTGTCAGACTTTGTTTAAATTATTCTCAGTTGTGTTTGTTATGTCGTTTGTGGCTGTGCTAGTAGCTTAGAGAGCTAATGTCTTTGGTCCAGATTGAAATGTTTTGATGAACAAAAACAGGTGTGTTGCAAGCGCGTTACGAAAACAGGTCCCATCTGCCCAGGCATGCACTCCACCCGATCTGCACAAAACTATAAATGTAAGGTGGCACATGCTGTATTAAAGTGAAGTGCCACACTGAACATGCCTTCTTCGTTTGCTCCAAAGTTCAGCTGTTCTGCTCAGTGTCCATTGTAGGTGGATGGTTTACTCACTTACTCTAAAGATGCACATTGATAGCAGCCTATTCATTATAACACCGTCTTTATATGTGTGCCGTAACTAGATAATCATCTTGGCTATTTGCTCGTGTAAATGATCATTATATTTAATCTGATTGGTGTATTTCAAGGAGTCCAACTACTATGAAGGTTTTTACTGACATTTATGTCCCCCACAGAGCATGAATCCTTCAGGATTTGGTGACTCTCCTCATCACGTAGCACCATAAGCTGATCCGAGCTTCTAATCTCATTGTAAAATATCAATTACTCATATGTGTATTTTGTAAGCTGCCTCAAAATTTAGACATAGTGATTAATGGGTTTGAGAGGAAGTATGCTCTGATTTGGCGACACTGGTGATCCCAGCTTTCCCTTTGCTGCCATGAGATTCACATTCCCCCCTTTCAGTGGAATATCTTAAATATCTGGGAAACAAAAATGATGTTTCATGCTGACTTTTACCACCATCATTATGCCTAAGTGCTCAGAGCAGCCTCACATATTCAGTGAAACCTCTTACTCTTGTTTTGATTTAAGTCTTACATTTTGGCCGCGAATCATAACATAAATCCAGGCCTATACAAGATTTTAGAATAGCCCATCTTTCCATCTCAGTGACTTTTTTTGCTAGAAAACTGCACTACTGAGGTCTGTGACTTTATAAAAATTTACAGTATATCATCAGTCTGAATTCCTCTTGAGGTGAAACTACCTTGCATTATGCCATTAGAGTAGTCCATTCACACGTATTTTTTTTCCCCCTGTTGGTTTTATACTTTATTTTGCTTTCTGACAGAACTACTTTAGAGCTCCAATGCATCTAATTTATATAGTCAGTGGCATGGCATTCATATATTTGCCATCCGAGTCTGTACCAATATTCCAAACTGATTCCAGTGCTGCCGAACAGAAACCTGTGATACAGAGAAAGTACTGGCAGCTAGACCAAGGCGGTGTGAGAAAATGAGTGTTCCATTATTTATGCTCCCCTCACTAACTTTATGATGCCGTTAGGTGGTCGTGCTGTTGTCCTCTGTCTCCTTTTATTAGCTGTGGTGCACTGCTGCATTTTAATGGATACGTCAAAGAATGAAGTTTCCTTTGGCGAAGTAGCAAAGTGCCTGTTTCTCAGGCTCAGTGAAACAAAAGAATAGATGGTGCATCATAAGATAAGTGCACACTTTTAATGAGTTGGTTTGTCGGCCTGCCAGAGTCCAGTAGTGAATTTGTATGTTTTTACCAACTAAGCGCTTTTTACCTGTATTGCTCTGAAGGAGTAGTGGCCTGAAATTTAGTGGCATCGACCAAGTATAGTGATTTTACCATAGCTGCGCTCTTTTTATTTTATTTCAATATCCAATCTCCTCAAAAACTATGTTCGTTTTATGAGCTATCTGTTTATCTTGTGAAAATTTTGTATAGTTTCCTTCTCTTTTATCTTTTCGTTCAAACAAATACGATGGTAGACGATACGACCTGATCAAGTACTACTAGCCACGGGGTACTCATTAAATCCCACAGATACTGTACAACCATTTAATGTCCAATCAATCTGCTATGTCTGACATGGCACATGTGAAAACGCAACACTCCGAGCAGCAAGTCAGCACCATGGCCTAACTCATGGCTTACAAGCCAGCTCTTGATATTTAAATGGGATTATAGTGATCTCATGCTCCAAACCCTTCAGCTTATTTTGCTAATATGTTTGAGTCAAAGTGTAAAAGAACACAAACCTTTGCGGCAGCAGTAACTATTCGCCTCTGCTCCAATTCAAACATCAATACTGAATGAGTCTTAATCCTTGCTGTCTGAACCATGCCTATGGGCGGATCTTATATTAATGTATCTAGTTCTGAACAGGCGCTGAGCATAAGTCATTAAAAATAGATTAACTTCAAAAAGGGTAAAAAAAAAAAGAAGAAGAAAGAAATATTTCTCTGTGGCCAGTGTAGTTTTATCTCATGCTAGGTAATAATAGTGCTGATCATGAGGGGGCTAGAATGCTCTCTGGATGTCTAAATGCCACAACTGGGAAGTGTTGACTCCGCTGAAATGCCATGGCTATCCAGTGACACTGTGAATGGTGTCATCTTCTACTTTTTCATGAGCCTCTTATACTTCTTTAACACAAAGGTCAAAGATGGAGTAGAAAACAAGAAGGATAATATGAAATGTCATGAGATTTCCTAATAAGACTACACTGGCTAATGTCTCTGTGGTTCTTTATATCCTCTGTTGGTTTTTGTCTTCAGAAAATGGGACCTAGAATAGAAATCTAATGCTGTGTATCAAACGTCAGAGACTGTAACAAGGGTATTTCTCGTGTGAATCGCTACAAGTGCTTAACTGTCCATCCATCGAGCCGCTTATTCCAGGTTGTAGGGGCAGCTGTCTATGTAGAGATCCTCAGGCCTCCCTCTCTCTGGCCTGCTTCTCTAGCTCTTGAACGGGAACACCGAGGTGTTCCTAAGCCAGCTCAGAGACGTAATCTCTCCAGCGATTCCCGGGTCTGCCCCGAGGGTCTCCTCTTGGTAGGGCATGCCCGAAACACCTCGCTGAGGAGGCATTCTTGTTAGATGTCTGCCTGCCTTGACTGGCTCCTTTCTGTGTGAAGGAGCAGCGGCTTTACTTTCACCTCCTTCCGAATGACCGAGCTTCTCGCCCCGTCTGGACCCACAAACACTTCAAAGTAAACTCATTTCCACCACTCATATCTGCACTCTTATTCTTCTAGTCATTACCCAAAGCGCTTGACCGCTGGTGAGGGCAGGAATGACCGGTAAAAGGGGAAGTTTCCCTTCACACTACACCAGTATAGCATCCTCATCACTGGAGACACCAATCTGTCTGCTCTCCCCTCGGTCGTGAACAAGACCTCAAGATACTTGAACTCATCCACTTGGGGAAGCAACTCGTCACCCAATTAAAATGGACATTCCACACGTTTCCAGCTGAGAACCTTGTCCAGAGGTTTGGAGGTGATAATTCCTGCTGCTTCACACTGGACTGGAGGTCACAGCTTGATGAAGCTAGACTCACTAGTACTTAACTGAATGCATCTCACAACAGGTGTTTATCAGATCATTGAAATGCTCGCTGCGCAACTCCACTCAATCGGTATGCTTTTACAAATTTGGAAGAAGAATAAGTTGTTTGATAACAACAATAATATTGATTTGCACAACACTTTGGAAAACAAGTGAAAACAGTTTCAAAATGCTTTATAAAACAGAGTGAAAATAGATCACAATAAAATTAAACGGGTAACATAGCAACAACCGCAAATATAAACAAAGCCTAAATCCTCATCATTTATTGCCTTTAGCAGGGGGGCAGAATGATGTTTACAATTTCCATCTGTGACTATGTTTTTTGCCCCCTTTTCCTCTCTCATACTATCCTATACTAAGCTGCAGGCCCTTTAGATCCACAATTTAAAATATCAGTAATCATTAAATGTGCATTCGTTTTAGCTTCTGGAGACATTTGAGGTCTTTATTTCATTAGGATACTTAGTAGCCATCAAGCAGTCAACTGTTTGCCACTCTGTGCTTTACAATAGGCAGGTGATGGTAATGTTGGAACAACTGACATTTAGTAGCATTTATATCTGAATACTTTTAAAACTCTCCCAGCAGTCTATAGTGAAACAGCCTGTATTCTATAGCCACACCATCCCTATCATCCTGTTTTCAGAGGTTTACAGCTGGTTGCAGACACTTATTCACGATGATGGCAAGTCAAGGACTGTTTACTACTTCAAGCTACTTTTCTTCCCTCCATCAAGTCCGACCTTTGAAAGCAGTCATTGTTTTGCTTGAACTCTTGTATTGCCTCACATTACACGGGCTAAAAAAAATTGTAGCAAACAAATAAATAGCTCTACGTGCAGAGGAGTACATGTGCAAACACTCCCACATGTGGTAAGATTGTGTTTGAAGTAGGACTTCAATTGGACACCCATGAACAGTGTGGAACTCGATATCCCACACAGCACATCCTTGCTCCCTTAGATCAGCATTCAACCATTTTCCCATGTGGCCAAAGCTTGGAAAGAATACTGTACAATCATGTATCTAAGCAGAACGGGGCAAAGCAAACTGCTTGGATGTCTCAACAGTAAGGTTTCTGAGAGTTAAACATGCTTATTCCCTCAGTAGTATAATATCATGATTTGGTGTCTTGATTCTCTGATTTATGTGTTATAAACCATACGCATACATAAGGTCGTGTTTTCACAAAGTGACTCACATTAACTTAGATTTTTAACTTAACTAGTCCCTGTGGAAATTTTTATCCAGTGCCTGAAATGAGTGAATTTCCCTTAAATTATACACAGAATATGTGTCCCAGTGTACATGTGTTTTTAGGAAAAGGATAGGGAGATTTTTACTGTTACCACTGGACTCTGTAAATTATAACTTATTATCTACAGCTGCAAAGCAATTAGTAATTGGCCCACTTTACATATGGCCCTGTATGCTACAGATGTTGCTGCAATGAAGATGAAGAGTGGTAATCTACTGTAGGCCTGCAGCTATGTTTTAACTCCCATAGTTTGAGATCTGTGATAAACTAAATTGGCAGACGGCAAACAGAAGGATTTAGTTTTAGGCTCCAGCCTCACAAACACTGTTATTTTGTAAAACAGGGATTTCAGTCTTTTGTTTTTTAAAAAAACAAAAAACAAAAAAACATGCAGATGCAAATCTGCAATCACTACCAGCAATGGCATTCTTAGGCTAAGAGCATCCTTACCTCCATCAGGCGCTATCAAGAGCATACCAAAGCCCTAATCATATAGAAACGTTGGCCAATGACAAGCCTACAAACATTACATCTAAAAAGGATATAAAGAGAAAATTACAAGAGAAAATACTCATTTTCATTAACATAAATGCACTTTCTGAAAGGGTGGTTTATAAGAGCTCCATTTTCAGTGACCTAAAATGCCATGTGTGTATGGACAAAAGACCAAAGCATATAGAAAAAGCTATGATATGGTGTTTGGTTGCTCTTAACTCTTTTGTGCTGTTGCTTTATAAAATAAAGAAGTGAGTGGGTAAAAAGATTTTCTTTATATTTAAGCTTGTTGAACAAGTTGTTTGTTAAAACCCAGTTGGCTTTTAAAATATAAAGAATTTCATGGAGCATGTCCTTAACTGTAAAATGGTATCTTTTAGTTACGACTGGTTAATATGGAAAGTGCCAAATGACTTTCAAATAATTTTAATTTTTTTTTTCATATGAGTCAATATTGAGATATATCTGTCAAAGTTAAATGTTCCGTTTTACTCCTAAGTGAGATGTGAAAATATTAAGTTCATTTTATTTAAATATTTTCCATTTTCTGTCAGAAGTTGAGCATAATACAGTAAGACCGCAACATTGTACAACTGTATTTTAAATTGGTAACATGGGTATTTAAACCAAAGAGACATAACGTTATGAAGACTGACAGGTGAAGTGAAAGCAGTGATTATCTCTTCATCATGGCACCTGTTAGTGGGTGAGATATATTAGGTAGCAAGTGGACATTTTGGGCTCACAGTTGATGTGTTAGAAGCAGGAAAAATTGGCAAGCATTAGGATTTGAGTTTGACAAGGGCCAAATTGTGACTAGACAACTGGGTCAGAGCACCTACAAAGCTGCAGCTCTTTTCAGGTGTTCCCATTCTACAGTGGTCAGTATCAGTATAGTAGTGAACCAGCAAAAGAGTCACGGGGGGGGGGCCAAGGCTCACTGATGCATGCTTTCTTGCATAAATGCTTGCCTTCTTTTTGGCCTGTTTGTGTGGCAGGTCTCATCTGCAGGCAGTGGAGAGCTGGTGTGGCTTGTTTCCAACCACTGACACTGGCAACGCCTGAGCCTGGTGTGCCAGTGCTCTGTAAAAGTCCTCACTTGCTGTGTGGCTCTGCTCCCTGAGACACACCTCCTAGGTCTTTAGTTTTGCACTAAACAACATTGTATATACATATTGCATATTTGTTGCTAAAACCCCAGTCCTATAAAAGCCAACCAGTATCACAGCAAAACGTGTAATAGACATGCCAGTCAACCGTGTCTCATTCACGCTTTATCTCTCCAAAGTGTGAAATGTACACACAAGCAGAAATTGCATTTCTGCATGCAGAAGTTGCATTACCAGCAGGGGGAGATAATATATTTAAAGCCAAGAAGTTGGTATAGTGAGCAAAAGCAAAACCAGAAACGATTAAGGTAGGCAGCTAATATATATTTAAATGTGTTAATAATATCTGTTTAAATGCTTTCATGTGATTATTTTCATGTTCGCTTGAAATAAAATATCTCCCTCTGCTGTTACTGCAGCTTACTGCAACTTCTGCATGCATGTACAATTCATCCTTTGGAGTGGCAAAGAGTGAAATTGATATGGTAGACCAGCATGTCTATGCCATGACTTATGGTTGATAGATGAGAGAGTGAACCCCTTACAATCATAGGTTGATTGAGACCCATATTTTGCATGGCGGATGCTGACTTGTCTTCAAATGAGTGCCAAGTGATTGTAAAACTATACGAAGTCCAGTTCTTCATTTTCCAGTTTGCATCTGGACAATTAAAGTTTCACTATCGGTAAGTGGTTGGCAGACAAGTCTGTGTCTTCCATTCAAACTACAGGAGACTGCAGCAATCTGCAAATGACCAAATAAAAGGAGTTTTTGGTGCATCACCATCTTTACAGTATGATCAGTTTAACTTAGCAACAACCACTCACCAACCACTTGGGTGCCTTTCATCTGGTGGTTGCAAGGGGGTTGTTGACTAGTCTCCAGGCCTGTGTAAGAAAGGTCAAACTAAGACTGGTTGAAACACTGTTAACAGCTAGTAGTTGGCCAATCAACATGTCTGACTTTCATACTGGCCTCAGGTCATTTGTCCAGAGGTTACGTCGAACCCTGGTATGCTTTACGTTTAGACAAGAGAAGAGAAATATATATAAAGTTACAGTTGAATTCCTAGTTTCTCAGAATTAATACTTCAAGGTAAAATGATGGTGACTCTGAAATGAGTGGTTGTTGACAATATCTCAGTAACACTGACTTCAGTTTGATAAGCTCTGAGCAGTTTTAGATCTTCATGGGCTTATTGCATATTGTACTGAGGTTAAAGTGTAGTTTTCCAGTCATTGTCAGACACAACATTTTAACTGTGTTTTATAATGGGGCATTTGCACTGGGAAGAGACTGACATATTAAGTTCCCTTTCAGTTGTACCTGGTATTATGAAAATTCAATTTGTAATATACAGTGATTTATTTCAGAACACTTGAATCAAGTTGTGTGATGTGTGGTCATTTAATTTTATGGTGTTTTTGCTGTTTTTGAGCTCCGTTACATCTATTTTGAAAATATGAGCTTGTTAAACGTTTTTTCTCTGTGTGTCTCGTGGTCAGCAGGCCGGCTTATCGATCTGATTGAATGCCATTTCATTATAATTGCTGGATTTATAACTGTGACAGTTATTTGATGTATGATTCATTAACTTATTGGTAGCTCAGTGAATGTTTGTTGTATCAGCAGTACATTATTTGAATTCAGTAGTTATAGCCAGTCATAACTGCTGAGCATTGCCAACATGACGTCACTCGTTGGTTTGTAGACTAATGTTTTAAGCTGTTTTATTTTCTTTGGAAGCCAAATATGTCAAGTGAGAGATGGTTCTGGCCAAGGATCGCACGACTCTGTGTTATATATGTTAACAAATTCTCAGTCACAGTGTACCCATTCCATAAATAATATCCTGCTATATGATGTATTTCACTGAATATAACAAGAATTCACAAACATAATTAGGCAAAAATGTTTAAGTAGGATCTTTGCTCATGGACTCTTCTTTTCCCCACCTGGTTGCCATTAGACATGTTGGTTTAAGGGATTTCTGTATGCTTTAAAAGATCTATCCATATTTATCAAAACTAAAAACATTTTCTGATGCCGTCTGTTCTCAGCACGGGGGTCCTCATAACGAGATTAACAAAAGAATGCATATTTGCATGTGAGCAGAAGGCTGTCTGTGTGCGACCATATGTACATGTCGGTAATAGAGACGGGGACAGAGAGGCAGTGTGTGATGCAGGTCATTGAAATGTAGGCAAGTGTTCAGCCAGATGCTGCAGAAATCAATCATAGTGTAACAGATGGCAAGATCACTACAAGCATGATTCTCTCACCTCTTTGTGCTGCACTACCCCATGGGATATTCAGGATGCCTGTCTTCTATAATGAGTGTAGCTTTTAGTACTCAAACATGATTTCTGAAGAGGCTTTCACACCTAGAAATTAGATTTTTGTTTTGGTATGTCGAGGTCTGAAGGAACTACTTCAGCATTTAGAGGTTTGGCTTAAAGTGGGGCATAAAAGAATCAAATCAAGCTCCAAAATGGAATCATACTGTGGTGTACCACAGCGCATTCATAGTGTCTTCAGAGGAGTCACTTTCTTGCTGACGTTGCCATGGTCACGTTTTAGGGACTGAATGTATGCTGAGTTGGATTTCGGTAAACTTGGTCTCCAGGTATTGTGCTTGTGTTCAAATGATAGAATCGTCACCTCCTCGTGTTTTTTGAGAGGAGCACAGGCAAATTTTTTCTTTTTAATTAAAATTGTGGTTATTGAACTTAGATTGTTTTAGCATTTGCCATGACATTTTTATTTTTTGTTGGTAAATGTTACGGATGTTTTAAATCCTTGTGAAAAAAAAGACGTGGTATATTCATAAAATGCTGCAGCTGCTTTTTTTTTTTCTTTTTTTTTTTCATAGCTGGATGAAAAAATATTCTCAGGGTTGCCTTTTCCCAGAAGCTCACTGATTTTCATATTGACTCAATCTGTAACTGAGCCAAGATTGGGTCTGGTTTCCCTCCTCTGTGCAAACCTTTGCTTAAATTGATCATTTTCCATTCTAACACAGACAGTTGCACAGATGTATTCTCAGAAATACACAAAGCTGTTTCTCTCTGTGGCTCGCTCTGTCTCTGTCACACAAATGCTTTCACATGAGCTTTTAGAGGTTATTGTAGGATGTGAGCAACAGTAAGGGCTGTTAAAGAGGCCAGCTGGCAGACATTTAGATCTCATTATTTGAGCCCTTTCTTGGAACAGATTTTGCTTTTGTCACAATAATAATAATAAATGTTATCTACCCATTGAATACCAGTAATCACTCGCACACTATGACCAGTAGGCTACCTCCTGTAATTTACTAGGGTTCATCTGTTCTGATCATCTGTAAACATACAGTAGAGTAACTCAGAATTTGTAACATTTTTGGTAATCACCCTACTAACCTGGAAATCTGTGCTTCCTAATATTTGATTAACGACACACCTGGAAGGCCATCGGAAGCCCTGGTAGATTTTTTTAGTGGATTTTGGATCGTTCTGGTCTGCAGTCTTGGCCTCACAGAAAACTCAGTCCCAGCCTGGTAGTTTGAATGAACTGACTTGAGATGCCAAACTTCCTGTCTGCATCATTTATATTCATTTAGATATTTTTAAGAGCGCCACCATCTTAAAATGAGTTATTTTAAGCCAAATAGGGAACTTTTTCCTAAAGCAAGTCATGAACTTTTGAACATGTGAACCAGAAAGTTAAAGCAAAACACAAGTGCAACAGACGGATCTCAAACGTGAGTGTGAAGGCCTGATTTTACACCACCACAGACCCAGCCTCTCCTGATGCCTAAGGATGAATCTGGTGACCAATTTAGTGCTGTCATTACTATTGTAGTAAGCCATAGAGACTATGCTACTGCCTGCTTCTCTAACAAATGCAGGTAGAGGAAGTGTGAATTTAGACAGTGGCCCATATGTGCTTGTGTCAAGCTGACTTTTTAGCCATTAGTTAGAGAAACTGTCCAACATGTGCATATTATTGGTGAGACGACAGTGAACGAATGGAAACTTATTGACTTCCAGTGCTTCAAAGGATTAATCTGTATTTCTTTTTAGCATCCTGAAATAAGGTGATAACAGCTTATGGTGGCTGTGTACTAGTGAGGGTGGGCTGATTACATCAGATAACGGTCAATCAATTGACCGATAACATGAAAAACCGATTAATACGCACAGCAAAAGGTGTTGCCAGGAATAATGACCAAGCTTACTTATAGTGATGAATTGGATTTTAACTGCCAAAAGCTAAAATTCTGTGTATTACCCAGGACCGCATCCCACACGCGCTGATATTGCTGCTTTTGTTCTGCAGACAGAACAGCGGCAACACTGTGCACCCAACTCGTGTTTTCGTATACGGTCTTTTATATGTGACAAAATATCCCAAGTCTCAGAGAACATAATCCACTTATACTTTAATACTTTGTTCTTCATACAAAAGAGAGTGTCTTTTAGGGAACTGTTACTCCTCATTTTTTACTGCAGAGTGATATTTAATAACAGAGCTGCACCTGCCATGAATTCCCCCAGCACCTCCAATACTACAATGCTACTTCACAGTTCCTCGGGGGGGGGGAAAGGCACTGGTAGACAAGGCAGGTTCACCCCTAGAGAGTTTGGGAATATATGTGCATGCAGACACTGTGGTATACACCCTGGCACATGCAGAGGCACAAATCTTGCCTTGGCAAACACCGTCTGCAGAGACAGAGTCAGGTTATGGTACAGATGCAAGTTTTTCACATGACTACCTCCGACTGAAGAGTCACAGAGATTAAATCAGCAGCCTTACTTGTTCTCAATTAAAATGTTAAGCACAAGAAAAAGTTTCATGCTTCTGTCTCACACGTGCTTTATAATATTTCTTCTTTGCATGGTACTCAGCCCACTCTTTGGTGTTAATTATATAGAGAACTTGGAAATGCACAAGGTCGATAGTGCAGAAAATAAAAGTACTAGTAGTTATAAGTCATATTGCAAATGGTTTCTGCTTTCATTTAAAAAAAACAACAAACTCCTACATTAGTTTAGATTACCCAAAGCATTGTTTAAGAACTTTCTGATTAAAAAAATCAGTCCTGATCTTGTCATCCACATGAGCCTACACAGACCCTCCAAAATGCTGCAGTCAGTTTTCATCTAATTTAACCAAGTGAGTGTTGACTGGCAGGCTTAATCAACCATTCCCATTAACTCTATTTCTCTGTGTATTGAAGTCATTAGATGTAATTTATATCATATTGCCAAATACTGTGAGCATTAAGCTCCAGCGAATCTGAAGGTTACTCAGCCCGCACTGCAATCGCTCATTACAAAGTGACCGCTCGTGTCTGCCTGCAACCTCGAGAAAAAGAAGCCACGCCAGCATTTGCTTTTGGTTTCATGGGACCTGCATGCAGACATGCCATGGGGAGACTTCTTTTTGGCAATGATCTCCACCAAGGTCACACCAGGAAAAAAATATCCACTGACTAGCAATTTTTAAAATCAACAAAACACTTAAATTTAAAGTGTTTTGTGGGTTACCGCTCCAGTAAATGGCACTGCAGTGGAAAGGGCCTTTATGGTAACTGCCAGTGAAATGTGTGGTCATCCATATCTGTATATACATATTAATAAAACATGTATTTACCGATATGCAACATTTGTATTTACAGTATACTAAATTTAGTACACATGTCACCTATTAGCTTTGAGCAAGGTCCCACAAAATAATGATTTTATAGCATTTATCATATTTACTGCATTTCATATTAGGATGCACTGAACCCACAGAACCATAATTATTTTTTTGCTCAAATATCTGATGCATAAAATAGAGACAAACTACGCATTATGCGAGTAACAATTGAAATTGCCAGTACACATCACTGACTAATGATTAGTAAAGGCAGTATATGCAGACAGTTTAGAGCAGCGGTCCCCAACCTTTTTTGCGCCACGGACCGGTTTATGCCCGACATTATTTTCACGGACCGGCCTTTAAGGTGTCGCGGATAAATACAACAAAATAAAACTAGTACCGGTCCCGAAAAAAAAGAAGATTTATTCATAACACACGTGAAAAGACCCAGGAAAACCGAGTTAACGATAAAAACGATAACAAAATAACGCTGAAAACCGATAAAAACCCTGAAAACCATACATTTCACACCTGAGCCTCAACTCTCGCGGCCCGGTACCAAACGACTCACGGACCGGTACCGGTCCGAGGCCCGGGGGTTGGGGACCGCTGGTTTAGAGCCAGCTTCCTATATTCCACTGTAGAGAGTACTTAACAGCAGCTAGCAGCCTAATACTGAAATTCAGTGATGGCACCAAATAATGTTCATCGAAGTGAGTTATATCACCAAGACCAGATCAGATCTCAGATAGGTGTTCAACGTATCTCAACTAGGGAAACAGAAAAGGGATCTATGGATTTTATAGATAAGAAATTTGCTTTCTGACACATTGTGCTATTCTCAACAAAGACTGAATACTTCTCACAGGTCTTCAGAAGAAGGAATATACAACATCACAAAGCTGTGGAAGGCAACAAAAGAATTTCAAAAGGCCTGGGTGTTCAGATAAATTGTCTACCACCGAAGAAAATTCAGGACTGCTGCTGCTCTCCCTCGGAGTGGGCGCCCTGCAAAGATCAAACTAAAAGTGCTCAATTCTGAAAGAGTTGGATAAAAACAAATCAACAACAAAACACCTGCGCAAATTTCTACAACTTGCTAAAACCTTTATTCAAGTGTCCCCACTATGAGAAAAACAGTGAAAGAGAATGAATAAACCTTGTGTGGCAATGTTCTGTGGATCGATGAAACAAAAATTTAACACTTTGCAGAAATACTCCACAATAAGTTTGGAGCCAAAATGCATCGCACACCAAGACCAAAACCTCCAGTCTGTAAAGGTTGGTTGTGAGGGCGTGATGGTTTGGGGTTGATCTCAGGGCCTGGATATCATACAATCTTTGATATAATAATACGTTAAATGTTGAATCGAGAAATGTTACAGGAGAATGACAGGGCAGCAGACCATGGCCTTAGGTTAGATTGTGCGATTCTGGCTCGGCAAAACAAAGTTGTTTAAAAAAGATGAACATTCATGTTCTGCAATGGTCAGGTCAGAGCCCTGATCTTAACTGAATTGGGAAGCCGTGGCATGACTGGAATAGGCCTGTTCAACTAAAACAACCCAGATATATAAACAGAAACATTGTTGTATTGTTTCATGAGTAGCTGCGGAAAATGTCTGATGGATGTCGCTGTTAGAGGATGTTCTGCAGTTGACTAAGTTAGTGTACTTTTTCCAGCCTCCGGCGCGTGTGATAAATGTGTTCAATAAAGACGTGAAAAGTGCAACTTTTTTGTTTAGTCATATTTTATTCATCTTTAATTGTTACTTGGATAAAGTTCAAACCACATTTCGTGTGCAGTTTTACAAAGTTCACAGAGTTTCGTTGCAGCGGCGCTGTATTTATTATATGACCTTGCTTTTTTAAGCAGTTACATTTAACAGATACAATAAAAAAAAAACACTTGTTAAAGAATCGACAGCCATGCCAGGGCTCCTTTATATCTGTAGAAATAACAGTGCTTTAAAGTGAATGGTAATGTCAGCATTTTAGAAGGCTTACTTCTGTTTATAGCAGTAAATACAAAGTACAAGGAATGCTGGTGTGAATGCCGTTCCACTGCAAGTGTTTGGTTAAAATGCATCAAATTGAAATGTTGACCTTGTAAGTGGATCAATAACCTGTAGATTGTACAACCAAAGTTCAAATGCCCTTTTTAGCGCCACATTTTGTGAGCTGAAATTTTAAAAAGTGCTGATAATGACATATTTATTCATCTTTTTTTAAAGAAAAAAATTTGCTAGGTTACAAAGTTAAATTTTTAGGAGTTTTTTTTTAGCATCAGTGGAACATCTGTTGGATATTGTTCCAGAAAATACAATTTTGAAAATGACATTATATTAAAAGAATCAACATTAAGTTTATTTCCTTACCAACAAAAGCGACCGCAATGAAGGCAAAGCATAAGTAGTGACATAGCCAGAGATGAGGGTGAGCACTTAGTGTTGGGCGCTGTGAGGAGGTGTTGAAACGAGGCTGAAAGAAGTAGAGACAGAAAGCTGCAGTGTGTAGGTGGCACCCACGCAGCTCAACTTGGCTTAGCCGGCCCAGCATTAGCTAGCAGGCTAGAGCCTGTGAGTCTGAAATCTCTTAGGAAAGGGACAGATCAAAGACAGGGCAAGGGGCCACAGTACAGCTTACACACTTTCTGAAGAAGCAGCGCACATGTACATTTATGCGTGCAAACACAAAGAAACACAAAAAGCACTTGCTGCCTTAGCTATCGATTGCTATTGATTGCTTTCTATGTCTCTCTTCTTCTCCTCCAATTTTCAGTCCACACAATAAAGGCCCGTCTTCACTGGCAAAGCGTTTAGTAGTTGGAAAATGCAGCTCCAGCTTGGAGCCAAAAACTGTGCACAATAAGCAGCAAGATACAGTATACAGCTTCTTCTTTTTTTCAAACAGAGCCACGTTGTATGGAGAAGTATTGGTTTTTTTTGCAAACTGCAGTTCTTTTGGTTGGATGGCCAGACTCCCCACTCGCATTATTAGGAAAGACAGCTGCTACACAGGCATTTTTCTACTCATGGAGAAAAACCTACCTTTGGTTCCACCTAAAAAGTATACGAGAGGAGGAAACAACATAGCTCTAGCAATGCTAGTTTCATGCTTCAAGGCATCCAATGTCTTAGGGAAACCACCAAATGTATCCAATACATCTTTCATCTTTTGATAGGATACCGAGTCTTTAAATTGACTTGTTTATATTAACCACATTAAACCTAGCAGATGACAACCAACAAATACCCAAACAGATGACTCTACTTTGTTTTGGCCTCACTGAACTTAATGGGTATGATTCTCACTGTGTCATTTGCATGAACAGCAGGATCATCATTTGCTGCTTTGTGCTTATAAATATTGATTGCTTAATTTGTTCATGGTATTATGAACCTGTTTTGTACAGTCTATTTCCAATCTATTTGTTTTTAATTTGCTGCATGCTAAATTGTACAGTTTGACAACTGTGTTAAGGACTATGGAGCGTATTGACTGAGGACAATAGATCCCAGTGACTCATTATGCAATTTTAGAGGTTTATGTATTGGTTTGCAGCCCATACATGCATTCAGTATCCCATTACCTAGTGTGTGTGGAGGCTGGAAACTAACATGTATTCATCTCCAACAGAGACAATGTGGGTTTCTAATTTTGTGTGTGTGCAAGCACCTGCCCACCTGGAGGGTGTGTGTCATACATAATAAGGCAGTATGCCTGCTTCATGACCGTGCCTGTCTTGTCATCTCCTCTAAACCTTGACAAACATTAGGTTGACAGGTAGTGGCAAAACATGTCAAATCCAGTGATTAATATTTTTTCTCCTCGTCTTTCTCTCTCAGTCCATTTTGCCTGTAATTATTCTCGCTCTTGTGTCAGACTGGCACGCGTGCCTGTTTGTGTACAGCGTGCGTGTGGGTTTGAGTCCTGTCACTTAACTAGTCTATAGGGTTCTTCAAAATGTCAGTCGGTCAAATATGATTGGTGGGTCACAGGATGAGAAGGAGATTTAAAGGGAGAATGCCTGTTTGCGATGAGAAAAAAGGGCACACAGACCCATCATTCACACACACTTCAGAGCCACGTTTGGCAAAGGATACAATGACATTTGGATGTCCTAAATGGAAAACGATCGCTCGTTGTAGGGACTATTGCATTGAAATATTCTGTCTCTGCACTAAAAGGGAGAATTGCTCTTTTTTCTGCTGATAGAATGAACATATATTTAATATAAATAATGATTTGTGATAAGTTAGCATTAAGGCAAAAAACTTGCTGTTACTGTCTTCTATGAAACAAAAAAAAGTTACATTTGTATTTTTAATATTAAACATCATAAAAGTGTTATTTCTGTTCTTATTCTTATACAGTTTTCTAAATGTTAATGATATAACATTATGAAATCATGTTTTCATGGCATACAATATTCATGCACTATTGAAGAATCATATGAATTGTCCCATTGTAAGTTTGTCTTTGAAAGCTTGGACTGTTTTGTCATCTACTTGTTAAATTAATTCATCTAATTCATCTAAATAAATTGCTCACCATAAAGGAACATTTTCAAGATTCTTTAATATTTCCTTTTATTCATGTAAATACTTTACATTCACATTGTAGTTACACAATATAACCCAATGAATTAGCATGAGCAGTTGCCTAGCAACTACTTTTTGCTTTCCAGTGTTTCCCTGAGAAAATAGTGTAACCTCCAATTACTTCAATGCTCGCCTTTTACCAATGAAACAGCATCTTCATGCTATATATGAGTGCTTTTTGTATGGTGGGCTGTATAACTAAGATACATGTGCCCTTTTATTATTCTGGAAAAGAAAAAAAAAATGCAAATCAGGGCAGTTTAAAATGCCTTAGCATTCAAGGCTGCAGCACAAATGGAGAAACGCAAGAGAATCAATTACTTGTGCTGCAAAGCCACAGAAAATCTTTCTGATTTGCTCAGTCTTCCTTCAATTCTAAATCTTTAGACAAAACAATTCATAGTCTGAATGTCAGCTGTGTATTTGAAAGCATGTTAAAGAGCAACCAAAAGACTGTCATGACTTGGTGAGTGTATAAAAATGGGCTTTTATTCCAGACTTATTTTAAAGTTTCTTATCTGAGACTAGATGCCATTTTCTGCCTCTTATTGCCACTCGTAGAAGTACTTAAAAAAAAGAAGTTTTTTTTTTTTACTCCTAGTGAATTCTTGAGTGAGTTTTTCCTCCTCGCTGTCACCAGGTGCTTGTTTATTGGGGTTTTGCTATAATATTGGCGAGTCTTTCCCTTACACAATAAAGTACATTAAGGCAGCTGCTGTGAATTGGTGCTGTATGAATAAATATGAGCAGAACTGAATCAAATAAAAGTTGTTGAGCTCATGTACCATTCTTTGATTGTTCAAAGCATTTTATGAACACAAAAGACTCAAGCTGGGAAATTACGCAAACCTTGTCAGCTCCATTTATAACTAGCATTGAATTTGCAATAAGCATTAAGTTCTGATTGTTTAAAACCACATATAATACCAGTGAGGGGTACAGGCAGACTAAACTTTGCCTGCAAAGAAAGAACAAACAAGTCACAGAAACCACCATGAAAGTGCTGTGTGCTCAGACAAAATTGTGAAATAACTGCATGAAAAATATCGAACCATCAATCCATCTTTTCGACAGCTCAGTATGGAACTGTTGTTTTGTTCTGTTGTGCTGTGAGTATGTGTTTATCAGCTTGCGTATGTTCTGCTGCCTCATGTTTCCAAGCTGTGGTCAAGATTAGCTCCCAGACTGGCGCGTGGCCATTGACCAGTATTATCCTAACAGCTTGAAAATTTCTGCCTTTTGTGAGCCGTCGATATGAGCAACACTGCACTGCTTGTAGGTGGGCAGCAGTGCTCCAGCCAGTATGTAAGAATAACAACTTAAAAAGTCGTTAATAAAATGCCTATTTTTATAGTGCTAATTGTTTTTTCAATCAAAAAGTGCACTTGAGTGGAAGCTCCAAGTTCCTTATAGAGTGTTTAATGGCCACAGGTGAAACCACTCTGTTCAGTCACGCCATCTTATTTTAAATGAAGTCTTCATTCAAGTCTTTCATTTTTTCTCCTTTGAAATCTGCTGTACTGAAGTCTAGCAGTAATTTCTATTATTATCTTAAAATAAACCCATCGATCCTTAAGACTGAGGGGTTTATGTGATGGTAAGGTATCTGCCTGTGACTTCACACTTCACAAGAAATACTACTCCTTCATTGGCATTGGTTTTTATTGAAACTTACCATCTAATGGGCGTTCACTCTGACTAAGCCTATGACCCTAAGGTAGTAGTTGTTGTTTAAAGGGCGCTTTTCCATTTTCCGATATTGCTATTCCTCCTAGAGTCTTGGTAGGGTTTTAGTAATTAATTTCCCTGGATGTGTTTGTGAGCCAAAATTACTTCTCCATCAATCCATTCTATCCATCCATTATCCATCATTTCTCAATAAATTTTAATTTTCATTAGTTAATTAAAACAGCCAACCAGTGACAAGAAATGCATAGCCTTATTTCTCTAATTCACATGTTGCAGTTGTCTTCAGATGGATGATGAACTGGATGAGTTACTGTATCGCCCAAATTTTGGTTATGACCTAGATCACTGCTAAAGTTGACCCTGAGCCATGTGGCTATATCAGCTAGTTGGATTTACTAATTTCCATCAAATACAAATTACACCAAATGCACAAAGTTTACCTATCAGCACATTTACGGAAAAAAGCAGGTCAGGTAAACAATCAGGTCCCTCAATAAAATGTCACAATTCTTTATGAACAAACCCAAAAAAGTAACTTATTTTCAAAGCTTGTGACTTGCTTGTTTTTCCCATCCAGAATCCAGAAACCAGAATATTAAGAATAAAAAGTAAGTTACATTATTCACAAATTAGAAGCAGAAACCAGACAAAGTTTGGCATTTTTCTTCATTTATTAATCAACAAAAAAGCTAGGAAGAGCTCTTTTGTTGTGATTTGTGTTTTAATTAGAGACGTCTATGATTTTCTGGTCCTGCAATCTCAGTTGGCAGTATTTACTTCCTTTTGGGCCTTTGAAATAATAGACTGAATATATGCAGTTTTTGTATTTTCAAATACACACACATACAAAAAAAAATATCAAGATGTTTTTTGAGAATCATAGAGCAAATAACTAAATAATGAGGGAAAATGAGACAAAGATGAATTCTTAATCAAAATCTTGTTGGCTGCAGTCTCAATATCTGACGTTGTAAATTCACTTTAATCTTTAAATAAAGTAGATAAAGTTGATTCATTGTGTGAAAAACATGTGTTCGTGTGGTAAAAGCACACTAAGGCAACTATTTGACAGCTTTGGAAACGTGCTCTATAGCCCAGAGAAGGCTCTTGACCGCTGATGTTCTGTCATTGTTCGGGTTTCAGGATATTGTAGTACCTCTGTGGGCTGTTGTCATTCTGCTTGGTCAAGCAATGTGTTGGGTGAGGGATGTGATGTTTTGGTGGAATAAAAGGACTGTGAGAAAGGAGAAAGGAGGTGAGGTCAAAGGTGAGGTTGAAGGATGTGTGAAAGGGATGGGAGAAGTGAAGCAAGAAAAAAGAGATGGAAAGCAAAGTGCAAAAAGAGGATAGGTGACATGTTTTGATATTCTCCTGCTGCCTAGTGGAACCAAGCATGTATCGGCACTTCGGTTTCTCTTCCTCTTATTGGGTGATGAAACCCCAGTTGCAGTAAATGAAATTTAATCAGAAAAAATTTCCACACAGGCGAGCTGTGAAATTTCATAAGTCCTGCTGTATGGGTGCACATATATAAGCATGTGTGTTTTTGTGTTTGTGTGAGTCTTTGCATTTGTGTCTACATGCTCATGAATGCGCATACAACACAGAAAAATGACAAAAATCATGGGCAATTCAATAATAATATGCAAAGTAGGTATGGTTTTACAGCTGCAGGGTTAAGACATCACCATTAAAACCACTTACAACCCCCCATTTTCTCTGTGTTTATCCATTTTTCAGAACCTATTGAATGGCTTGAATTTCACTTTATAGCCGTACCTTTGACAGAGTTTAATTTCACACTGTGAAAATTGTCACCTCCAGAAAAGAGTTTTTTTGCACGGATAATTTTGGACACTTGACTCACAAGGCGTACGGGTTAATAATGTGTTTTAAAATTCTTGGGATTACATTTTAAGTTTGGCTCATGTGTAGGGCTAGTATCAGATATTCTATTTATATACATGCAAACTGCTCAAAGAAAATTAAAAGACCTTTTTTTTTTTTTATCAGAGTTTAGCGTCAAGTCAGTCAAACTTCTGGGATATTGATATTGATCAGTTAAGTAGGAGACCGAGTTATTAATCAGTTTCAGCTGCAAACAGTCGTTTTACAGGTTAAAGCCACTGAATTTTACCTGCTTATCTTTTCTGAAATGTTCTTTTATTTATTTATGTTTAAGTTTACACAGTTGCATGTCAAGTGAAAGATTACTGGTTTGTTTCCTGCTGCAGACACAGTTTCCCTTTGGGGTTACATCTGGCATTAAAGGGAGCAACCAAAAGTAGCACGTATATGTATAAATAATTAAATATATATGAAGAATACTGTATATCAGAGATAAGCTCAATATCTTCAAGCGGAAGTCACTGCTAACTTCTTTTCCTGTATTTTTCTATTCGATATTTCAGTTGCCAACCTTGCCACAACAACACAACCTTCTTGTGCGGTTGGACAAATTCCCACTTACTCATCTTACAGCTTTTACCGCTTTGCAGTGGTGGTACTTATTACCTTCTTGTTAGGGGCCAGTCTATCCAGCACATGCAGCATAAGCAAGCAGCGGGGCTTGTTCATGTGCTGCTATACTGAATTGACTGAGAGTGCACTGCATAAGATACTCATGTGACTCCATCTTCACCCTACACACAATAAAAAGAATCTAAATCGTTCTCGTTTTCTGTTTTGAATCTATGAGGTTCTGACTCGCCTCTGAATGTTAGCAATTTATGTGAATTCCTGTTTAATTTGAAGTTATCTCTGCGTAGATGACAACTGATTTGTAATGTTTGCCGACAGGTCGCAGTTACAGATTTGTCACAGTTGGTGTAATTGCAAACTTGACTCCAGTGACTCCATCGCATACTGATAGCAAACGGGTACAGACTGACGCTGTCTTATTGCTGGCTTGAATCGCAAACGTCAATTTAAAAATGGCAACTGACTCTGGGTTGTCTCAGATCTGGTCCCATTTTGAAGCAACCAAAATAATTCTGGTCATGCCCTGGACTGCAACTACTGTTTTCCCTATTGTTACTGTCACATTCGATATATTATTATACTTGAGCAATATATATTAGTAAATGTACTGCTTAATGAACAGGCAGCTGGAAAAATGGTGATGCTGGTTATGGTGCCAACAGTTGGTAAAGGATCATTTGTACATTTGAAGTTGTTCCGCTTGTTGTTTGTTTCTTTGAAAAGACCCATTTATGTTTTAACAGTCTAATAGAGATAATCCTGCGTCTACAGTTAATGCAAAATGTCAGCTCTAATTTATCCAACAGGGAAGAACAAAACTCAACAGTCCTTTGGAGATTAGTTAGCACTTATAAAAATGCACATGGTCAGTTATCTTTAAATCCCGGTGCCTTGTGTATATGTTTTAATAATTAAAGAAGGAATCTGTGCTGGGCCAAGTTGAAGTAAAGCACAAAAGCTTTTGAAGAGGAGTGTTATCCTCCAACATCCCATTGGTTTGAGAAGGACTAGACATGAAAAA
Organism: Simochromis diagramma; assembly: GCF_900408965.1. Taxonomy (NCBI): domain Eukaryota; kingdom Metazoa; phylum Chordata; class Actinopteri; order Cichliformes; family Cichlidae; genus Simochromis; species Simochromis diagramma. The sequence continues at coordinate 7,461,860 of NW_024387375.1, forward strand.
TGCTCCACTGAGGGCATAAATTGTTTTTCTGGCTCATGAATTTGCATGTATCACTGTGTTTTTTATTTATCACTTCTTTACCACCCTTTGTCATAGCACACACTGACAGTAGCCTATGCACTGAGCTTTTCTCTTCGCTGTGGTTCTGAGCCTGTATGTCAGCTCGGATACAGTTTGTGTTAAAGTGTAGGGTAGGCACAGGTTTGTGGAGCAGTGCTCTCTGGAGGTTTATAAAGAAAATATGTGAAATTGTTTATATTTTCACTAACTATTTTTGTGAGGCATACGGGTTGTATCTTTTTTCTGTTACTGAGTTTAAGTGCAGAAGCCACAAAAATGAAACACTCACCGGAATAGTCCTCAAGACATGAGTCAAAAATATATATATGCTTACTGTTCATAATACTGTGCAGAGATTTGACAGTCCTTAGAACTCATCTGAAGTTCTAAGGTGTGCTTCTCCTAATATTTTGATATGAAACTTCTGTGAGAACTAGCTTTCTAATTTGACATTTAGAAACAAAAACACAGAACATTATTTACTTCCGATACTGAGTGATCCTGTTGCCGTGTTGGGAGATGTAAATAATTAATGCCATTGCCACTGTGCTATCCTTACAAATTACATAGCTCCTCTCTCAAATCAGAGACTGTAGCTGAAACCAATGAATCATTCCTGCTGTTGTTTTATGGCAAAGATATTCAATGGAAGAAACCCAGTATTGTACATGTTGGTATTAGCTGCTTACTCACCAACAAAAACAGCAGCACTGACGTTCGGATCACGTCAGCGTGTTGGTTATTTTTGATAAGGATCTTCTTCATGGACATAAAGAAGTATTTTTCTACATATTAGCATGTTTTAGATACAGAATGTGTAACAAACAGAGTTAACAAGTCCACCTTCCACCATGTATTAGCAATCTTTAGCTATTTTTAGAGGTCTTAGGATGTATGCCTCTGAAAAGCTACCAACACTGAATGCACATTTGCAAAAAAAAAAGACCTCAGTGTTGATTTTTAAATGAAAACAACTTTGTGCCAAAAGGAGCACTCAAACTGTTCTGCACTGTCCAATCACTGTAACAACAGGCTTAACTTTTTCCCCGTCTGCTTTCTTCTTCTTTGGAAATTTCCAAAAAGATACAGGCACAAGAAAATAGGCTTGCATCTGAGGTAATTGCATCAAAACCTCATTTTCCTAAAAGTGGCTTTGTACCTGCAGAAGGAATCTGCAATGGCGACTCAAAAATTGGGGATGACAGGGAATGCAAACCCATAGCACTGTTATTTTACACTGCTTGCTGTTTTTCCTTTTTCCCTACCGTCTTGCATTCAGTGAAATAGTTCTGAAAGGATAGCTTAGAAGATTTCTGAAAAATAGTCATTGTGGGCTGTGGATAGGAATGAATCTGCATGTATTCTGTCAGTCATACTAATATGCTAGAATTTTAGACAACACACCCTCATTAAATAGCAGAAACCACATGAAAGGATATGTTGAACTATTTAACAAAAACAAGAATTTTGTCATGAGATTGTCTGTATGTGGAACAGTTCCAGTCAATATGTGACTGTTGTTAGATTATCTTTATACCTCTTGGGAGTCCTGTCACTTCATTCAGTCTTCCAAGAATAAGTGAGAAGTAAAGTTTGACTTCCTTCTTTGAGTCTTGTGAGGCCAGTATTCCAGTCAGGAAAATGTGAACACAAATCAAAAGCATGTTCTGTAGCAGTAGTGTGTAAGCAATGCCTGGATCCAGTCCCTGGTGAGCCGAGTGCACTGGCACATTAGGCCTCCACATGCCACTGTAGTTCTGCTCTGGATCTATCTGCCCTGAGAGATAAAGCAGCAAGGCCAGAGACTGCAGCAGCGCAACAAAGCTATTCAACCCTTTACTGGTACATCCCGATCTGCTGCACCTTCCAGTATAAATCCATTCTTACCTTAGTCCTTCGGTGCTTGCTACATAGAAATAATTGTTGCTGGTGACAAATACATGTAGAACAATTGAACTGTAGAAATAATAAAATAAAATAAAAATCGTTTCTACTCTTGTTTTGGGTAACAATATAACATCCAAAAATCAATTTAAATATCTTTTTACTGTTGTGACATGAAAGCATTCTCCTATGTTTGAAGGTCATAATTTAAATATTAAATTTCTATTGAATTCTAGAAAATTTCATTAAAATAAACTTTAAAATGTGTGACGATTACTTGGAAACAGGTGGCTTTGATAGTTTCTGTGTGATCGTGACCATGAGCCAGGGTTACAAAATGCAAATACACTTGCTTCTATTTAATTATATAATAATGTATTAAACTATATGCCCAGAGGCAGTACCTTCAAACAAAGGAGCACACACCTCTGTTTGAAGGTAATCATATAAATATGTTGTGTGATGCTGTGGATTCTTTGCTGGTGTCAGGGCCGGCCAGACAATCAGCTGTATGGACTCAGAACTTCCCTCCCTAAAACTAAACTATCAAAAAAACAAAAAAAGCCAACAAGCAGCGCTTCACTCCCAAAAGGACAGAAAAATCCCACAAAGAGGAGGAATCTGAGGATACTGAGGAGTTCAGCATCCTTTCAGAGAAACAGGACAACCATCAACCATCATAACAGCTGACATCTGATTAAAACAAACATCAGGAAGTATGGCCATCACATGTAATCACCTGATATAGTTTCTGTGTAATAACCATGAATCAGGGCTGAAAAATACAAAATTTCCTGTTCCAATTTAATTTTATTGTAATAACAGATTAAATCAAATGCCCAGAGATATAATTGTTACCTAGAAAAATATAATAATTCCTGAGTAATCACCTTAAATCAAGTAATCATTACACTTCTTGGTACTTGTTTTAATCAATTCAACATAGCATTAAACAGAAACAGTTAGGTCTACATTTTGCAGCCCAGATTCACAGTTATTGCACAATAATTCCAGCTAAGAAGCTACAGCAAACACATAATATATTCATTACCTTGAGGCAAAAGTAGCATCCTTAAAACATAAGAAATAATTTTAGCATGTAAATACTTACATGAGATTTTAGAACTATAGAGCAGTATTTTAAATTAAGGAGACAAAAATTCACTCCTTCCAATCCACAATTGCTTCTTCTGGTTATAAAAAATAATAAATATAACTAAATAATAATAACAAGGATAAACTGAAGAGGATGGATGGGTGTTGTTTATGATCTCTTTGTACATGGTTGTCAGCTTAACTCAAAGTTCTCCTAGCTTTCATAGTTTGTTGTGTTTCTACCTTCTTCTTTTTTTAAGTCCTGTTCTCAGGTCTAATTCTAAATAAAGAATGGTGCTCATAAACTTTGATTTTACATTCATATTAAAAATTTAGAGAAGTCATAATGCAGAAAGGCTCACTAAGCCTCCACTCTGAGCATTGCAAAGTGAGTTGAAGAGAATATGATCTAATATAGTAATGAAAACCACAGCACAGTTTGCATGAATATATTGTTACTGTGGTAAAGATGCATGTGGGGCGAGAGAACTTGTGTGGACCTAAGTGCCTCATCATCAATTTTTGACAAAGGGCCTGGATTAGCTAGTAGAGGGTGATTGTACTTTCCATGTTAATGATCCTGTTTGCCTCGAGTGCACGAGGACTATAAGACTGTGGCATATGCAGATGTTTCTCTTGCATCTCTTAACAATTGCTTCAGGCATAATAGCGCACATTTGTTTGCATCTTTCTATCTCCTCTCCACTCTCCAGTGAATGCAGGATGGTTATGTTGTTATTTTGTTTTTGTTTTTTGTGAATCACATTAGAATCTCAGGAGCAACTGTCGCTACTAGGCCAGCTGTTGGTATGGATTTTTATTTGGCCATTTAAATACTAATAGACAAACTTTAATCTTGTATGGAAGTTCAACGGAGCTCAGACCACACTCAGTTGAACAGCATTAGCGATCCTTGTATCTGATTGGGATTTTTCGGGGGCAACAGCGTACAATGCACTCGTCACAGCTGCACATTTAACTAAGAGGTTTTAAACAATCACTCCTAATTCACTCCTGCCAGTTAATCAAACACAAAACAATATCACTTCACATACATTAGTTCTTAAAAAGGGGTCTTAAGGACATTCAGCCGGGCAGTTTCCTCGTATTTTGTGTGGTTGCTGTTGTTATCATGGACACAGGGTGGAGTTTATTTGCTAAGATCTTTCTGACAGATCTCAGAAAGAGTTATAAAAATAGCTCTGCTATAAACACACTTATTGCATTTTTTTTTTTTTGATCTGCCGGTATGAAACTCACTACATTCATGGCCACTCCTACTTGTGCATATTCAGCTTATAGTCGATAATGAAAATCACTGAAATTCCAATTGTAGTCTGAAAAGTCAGCCACTGCTCTTTCACCAAGCTGAATGGCTGCTGATAAGAAAATACATGCCAGGACAAGCGAGCAGTACCTGATAGACCACTTTGTGCTTATTGTGTCGATGACCTCAGGGGAGTGAGATTAAATTAACTAAATTTCTCCTTCACCCATTATCGTTGCTGTTAGTTTAGTCTCATTTAATCAGTGTTGATGTAGAATTTTTGGCTTAAGTTTTGGTGAACTACTCAATGTGTGCATACTGCACGTTTGCTCTCCATGCTGCTGTATCATTGCTTGCTTTTCTTTTTTTAAAAGCTTCTTCAGCAACTCGTTTATAACGGTTCGCCTGTCTTAGCTCATTATACAGTCAAGCTCACTTAAATGTCCATATCTGCCTGCCAGCAACTACACCACACATTATAGAGATTTGTAGAGTGTTACTTGTCTTTTGCAAACAGGGGTTAAAATGGGACAGCTCAGCTCAGGCAGCTTCACTTCTTAGTACAATCACGGGATGGACAACTTCACTTTACTGTCTTCAGCAGTATGTGGTTTTACTGTTCTTGTCTAAATAATTTAAGATACTTTTTGTTGACTGGTACCATTCACTATTGTGCAAAATTCTTAATCCACCCCTCACCTTTCTTTTCTGTTTTGATCAAGAGGAGCCAGACTTCCTTTCTCCAGGCTTTCTGAGTTTTCCTTTGGAGATTGGCTTCTTTTCACTCATTTTCAGTCTTTTTCTTCTACCTGACCATTTTCATTGGAATGGTTTTTGTTTGTTTGTTAAACCACCTGATACTGACCTACAGATCATTTCAGCCAGCATCATTTTTTAAGATCGCAAACACACAACCAATACAATAAAAGAATACCCGAATTATAAAAAAACTCAGTGGAAAACAATCAATTATGGATTTGCCTTGCCTGAGTCTGGACCTCAACATTATTGAAGTAGTGTGGGATCATCTTGACAGACAAGCAGCCCATTTCCAAAGAAGAGCTTTGAATGTCCTTCAAGAAGCCTGGAAATACATGCACGCATACATGTTGGTGTTACAGTAGCACAGGTAACAGTGATAGCTGTCTAAAAAAGACATATATTTGTCTTAAGAGGTTTCATGCTCAATATTTACTCTTACAAAGTTCTAATAAGAGACAGAGAAAAATGCAAATTTAGTTCAGTGAAGCCGCTTGAGACACAAAATACCCATTCTCCAAAAGCAGCCTTTTTCTCCCATAAAATTTAACCTTTAGAATCACTTTCCAGGGATTTAACTGAAATAACAAATGCACCCAAAAACAAACTAATAAACAAAGCCAAGTGAGAGTGAACCCCATCTATGTGTTTATGTGTTTATTTGTTTAAACCGAGCCAGAAAAAGATAAATTTTCACTTTCAGTTGAATTTCTTTATTAGTAATTGTAGCTTTTTAAAATGTATTTTTATTTATTTATTTATTTGCAGTTTGTGGCACTAGCTGTGGCTTCTAATATGAAGACAACGAGGAGATAGCTGGAGCACACAGCCATGATGGACTGTGATATACAACAGTTTGCATGACCTTGATGGTGTTTGCATATAAAGCGACCTTAGTGGAGAGAGTGACAGAAGGTTACATTGTTGTCCCTTTAGAATGCATGGAAAATATAACATGTAATGTTATAAATCCTCTATTTTTTAGGCAGGAGAAATGTCATAGGGGAAAAAAAGCTATCTACAGTTTTATTCCAAGGTCAAAGAACAACACATTGAATAGTCCTAAAAGATGAAATGACAGTTGGGTCTGATTATTGTTATCTTCAGTCCTTCAGCATGCCCTCCTTTGTGGTAACAGACTTCTAATATGTTTTTGCCACTTAAACAGCTCAATATATCTCTTAAAATGTATGATGCACATCTTCTCTCCTCTCCTCTCCTCTCCTCTTCTCTTCTCTTCTGCACCAGTATTGCTTTTGCCCTTTGTCATTGACTACACCATGCACTGAGCAGTAATTAAGCGGAGTAATCCTGTTTCAGTGACAATAAACTACAGCAACCATAGATCACATATACTCGTGACATGAATCACTGTGAAAATTATTGTAACATTACCGCAGGCTTTGAAGAGGAGCAGTGCACTGTAACTACACAAAATTATGTGCATAGCCTGAGGAACCTATTGCGTCTGTAAGCCGCACAGACCCTCACAGAGGTGTAATTCATTAATGAGAAAATTAATCTAGGGGTTAAACTGATGGATAAAAGAGCTAAAATTGTGCACGTCTATTTATGTGTAAAAGTTAGGTGTGTCATCTTTTTGTTTTTTAGGGGAAGTTTAGAGAGGTCGTTGTTTGTCTCTCTGAGATCCCCTCCAGTCAGATTCTAATATAGTTCAGTAATTAATGACAATTTGTGTCTGTGTGTCCATTTCCCCTCTTAAAACCTGAACATGCTTCATTCTGTACAGTAAAGGTCAGTTAGACAAAACGTGCAGTTCAAAACTGCCTCACCCCTCTGGCACTGAGCGTGATTACACTTCCTTTTCTTTTTTTCCCCCTTTTGTTGTTATAGGCTCCACCCCACTCCTCATTTATGTTACTGTCCAATATGTAGCCATTGCTCCCTCTTCAGCTCTGGCAAACCCATCATTGCTGATTTACGTGTGAAATGTCTCCCTAGAGATGTGCCTGGCGCTGGACTTAATCAACATTGTGTGAACTCTTCAGCAAAAGCCTGTAATGGATGTAGATTTACATGTAAAAGAAGTACTTCATCCCTCAGCTGAAATGAGGTCACTAAAAGCATCTTAACCCTTTAAAGACTTTACCATGAAATAATTGCTAGAAAATTCGAATTTTTTGGAAAATAGAGAGTTTAGTTTACCTTCTGACGAAATAAAAAAACAAAAACTTAATATGAATTTGCATATTAGATTTTTTATTTGTATCATATTTGCTACATCAGGCTTTTTGTGCCATTTATTTTTGTTTTTGGTGGAAAAAATCCCACTGATAATGTAGAAATCTCAAAAACTTATACTGGGTTACATTGAAACTGACACTGAAAATCACTATACAGTCACCATTGCAGATGTTCTTACCTTGCCCTTACTTGATTTGAGTTCCTCTTACGATTTGGGCACACATAGTATAGGTATGAGTCATAAAATAAAAAAGATTTTAGTACTGTCTTCCCATATGGAAAAGAAATAGAAAAAAACTTATAAAAAACTTGCATAAGATGTGGCCCACTTCATATAGTAAATCATATAAGGCTTATATGATTTACTCATGAAAGTGTCCACTTTCTCCTTACTTTCATATATTGTTTTAGGAAGTATCCAAAACAAGTTTCATTTATATAATTTTTCAAGGGATCTTATATCTGTTTTCACTCATGTATGCTTTTCATACAAGTTTCACACAAGACAGATACAAACTTTACAAGATTTATATATATCTTTTCCATATGGGTTCATTGAAAATGCTGTAAACGGTTAAGCATTTCTTTGTTTAATATGGAATTTAATAAAAACCTGATTTCATTTTCATTTTTAAAACCCTACGCCAAATCTTAAAATTGTCTTGTGGAGTGACAGTCTTGGCCATGGTTGAATTAATATTAGCTCTTTACTGTTAACTGGCATTATTTCGTAATTGTCTATCATAGTGAAGGCTAATAATTTTTTCTAAAAGTGAAGGAATTTTTTATTATTTGTCAATGAAAACACTGACTTATACTGTGCCGTCACACCTATATTTTAAATTGTGCAATTCTAGGGACAACTATATTTTGCTAAAGGATGCCATTCAAGGTCGTGAGTGAAGATCTCTGTGACGCTCATGACATTCAGGACAAAATATCTTTAAGAGCTCCTAAAACAAAACAAAAATAGTTTTAATATTATATATTATTTTTAACAATGTTAAAAAAAAAAATTACTTAAGTTAAAATATAAGCATACATTACATAAGTGTGATAAATGTACAACTTCACTCTTTAACAGACTGAGAGACAAATAAGAGACAGCCCAAGAAGAGCTAATTAACAGGGATCCACAGAGAACAACACAGCAAGTAAATCAAAATATCATATATATAGCTCCATAAAGAGTGACTGAATGACAACCCATTATTAAGTCTTAGAATTGGCCTATAGCTATTCTTCTTTGAATACCATACATAGATAACAAGATAGGAAAATAATTAAGAAAACAAAAATATAATAATAGTTGAGTGATTATAACTGCAGGGATGTCAAATTAGGACACATAAGTTCATATGAAACTTTACATCCATTAACTTAAATACGCTTTTTTAAAGTATCATAAGTACTGTAGATGATGAATGTAACCAAATGAGGTTGTCAAAGAAATTTTTTCTCAGATACTAATTGGTATTAAATTACTAGTGGATTAGACATTTATTTACAGCGGTGCTGATACCAACAGTCTTCAGCTCCTCCAGCTGACACACAATTTTAAACTGAACTGGTGCAGAGAAGCAGCCCCCCCCCCCCCCCGTGATGTTCACGAACACATGGACAGCTGCACAACAAACTCGTGCGAAGCATCTTAAATGCTAACACCCCATATTTATGAGGAATTTCACGAGGTCAGTAAAGCTCCCGGTTCAACAACATCAAGGTTTTAAACAGGTATAATAAATGTTAACCTTGCCAGCCACATGTTAAAATTAGCCATTTAACTATTAGCAAATGCCCAATAGTCACTCTAGCCATCTGTTAGGTGAAACATGCTCTTGACTCTCTTTAGTTTGCTCACCAGTCTCATGTCAGGCTGGAAAATGCCATCATTTACCTGCTACAGCGTGCTCACTCTGATATTGGTGGCATTATGTGAATAATGTTGTTGTTGTTTTTTTATTTGTCCAGTGCCTTTAGCACCCTCCACTTCTGCTGAGTGGGAAGCAGGTCAGGATGTGTGTCACCACTTCCATTGTCTCCTAGATTGCTGACTATCTGTCAGAGAGGACTCAATTTGTACGGCAGGGGGCCTTCCTGTCTGATGTGGTTGTCAGTAATACCAGGGCACAACAGAGGATGATCCTGTCTCCATTCCTGTTTACTGTGTACACCTCAGATTTCCAGTATAACAGTGAATCATACCATCTGCAGCAGCTTCCTGGTGATGCTGCAGTCGTTGGTGTATTAGGGGTAGCTACAAGTAGGAGTACAAGGCAGTGGTGGGGATTTTGGTGAAGTTATCCATGAGAAATAACCTCCCCCTGAATGTGAGTGAGACTAAAAAGATGGTGGTTGACTTCTGGTGGGGGAAAAAAAGAGAAAAAAAAAACAGTGAATGACCCCATTAATATCATAGGTGAGGAGGTTAAACAGCCGATACTTGGTTGTTCATTTGAATATGGGTGCCATGTAGAAGAAGGGATGAGAAGATTTTACTTTCTGAGTAGGCTCAGATCCTTCAGCGTGTGGAGCAGGAGATGTTGGAGATCTTCTACCAGTCTACGGTAGCGTGTCCCTTTTACTTTTGCTGCTATCTGCCTAGTTGGTGGAGGGCGTCAGTGCCAGAGTTGCCAGCAGGATCAACAAACTAATCCACAAGGCTGCAACCATCACTGGCCAGAATCTGGAGGCATTTGAATCAGTGAGGGACAAGAGGTCACTGAACAAACTGCTCTCCATCATGGACAATCCATCATTTCCCCTCCATTCTACACTACAGAGGCAGAAGAGCTCATTCTCCCTCACTGCCATAAAATATGCTTCGGGAAATCTTTCCTACCCTTCTCTATAATAAAACATTTTTTGTATTTCTCACTGCCATTTCTCAGATTTATAGTGTACATATGATTTATGAGTGCTATTTGCACTACTGTTTGCTAGATTTATATTTTGCAAAATCTCAATCTTGTTTTTTTTATTTCTCTTCAACTTTATTCTATCATGATTATATTTCAAATTTTTGCCCTACCTTACATTCACTTTGGGCCTGTGTACTTTTACTTTTAACTCTGTGTTTCTATTGTGGCTTATACTTCTTTTTCTCTCTATGCTGCTGCTGTAACATAGTAATTTCCCCGGCAGGGTTGGTAAAGCGATCTATCTATCTTGCTTTACTATTGTCCTATAACATCTAGCTGGTGAGAAAGCTAGCTCTGCTTTGAATAGTAATTAGCCCTTGATACAGTTTTCCCACAAAAAAGTTAATTTGCAATTCTTCAACACCACCATCTCCTCTTTCTTTCTCAATAAACAAACTACAGTATGTAAATATTAATCTTCCAAAGGGGTAATTACCAAGCACAATGTATCTAAAGCTGAAGAGCAAAATAACAATAAGGAAAACCACAGGGATTAATTTTCATATCATAATATCGCAGAATGGCTCTGCCTTATATTTACAGCTGAAAACTAAAAGACAAGGTGAAAAAAGGTAACTTGGTATGAAAGCTTGGTGAAAACATAGGAGCTTTAATTTCCAGCATAGGTAAATCCTCCCGTGTCCCTGACTGTGTTTTCAATAAGTATCAAACTCATTTCTGCACACCATCAGTTTAACTGTAGGACTGGGAATCATATCTAGGTTACACTAGAGATCACAGAAAACAAGAAACCTGGCTTTATCTCCGTGTTCCCCTCTCTGCTATAACAGACTGCTTAATTAGAATGCTTAGAAGACAGCGTGAAGACAACAGGCAAAAAGATACCTTTCAAATTACAGTTCATTTCAGATGCTTGTTGATTGTCTTGTTTTGTTGTTTTTTCCCTTTTCCCGATGAGCTTGATGCTGTTATCCTTTTGTCTGTCAGCTTTATCTAAAACAACTTTTAATTCTTTCTCCTTTTCCTCAGTACGCACTTCTCTCATTAAGACAGGCTTTCTTTTATGTAAGAGTTTGACTCAGTGACCCTCATCACACCTCCTATATATAGTATATGTACCCATGAGTTAATGGTTCCTGTTGCTCTTTGTGTGCGAGACAATCACAGCTTCAGATTGCTTTTCCTGTAGTGTCATCTTTTTCAGTCACTTTAATGATGACTGAGTTACAGCAGTCTTTACTCGTCTTTCCAGTACTTTTGTGGTTCAATTCTTTTAAATCATAAAAGCTTAATTTTCATGAAACCCTAAGTAACACTTCTAGATCCAAAACAACTTGTTAATACCTGCAGATCTTAGAGACACTTCAGAAAATGCAATAATTTGTCTCTTTCAGGATGATATGGGTCAGTATGAAACTTGTTTTTAAAGATTATTAGAGCTTCTGCATTGTAATGTGCAGCTTTGGTTACACATTTATCACCTTCAGGACACATTTTTTGTCTCCTGTTATTTTATAAAGCTATTTTTCTCAAGTTGAAAGTCAGGAAGAATAAGGTGACTTTTGGATGAATTTAAAGTGGAAACATTCATATTTTCTTGCTGAGATAAAAAACAACTCAAAGTATTTACTCAAAATCTGAATTTTACTATGGTTCATGGGCACTGCAAAATATTTTATTATACTGAAATAAGTATTTTTGCGACATTGTGACATTATTACTCAGTCTATCATGTGTTATACTGCAAACTTAAACCTTAGCCATACACATGTAGAGGCTGGTTGGCGACCCACTCATAACCTGCTATTGCTATGGAAAAGTGTGTATTATGTCAGATTTCCGCAGTCACATAGCGCCAAGTAGTTACCATGTTCTCACTGATTGGTCCATAGGCCTGCATGACTGGGGCTTAGCAAACAACATTTTCACACGGACAGCCAGTAACCGACAGCCAGCACTCACACCTGGTCAGGGGACACTATTTTTTGCCTAGCGACCAGTGGCTGCCAACTGGTTGCCAACTGGTCTCTCGACCTGGGTGACTGGGACCTTAAAAAAAACAGTCATTACTCCCTCACCCTTCAACCAAACCCATTCCCCTTATTTTTGCTGTATCTATAACTTAATGCAACTCATAGTCAGCATTATGTTCTTAAATTAATACATTAATAAAATGAAATTCGAATAGAATAAAATAGAATAGAATAGCCTTTTATTGATAGAAAAATATAAATAGTAGGACAGCAAGAATAAATAACAGACAAGAGTATATACAAAACAGGAGGAAGGCACGCATTCAACAATATTCTGTTGTAGACGGGTAGAGCAATTTATGTAATGTGCCAGTGTGTTTGGCACAGCTGTTAAAGAAATGTGGAGTTGGTATTGTGCCCGCCTGAGAATATTTATTAATTTGCTATACATAAAGCTGTTTATAGTGCCTTTTTGTCCTTGTGCACACGACCTAGTGATTTGGGCCTATTGTAGCACTTGATCTCTAAAAGACATTGATCTGTAGCTGAATGAAAAGCAGCCCTTCCAGCCACTTGTGCTGCTTTAGTATTTGAATCAAAAACTTTGCTTTCACATAGATTTTATTGATGTGCACAGGCCTCCTGAATAATTTCAGAGCTGGTTGGGTTTAGGACAGAGTCTGAGCCGCTGCTGAAACACTGTTTGCAGTTTCTGATGTTCACCTCCATTATCCACCACCCTCCAGGTACAAGCCATTTCTCTCACCGGCTGTGCACTGCCACAGAGGCAGGTTGAATCTGTGATTGTTTTCCAGCCAGGCTTCTATGATGGATGACTAGCATGGCTGCTTAATATGATACCTACACACCATAGATGCAGTACATCCAAGAACTGTGTGCAGATGCACTCTGTTTATTGCTTGGGTTGGTTTCCATCTTTCATTAATCTCAGTGATGGGTGGTGTGCTGAGTGGGTTCAATTTAATGGTGGGAATTAAACCTGACTATTATGGCAAGATCCATGTAACATATGGTGTATTGTGAGAAAACATGTCTAAATTCTGAATGTCAGCCATTAAGAGACATTACGCTGAACTGGCTGCAGCAGCCACTGTATAGCCACTATATTCATTGCAGGTGCTGCGCTCCATTGCCAGCACATGAACTCTACGAGTTAAGGTTTGCCTTTCATTGGTGGAAAAGTTCTCTAAATGGATCAGTTGAACTAATAAGAAGTTGACATACATGTTGCGATGATTTTTGTTCTTTTTACAATTATAGATTTACACAAGTTTCTAAACAACTGCAGATTCCAAGATTATGATTTCAGTCAATTATATGTAAGCATAAGTGATTCGGACGTGTCACCACTTTGCCGAGGTCTGGAAGAAGACCTAAACTGCCATCCTTAGATGAGAGGAAAGCAGTTAGGATGTTTAGGAACAACTCAGGAACCACTGAGGCTCGAGCCCGCTATGAACTAGAAGGATGTATGGTGCACAATTATTCCACCGTGGAAAAAGAACAGTTTGAAGAAATCAAAAACCCACAATTACCATGACGTTCATGACCCTGATGAGTGTACACAAACCTCTGATCACACCTTTGAATCCAAAAGCTGAACTTTTGCTAGTAACTCTCCACTAGCATGTTCTAAATTGCAACTTGAATTCTCAGGAGACGTTAGTGTGGCAGTATCTTATAAGAAGAAACGGGCAATCCGCCACTGACTCGTGTCATTGCAGTTTTAGCTACAGCTACAGAGCAATTAGTTGTAGGTGCAAGTGCCAAGACAAACAGGCTTAAGTTAATTACTTAAGATATTTGACCCCCCACTGGCATCTCGGTTTAAACCCTTTTAATTAATTAACGGACAACAAAGTCTATATTCAAAATCATTATGTTTTATAAGCACTCCTACACTGGTGGTGACTGCCAGCCATGTCTGGTTTCATACAAGAGTTATCAAACGAATTGTATGCATTTTTTCATCTCTATGCTCATTTACATATATCAAATACTAATACTGCAAAACAAGCTAAATGGTAAATATGTAGCAAAAGTGAGCAGTGTTTTAGCCAGCCCTTGCTGGAGTGTAAACAGGGTTCCCTGTCAGCCATCATTAATGGGTGTAATTTTGATGTCGCATGTCACAGGAAAGTGCCAGAGTAAGAGCACTGGGTGTTTTGTGTCTGTGTCTTTACTTAGCAAAGAAAACAACCCAACAACCCGTTATGCCTATAACGGTGGCATTAGAAGGAGGTCTGGGTTGTACATCATTAGAGGAAGAGCAGAGGCGGCCTTGGGGCCTTTCAGGACAGACAAGGAGCGAGAGATTGACAGAGAAGAAGAGACAGATTGACTGCTTAGTCATAATGGGGATGAAAGCGTACTGCAGCAGTTTAACTACACAAACACAGGCACAAGACAATAACACACATATATGCATGGTGCATGTAGACTGTATTTGAGACTCCTGTCTGCGAATACTATAATTACATACTGATGGCATCAATGGACACGTTTCAATTTGCCTCCATCTTCAATTCATTTAGTGAATGAGTTGCTTTTTATTTAGCAATAGCTGTGCAGGAGTGACAGATCAGGAGAATTATTTATTTGGTTAATCTGAATTGTGACTTTAGTTTTTTGATCTGTTATTCAGAGGAATTGCACATACATGCTATTAAATACTTAAATAACAATGTTTTTCCACTCTGCATGAACTAAAAAAAAAAAAAAAGCATGATTAGTTGTGATACAGTTAGGACAAGCTGCAAACAGAAGACATCACGGAAGACAAAACAGATGACAGAATTGACTAATATCCCAAAGAAATAATGAAACAGCCAGAGGCGCAGATCACAAATTCAGGCCACAACTTTCATTAAGAGAAAAAGATGTGTGAAAATTGGATTCAGAGATTTGTGAAATGGGCAATTATCTTTAAGTGTAAGTGATGGGTTTGTTTCCAGGCAACCATATGTACAGTCTACACTCATTGGCCACTTTGACTCTCTTTTGACTTGAGAACAGCCTCAATTCTTCACGTCGCAGATTCAACAAGGTGCATCTCGCAGTAGCTGCAGATTTTTCTTCTGAGCATCCATGATGTGGGATCCATGATCCCATTCTACATCCCGAAGGTGCTCTTGGATTGAGATCTGGTGACTGTGGAGGCCCTTTGAGGCCCCCATTGTCATGTTCAAGAAATCAGTTTGAGATGATTTGAGCTTTGTGACATGTCGTGCTATTGTCAGCAACAATACTCAGGTAGGCTGTGGCATTGAAGCGATGCTCAGTTGGTATTAAGGGTCACAAAGGGTACCAAAAAAATACCCCCTACACCAGCGGTCCCCATCCTTTTTTGCACCACGGACCGGTTTATGTCCAACAATATTTTCATGGACCAGCCTTTAAGGTGTTGCAGATAAATACAACAAAATAAAACCAGTACCGGTAAAGAAGATTTATTCATAACACACGGGAAAAGACCCAGAGAAACCGAGTAAATGATAAAAAATAATGATAAAAACCAATAAAAACCCTGAAAACCATATATATCACACCCGAGCCTTAACTCTCGTGGCCCGGTACCGCGGGAGTTGGGGACCACTGCCCTACACCATCACACCACTCCACTGCCAGCTTGAACTGATGGTAGGATGGATCCATACTTTCATGCTGTTAATTCCAAATTCTTTGAGATAACAACTCCAACATTTGCCTCTGGATTGACTGTAAGTACTCTGAGTATTTGTTGTAATCTGAATATTATACCACATCAAGGTCAGGTTCAGTCAGCCTTCTTAAAATGTCATCACATCAAAAGTATAGTGAGATTAAGAAGACAAAAGCTGTTCCTGAAGGCAAAATTCAAAATAAAGTATCAAAGTACATCTTGTGCCTTATAATTCTCACTCTTTTATAAATAAACAGTATAAATTAAAGAGCTGTACAGCAGTTGTTGCTATGTTTCACTATGCTTCTGTCACATACACTATAGACACATGACTTTACCAACTAAAAGCAAAGCAAGATAACAAGAACAAAGTGTTCTTCTTTAGTGCTTAAATGTAAGAAGTCAAACCTGCAACAGTGGGTAGCCGCAGCCATTGACTACTCATTATTACACCTACAGCATGTTGCTTCTCCACACATTCGCTATTCATGTTTCATGTCTTCTGTGAATTTATTCCCATTAGGGGACCATGTGCACCACACTATGCTCTAAAACTAAACAGGGACATAAAATACCTATGCAGTAAACAATATTTGCAGTTTGACCCTTACAGCTGTTTAACCATTACTGACAGGCTGTTAGGATTTGGGGGGACATTGATTTTGAAGTCAAGTTTGCTTCCCTCCAATTTATTTTGCCAACTGGGAGCCATAGTTACCTCAGTGTGCCAAGGAACAGATTTTCAGGCTACACTGCATATAACTTGTGTTTCTGCTTCTCTTTCCGCCTCCCTTTGTGTTGCCCTTGGTGTTGCAGCGTTGTACAGTATGATTGAGAGTGTATATCCCCCTAGAGTATTCTGGGGCTCTAAGTCATTTAATACAGACTATGAGGGGCATCATACACACTGACACACAATACACACAAAGATCAGGGTCAAATATACACATTTTGACCTTTTTGTGTACACACAGACAGCATGCACACTCCTCCAACTTTAGGTAAGAGAGAGATTGCAGTATTGCAGCACGTTGGGAGTAGAAGATACTTGAGAAGAGATCAGTTGAGTGTTTGTTCCACATCCATTTATCTGTGATTCCGCCCCTGCCCTTTTCCTCTCCTTCTCTCTTACTTTCATTTCTCCTCTTATGCTTCATGAAATACCACTGATTTCTACCTCTCCAAAGGCCACTTGTGAGGTACGCCTGCCCATGCAGTTCCACTGGGCACCTCCACGAAATTCAAAGAACCAATCAGAGACAATTGTAGATTTCATAATAAGAACTTATTGTGGCTGATTGTGGATTGTACTCTTTTGTTTTATTGAAAACTTGAATGCAGATGATGCAGTTAAGTTTCATTTAATAGTGACCGATCAGTTTTAAATGTGGAAAGATAGGCATTATGGGATGTTAGAAGAATGAACTAAAAGTCGATGTAATTTCGTAAGTGTAGTAAAAAAGAAGAAGAAAAAAAACAGTTTCTTAGTGGAAAACATGGTTTTTTTGTGTTTTTTGGGGGACCTGGCAGGGAAGTTGTTCAAAGCATCTTGAAAACTTAACACAGCTAGTTCTGTCTCCCCATTTAATCCCAGACCGACTGTGTTGATCCTGTAATGTCAGGATCAGGACCCATGCAGGAATCTTACTGCTTCTTCATAGATTTGCGTTAGTGCAGCGCAGAGTCTGTGGTCAACTTTGCACACCATTGTTTCTATGGTGAAGCTGTACGCTGTCGCCAAGGGGCAAGGTCACATATAGTCACTCTAATAGCTACTCTTGCTTGTTTTGTTGTTGGTCTATCGGTCAGCAATGGGGAAGAGCTGGAATGAAACGCTGTTAATAACAATAGAAAGTGTCCACTTCAGCCACTATCTGTGCTTTTTAACCTTTGATACTTTTTCATGCTTCTACAGAATAGGTGTCAAACTCTGGCCCGCGGGCCAAATTTGGCCCGCAGCCTAATTACATTTGGCCCACAAAGCCATACCAAATTATTATTAGAGCTGGCCTACTGGTATAATACAGCTAATATACATATTGTTTAGTATTAAGCTTTGCTTGTTCCATATTCATATTTTCAGCAAAACTTGTTTGAGTCCATAAGAAAAGATTCATTCTTATATCTGGAGGAAGAATTTTTTTCAATTAATATTAATGTTAGCCCTGCGACTTTGTTCCAGTTTTGAATTTTGGCCCACTGTGTATTTGAGTTTGACACTGACTCAAACGCAGTAGTAAAATAAGCGTTATTTTGTCGACAAGAACGGCTTTTACACATTTTCTTTTCAAAATTCAGTAAGCTTCTGTATGTATAAATATATATATACATAGATAAATATGAGCATGGCACACATAGCTCACCAGAGAAAAATCAGCAAATGCTTTCTTACCAGAAATGGATCATGTAATGAAATAATGAATCCTCAAAAGCATAGAGCTCAACAGTGGTGGCTTTAAAGCAAGAACGTTTGTGGAGTCTGCATATCCTCGATGTCCCTGCATAGGTCTACTCCAGAGGATTGTAACTGTAAATTAGCAGTAGGTGTCGATATATACAAATGTATGGTTCTCTGTATTCCTGCCATGGATTGGTGATACCCGGGCGCTTGTCCTCTAACAGCTGGGTTAGCACCCAGCCCCCACGACTTTAAGTTAAGCAGTTAAGGAAATGAATTGATGGATCAATACAAAAGACTGAATCAACTATTCAAAATGCCACATGTTTTACATACTCTAATAGCCCCAGTATAGTCTGGATGTGTTATTAGACCAAGAACTTCACAAAAAATGAACATTAATATCAAGTTAGTGTAGTTAACATCTCCTTGAAGCAATATTCTGTTCTTCCTTTAAATAGTTGAAATTAAAAGCTCCTTTGCATTAATTTGGATGTGAAGCTCTCACAAAAGCTAATTTCCTACTCAAAAAACATCTCATGAAATGATCTTGACAAAATTATTGATAACCCTTAGAAGTGGTGAAATTTCAAGGAGACTAAAGACTGTTGTGTTTAATTATTTTCTTCAATCTTAGAATTGTATTCAGCCCATTTAAATGGGTGCTCATTGTGCTGTGTATACCCTAGACTAAATATAAAAACAAAATAAAGAACAGTGAGGAGATGAGGAGAAATATGTTTACCAAGCCTCTCCATGCTCATATTATTAGGAAGTTTCAGTACAATGGGACCTTAGCCAAGCTCCCTAAAGTTTGACACAAAAGAAGAACTGTCCCTGGATGGAATTAATTTAATATATATAGTTTACGGTATTTTAAAGCAGATAGGGGCTGGCCTTCCTGAATGAAAGTGGCTCCATGTGGCCGTGGAAGAGCTTCATATTTAAAACTAAAAAAATCAAAATTCAGACTAGGGTGAAATAAATGTTAATGAGTACGTACCACATTGACTAAGCAAAATTATGCCTTTAGCCAAGTCAGTGAAACCAACCACAAGTGTGCGTTCTTTCAAAGAAAGTCTTTAAAAGAGAATCATCCGCTATGAAAAATTTTTTTGTGAGAGCTTGAGCAGGCTAAGTTGTTATATGGTGTTTTTGTGCTGTATCTGGCACATGGATGACTTAGATCTGTGTAAGGCAAAATAGAAGCAAAAGATTATTAAGAGATCGTGTCATGTCAGAGACCTCTGTCTTAATTGCAGGATATCCAAAGGTTAATCACCAAACAGACATGACATATGCAGACACATACAAGCACCGGGGACTGGAGGAGAAGAAAACATTGAGTCCTGATTTGAAAAAATTGAAAATCTATAGAAAGAGATGAATCTTTGATTCCTCAGCAGTTTGCTCAGGAATCATGAGCCAAAATACCTGAGAAGTATAAACGTTTCATTAAGATCTCCAACAAGCTTTGTCCCATTTTCATAAGACAACAAAACACGTTAAATGAAAAAAAAAAATACACTGGTCTGTTCATATCAAATGGAGAATAATTGATTTTCTGATACTCAGTTTGAAATACTTAATTTATTTATTTTAATTTATTTTTAAGTAGAAGAGTTCCAGTAACTTCGGCCATATTAACTGATAAGTCACTGAGTCATTAACTCTTTCTGAAATCTAACTGATCCAGTGAAGATAGAGGCGTTATTCAAAAGAGCCATAACATTATCCATCACAAGCTGTTACTGTAGGTCAGGAACTAAGAGCAGCACAGCTTCTCCAATGTATCTTCTCTACACTTTGCAAGGAAAGGCAACAAGAAGTCTGTGAGATGTTAATACCAATAAAATTAATTGATTTTATTTTAAATGCACACACTAAAGGCATTCAATTGTTGTTTTTTGTTGCTTTCTTTTTCTTTCTTTTTGCTTAAAGCACATTAACAGAGTTTACACTATGTTAATTCTCAGTGAACCAAAAGCTCAGGCTCTTGCTACAAAGGCTTTTCACATTATGGCAGTTACTTTACCAACAATGTTTAATTGAAGATTTTATGTTGAGTAGCTTTATTTACAGCAATACATTTCCCCTCGTTAACACAGGTATTAATTCACATTTTGTTTTAATTCAATTCAGTTCAATTTTATTTATGTAACGCCAAATCACAACAAAAGTCGCCTCAAGGCACTTCCTCCCATTAGTCACTCTCATTTGCTCCTTGGTCTGCTAGTACTAAGCAAACAAAGCAAAATGGGCACATGACCTCTTCTTGTCATTTCTGCTCTAGACAAGACATTATAGACTGCAGCTGTCTTTGGTTGGCTGTCCTTACAGACTCTATAGCACGTCCGGCGCCGCTCCGAGCTGGCAGCCAGTATCAGCAGCTCTGACCTGACAGAGTCCTTTTTTCTCTTTAATATATGTTTCTTTGTTGTTTTTGTGTTTATTGTTTTTCTCTTGTGGACTGCTGTCCCCCACAATGGAGCTCAGAATTCTATGGACAATGGTGTTCTTTATTACATTTGTTACGGCGTAAATAACATCTTTGTCCGGAGAGCGCGTGGAGGTCCGACCTCCCATTGTTTACAGCAGGGAACAGCTGTTAGCCCTAGGAGCCTCCACTGCCCTGCCTAGCGCCAAGCAAGCTGACATTCCCCGCGAGGTGAGGAGGAAAAGACGCGGTACTTGGGCCGGGATCGGGCGTCGCAGTAAAGTTAGGAGGTACCAGCCAGCGATTCCATCTATTATTATGGAGAATGTGAGATCTCTCCCCAATAAAGTAGAAGAGCAGCAGGGAGTGCAGCCTGATGTGCTTCACAGAGTCGTGGCTAACTGCGCTAACTCCGGACTCACACGTAAACATGGATGGTTTTCATCTGATCTGGGCCAACAGAACAACGGAGGGCGGTAAGAAGAGAGGAGAAGGTCTGGCTGTGTTTGTGAACGATAGATGGTATAACTCTGGGCATTTATCTATCAAAGAGACGCTATGCTGTAAGGACATTGAGCTGCTAGCGGTTAGCATGAGACCGTACTATCTACCGCCAGAGTTTACACATGTGATTATGATAGCTGTGTATGTCCCGCCCTCTGCTAACGCTGCAGCAGCCCTTGAGGTCCTGCACACTATAACAAGCAGACTCCAAACACAGCACCCTCAGACCCTTTTCCTGATCTCTGAGGACTTTAATCACATCTCCCTGTCCTCCACTCTCCCCACCTTCACCCAGTATGTCACCTGCTACACCAGAGACAATAAAACATTGGACTTATTGTATGCCAACACCAAGGAGGCATACAGCTCATCACCTCTCCCTCCCCCTCCCCCTGGGGGGCTCAGATCACAATCTGGTTCATCTCCAGCCTGTGTATAAACCTCTGGTACACAGAGAACCAGTAGTGAAACGCACAGTAAGGAAATGGTCGGCAGAGACTGAAGAGGCCCTGAGGGACTGTTTCCGTTCTACTGTGTGGGACAACCTCTGCAGCCCCCTGGAGGATGACCTCAACAGCATCACAGACTGCATTACGGATTACATGAACTTCTGTGTGGACAACACCGTACCCATCAAAAAGGTACGGTGTTTTTCTAACAACAAGCCATGGATAAATCCTGAAATTAAGGCTCTCCTCAAGGAGAAGAAGAGAGTCTTTAGATCTGGAGACAAACAGGAGCTGAGAGTTGTCCAGAAGAAGCTGAAGTGGAAGATAAGGCAAGGAAAGGAAAACTACAGGAGGAAGATGGAAGAGCAGCTACAACAGGACAACTTCAGAGGGGTTTGGAACAGCCTGAAGACAATCTCAGGACAACCCCCCCCCATCCCAAGGACCTCAGCAGCTACAGGGCGGTAGCCCTGACATCGCATCTGATGAAGACCCTCAAGAGGTTGGTTCTAAACCATCTGCGCCCCCTGGTGAGGTCTTCATTGGATCCGCTACAGTTTGCTTACCAGCAAACTGGGGTGGATGGGGTGGAGCACGCCATCATCTACCTCCTGCACCGAGCTCTGACTCACCTGGAGAAGCCTGGAAGCACTGTGAGGATCATGTTCTTTGATTTCTCCAGTGCTTTTAACACCATCCAGCCATGACTTCTGAGAGATAAGCTGGAGCTATCGGGAGTGGACCACCACATGTCCCAGTGGATACTGGACTACCTCACAGAACGTCCACAGTATGTGAGGACACAGGGCTGTGTCTCTGATACACTGGTCTGCAGTACGGGGGCCCCACAAGGAACTGTGCTGGCACCGTTCCTCTTCACCCTCTACACTGCAGACTTCTCCATCAACTCCCCACGCTGCCACCTACAGAAGTTCTCTGATGACTCTGCCATAGTCGGCCTCATCACAGGTGAGGACGACTCAGAGTACAGACAGTGGACTCTGGACTTTGTAGACTGGTGTCAGCAGAACCACCTGCTGATCAACGCCGGGAAAACCAAGGAGTTGGTGGTGGACTTCCGGAGACACAGACCCACCACACTGACACCGGTGAACATCCAGGGAGTGGACATTGAGATAGTGGACTCTTAAAGGTACCTGGGTCTTCACCTGAATAATAAACTGGACTGGAGCCACAATACTGACGCCCTTTACCGGAAGGGCCAGAGCAGACTCTACCTGCTGAGGCGGCTGAGGTCATTTGGAGTACAGGGAGCGCTTTTAAAGACCTTCTATGACTCTGTGGTGTCATCCGTCATTTTTTACAGTGTTGTATGTTGGAGCAACACTTTATCAGCAGCTGAGAGGAAGAGGTTGGATAAACTCATTAGGAAGGCCAGCTCTGTTCTGGGATGTACCCTGGACCAAGTGCAGGTGGTGGGAGAGATGGCCAAAATAACATCTCTGATGGACAGAGTCTCCCACCACATGCATGTAAATGTTGCTGAACTGCAGAGCTCCTTCAGTGAGAGACTGCTGCATCCTCGATGCATGAAGGAGCGTTTCCGCAGGTCCTTCCTCCCTGCAGCTGTCAGACTGTACAATCAGAACTGCTCCCAACAAACATAGACGTTTACATCAATGCTGCAACTGCAATAACCGATTCGCACTACAACCTGGTTTGCCTCTTATCTGTAGTTATTTTTATTTAATTTAATAACTGTACAGTACTCTGTTTATAGTAACCGTTGTCCTTAATGTAAATATGTAAGAAAAATTGTGTGTGTTTCGGTTCTGTGTCCTGTATACTGTTTGTTTGTATATGTGTCTTTCTGGCTGATGTTACAACCAAATTTCCCCTTGTGGAACAATTAAAGGATTATTCTATTCTATTCTAAAAGCATGGAGTCCCTCTTAGACAAGGTTAATAGGGTAATCATGGTATATATACTATAATGACAGGTGGCTGAGCCAGAAGCTTTAAAACATATGCTTAGACCGGAATAACAAATGAACTGGTCCTTCAGTATGAGGACGAGTTCAAAGACAATACTGGTAGGTTGAAAGCTTTGGTAATTTGTCTACTGACACTGGTAGTGTTTTACTAGCCTTAGGGCAGTTCTCATTTTGAAAATTCAGTTAGGGGAGGAGATTATTGAAACTGGGACTTTACAACCTGCAATTAGCACAAATATCTCACATCATCATTTAATTAAAATTACTGTCCTTTAGGGACGATTCCACTCTTCTGTCATCACAATATTGAGTCATTTAGTGCTAAGTCCCCTCCTAAATTCCAAAAAATGCCTGGAGATTTTTTTTCACACCGGCTATCAAAATGCTATTAAATATTGATGAATCGGGCAGACTTAAGATCATCTTTGACTAAGCCTCCTGCTCCCCTGTATTTTGAAGGTGGTTTTGTCACTTGAGGCCATCGACCTTGCTTTGCAACTTAGCTCTCTGTCTAACTGTATATGTCTTCTTGCTCCCGTAAGCCTTTCGTTTCATTTTCAACCTGTTGTTACTGACACACAATGCTGTTTACTTGTACACTGTGAAATTACCCACATGTTGGAGTTCGCACTGAATGTGAACGAAATGTTTGTGAGCTTTTGTTTAACAGCTTGCGTAGTGCAGTCATAAGGTGTAAATGAGGTGCAATAAACCTGTTAGTAAGAGTACGTAGTTAATTACTGCGCGTCTGAATGCGTAGATGTCAACTATGAATAATTATTGACACTGATATGTTCTCGGGAACACAAAGGACTCCTTCTGTTTGTCTAGTCTGAACGATGCAAACGAGGTACCTTTGAGTGAATTAGGGAGTGTTCGGCTGGTTTTTATTTGACGCATGCTGAGTAAGACTTAAGTTTTTGCAGGATTTTGAGTAGCTTGAGTGATTTTTGGGATTGTTTAATATTGGGCTTAGCTACAGCATTCTTTTTTCAATCTTCTGGTAAACTGGAGGTGCTGCTGAGCTTCAGGATGGCAGGACTGATTCAGCTGCCGTAACAAAGATATCTAGTATAGTGACAGGCAGAACAATAGAAGCCTGTGCCTCAGATGAAGACACCGGGGTACTCATAGGCACATTGTTATATAAGGTGTATAAGCCCCGAGAAGAAAATGCAATGCAAAGCTATGCAGTGTTTTTCAAAGTCATGTGAGATTAAACCAGTATCAGTACACTTTCAATCTAGTATTTATTATGTGTGTTACACCGCTTTATTAAACTCTTAAACTTTGCTGCTACTGCTGTGCTCAGTGTTTTCCTTGTGGTCTTAGCCTATTTTCTTTCTCTCCTTCTTTCTTTTTTTATATAAAGGTTGCCCTTCTGGGAAAGAGAATCTCATTTCTGATACGTTTCCAAAACTACAAACTGCAGAACTGTATGGAAAAACTCACCAACCATATTTCAAGCACTCAATTTTTCTAACTAAACACTATATGTGTTTTCAAATGGATTTCTTAAGAGTCAAGACATCTTCTTTGACATGTTAGATTAGTGTATCGTCATCTTTGACTTGCTACCAGTATAGATGAGGCGATTCTACTTGTATTCCCACTGACAGGTAGGCCACTGAGATTTGATGTCACATTAAATGTGTGTTTACTGCTTGGAGATGTTAGTGAGCTACATGCTGGTTGTGAACATCCAGTTCATTCTTGAACAGAGAGTCTCAGGTCATTTCAGAGAACTGAAGAGCGGAGCGGTGACTGATACTTATCATTTACAAATACCTCCTCCTTCTCGTCTTCTGAGTGCATTGTTTTCACTCGTGTCTACACGTTTCACGCGGACCGACATTCTCTTTGAACTCACTGCAAATATTCACCCGAGGAGCATGCGTACCACATGCATATTAATTTTCCGCAGCTTGTGACAGTCAAACAGTCTTGAACATCGGTCACACATCACTTATTCCCATCTACGAGTTGCTTTTGTGCCATTTCTGCGATTCCCATTGCAGCAGTACATGAATATATGCTAATATATGAGACTCATTATGCATCTGACGTGCCTTTGGTTTAAAGTGTCAGTTTTAATTGTCCATTTGCAACTGAATAACACAGTGTTTGATGTATGATTGACAGTTTTGATATGTGGATTGTGTAAACTGTTGTTCTGACAAGGCAAGTCAAACAGCTGTCAGACCAACCTGTTCCAGCAGTCGCTAAGCCTTCCTTGTACTTCCCAATTCACAAAGCACAGACAGTCTGACTAGCTTAATGGTCAAACCGAGCCCACTGATTCCAGGATAGGAGTTCGTGATAGATGTAAAGAATATAATTATCAACATTTTTAGATAGTGCCAGCTAGTCAGACAGTAAGCCATCACCTCTCCCCTACTCCTCAATATGTTTAAGTTGAGGCTTATACTTGTAATTTTTGTAATTATAATTGATGGCAGTTGCTGATCCAGATGTCTGACTGTAATAAAACACAGCCACTAAATTAGTCTGTCTGGTGGTTCCATCATTTTTTTCATGTTTTTTTTTTTCTTTTAATTTTCATTTAACATAGCGAGGAGCATACGTGCACGCATGCTTTTTCACTCAACAGGGGGGAGCAGGAAACCCGGGGAGCTTTGAGAATTAGATTGAAGAAAATTTGGTGTATTGCTTTTAGAGTGTTTTCCTCCCCTGTATAAATACAAAGCCCTATTTGTCAAGTATGACACTGATGCTTAACAGCGTCTGTGCTGAAAGAATTCTGGTGTCCCCCTGCGATTTTAATAAAACAAGGATTTTACCAAAATCATTCAGGGTGTCTGTGTCTATGTGTGCAAATGGCTGTGTTTTTATTAAACAAGCGTGCACCAGCCAGTAGAGATAGGGATATTCAAAATTAGTCATGAGGAAGGATTGCCATGTTGTTTTTGAACATGATTCAAGTCGAACCAAAAACCTCCTTCAGTGGTTCATCTAGTATATTTTGTCTTCAAGCTGAAAGAATAAACATAAATTTATCCATTTCCCACATTTTCAATCTCTTTGTTGTTTGCATATTGTTGCCATTATTTATTGATGATACCTGTGGGGAAAAAAACATTCATTCTAAGGATGGATTTTTTTCTCTGCAAACTAATTAGGTGCTTTTAGCATTGTGCACTATTTAAGCTGCGTTAATTGAGATTTTGTTACTAGGTGTACGGGAAAAAAAGTTGTAGAAACAAGCTTTGTTTATGGATAATGTGTTAGCGAGCAACACATGCAACACAGAAAACACAGAGTGGAATGAATTGTGCTTTTTCAGTCCTTTAAAGGGAGAGATTTGTGTCACAGTCTGGCTGAGGCAGACTGTATGTGTTTGTAAGAGAGGACTCAAACGCAGACCAAAAACTGAACGTGACGTGGATTTAACAAAAAACAAGCCGTTTATTGAGGCTAGGAAACAAGGTACAAACAAAGGGCATAGGTGAACCTAAACAATAACCTAAACTCGGTGAACTAAAACAAAACATGAAAAAAACCTTAAACATGGTGAACTGACATGGATACCTGAAGTTGTGACGAAGACGACCTGACAAAGAATGATTGAAGACACACGGACTAAATACACACAGGAGGCTAATGAGGGAAACGGAAACACATGGGGAAACAGCTGACACACATGAACATAACGACGTCACAAGAGGAGAGTAAAACTAAAAAAATTGAACATAGGAACACAGGACCCCTTCAAAATAAAACAGGAAACATAATGAGACGCAGACATGACAACATGAACTTGACAACATGAGACTCACAGACATGAAACACATGAAGGGCAAGGGAGACTTCACAGGGGTTGAAAACACAAGGGGGGACTAATAAGCAAATGAACATAGGAAACCTAATGAGCTTAAACATACTATAAAATTCAAAATGAACTAAAACTCAAAACACTGGGTCATAAGACCCAGGATCGTGACAATTTGCTTTTTTGTAGTATATATATATATATAGAGAGAGAGACAGAGAAATTACAGTATACAGTCTTTATTATAGTGTATGTATCTGAAACCCTCTCACTTTTAGAGCCTTTAAAGTCCTGCTCAGAAAAGCTATGATTACACAGCGGTCCAGTTTCTCTGATTTCATCTCACATTCTTTGCCTGCGCTGGCTGTGAGCAAAGAAACAAAAGGAGAGCTACAATAGCCGACATTTTATACAATCCTATTCAGTATTCACGGGAGGCTTATGCCGAAAATGCAATGGGTACAACTCTATGCAATATGATTGTATGTCTGTCTACCTATTTATGCCAACTGACAGCTGAAGTAATCTGTGCCACTGTCCTCTTCATTCCTCTACAATCTGGTCTCTGCAGTGGGACTTGTACTCAATTCTGATCCTCAGGAAGAATTACTGTTATTCTTTCATGAGGTGAATACCAAATATGTTACTGTAAATAACTGAAATATTACCATTACTGCAGGTGACTGTAAAATATATTTAAAGTTTGTGTCATGGACCACTCCGAATCTTATAATGAGCATTTTAAGATTAAGGTGCAGGAAGCATAAGAAGAGCTAC
The DNA here is from genome assembly GCF_900408965.1 of Simochromis diagramma. Classification (NCBI taxonomy): domain Eukaryota; kingdom Metazoa; phylum Chordata; class Actinopteri; order Cichliformes; family Cichlidae; genus Simochromis; species Simochromis diagramma. The sequence continues at coordinate 7,489,977 of NW_024387375.1, forward strand.
ACTCACTCACTTTATTGGGTACACCTTGTATTGCATTGAAATCTGATGACTGTTTTTAGCACAGTGAACTCGTAATGTTCAAGAAACCAGTTTGAGGTGAATTGAGGTTTGTGACATGGTGTGTTATCCTGCTGAAAGCATCCATTAGAGTACTGGGTGCACTGGTCATGAAAGGATGCACATGGTCGGCAACAATACTCAGGTCAGCTGCACCATTTAAAGTATTCTTAACTGAAACTAAAGTAATATCTCCGGTTATAACGAGTGGATATTTGAGTTACTGTTACTTTTCTGTCAGCTCAAGTAGTTTGACCATTGTCTGCTGACCTCTGGCATCAACAAAGTATTTTCACTGACACATTTTCTATAGAGATGAGAGATGGGAGAAAATCCCAGTATATGAGCAGTTTCTAAAACTCTCAGAGCAGCTGGCACCAACAATTGTGCCACATTCAGCCACTTAAATTGCTTTTCTTCCTCATTCTGATGTACAGTTTGAACTTCAGGATGTCATCTTGAGTATTTCTATATGCCTACATTAAATTTCTACCATCTGATTGGCTGATTAGATATTTATGTAACAAGCAGTTTTCTTATGTGAACAGCCTACAGTGTTGTAGATTTATGTCTTAACAGAATACCTTAACCTAAGAAACCTAAGGTAAGATAAGAAAAGCAAAAAAATAAATAAATAAGCAAAAGAAAAGAATGAAAAAGAAAATTTGACTTGAAGGTGGTGAGCAGTGTTGGCCAAGTTACTTGAAAATAGTAATTAGTTACTAATAATTTCTCCAAGAAAGTAATCCTGTTACTTTACTGATTACTTATTTTCAAAAGTAATTAATTACTTAGTTACTTTTTAAAAATATGATACACAACCTGAACACATAATAAAGCAATAGACCTTTCAGCCCAATTCTATTTTTTCTGCATAATCCATCATATAAAATTGAAACACATGAAAAAGTCTCTTTTTAAAATTTGTTTTATTAGTTTTAGTCTTTAACTTTATGCATCAAACAAAAATTAAATTATGTGCAACAGTGTCTGACTTGAAGACATTTGTTTAACCTTTAAACCTATTTTCTGCATATTCCAGCATATAAAATAATTTTTTGTGTTTACACTCCCTATTTCAAATAGATGCGATTAAATAACAGCAAAAAAGAAATAAAATCAAAGATTGAGCAGCACTAAGTCCCGTCGCTCTTAAATCTATTTTCACCTGTTTAGCAGGAGTGGAGGTGGAGGTTTGCCTAATTTGAAGTTAAATTTTCACTGTAGAAACAAGTTTTCTTCCAATGGAGAGTGTACACCAGAAGATTTCTACAGATTCAAACTCAAAGTAATGTCAGTACTTCCAAGCTTAAAACGCTGCACGGTCATACTTTTTCCCGCCCTCTATTATTGATCTACACAAGCCTGTTGCTACCACGGCACAGACGTCGCATGCTTCTACGTCATTGTCATGAGACACTATCATAAACAAAATCACGGTTTAGTAACGCAGCGTGCTTACGAGAAAGTAACAGTAATGATTACTGTTACGTTCTCGTAAGCACGCTGAGTAATCTAATTACTGATTACTTGAAAAAGGAATCGGATTACAGTAACGCGTTACTGCCCATTTTTGGTGGTGAGTAAACAGAAGAATGCTTGGAGCAGTGGGTGTATCAAGGAGCATTATATACCTCTGTCTCCTGAACCGCTTCAGCTCCTGTTCTTTTTACTGCGTATTTTTCTTAATAGAATTATATTTTTTCATTTTTTCAAGTCATTTTATCCCAAGCACAACCTAAAGAGCCAGCATGCAATTTAGCCACTTTGGCTTCAGTACAGAAGCCCTGCGGTAGTAAAGATATATCAGTCTGTGTTTGTGTTTCTGAAAAGAGAAGCTGAACTGAAATTGATATCATAGGTTTGGGTGTGTTAAAAATGAGGGCAATCATTCAGCTCAGTTTTCATTTTACCCCTGTATCGAGCGTATTGGAATTTGTGTTGAACGCTAAAATGAATGAGCTTATCTCACTGAAAAGCCATTAGTGTTACAGATTGCATTGACTTTCACTCTAAAGCCTGCCAAAGCTTTTGTCTCTACTCAGCGGTGATTTAGCCTGCAAAGGCTTCTGCAACATATCTAAGCTATCATTGACATTGATTGGCCATATTTAGTATCAAGGGACTCAGCATTGTGTTTTTAATTTAATGTCTCACTTCTGATATTCTCATATGCAGTCAAATAAATGGCACCCTGTTGGAAGAAGCAGTTAAGCTTTATATTGTTAACTAGCACAGTGCTGTTGTTTGTGTCGGGAATCTTGGTAGTTAAAAAGAATCTTTCACTTCCTGTTCAGTCTTCCCCGTTCTACGCTGTGGCTTATCAGGTGTAAGTTGGATGAACGTATTTTACATTGTTGAAAACATGCTGCTGTAAAGTCAGTCTAATTGAACAATAAACCGCCATAATCCCCCTGTGTGCATAATGATATAAGCTGCAAGGAATATTCAGTACTCAATTAATTTTGGAATGGGCATCATTCAGTGCTGTTTTTCTGTTTTTCTTCTCTGCTGAACACCTCAAGGGAAGACTTTCGACAGCTGTTATTTGCATAGTTTTCCTAGAAAAAGTCTGTGAAATGATCTTGATGTGTTGACAGTCCTATCCAGCTGTTCCTCTGGGCTCCTGAGCAATAACAGTAAGGTAGTGCGAGAACAGAGAGGGACGGTCTTATTGCCATCCTAGGCGGTGAGCTGCTTAAGGTTTAAATTGGTAATATGAACACTACATGCAGATCCAGGTAAACCTCATGTAATGACCAGTGCAGTTAATGGGGAATTATTCTTTTTTCCTTTTGCTTATATTGTTCACTAATGAAACATAGTAAATGTACAAATCCATACATTTCCAGAAACATCTGCAAAATAATCATCTGTGTGTCTGCTCTGTTCCTAAAAGGACTTTGCTTCACTTTCCTTTACCTTTCCTTTCCTTCTAGTTAGTGAGTTCAGAAACAACATGTACAGTACAGTGAGGGCTTATTAAAGCCTGATTTGGCAGGTGGGGAATGCTAAGGTGTAGCAGCGCACCGTGGGGAGAAGAATTACTTCAATTAATTCACACAAAAACTTATTTTGTGAGTTTGTGTTCAGGCTGTGATCAGCTGACCTGTGATGCTGCTGCTGTGAGATTCTCAGAGTTTGAGCAGATGTTTCATAAGCTATGGGGCAGATTTCCAACCCTAGACTGTATAAAGCAAGAGTAAGAGGTGAAATTCAGTGAGTGAATCTGATCTGTATATTTTTTGGTAAACTGATGTTATTACCTGGTTGTAACCTAACATAAACCGTGAACATCACTGCGACCTTTACCACAGTACTGCATACTGACCAGCTTAACCTGCACTAAAGTGTACCAAACTGCCTAGTACAGTATTTTCATGGAACTTTTAAATCCACTGCATAATTAGTAAACTTAAGTTTCTTTTGCATGACATTTCACAAAAAACCTAATTCATGCACAGATTAAAGATCTAATTTAAAAAGTTGAAAGTGAATTAGGACATTACATGCTGGAGTCCTTGTCTTTGTCGATAATCTCTGATCGTTCCTCTCTGTTCTCTCTTTCTTACATCTTTATCTCTGAGATGGCATTCATTAACTTTTTTTTTTCTCTCTCGGGAAATACAGCAAATGTACATTTAACTAGCAGACAAACTGTGTGACAAACTGTGCAGAAACAAGTTGTGTGTTTGGTGATACTTGTTGCGTTATTTTAAAAGCTGAATTTAAAATAACCTGCCATTTAAAGAAATGCCAAAGTACCACAACTGCAACTTCAGTTACATCTGCACCCTGAATGCGTCACGAGAATGAGAAAAGGAATGTGTTGAGGGCGTATGTAAACCTGCGATATTTTTATTTTTATTGTTGCTGAGCAATGCTGTCTATGCTGTCACTGGAAGCGATGTCAGGTTGTAACACGTGAAAATATCACATAACACATATGTGAAAGTAATATATATTAACCTGCCTGTCAGACTTGATGGCTCATCAATAGAAGGTGTTGGAATGCTAATTCCAGTCAACTTTAACCCAAGTACAGTACTGTAAAACAAATTAAAAAAACAAACGCATTAAGAAAGTTTCATGCCATGGTAAGAGTTGCATTGTGACTCATTTATTTATCTGGTTTTATACTCACATGCTACTTTTCTGGCCTTGGCTAAGAAATGGCATAATAAATTAACCAAAAACATGCTACACATAGCAGCAAACACTAAAATCTGTGAGAAAGTGTGTAGATTAAATGAAACAACTTTGAAATGAACCGATACTAAGATTTGCATGACACTGACTCAATCTTCAAATCTCCCTCTTTAAATGTTGTCCATCTCTGGTCCAGTTACTCAGCTGAGACACTCTAGATAAGCACGTCCTGTAGTCCAAAGAGTGTCTTCCTGCATCCAGAATAATCACACAGGTGCAAACGCAGGACTGTCAGCTTCCTCCCTTTGAAAATGATATTGTGGCTACATTTGCACCTCTACTGGCTTTGTGCCTGCATAAATATAGAGGACCTTACTCTTTCCAGTCCAGCTGCAATAGCCTTGCTGTCTGCCATATTCATACTGTCTGACATTTGGATGCTTTGCCCTCCACGCACCTAACTGGCTTACTCTGTTTGGTAGGATGAGCCGAAAGAAACTTTGCTTGTTTTTTGTTGAAAATAAAGTATTTTACGCAGCTGTAGTGTACTTTATAGCAGAAAACAGTCACTGTGGTTGCAGTGACTTTGTCCCTGACCCCCATCCCCCCACCCTAGATCCCCCTTTAAAAAAAAACAGAAAGTCTCTTTATGATCTGGAACATAAAACACTGTCAAAGAGAAGACGCCATCCTCTATCGCTGCGTACCAGAACCACCCACTCCTTTAAGCTTCGTAAATGTCAGCTTGAATAACGCCAGACCTTGATGAAGAGTGAACAGATCTCGTTTTAATCAAGCATCTGAGAATCACTTTAAGAAGGTGTGATGAGGTAAAATAGGGTTAAAAATACCGTCAAACGCATTAATGGTTTACATTTGTGAATCATGTTGTGAATTAATTATGGCATCTGTTGATTTTCTAGTGTTAGCCTGATAGAGCTGCATGCAGTTAGGTGAGGGAAAATATAAAGAAAATATAGGAAACAGTTACATCTAGAGGACATTAACTGCACATGGGAAAAACAAATAAAATAGAATAAAATTACTAGAAATGCAATACTAAGATTACTAAAAATGAAACTATTTCTTAGCTATTACCTACGATAATTCCATTTTGTGCCTCTTGTGGGCAGAAAACTTGCTGGTATGGCAAACCTTTTTATCAAACAGTTAGTTATTTACACAGGCGGGAAACAGGGAACAACATTATGATTCATTTGGAGTCATATTGCTGTCCACCTGGGAAATGGAAGTCAAATATATCCCCTTTGGTTTTCGGTCCTTTACAACTCCTGATGGAAACAGCTCAGAGGGTTTAATACAGACCCAGAAATTTGGTTCAGGATGCTTCAAGTCACCTTATGTGAGTTTTTGCTTCAATACCAGGGAGATAAAAAATGGATTTTATGTTTAAATATGTAACAAAACAACAAAGACCTAAAAAAAATAAATAAAAAGACTGTTGCCAAGTAATACAGAAAAAACAGCAAAGTCATTAAAACTCCCATAGGCTTAAAATTCACTTAGCTGCAGTCTCGCACTGACACTAATAGATTCCTAGCATGCAATGAGAGATGGCATGAGCAAAACAGAGATGAGGCACTGTATATCCGAAGGCTTATCACTATTCTGCACAGATGTGGCTTGTGTGCGTGTCCAACTTGATGCCTGCTGATGTATAAATGGTGTTCTCTTCTTTGTATATTCTTCAGGTGGCTGTGACAGGGGCACCCCCGGGGCAGGACCCATGAGGAGTCATAGAAGATGCTCACAGCCTGGGCGCTTCTGCTCTTCTTAGCCATGTGGGTGAGAAGCACCTTTGGTGGCCCGCTCTCCTTTCGAATAGGTAAATTGCAAAACATAATGGCTTCCACTCTATACAGTGCATGCTTTTCATTCTACTTGAAATATCAGTGAATGAGTACGTTTAAGTTTTTAATTGTTGAGTGGGAATTGACATTTTGTTGCTTCAGAGCTGTCAGCTCAGATAGCTGGATACCCTAATCTTTGCAGTCTCCACAGTCTCGATAAAACTGGCTGGAGGAATTCAATCACAAATGTTGAAAAGTAGCCATGTTTCCTCACATGGCTGTAACACATGGCCTGAGGTATCAACAGGCTACAAAATCAATGTGTGAATGTGACACAGTCCTAATTGTCTGTAAGATACTACAGAACTACAGTCTATAACCTATAGTTGTTTTACAGTCAGCCACACAACAGTTAATGCACCATAGACTTTCATGACAACATTATAGTTTAAGAGTATCTGGCTGGTACAAACTTAATACTATATATACTGTTTACTGTTTGCTGTTGTTTACTGTGTATGCTGTGTACAGTGATACAGTATAGCTTTAAGCAATTAGCCACTAAAGCAAGCTTAGACCCAAAACAAACCTATTATTCTAACTCTGCACATACCCACCCTTCCACCTGCATATTAAACAAAATTTAAGGTGCATAATTAGACGCGTGTCAGCTGACCTATCAGATACATTGATTACCTCTCTGTTTATTGCAGCTCTTTTAAATATTTAACTATAAAAGTAATCTGAGCATTGCAAAAATCTGACTCTTATCCTAATCTTGCCCTTTTTTCACTGTTGTAAGCGGCACTTGCAGCTCTGCAACTATTTTGACTGTGACTGTTGGGACTATTGAACAAACATTTTAAAGCAATTGCTAAAATCTAGCAAAACCACTGCAGTACTGTGGTTCTGGAAATAGTGGCTGATCGGTGGACCAAGACTAGATTTTTCACTGGAGAGTCTGCTTCAAAAGTCACATAAACTGCTAGAGTATGCTGGTAACCGATGGAGGTTGGTCCATCTTGTTATTATTCTCCTACAGTCAGCAGCTCTCTGACTCCCTGTCACTTGCTCCCCGTCTACCAAAAGTGTGATTGACTGTCTCTTCATTTATGTATAGAACCCTTGTCTAAGGTTGGAAACGCTTGTTCGTGTGTGTGTGTGTGTGTGTGTTCCTGTCTAGCTATCTTTGTGAGAACCAACAGTCACTTGTGAGGACACACAACCCAGTCCTCACAAATTTGAAGGCATTTAAAGGCATTTTTGAGGATCAAAATGTGGTTTTAGTGTCAAGGTTACAATTAGGTTACGGTCAGGTTTAGGGTAAGGGTTAGGGTTAGGCATTCATTTTTAACAGTTAGAGTTAGGATAAGGGGCTAGGGAAAGCATTATGTCAATGAAGGTCCTCACTAAGATAGCTGAACGGGGTTGTGTGTGTGTGTGCACTACATATAGAAATTAATAGCATTAATAGTGAAACTGAGATAGAGATTCAGAATGACATTGATTCTGCGGCTCCCAAACTGTTCCCTGCTGTGATTTCTCAGTGGTCAGCTTTCAACTGTTCTTTTAACAAGAACACTTGAAAGTGAGATCTGTGTGCAGGTTAGAAGGGTGCAAGTTAATAGCACAGAAGCTGTGTACAAATGGCCATGTGGTTATATTAAGACTATTAAAAAAACAAATAAATCCAAAGGGTGCATTAAAAATAAGAGTGCCTCTTTAGATGATGTACAAATGCAATTCTAATTGTTCAGAAGAAAAAAAAGAAAAAAGCTCATGGCTGATAAATGCACATTGGAACTGTAATGTGTCATCCTTTCTTGATCTTTTGTCTTTTCCCTTTACTTCTCTTGTGTGTAAAAGTCTTTTTATCTTTCCAGTATTTTGAACCTTGACGAAACTGAATCAGTTCAAACTGTCATTTTTGAGCGCTATCACCATCTCTTATTTTTGAACAAGGCATTTATGTATCACTCACTGTTTTTCTACCCTGTCTGTTCTGTCTCATACAGTAGCTCTGTCACAGCACATCTGCTGTTTGCAGAATTTTTGCTGGATTGTCACATAATGCCCCAAACCATTTTCTGTATTTTGAAAACAGCAGAGTTTCAGAGTTTACTCTATCAACACAACCAAGAACAAATCATTCCTTGTTTGTGAATATCATCTGAGAAGTAGTTTGCAGCCGCATGCCTTTTCTTTCTCCCTGTTTTCCCTACCACCCTCCACCTGATTGTACCAGCTCCACAGCAGTGGTGGTTTATATTTATCTCAATGTTGCATCGTTGATGGATAATTAGGTGCTTGGCCTGTTTTTGTACATTTCTTCTAATGTCATCTTTGCACAGAACCCCATTCATTGCTACTTTATTCCAGTACAAGGCATAGATATGCAAAAGTACAAACACGCAGCCACATATACACGTTTCACAACCCACAGAGGCACACAAACAAACACATAACCCAAAACACCACTACAACTCTGCCATTTGAGCTGCAGGAGATGGTATTTAACATGGCCGTCCCTAGAGTCCTGCCTGGCTGGCATAATGTCACTGTCTGGCCTTCTCTGAATGTGTGAGTGCCAAAAACAACCTCCTGTCCCTCACACATTACCACCAGGACCAGCTAGCAGCCAGCAGCAAGCTCAGTGTAGGTGAACTGAGGAACTTCTCTTTGTGTCTGCCATGTTCTTAGCAAATCCAGGGATTAGGATCTACTTTTGTTTGTAAATTAATTAAACCATGTGATGCAAAGTAAGTCTATTTACTTCAATTTTGATAAGGAAACATGTCTTCTGGCATTTTTACTGCTGCCTTGTGGTGGGGAACAAATTATGGGATAAACAATGTTTAAGTTGCAGTGGAGTTGTGATATCAGCCTGGGAAAGTACAAATTGATTTTCCTTCATTGTTCCTTTTTAAAAAAAATGAAAGTAATGACAAGTGAAGCCTTAACCAAATAAAAGAAATAAAAGAGGTGAAATCAATCGCCAAAATACAATTATAAAAGAACAAAAAGAGAAAACAAGAAGACAAACTGCAAACACTGCCTAAAAATGCTGGTTCACTACCATATGGTGCAGCTTGTTGCTGTGGGTGGTATTCAGCCATTAGTTAAGTGAAAAAGTGTCTCCTGTGTAATTCTGTTCAGCTAATAACTTGGTACTTATGCTTATTTCCAGACAGTCATCTCCTAAACACACATTGCTGTTATGAGCTGGTGTCTGCTTTTTGTAATACAGAGATTTAAAATGTAGAAAAAAAAGAAGAGCTGAGCTATTCAGGACCAGTGCAACTTCAATTTCAACAGAGTCCCTAAACATCTAGCTGGGTTTATAAAGAAATTTAATCAATGCCTCAATATAACCCATGAATAACGACTGCATACATCAACATAAGGCTTAGCTCATGGACAGTGCTCTTTTAGAGCATAAGTTAAGATGAATGAAATCAAAATGACAAAACTGATAAAATGAAAAGGAACTTACTGAAATAAGCTGAAGTCTCTTTCTGTCTTGAAATGAGAAAGATCCTTTAATGCTGTCTCTATTATCTACTACCCAGGTAGGACTAATGGGGAAATTATGGTTCAGCAGTGGTGTCATGTGGGCAGTCTGTTGGCAGTCCATGGGCAGCTTTGGACTGCCTTTCTACCTGCAGAGAGTGTCTGTTGTTAGATTGGGGACAGAGCCAAAAATATGTGGTACAATTTGTCTACAAGCTACTCTTTCTTCTGCTGTTGTTGGTCCATCAGCCAGCTGAGACAGAAGTTCTTACATCTAAAGAGCTGAAGTGAAACCAAGTGAAAAAACAGTGTCCACTGTAGTCACTGTCTGTGCTTTCTTTTTCTTTTCTTTTTTTTGGGCAAATCTCAGCCTCTCACCAATGCATGGCGAGCACCGTGCAGTTGTGATTTTGGAATATTTTGATGAAGAACTTTAGTGGCAGCTGACCAGCTGCCCCAAAAGGCTCTCCTCAGGAAAATACCTCCATGAACAGACACAACCAAGGTACCATAAATGAAGCATTACAGTGCATAGCGCTTATCTGAAATCCAAAGGAATGGCTTGACACACTTCTACACATCTTCTATGATAATATCATTGGCTATACCATTTTAAAGACCATCCTGTATCTCCCTGGCTTGGCCTACCATCAGTGGTTCTTCAGAATCTTTTCTTCTAGTTCAAAAACCAATCAGGATTTCCCAGCACTAAGAACTAGTCCTCACAGTTCAGGGCCAGGATGTCTTTGTTGTGGTCTGTCACCATCACAGAGCAAAACCGTTACACGATTAGAGGCAGTAATCTCACCAGGAAGAGGCAAACACACTTCCTGTGCATAAGGTCGTGTCGCACATAAACCTTACAGCAGCCCCGAGAACATAATGTGAAACAGCTCTAAATTATTAAAAACGGGTTTTAGTAGCTCTGTCTTTCACGTGGATTTCGCTACAATTAGAGCAATATTCAACAACGCTACCAACATTGTCTTGCCCTGCAGACTCTCCATTCTGGCTGGTTTAATAGGAGAATATGAAAGCAAATTATCCGCTCCTCATACATGAACATGCGACATAAACATTAGTATTTTTTATATATGCTCACTTTTTTTTTTATTGGTGCTTTATTTTATTAAGTCACTTTGCATTATATGAAAAAAAGTATTAAGCCACACTTAAGGTATTTTCAGAGCCATTGCTACAGGTGTATAAAATGAAGAGCATCTAGCTATGTAGATGCTCTTTACAAACATTTTTGAAACAATAGGTCATTATAAAGTGCTCACTGACACTGAGCATGGTATAATAGCATGCCACCATTGCAACCATTGCATTGTATGTAAAAGTATAGCTGACGATCTGCTGGCTCTAACTGCTTCTCTGGCACAAACACTGCGCTGGGAGCTTCATGGCATTAGTTTCCATGCTTGAGCAGTTCCTGTAGGTGTACTACAGGAGTACTATATGTACACTGTACTCTTTTATGATGTGGTTTTCTGAGGTGGCAGCATCTCTGCTGGGGACAGGAAGAGACTGAACAGGCTGATCCGGAGGACCATCTCTGTTCTAGGATGCCCACTGCACCCAGTGGAGGTGGTGAGAGACAGGAGAATGGTGGCTAAGCTATCATCCCTTCTGGACAACATCTCCCACCCCATGCAGGAGACTCTCAGCACTGAGCAGCTCCTTCAGTGCCAGGCTCACGATGTGGGACAGAGAGATTTTGCAGGTCTTTCCTCTCCACTGCTGTCAGACTCTACAACAAAGACTTTGCAACTGACCAAACACACACATCCACATCCACACATGTGCAATAGCAATAACACTAAGTGCAATAATCTTTTTCTGACAACCTTGTATTTTACTCAGTTGCATATAGCATTTGTATTCTATTTTTATTCTATTGTATATACTATTTAATTTTATTCTATTCTACTGTGTACAGTATCTTATTCTTATCATCTTATCCTATTCCAGTGTTTTTCTAATTGTTGCTATGTAACTATGCACTGATCACGTTCTGCTGTAACAAAACAAATTTTCTACGTGTGGGACTAATAAAGGTTATCTTATCTTATCTTATTATATAGGGAGCCCAGTACTTTTTTCCATATAGTGTATTTTAACTTTGTGTTATTGCACTGCAAAACCAGTAAGCAATTTGTATAATTGATTGTCTTTGAAGGTAATTTCAGGGATTGCATAGCTTGTCAATAAACAGCTTGAACAGCTGTTTATTGACTATGTTATGCAATGGCTGGCAGGGGGATGTATGAAAAATAGATATCTCACTCCCTGACATTTAATTGAATCATCGGTTTCTTATTATATATGTCCTCGAGGATAACTCAAGAGGCAAGATATCTATTTTGTTGGCTTTATTCGCACATTTGTTATTATTTTGTCAAAGTGCAATAGAAAGAAAAAGAGAGAACGACGACAATGTTCCCCACCATCTTCCTTCAGCTGTCCCAATGATCCCCAAGTCATCAGTGATCAGCTGGGATATGTAATCCCTCATGCATTTTGTATGTGTCTGGTGGTCTCCTCCCAGTTGTACATGTCCAGAGGGAAAGACCAAACGGCAACTTTAACAGATGCCTGAAAGTTATTAATTTGATGCTTCGAGAGGCAGCAGTTTAGTACTGCGGTTAACCCAGGTATTAAACATGCTTAGCACATTCTCATTAAGATTTGCTTTCAGTTTAGCTTATTCAAAACATCTAAATAACATACGGATATGTACGTATAGGGGGAAAAAACGATCCATTTGAGTGAGCTGTTTTTAAATGTTATCATCTGTCAGTGCAAAGCACACCAGTAACAAAAATACCAGCAGTTTTTAAAATCCAGAAAATGGTGTAATGGCTCTACTTCTAGCTTGGTACTCATAGATCTGCTTTGCCAGATAATCAGATAATAGCAAACATTTTTCTATGTGCGTTTGTTACTGAAGTTTCTCAGTTCTAAGCATTAAATAAAACAATGTTTTCAATTAAACTCTTAAGAAGACAGCTGGAATTCTTGTTTAGCTGACAATCAACTGATTTATGTAAATAATCTTCAATCAAATTTGAATCATTATTAAGACAACTTAATGTCATTATCAGAGAAAATGAAACTTCATACATAGTAATAACGAAATACTCACATATGCTGCCCTAAAGTTGCTGCTGTTCTCACAGTTAATGCATGAGATCCAGTCTGAGGAGTGTTGAACATAAAATGTTCAGATTTTTTACATTACTCCTAAAACACTTACAGAGCATCCCGGACTACTGAGGGGGCAGCAACAGGACTATCTCCACAGGAAGAACTCAAATCGAATCTTTGTCTGCTTCTTTGCTCTCTTTTCCGAAGTCAGTGGGAGAACACGATAGAGGATTCTCGGTGGGGTAAATTCAATTGGTTTTTCTTTCCCAGCAGCAGAGTCTGACCCTGCACCATCTACCTGGCAGGCTGGCATCATGCAAGCTCTTAGTGAGGAATAGTTTGTTGTGAGATAAATGTATTGAATACAAAATGTGCTGTCATCATTAAAATGTTTAATAAGGAATACCGCATCCTATATGGGCTCAGTCATGTAGGTCTAGAGACCCGTGGTAACCACTGGTTGCTAGGGACAAATGTGTATTTACCCAACATGCAGGATGTTGCTTGTTGTCGCTGGGTGTCAAAGATGATGCTGCAACAAAAACCTCCTTGTGATTGCTTTGGTTTCCATGGTTGCCCGTACTTTGTATAGAGACTTGCCTGCTAACACTCACCAGCTACTTATTAAGCAGATGTCAAACTGTAGAAAAGGCAAGGCAAGTTTATTTATATGGCACAATTCAACAGCATGATTCAAAGTGCTTTATAGAGACATTAAAAAAACAAAAACAAATAAAAAGCATGATTTAAAATGGAAAGGAACAGTAGATAAAATCATTAGTTAAGATGTAAGTTTTGAAATTTAAGCTTAACAGTAAAACAGTGTGGATTTGGTGCTTTATTCAAATGCAGCTGAGAATAGGTGAATCTTCAACCTGGATTTAAATAAACTGAGTGTTTCAGCTGATCTGAGGCTTTCTGGGAGTTTGTTCCAGATATATGGAGCATAAAAGCTGAATGCAGCTTCTCCATGTCTTGTTCTGACTCTGGGAACTGATAAAAGCCCAGATCAAGATGACCTGAGAGATCTGGAAGGTTCATACTGGGTCAGGAGGTCACTGATGTATTTTGGTCCTAAACCATTCAGAGCTTTATAGACCAGCATCAGAACTTTAAAGTCTATCCTCTGACGGACAGGCAGCCAGTGTAAAGACCTCAGAGCTGGACTGATGTGGTAAACTTTTCTGGTCTTAGTGAGGACTCGAGCAGCAGAGCTCTGAATGAGCTGTAGTTGTCTGACTGATATTTTAGGTAGACCTGTAAAGATGCTGTTACAGTAATCAAGCCTACTAAAGATGAATGCATGGACTAGTTTTTCCAGGTCCTGTTGAGACATCAGATCTTTTATCCTTGAAATATTCTTGAGGTGATAGTAAGCTGATTTTGTTATTGTCTTAATGTGTTTTTCTAAGTTTAGGTCTGCGTCCATCACTACACCCAAATTTGCAACACAAAGCAGAAACAAAGACTATTCACCTCCAAAATAAAAGTATTGGAATATGTTGGTTTCAGTAGCAGAAGGCAGAAGTTTTACTCTGAAGGGGAGTAAAACTACACACATACTACTTACTACTTACTTACATATTTTCTACTCGAGCACTCAAAGCACCTTATACAACATGTCTTATTCACACCCATTCAAATAAAGACTTTTTTTCCATGCTTAAGAGCTTTCTATCGTCCACCCACAATCAAAGAGCAACTTAGGGTTACTATCTTGCCCAAAGATATTTGGCATGCAGACTAGAGCAGCCAGGGTTGGAACCATCAACCATCACATTAGTAGATGGCCTCCTGAGCTACAACCACCCCAACATTCTCAACTTACACTTTGCATTGCACTTTCTCAAGTTTCACCATCACTGATGGTTAGTCACCAAGTGTTTGTGGACAAGTGGGTGTTTTTCATGTAACCAAAACAGCTGCAAAGAGGTTTTTGATGCAGCATTTTCTTTGCAACCAGGTTGCCAACTGCTCTCTAGGCTTTTGTGACTGCGGTTGGGTTGGGTCAGGTTGGCTGTAGCTCAGGAGGTAGCGTAGATTATCATAATCAAAAGGTTGGTAGTGTGATCCTTGGCTGCTGCAATCTTCAGTCTTGGGAGAGATCCCCATGATCTCAGATGTGTTCATCAATGTGTACAGTGAATATTAGATACAAAGCACTTGGGTGTAGGAAAACGTGCTTTGGTAAAAAGCATGGCCTCCTATTTTGGTGCTGAATTTTGACAATAGAAATAAATCATTTGCTGCAGTACCAGTATTAAAAATACTGTATTTCTGGAGAGAGTGGGCTCTAGTTTGTGTGCTTGTATTTGTTCACATCTGTGACCACTGTTATGCACTGTATGTGGCTCCAGACACCAGGGGCATGTAAGGTGGATCAGCAAAATTGAAGCCCACAGGTAGGGTCTAATAGTGTAATTAGCCCTGCTGAGGTAATACCCACAAGTCAGCAGCATCACACTGTCACTTCCCTCAGTTCAGCCCCATCTACGCTCACAGTGACTTATTAAGGCTGGCTGCTAGAGCCACCATGGCTGAGTCATTGTGCCCTTGCCTCCAGTCAGGTTCATTCTGCCCTCGCATGCTCTGATTTCAGCTGGCATCTATGAACTCATTTAACACACTGTTACTGGAAGAGCAGAGAAGATAGCGTGTCCGAAAGGAAGGAGAGTAAATAACTGTGAGGGAAGCATCCTGCAGTGCTTTGACATATCATTTGAATTGTAGCATTGGTTCCTCTGTGGTGAAAAATGCAAATGTTGGCTTGAATGGATGCTAAAGCAGAGACCAAGATGTCCAGCTGAGGAGCCACAAGAGGAGATTTAATGATTAATCTCTCTGCTTCTAATTAGTATGGGAGCCATTAGGTTAATGACACTCAGACATGTGTACTCACGGAATTGAAGCCACAGGGTACATTTTCAGCTAAACCTCTTTTTCGGCGACCACCTGTTACAAGAGTCAACTCAAACTGCTCAGTTTTCTTTGATTCGATCTGAGGCCAACAAAGGTAATGAGGGTATATCAGAAAGAAACGGTGCTTAATTACAGAATACCGCATGTGCAGAGAAAGAAAAAGGCTCTTTGTTATAGCATACATCAATCATGCAATTGGAAAATGTTTGTCCAGGACTGTAGAGAGGAAATTATGAGCAGAATTAATCCCACATACATGCACATACAAATCCATCCTCAGGCGCTGACTGAGGGGGGAAAGTTTATGATTAATCTCCAAGGTTTTAATTAGCGGGGCAGGTGCTGAGACCAATCATTTAGTTAATGGCAGGAATGGCAGATAGGAGTGATGTTATGCAATTATGCACACTATTTTGCTCCTGAGCCAACCGCATAAATTATTCACCAAATCTGATAAAGTCACAGTGAATACGTAGCGCGCTTATACTTTAGTTTTAACCACACACATCCCAACAAACACACAAAACACAGCCTCCTGAATTAATGTGTTCTCCACAGATAAGAACAAATTGAAATAAATATTGCCCATTTGGTCATGTGCATGCACACATACCCTAAATGCACTCTAAAAAAAAAAACCCCACACGTTAGCTATTATCAGCTACACACAAACATAAAAACATTTACACTTGAATTATTAACAAACTAATTACAAGCTGCAGGATGATGTTTGAGGATGTGTAATGGGGCACTGCCACACGCTGAGGTGGAGGAATGTGAGAGCGAACAGGGTTGCTATCCTTTTCAGTTATGCGATGATGTAGAATGAAAGGTATAACCAGAATCCTGGCTGAAGCTTAAATGGAATCAGGGCCTTGGTTGTTTGTTTTGTGTTGTCATCTGCTCACGTGCCAGCCTATAAAACAAACAGTAGACCAAACAGCATTTATAACCCTTGTGATTATGGCATTAACCAGCTTCTTATCTACTGCCAGCCTACCTCTTATGAAAGTCCTTGCATCAGAGATGGATTGCTTCTTCTGACACGGTCTCACGCCTCGCTCTGCCCTGACATTCGTTTCTGTTTTAGCTGTCGCGTCACTGCAGCAGAAAGATCTTTATGTTCTGTATCAATTTTGCACTTAGGTTATGAAACATAAGTCAAGGAATAAAGTGTGAATCAAGTGAGCATTATTTTATATCTGAAATATGTAAAATTGGACCCTTTAGCAAGTAAATTATCACACAGAAATAATTGTTAAATGCCTTTAAATATAAAATGTGAACTATGTCATTGGAATACTATTACTAAGAGATCTTGGAAAAGGGAGGTAGTGATTACATGAGTAGACAGATAGATATGATGTTATTGTGTACTGATGCTCAGTTGATGCTAAAAACGTTGGATTGTCTCATAATTACATTACTTCCTTTACACTTTCTTAAGCAGCACATTCCTGAATTGCTTGCAAGTGGTCCAGAATGCCACTTTTAGGCCACGGTCTATTTATACTGGCTCCCTGTAGAATTCATAAACCAACTGATTGTTAAGTTCAAATACTCAGAGGCATACATGATGAGTCACCCACCTAAGCTGTAGCTCTGTTTAGGCGAGGTATTTAATCCACAATAACTAACACTTAATACTTTGGCCTTTATTTTCTCCGGGGAGGAATCAGGGACATTTTTTTCATTGTTTATTTCTATTCGTCCCACATTTGCACCACACGGCGCTGCATCTCTTCGACAAGGACATCAATTTCCTCTTAGAAGTAGCGGTGTTTGTGCAGCAGATCTTGACTCTCCTCATCCATTACAGTCGGGGCATGGTGGAGAGAGCACTGCTTTTAAAGGGAATTAGAGGAGATGATTTGATTATTCGTGATTGATGTCAACCCCAAACTTAGTGTAATTTATTCTCCCTGTTCTAAACCATTTTACACCTCCAGCACGTGAGCACCATGCCTGCGTTCTCAAAAGGAATTAATATCAGTCGTTTTTTTCAGTGATTGTGCTTATGGCTCGATTCATTAAAATATAGTTATGAATGCTGTGAAATGCCCTGCTTTTTTCCTGTGGAGAGCTAGAGGGGAAAAACAGCTTTTGTTGACTGTGCTTTGATTAGGGTGAAATAAAACACAACATCAATGCCAGGTTAAAATCCATGCATATACTGGCTCAGATATGCAGAGAATCATATACAGAAGCATCTTCCCTCCCTAAATGCAATGATAGCAAACTTTTCTGATGTCCTCTCATCGAGCTGCTTGTTAGTCTGATGCAGAGATAATGTTTTTTATGCATAGATGGCTACAGCAGTGTGGTCTGCAGTTACAGTGTGTTCTGTAACTGCATGTCTTCAACACAACAATATTATCGTTTAAACATTCCTGAGTCTCAGTACCTTCTATATTGAAATTTTAGGGAAACTGCCTGCCTCATAAAACTGCATGTGGTCACCATTTATACCACATTTATGATAGCACAATTTTATTAGAGGCGTACTCTGAGTGTTCTGAGCACCAAAAGTGTTTGGTGGTAGTGCAAAGAAAAGATTTGGTCTGAATAGAGTTCGTATGAGTGAGTGGCCTGAGTGATGACGGTTATTCAGGCCATGGGTCAGAGTGGTGAGAGGTGGGGTGTGGGGGAATAGTGTTTGTTAACAGTCCGAATGGCCCAGGGGAAGAAGCTGTTTGTCGGTCTGGAGGTGTGGGACCTTATTGACCCGAGGCGCCGAGCAGACAGTGGGTCGAACAGAAAGTGGGCGGAGTAGACAGTGGTTTTGCAGATCTTCTCAAACTTTAATGTACTTTTCTGCATTCATGATTCAGAATCAGAATATAAAATGGATTCTAATTCTAATTCGGAATCAATAATCCAGAAAAGTACAATCAAGTTTTGATCCAGCATACAGTACCATGTGGAAAGTGTCTTCATTCGGACATCAACCAAAAATGAAATATCTCACCAGCACCCAAGTACACACAGGTATCACGCTGTTTGATGTTTAAAAGGAGTATAAAAGCCAGTAGTTAATTAAACACTGGGACTTGTATAATGTCCAGAGGTGTGGTTGTGACAACTAAACATTTTTAATTTCAATAGCTGTAGATTTAGATTTTTTTTTTAAAATAAACTGCCTCTCTGATTGTAGTTACTTGAAGGTGTTTATTGGTGAAGTTGTGTATTCGTATCAGCCACATTATGTTTTGTCAAAATTTCCTTACATATCCATCCTGCTATGTTTTCCGGTTGTTTGAGCATGTATTATTTACCTTCATGTTAAAGTAGTGAAGCTTTGACACAATGAGTACGGTGCCTAAGTGCTTTGAAGACTATTCCTGTGTAAACACAGATGGGTAGGTGGAGTTGCTCTGTCATTTAAACAAACAATATAATAAATGAGGAAAGTAATTAAAGCGATTGAAAGGAGAACCTCAGGTTTTTTTAAATAATGAATAACCTTAATATTGTGCTGTAATACAGTCGGTGTAAGACCATAAAAGAGTACTGCAAGTGTTTTAGTGCATATAGTTATTACATGGTAATGACCACAGATGGGCTCAACAGTAAAAGCCTGCCTTTAATATAAGCCTGCTTCAAATGAAACACTCAGTCTTCTTTAATGTAAATTGCCTGAAGTTTCAGACTGTTTCAAATGATGCAATACTTAAAATGATTTATTCAGTACTTAAAATTACTTATAATATAATTTGTGACTCGTTTCCTGTAAAATACCCTGAAGTTATACACAACTTAAATTTACTTACAGTATAATTATTTCTGCTACTTTGTGAAAACTTGAATTGTTACCCTGTTATTCTACTGTATGTATCAGGAAGGTCGGTAAATACAATATATTATAATTTCAGGTAAAATACATTTGAATTCCTTTTAATTATAATGTGCTTTGACTCAATTAGTTACTCATCCAACATATATACAAATAGTAAATACTATAGTATGTTATATAGTCTACACTCCCAAGCTTCCTTTGTTTTCTGACAGATTTTCTTGCTCATTTTTGTCATTTCTTGTGTTGTTTATGCTCTTCTTGTGTGGCCCATGCGGGCTGCTTTACAGACTCTGCCTTCTTGTCTGTTCGCTATTTGGATTATTTACCTCACTGCCAGGCTTTCTGTGGATGACCTCTGCCTTTCCTCTGAATAAAGGTTTGGATTTTGGAGCTTTTTACTTAGTTTACCCTGCACTTGGATTTTTCATCTCAGCGTTTATTGCAGATGCAGAATCCCTACTTAAGTGTCAGGCGGAGACGGGGAACACTCTGCTGCTTTGTATGTATCGACATGACACAACCTCAGAGACAGTAAATGACCTAGACATATGTGGCACACTACTCCATTCAAATGTGCACACACGCAAAAAGAAAGATTGTATTTTTGTGCTTTGGCAATATTGTTTCTGAAAGCTTTCGTGCCAATAAAGCTGAACTGAAACGTAAAATTTAAGCGGAAGCCTATGAAGGAGATGCACAATTATGAAACCATCTGGAACTAAAACATAAACCATTTTTAAATTTATTTTGTCGTCCCCATATTACCTTAAACTGTATAAATAACAAGACAAAATAATAAGTAACAAGCATATACACTATTATCTGTAACCTCAGATGCACATATATACACACAACTAAATTGTGTCTTTTTCTGTTCACCACTGTTAGTAAGGCGTAAAGGAGATCACAAATGGCTGCCATTACAGAGAAACATCCGAGTCCAATTTATGCTGTACAAGAAGTTTCAAGCAACCAGTCACACTTGCCACACATTCAAAACGTCCTTGCACTATAGATGTAAGTGTTGTTGTTTTTATGGCCACAGAAGCATACATTATTCTGCAGCTCAAAGTAATGGCAGCTATGCTGAAGCTAATGGCCGTTGTTTTGGATCATCACAGAAACTTTGTTTGGGATTTGCTCTATTACCACAGGAAAACACAAGGAACAACTGAGATTAGTGATGAGATAAAGCTCAGTGTTCCTACCAGGCAGTTTCACACACCCGAGCAGCTGTTTTTTTCCCTCCTCTCCTGTTTTATTTCTGTGTTTAGTCTATGAGGACAGTGGTGTAGAGGAACCCCCATTGGCCCCTTCTTCACTTGCCTTTTTCTTGCATTTCAGATGGATCAATTCCTCTAGCACAGCAAACCTTAACTGCTGACATTTGGAGGTTAAAGGGTATCAAGTTGTGTCCCTTGTGCATATGAAGACCCCAGATGCTTATTTTCACCTGGCAGCAGGAAGCTTCATGAAGGTTCACTATATCCCCCTGTATGTGAGCCCTCTCCCCTACTGAAAGCCTGACCTATGAGCAGAAATTGCCAACAACAGGGATACAGTATCTCTTAAGGTGCAGTGAAAATGGGAGAATGGATGTACTGGGGAAAGGCGTCTTGGGGAGTGTTCAGTACTTGCTTGCAGTGTTGCTATAAACTAAAACATTTTACCTGTATACTATTGAGTGTTACTGTAATTATTAAAAACAAACAAACAAACAAACAAAAAAACTAAAAATAAAGTTAACTTTTTGAGAATGGGCACTTTTTAAAGAAAAAAGCAGCTGTTTACCTAACAATATGGCCAATTTCTATATTTTTTTCAGTAGCCCTAGGCTAGCTCAGAGCTCCAGAAAATTGTGCTGGACCAACATTAGCAAAATAATGAAGGAAGCCACTTTTGTTTGTTTTGTTTAATCCATTAGTAATGGTGAAAAGCAAGCACCTCTCATCTCAGCTGGGGTCAGCCTGACACTCCCTTTGGTCGTTTACTAAATACGGATAAATTATTTTGAGCTTGATTACATTTGGCACCTTTGGCATTTTATTCATTAAACAGATTTAATTCTTTAAATACAGTTTTTTACAGACACACACATCACAATGTACAAGTACAAAATATTGCCTGGTCGCATCCTGCTTTAGTCAATGTGCCTTGTGCCATATTTTCATCCATATACTTGTATTAGCATTGCCAAACCATATGCACACACATAGATACATACAATAGCATACAATAACACACACAAAACTCTTCTCCCTTGACACCACATTCTGCCAGTCCCTCTCCATTATGCCTCACCTCTGATCATGGCTCACAGTGAAGAGTTTGGCGAGCCCTCAGAGCACCGCCGACCCAGCTGCTGCCAGACTCTCTGCCATAACAATCAGATGGCACAGACATCGACAGCTGCCACCTTTGCCTTGAGCACCACCTCTGGCTACACAGATGCCTGGTGTTGTGTTCATGTGCACTGGTTCCACTTGTGACTGTGTCGTAACACATATGTGTGCACTAGCCTGTAAATCTGTGGCATTGCCTACTGTTCTATTTTTGTCATTCATCCCCATATGGTATATGGTAAATGGTAAATGGCCTGTATTTGTATAGCACATTTACTAGTCCCTAAGGACCCCAAAGCACTTTACACATCCAGTCACCCACCCATTCCCACACATTCACACACTGGTGATGGCAAGCTACATTGTAGCCACAGCCACCCTGGGGCGCACTGACAGAGGCGAGGCTGCCGGACACTGGCGCCACCGGGCCCTCTGACCACCACCAGTAGACAACAGGTGAAGTGTCTTGCCCAAGGACACAACGATCGAGACTGTCGGAGCCGGGGCTCGAACCGATTACAAGGCGAACTCCCAACTCTTGAGCCACGATCACCCACTTGGTAAACTTATTTACCAAGTGTTTGTTCGGAAGGGAACGCTGCTTGACTAATAGATAACTAACCCCGGGAGGGACTAGTACCGGGGATGTTCCCAGTTCTAAGCAGAATCCATGTATACAACATGTATAGCAGGTTATGAAGACAAAAGGAAACCTCATCAGTTATAACACTGTGAAAGAAAATTTGTTAAAAAATAAATAAATTCATATGCCTTATTGTTTGTATTTTGCTATGTTTCAGTGATTCAATAATAACAAGCTTGAAAGTCAGAGTTTGGAGTGACCAGATTTATTGTTCAACACAGCCTGAACTCTCTTAGGCTAGCTTTCATGTCATTTCATTAAGTAGCCTTCAGGAATCGTTCTCCAGCATTCTTGAAGGTCATTCAAAGCTCTTCTTTGGATGTTGGCTGCCTTTTTTGTTCTTTACTCACTCAAGATGATTTGACAGTGCTTCAATAATGTTGAGGTCTGGGCACGCCTCTCTCGTGACATCCTCCTAACATAATGATTATGATTTGATTCAAAAATGTCAAATTTGGATTCATCATTCCATCACTGCTGCCACTGCTTTCAGTCCAGTTCATCTGTAATATGGGATACCTCAGCCTTTTCTCCCTGATTCTTTCAATAGTTTCAGTGATGTTTCATTTAGGACTAGACAGGCTGCTACTAACAAAGTGCCTAAAGATACAATTTTAATTTGGTTCATTCCTAAAAACAAATCCAGAAATGCATACAACTAAAGGTATCATTAATGGAATAAAAATATCCTTAATGATTATATCATAAAACAATCTCTTCATGTTTACTTAGTTGTTGTTATATCTGCTGATTTTAAATGGACTGTTGTATTGTACTGTTCATCTTAATAAAATCCAGTCATCAGATACCCTGTGAGGAAAGAATCACGCAAGTGGAAATGAAGGAAAAGATCAGATGGAGGACAGGGTACACGTAGTGGTGAAATGACACATTTCATAGCTCAGCATCAGTGACATCGTTGTAAAGTACAGGCACAATTAAACACAAATACACATATATAACTGGGACTGCAGGCCAGTATGGCAGTCTATCAAGTGTGTACAGACAGCTTGACTATTTTCACTGCGCAGCCAACTGTGTTATTAACTCGCTCTGTGCTGAATCAGTTGACAGGTCTCTGGGTCCCATTGAGTGTGTGTGTGTGTCTGTTAGTGTGTGTGTTTGCATGGCTTTTTTTCCCTCTCCTTCTTTGCCTCCCAGCTATCACCAGCTCCCTCGCTGTTCAGGGTCAACGAAGATTGTCCCTCTTGTATTTCTGCTATCTCCTTACCTCAGATTACACAAAGTGCAGTCCTGTAGGAAAGGACCATGGATTACAGCCCACTCCTGCAAACATGTGTCCAGTAGTGTCCCTGGATCCCTCACCTTATCAACCACATATGCACACCAACTGGGGCTCCCATGAGGGCTCTATATCCACTGGTCTTCTTAAAACCTCATGGACACAAAGCATACTATCCTTTTTGTTTCTCTTTCACCCACACTGAAGTAGAAGTGCATGTGTATACACACCCATAACCCCCTTTAAGCAGTGTTTTCAGCACCAGACTTCAACATCAAGAGAAACTAATGTGGTAAACACTTTGAGTCTACTAGTTAGATTGTAACTAGTAGACTCAAAGTTACATTGTAACCATACATTGCTTTAGCTCAACCCTTGCGAGGAACCTTAGACACATATTCAGCATTTTCAGCCTCATTTACAGTATGGAGCTCGGTGTCTGTGTATTTGTTAACAGTGTAGATGTGCTGTGGTCACGTCCCCACACGGTGTTCTGTGTCCCATGTGATGTTCAGGTAAACGTATAATGAGGCAGAAGTGACCCTCAGCTGAAGCACTACATACCAAAGCAAAAGCAGAAACACTGACTATGAGTTCTAGTAGATGGAGAAGCAGAGAGCATGAACTACAACATTTACTGGTGAGGGTGGTGACGACAGACTCTACTGTACTTGTCGCAGAGTCCAGCATTGTTCTCCCTGGAGTTTTATTAGGCTAGTCTATGGAAACTTCGCGTTAGATACCTTCTGCTCCTATTCAATTCAACCCCAAAGCTCACAAATTACTTCTCCTGCTGTTTCTCCCTCTAGACATCTCTCCACGTCTTTTCTTCCTGGATCTCTATGTTCCCTTCACTGTTGTTATCTTTGTAGTCTTTTCCAAAGTTCTTTTAGTCTCATGAGGAAAGCTCGAAGCCCAGTTGGAGTCTCTCATAACATCCTGTTCGCTGAGAAACCTCAGAAACCTCACCAGTGTCTGTCTCTCAAACTACGCTTATAATCTAATCTAAGTGATGGTTTCATAGATGAATTTGGAATATTAGAAGCAAAACATGGTCACAAGATTGTGCTATTTCTTTTATTTCTTTATTGTGTTTTTGAAGATTTAACAGGCAAAGCAGCGCAAGAGAAGCGGAATGAGAAATAGGACTGTGAGCTACACTACATATCTGTGCTGATCCTGCTGAAGGGCCTAAGGAGCTTTAGTTTTGTGTCTTCCGGTGATGGATACTCATAGAGTCCATGACTTTAGCCGTGTCCCTGCCTGCCCTGTTGAAATGTTGATAAAAAATCGATGCTTCTTGTGTTGTGCCCATCAGTCAGAGTGAGGACATGTGACATGCGCTGCATAGTGTGTGTCTGAGAAAGAGAAAGAGGAAGAGAATGAGGGCCAGCGAGAGGAAGAGGGAGATGAGTGATTGAAAGCAAGGTTATTAAAGTCATTTTCACGTGGTGGATTATATTGGAACATTGCCCTAAAGCAACAGGATGAACACAGGCCCTGTGTGTGCTGTTAACCCGTTGGGGTGGATGAATCTCTGACCATTTTCCAGGCTGTCACATCAAAGGCTATCAAAGATACAGCCTTATATTTATAAAAATGTATTTTTTCCCGTTCACCTGTGGTTATGTGTGGCTTTATGAATGAAATCTGTCTATTCTACTGACAATCATCGTTCTCCTCTCGCAAACCTGTGTTGGCATGTTATATATAGAGTCAGACCATATCTTTGTAAACCTTAGCATCATTTTTGTCCACTTTATCTGGAGTGTGCAAGCATAAGTGGCATCCTTCGCTTCTGGATCTGTCTTCCACCGGGGCCATCCTGTCAACCTGTCATCTGATCTGTGTGCTATTCAGCTACACGCCTCCATTTTAGACAGAACTGCAGCACAGTTTGTAGCAATTTCCCAATCAGACTCTGCAGAGAGAAGAGGGCTCTCGCTTCTAAATCACAGTTGCCCATTTAGACCAATTGCCAAAATTGCACCAAAACAACATTCTCCTAAAATTCTGCTTCTTTACTAATTTGAAATAATATTTTTCCAGCAGTGTCTGTGGTATGACATTTGACTTTTTCTGATCACACTAATACAAAACGGGTAAACTGATATTGTTATTTTCTCTCACTTTAACTAACAACATTTAAACCTCAAAAAGTTGATTGTGTTCATCTGGACGCAGCATTTTCAAACATTTTAGCAGTCATCCAAGTGACTTCTTCAGCCTCAGCTAAATGCCGGTTTCCCAACATTTAAACTGTAGCTATCCATCTATTTTCTCAACTGCTTGTCCAGTTCGGGACCGTGGGTTCTCAGCAAAAACAGAACAAAAACAGAGGGTAAACCCTGGTCAAGTTACCCCACTACCACAGGGGGAATGGACAGAAAGCCTTTCACATCTATGGCCAGTTTAGAATAGCCGATTAACTTAACATGCATGAATTTGGACTTTGGAAGGACGAAGGAGTACCCGGAGAGAACACACACACAGCCACAAGAGGAACATGCAAACTCCACACAGAAGGACCCAGGGCCTCCTCTCTGTGAGATTATGATGCTACCACTGCAGCATAAAATAGTATACCAGTAATGCTTGTCATTAATCACACACTCACTTCCAAAAGTTAATGATTTACTATCAAAACGTTTAATTTTAACTTCTGTTTGAGATCTTGAATAAGGTAAACAGTGGTTATAAAGGAGCGGTAGATTCGTCTTCAGTGGTTTATTATGCTCGCCAACAAATGGATCTAAAGCTCCAAAACAAAAACAGAGAGCAGCAGAACAAACTGATTGTTAAACTCTCACAATAACCATGAACTAATAATAAAAAAGCTCATCAATTGATTGGCAGATTGTTCCCGTTCTTGATGCACTATAATTGTACCGAACTGGAGTCTGGATTGACCTTTGCGTTAGAGGAAGCTTGTCTAAGGTACATTGGACTGTTATAAAAGAAGTGGTCCTGTCATCCACTGTAAAAGATCTATTGGAATAATAAAGGTCAGTTTCCAGCAGGTTAAGCTATCATGTCAAAATGGCGAAAGCCCTTTTCAGCTTGCATGTGGCTGCTTGAGGTCAGCAGCCTATTTAAGTGCGTCTGTGGTTACATACACAATACGATTATTTCGCACTGTTGCTGCATATGATGCAGTGTGTGTGTCTGTAGTTTTTAAGTAGAGGGCAAGCTTTTCGTTTAATTTAGTTCACAGGAGATGACGTCTTAAAAATTCTTTCTTCTTCCTTTGTCGACACCACCGTCTTCTGTTTGCCTCCTTTCCACTCATCTAAATGTCTGCTGGTCTTCCTTGACCTTCCAGACAATTACATGCCAGTGGCTCTATCTTCTAGCCCAGGCCTGTTGAGGGAGATATACTGACTGACAGGTAATGACACCCACTGAGAGCTGGAATTCCCCCAGGCTCACTGCCTGCCTGCCTGCCAGTCGGTCTGCTTGCCTCTATTCAATCCCCAGGGTCCAGAAGTCAAACTACAGCCGCCACATCAACGCTGTTTTCATCAAAATAACTCTCATCATCCTCCTCCTCACCATCATCATCGTCCAGATTATCCTTGCGCCGTACACATCAGTGTA
Source organism: Simochromis diagramma (assembly GCF_900408965.1). Taxonomy (NCBI): domain Eukaryota; kingdom Metazoa; phylum Chordata; class Actinopteri; order Cichliformes; family Cichlidae; genus Simochromis; species Simochromis diagramma. The sequence continues at coordinate 7,517,194 of NW_024387375.1, forward strand.
TAACAGTCAGCCGTCTCGCTGTCTGTCTCTGACAGGATCTGTCAGTTTGTTGCTCGTTGCAACAGGTCTGCCCAGGGTTTTCCCTCTGTCACCATCACTTCCTGTCACTTTCCTCCTCTTTTTCTATTTCTATCCGTCTTCAGCTCTCCCTTAAAACCTGTTTCCTCTTCCTGCGTCTGTCAGTCTGACTCTCAGGCTCAGCATTAACGATCATTCACTTTCACTTATTTTAAAATACCATTCATGTTCTTTTCCCGCTTTCCTCCACACATGCTCAACCTCATTTTAACGGGATGAGCCAGTTACTTTGAATTAATTCATCCTGTGTCACAGATACTGATGAGCTGGCTGTGATTTATGCGAGGATAAAGTAAATGTCTGTGTAGATGTACGGGCACGTATGCTTGTATGAAAGACAGGGACGGAGACGGTGGCATAATTCATTGAAGTTGTCTTGAGACTTGATGGGAGCCTAGGCTGAGCACCAGGTGCTGCCATTTTCTCTGAAGTGATGGAGTTTAAATTTTCCTTTGCCCCCACCGGAAAACCAGACCCACAGCTATTTTGCCGTGAATGTCGGGCTGCCGCAGTCAAGAGACTGAATATACATTCAGGTGTGAAGGCACTTGCAAAGGTTAAGAGATGTTCTAAGAAAAGAAAGAAAAGAGACTGTTCAAAGGCTCATTAACACTCACACACACACACACACACACGTATGCAAATGTGCATCCTTTGTGTTCTATTTTAGTTTTTAGACTCAAAAATTCATTGATTTTGTTTGATTTATTAATAGTCAAATATTTTCCCCTCTCACTCAAATAATCTGTAACTTAGAAAATCAAAGCCTCATATTTGTATTGGTTCCATTAGAATCTTAATCTGCTAGTACAGTCTAATCAAAAGGAAGAAAAAAAATTTATTCCCATGTTGTGCTTTGTGTGGTTGTGTCATGTACGACTGTCTTACACGAATCTAAGCGGCACAGGAATTCATAAAAATCGTGGAGCACTGATCTATCCGTGTCGTCTTTCTTCCTCCTTTTTGCATTACTGGCTCTTGTCATGGCCCTCCACAGGCTCTACAGCCTTTACAGAATGATCTCCGCTGTTGTGTACGACTTTTGACAGAAGCTGGCAATCCACTACCGAATACATATTTCTATTTCTGTCATCATGTTTAACCCGGAGCGATTTATCCTTCCATGAAGGAATGAATGTTTTTTTTCTCCTTTTCCTCAAAGCCTTATTCCACTGCTACCACTTCAACATTTCTTAAACCTCGATTCCTGAATTCAGTTGAAGCGTCACATTCATGGCAGTGACAATGACAGAGCTGTCAGCCAGCTTATGATCGGTTGGCTTCTGAAGCCATCTGTCTGATGGAGTAAGTAAGGTGTTTTGGGAAGGCTGAAAGTAGCAAAAGGTAACTACTCTTTCACATTTGTTTTTGCATCAGCTCTAAGTTTAAGGACACAGCTATTACTGTTAATGGTTAGAATTTGCTCACATCCTCCCCGGTGAGTGATTTGCCATCACCTCGATGGTTAAAACTCTCCTATGAACGTCACTCCCACTCTTAGCAGCACAGACTTTATCAATAGGTGTGTAAGCAGAATTTGTTTTAAGGTATTTCACTGCCCTTTGAAGGGAACCAACGCTGCAGGCCATGTTACTGCATGAAAAACACAGCAACCTCATTAACTTAGGTGAGCCCACTGCTTTTGCACACCAGGGTGCAGGCGTAAATATCTGCAGCACTGTATGATAATAGTGCTGCATGAGCCAATCAACGCGCACCTTCCTGCTGTAACAGAAAAACTGCAATTCTATTTACCTGGCAGTTTTTACAAGAGTATTAAATATCGATAGAAAAGCAGTGTTTTTGCATCTGAGAAGCCACAAAACTCACAGACTTATTACTTGAACCTGCTTTGCATTTCACTGTCTAACCAGTACCTGTTTAAGCGTGCCATTATCACCTCTGCAGTTGCAAAAATGTGCCAATTGAAAGTAGAGTGGAAAGTTCTGCAGGTGTTCTGGCAACGATGCGGTAATTTTTAAACAAAGACAGCCATTTAATTTCAGTAATGATCGGCATTCTACCGAGAGCAGTGCAAAGTAGTGGGTCAAACTCAACCTGACCTGATGAGGGAGTGTGAAGGAGCGAGTAATCCACTCAGAAAAATAATACGGTGTGGGGTAAGCACAGGTTTTACGGATGTGTTTCTCTCGTAAATGGGATGGCAATTTAGATCAAAGAGAGGCGGCTGAAGGAAAATCAATATGTTTTTGATATATGGGAGAACTCTTCTATGAGAAATAGCTGGGGACTGTGTGTGTCCTCAGAGTGTCCCAGTTTGTGTGAGACTACAGGTACTTATTAAAGCCATTAAAGTCATATTGTAACATTCAGTTACAATAGGCAATGTAATAGCTTGAATCCTAGAGAGAATTTTAAAAAAGAATGAAATGAAACTGCATAAAAGTCTTTGTGTCCGTGCGCAGTTCAGGAAGACACGGAGATGCTTTTTTTCATTGTACATTGATCACCGAGTAGAAATGTGACAAAATACTTGAAACAATGCAAACACATATCTTCACTGTAAAAGAAAACACATTCAAGGAAGTACCATATTCTGGATCTTTGACCCAGTGATTTAAGTTGTATTTTGATGATGTCATAAACGATTTCTGGTTATTATAGTTTTTGTAGTTCCCTTTTTGTGATCCCTGTCTGTTTCCCTAGTCGTGTCCCTGTGTCTGTCTCTGTAATTAGTCTTTTCTCCCCAGCAAGTCATGTTTACATCCCACATAGCAGACAGGTCTGGCCCAGATTTGGTGTCTGCTGGCTGACTTCTGGCATGATAAGAGGTATGTCATCCAGATATGGGCCAGGCCTGGCGTAGATGGGACTGTTTATTTGATGGCATGCCATATCTGGCCCAATTATGGTTTGGTTTATGTGGCCCAGGCTCATGGAAAACAGGTCTGGCCTGGATCTGGCATCAAGCTGGCACCTGTGACTGACTGGTGTCATGGCAGGGTGTATGTCAACCAGATGTGGGCCAGGTCTGGCAATGAGGTACTATTTATGTTCCTATTTTCCTATTTTAGTTAGAAGACCCAAATGCCAAGTTGCAATACTGCTATGGTAGCCAACATTTCAAATGCAGGTTTGACAGGTTTGTGAGTGTGCACTTTATCCAAAACCTAGTGAGGGTTTACTCATGTTTACCGCTGGGTGGCTGTAGCTCAGGAGGCAGAGCAGGTCACCTACTCCTCTGAAGGTTAGTGGTTCAATCCCTGGCTCCCCCAGTTTGCATGTTGTGAATGTGTATGAATATAGTTAGTAGGCCCTCAGTTTAGAGAAAGTGTGTGATTAGCTGAATGTAGCATGTTGTATAGAGCACTTTGATTAATCTGGGACAGTAGAAAAAAGGGCTATATAAGAATCAGTCCATTCACTGTCTAAACAGAGTTTTGTCATGTTACTTTTGCACTATTATGTTCCGGCACATGTTGTTATTACATGGCTTGATTAAGGTACACATTAGGCTGACATCTGGGGCCAGAGCTGAGACCGCTCTGGGCCAGCACAGGGCCAGCAGTGTGTCTGCAACTGGCCCATGGCTGCACACAACTTACACAAGGCCCACATACTGCAAAGAATGACGGCCCTTTGGTGGCCCAGATCAGGTTTGCCAAAGGTAATCCACTCATGGGCCAGCAAAGGACCACCAGTGTGTCTGCAACTGGCCTTGTGCTGGTCCATGTGTGGGCCACCTCTGGCAAACCAGATCTGGGCCACCAAAGGGCCGTCATTCTTTGCGGTATGTGGGCCATGTGTAAGCACATTGTGTGGGCCAGATCCGGGCCATACCAGTTTTGCTATGTGGGATGTTTGCTTATAAGTTCTCATGTCTTAGTCTATGTGTCTGTGAGTGTGTTAGTTCCTGTTTTATTTTTACAGTCTTTTTACAGTGTTTTTCATGTGTTTTGGGTTAGTTCCTCTGTCCTCCCACCTGTTGCCTGTTCCCTCAGTATCCTTTTGGTGTACTTATTGTGTCACTTTCCCCTTGCCCTTTGTTGGGCTCTCTGTGTCCTTTGTTGTAGTTTGTAGTTCTTTAAGAGTTGTAGCAGTTTGGCTTGGATTACTTTCCACTGAGTTTCAGTTCAGCAATAACGCTGTCCTTTATAGTTTAAACTTTCCAGTCTTGGGTTTGGGCCCAACTCCTGCCTGCTACACAGCCAACCGTGACAGGAAGTGTCTTAGTTTTAGAGGCAACAGTATTGGGGTTCCCCTCTTCTTTCCTCCTCTCTTCCCTTTGACACAGTTAAATTCTGCTGTTTAAACAAAATCAAAGCAGTAATATGTAAGGAATCGACTCTAAATGTTTGGGGTGAGAACTCTGTGAAAATTTGCAGGACAGAGCCAAAGCTTTGGCACCACACTCATAGCTTTGAGCTATCCACCCACACCAATTAGGCACTTGTTCTGATAATGTCTCCCCCTCTCATTCCAAAATAAATGAACACTCCTAGCAGCAGCTATCACAACCGTATCAGGTGCAAAATAAGACACGGTTTTTGTGTCTGTATGTTAAATATAACACAATTTGGAGTCAGTTGCATGCTTGCAAATCTCTCTTGCGAATCCCATTTATGTGATTGACTTAAATGTTTTTCTCCCAAAAGTTTAAGCTCTGAAAAGGAAACTCCTACAAGTATGCCTCTGTGACTCCTGCAAGGCCAGCCAAAAAATTACCAATGTCTATGATTTTCATTGCAAAATTGAATGGCGGTGTGGAACAAAAATCCATAAAAGAAAATTATGAACACCTTGAAAGATGCCTTAGCCTGTCGTTTTTTTTAATTAATGCAAAAGAAAATATTCAAATTTCCCTCTCCTCTACCATTCTTGATCCAGTCTTGCAAACGGCAACATTAAAACTCTGAAGCAGCAGTTACTTCTCCCCGCAGAAATACCTTTTTCTGAGGGACTTCAAATTTTTTGATGTATTGAAGAAATGCTGAATGTTCCAGTGTTGTTGGAGACTTACCCGTGCCAGTGTAGCCAGGGTACAATGAATCATACTCCCTGCTGTTTTTCCATGACAACGAATGCTCATAAAAATAAAACATTCTAAAGTGAAAATATTTGCCAGCAGCTACTGACAATTGATGGCTGTTAGTCTGCTTGATTGGGGCATTGGTGTTGGCTCAGCTGACTCAAGTGAAAGAAGAGTGGGCAGGCTACTTTGCGCTGATGAATTGCTTTCAGACTTTGCTCAATCCCTGTCCCACTGGGTTGGAAAAGAGCAGCATCAGTATGCCAGTGGATGAAGTGAAAGACTTGACTGCACACGCAGGAGAATAAACTTATAGCTCAACATGGTAACGCCAAGCCAGCCGTTCAGCTTGTTTTTGTAGTTATTCGCCATCATTTTTCTCATTTGGCATCTGCCACTCCCAGACTCACCTAGCCATGTCCACCTTCATCAATCAGTGCGCTCCTGTGACAGATTCTCCGCTGACTCTATTTTATGCTTTGTGGATTTCCTGTAAGCATGCTGACATGGGCACAGCCTGTCGGTGGAAGCCTTTAGTAAACAACTTCTGTGCATTCATTTCATCTAATGTCATTGTGCTGCACAGCGCTGTTGTTGCTAATGTATTAACGATGAGAGACTGAAAATGTGGTGGTAGCTGCTATTAGTGCTTCATGTCAACATCTGCAGCATGTTGGCCGTCTGCAGTTTCCATGTATCTGTGCCAAAGTTTACAAAATAATAGTTTTTTTATTTTAATTTTCTTTCATCTGTTAGTTTACAAATTCAAGCCTCACACATAGCATCTTTGTTTGTTTTTTTTTATAATATGCTTTTTTGTTTTTGTGTTCAATATAATTTGATTTTGTATATGCATTTGGGAGTGTTTCTGTATAAACCTTAGAAGCATCTTCTGCAGCTCCTAAATCCTTTGTTTTACTGCATCAGCTAGTTGTGTATTTGCACTTAGGTAGCTGTTGTTTTAAAGCAGTGTGGCTCTGCAGTGCTGACTGATGATAAGCTGAAGTGAAGCAGAAACTCAGTAAAGGGACATCATGCAAAGAATAATTTACACATGCACACACAGATTCTATGTACATATTTATCAGTTAACATGAGTGCATAAAACATAAAGGATATGGTAACAGTTTTTTTCACACATACTGTTAACAGTTATTTCATGAGACAGCTGTCGTCACCTTTCCTCTCATATTCACAACAAAAATTGCAGAGTACTGTCTGTCTCACTCTCTCTCATTTTCATTAATATGAGCTTGTTTTTTCAATAACTGCAGGAAATGACTGAACTTATTGAGATTATAGAAAGTTCCACAATACAGTTTTTGAATTTCCAATTGATTTTGCAGCCACATTGGTCACACAGGGGCACCTATGTTTACATTTTTATCAGTGATTTTTACCACTTTGCACATATTGCTTTCAATCTTATAACCTATTAGTTAGGCCTCAGTTCAGACCAGTGAATGATCCTATGTCAACCTCCTGTACGTTTATATGTTTACCTCCTGGTAAAAGATTGCTCAAGGTTGCCAGATGCTGCTGGGTAATGGCTACAAAAAAGGTTGAGGAGGGTGTTGCACCAAAATTTTCTTTGCGATTGATTTTGGTCACTAGCTGTTTGCTATATCCTCATGTTGGTGTTGTTCCCAGACCATCATGAAAATGTTGTTCCAGGTTCAACATTGCAAGTGACCAATCACATTGTTGTGACGTTATTCTTTTGCGCGCCAAGCCATTCGTGCATTTATGAAATTCCAATGTTGCAAGGACAATATCAATTCTGCTTACTGTTTATTAAAGGGTTAGGGTTAGGGTCCGTTGATCGGCGGACAGAGGCGGTTTCTCGCAGCTTAAGTACATTTTTTTGTTTTACGCCGGTTTTTCCCGAAGTCGCAAAAGTATGACGTCACAACATTCTGATTGGTCACTTGCAATGTTGATCCTGGAACAACATTTAGTATGATGATCTGGGAACAACACCAACACGAGGATATCAGATCGTGCTTGCTATGATTGCCCATAGTCAGTATGGAAGAAGCAAAACACAGACTAACTAACCACAGAGTGGGAACTTCAAAAAGAAGAATGTTCAAAGGTCGCCCTGAGAGGTCAATTGGGCAACTTAAGAAAACACCAGCAAATAGAAAAATGCTGCAAAATTTAAAAAAAAAACTTAAAAAAAAAAAAGGTAACAAACATGTTTTTGGGGAGACAATAATGTGATGGAACAGGTGCAGAGGTGATAAGCTAATAGCACTGTCACAGTGGTTTACAGAGTGGACTCAGGCGCGGAGCTCAGAATAAAGACAGTGCGTTTATTTACAGTGAAGCGAAGTTGACAACAGTTCGAATGTGTAATAATGATAGTTAGTGCGTCCTTCTTCCCGTGCTTAGACCGTGCGTGGTAGTGAGTGCCCATCTCTCCTCCAAGTGCTTCCTTGTGCCAGTGAATCCTCCGTCCCAATTCCCGGCTTAGTGCAATACTCCAGCGCTGTCTGTCGCTCCGCCACACCATTAAATAGCCCTGCCCAAGATGGTAGATGATTGGCAGCAGCTGGTGAATTGATTGCAGGTGCGGCAGCTCCGGGCGACGGCACTTCCGGGTCGGAGGTCCTATCCCGTCAGATCCTGACAAGCACACATGTATCTACAGTATTATATGTTATACATCACCACCTACACAACACAAAGGAAAACATCAGCCATGTTATTGTCTCCCCAAAAAATGCTTCAGTTGTATTTTGTGAGATTTTGTTTCTGTTCTACTTCTATTGTGTTTTATTCAACTTCAGGACAACTTCCGCTCTTGTCCAAAAGTAGCAAAAGTTCTGCAGAGAAAAATCACAAATGGTTGACAAGAACTTAAGGTTAGGGCTTCATTTACTATCTCTGTATATTAGTGTTACCACCTTGTGGTTTCTATTTACAACAGAGTTAGAAAATAAAGGCAGTGTTTGTTCCGCATATCAGAGACTCTGTTATAGCCATCCTGTTATCATAATTACTGACTGCATCTCATTGATATTTGCATTTATAGTTATTCCTCTCTGCTGACCACTAGTTGCAACAGAAACTGCATAAACTGCTGTCTAAATGCATTAAGTCAAACTGACAAACTTTTAACAGGCCAGTGGCGTCGGCCTTAGCATTCAGCCTCAGATTAATGAGACTTAACACATCAGTCCACTCGCGCACATTATGATTGGAGTGTGTACTTTATAATTACATTATGTGACACCAGGAAATCAGTTTCTTGTCACCAGGTCTTCCGTGAGCAAGGTTTTCTAATTATGTAAGATAGCACCTCCGCTTCCTTCGGCAGTTCACACCACAGGGCTTGCGGATGAGATTGATTATAGTGTGGAACCAGCAATTCCATTTGCCATGCAGTCAGACAAGCAAACAGATTGGCTTTGGTGTAGTTCACAGTCATGCTGCTCCAAGTGAATAAAGCCCCTATTAGACAAGCATAATGCACACTATTTTCATCTGCTGACATACCCAAGTGCATGAGTGTTTAGGCACACACAGGTACATGCACACAGATTGGCACTCTCAGACATAAACAGGGAATATATGGCACTGAAAAAGGCTGTGATAGCTGTCTAGTTTCTCTGCTAATTAATGTCAAAGAAACCATCAAATTAGCAAGAAATTGTGTTTTTATCATGTTGAAAATACCAAATAAGTGTTGGATTAAAAACTGTTATTTATGTGGATTTGAAAAAAGAAAATTGCAGGAGGACTGAGGCTGCTGTCATGACAGATTTAAAATTAAAGCAAGACGCTTCTCACTGAACTTTCAAACTGAGTGATTTTACTGGAATATGTGTGTATGCATGTGCACATACTACATGGCTGTATGATTATATTAAGCACAATCTATTGACATGACTGACCTTGACCATACTTGCATGTCACAATGAAAACAGAAAAAAAAATCTTTTAAATCACCCTCCTCAGTCCTTTTGGCCTCTCACTGTGAAGAGATGGCAAACTGTGCAAACCCATTAGACTGAAAGGCAGCTGAATGGAGGTGCTGAGAGGGGGCAGTCCTTTGCATTTTCCAATTGGGAGGTCTATGACCTTCCCATTTACTGTTCTGCACTTCTTATATAAGTTGAGCACTTTATTTGAATTACACTCTCTGGTTGAGTTGTGTGATTTCAGTTTTAATGAGACACGGGATACTTAGTTTGGTATTTTATAGCAAGTCATACATAAACCAGTGACTCAAATCTGCTATAATAAAGTAAAAGAAACAAAAAAAAGAATGGTGCTTAAAACTTGAGAGTGCTGGAATCAATGTCCCTCGGAAGATTGTGAATGGCTAGTGTGCTGCTTTTTTATGGTATGTTTCTGAAAAGCATCCAAGTGTACCACCTTAGTTGATTCAGTCATAAAGCCCTATACAAACTGGCATTAATGCATAGCCTGTTTGTGTGTGTTGCTGTGTTTTCAGGGAAAACAAATGCGATCCACCCTGAAAACACATAGGGGTGGGATAAGGTGGATCAGCCATTCAAGCATAATAAAATAAGTAAAACCCTTACAAGGTTTTTCATGGAGAGGTCACTCCCACTCTGTACAGAAAGAGGCCTGTATGCAAAGAATAATCTACAGTCCAAGCCTGAGCAGTCTTTGTGCAGAAATGCTTACACTCTTGCTAGTTTCCAGTAGAGCTGCCACGATTAGTCGACTAGTCACGATTACTGGATGGATGCAAACTGCATTTCGTTGCCCTGTACCTGTGCATGTGCAATGACAATAAAGTTGAATTCTATTCTATTCTATTCTATTCTATTACGTCGACTATCAAAATCGTTGACGACTGATTTAATAGTCGACGCGTCGTTTGAAGCTTTGTAAGATCACAAAAGACGCAGGAATAAGTAGTAGGATTTAAGAGTGTAATAACGGACGTCAGATGGATAAGCGGAAGCGAATGGATGGATGAATAAACGTCAACTGATTATCAGAAGTGTGAGATGCTCGAGAATATACTCCGGTGTCCTGTTATATTTTAGATAGCAAGGAGCAGACGGCTGAGTTTATTGAACTTCACCTAAACAATCTGCAAATTTCATTAAAATTTAATAAAATATCATCTTGTCTTTATTTTTAGTAAACATATACCTTAAACACTTAAAGCTGTAAGCTAATGATAGTTATATAAGAGCAGATGCTGCTGGTGCAATAAGCTGGACGTTTTACGTCCAATGGATGCATGATCTGGTTAGTCGACTAATCGCAAAAATAATCGGTGACTAGTCGACTATCAAAATAATTGTTTGTGGCAGCCCTAGTTTCCAGATATAAAAGAACAAAATAACTTAAATGATCCTGACTGGATATAAACACTTAAACATTTGACACAGAATTGAGTTTATTTCCATCGTACGTTACACAGGGTCAGTTTACAACAAATGTTGTCTATCTTTAATATTAGCAAGACAACTCCAACAGTCATCAAATCCCCTATGGTCAAACGCTTGAAGTGAAGAACTTCATCATAACAACTAGCGACCTCCACAAGGGCCAGGCTCAGGCAGGAGGGTCCATCTGCCACAACCAGTTTGGGGATGAGGCGAAACAGAAGAGAAAAGGAAAGCACTGAGAGATCACAAGTAACAGCCATGTGAACAATGATTTAGAGAGCCACTTTTTCCCCTGAATAACTCAAGCATATGCTATTTGATGTAAGTTGAAGTATATAAATATGAAATGAATGGATGTGCAGCCGACAAATCTGCAGCAGCTGCGTGATGCTGTCATCTCAATATGGACCAAAATCTCTGAGGAGTGATTCCAGGACCTTGCTGAATCTATTACATGAGGAATTAACACTTCTAAAGTAAACAAAAGCTCTGTACAAGCAAGGTGTGCCTAACAAAGTGTCTGGTGACTACTGCCAAAAGAAAAAGCCTGAAGGACCCCAAATATAAACAGGACCAGTATGTACTTTCATGCTTTCACTTTCTATTGTGTAGCTCCATCAGTTTTGTGACCTGCTGAGCCTAAAAGAATTACTTTGTCATTACTAACACAGTTTGTTTCTATGAAATGCTGTAGACACAGCATTAATTATTTGCCCTAAAGGTGATTTTTCTATCTCATTTAGCAGAGGGTATCTGCCCTACATAATAATAACTGCTGAGAACACATATGTGGAATGGTTGCCAATATGAAAATAGATTATGATGTTCTTATCCTTGTTTCCATTTGAATAAAAGTCATGTTAAATCACTGTAGAGTATCTGGACTCTTTAAAACCCTATTATTTGATCAAAGGCCAAGTCACACTGAACCCCCCCCCCCGCCCCACGCATCCCTCCGATAATAGATTCTCTTCCAATCAAAGTTGGCGAGCACTTTACCATTAATTGCCTCATATAGAAGGAGAAGCCCTAGTTTATTTGATCTGTATTTAGCACTCGCCCTGATGGAAAGGGAGATGCACCCATTGAGTTAATAGAGAAGCAAGCAGATCCTTCAATTAGATAATGAATTTTTTACCCTTGACTGCCACTTTCCAGTAACACATTGAGCTTCTGTATGATTACGTCATTAAAGGTGTTGTTCCAAAGCCAAGAAACTGCTGCAAGTAAACTTCTGAACGTGTAAACATTTCTACTTTGCTTCGAATCACATTTGCAGGATAGATAAATCCAGCCTCTAAAAGCAGGACTCATAAGGACACAAGGTTTAATGACAACAGTGACATTATAACAGAGAGACGTGGGTCGAAAAGAATCCAGACAGGAAATATATTCTGTAAAGATGGTGCTTGTATCACCCTTAGCTGTTTTCCTAGGGTACTGTACTCTTAACAGTGTTCTTAAGGTCTTATCATTGTGTAATTTTTCACGTGTAGAAATAGAAATAGGAGGGGGAAATGCTCCTATACCTTATTCTGGGATAAAGAGGACAAAGATTTGATTCGAACACCAAAGTTAAAGTGATTCATTCAAATAAGAAGTGAGATGGCCACCAAGGGGTGTGACCAAGGTGGCTGCTGGGTAGCAAGACTCACTTCTACAATATTGCCTTGCTTCATTCAATCTGTCTTTTAGTTTGTTTATATGACTTATAAGATTAGCAGAGTTTATGTAGTTCAAGCAAATTAGTTTCTCCGTTGATGTTGACGGTGTAACAATTAAAATCAGCGTGACAAGTTAATTAAGGGATGACATCTGAGGGGTGTTTAAAAAACAAAAAAAACCCTCACTGGATCATAGCCTGCTGCTGTGTACTGCAGAGGAATTTTTTTGTTTGTTGTTGCCTATTTTTCACTGAAGCTCTCTTTCACAGTCCAGATGCCACCATGCCTCAGCATACCTTCTGGCAACTCATTGATTGGTTTCAATGGATCAAACTCCAGCCCGTGTTTTCGCTGCGTGAAAACAGCCCTGCTTGTTTGCCAGCTGTCATGTATTGACCACGGTAAAATGTCAATTCCTCCGGGACCAGAACCTGCCAGAATTACTGATTTTACTTACTTCTGCGGGTAGCTTTCATTGTGCATTACAGCATTTAACTAAAATACTAATATTGTATTGGCATTTATATTTTTTCTTGCAGCTTTGAGGTGATATTTCTTTCTTGTTTTTTTCTTAAATGAGAAAAGTGCCCACTAAAGAAACAACAATCAGTGTGGCTTTTTACACACACGCACAGATCTGCAAATTAAACTGGGGAAATATACAGTTATTGAGATGCTGACACAGATAGCAAACAATAATTGAACGTATGTAAAATCAATGTTATACTCTCAACCTAAATGTCATTGAATCATCATTGAATTCTGATATTGGTTCTTGATCATTTTTGCACCCTCAGTTAATACTGAAACAATGTGGACGTCACTACTAAAGATCAAGAGGACATAAGTGTTGTTTCAACTGATGTAAAAAAAAATACTTCCACTACTTCAGAATAATGAAATTTAATTATCTAAATTTACTTATCTTATAATAAATGGTGTAATGATGTTGAGTGAAACATTTTTGAGTGTACTATTAAACTCTAACATCAGTTAAGTTTATTTAATTTATTAAATCAAGATTAGTTTACAATAATTTTTGATGAATTCACTCCTACTGAATGATGTCCTGCCTCCACCTGGTGGGAATGCTAACTGTGAACTGCCTGAAGGTAAAAAGAGTCACAGACTGTCACTGCCTCCACTTGCTGAGTGACTCCATGTACAAAAAGAAAACAAAACCAAAAACGGAAAATAGGATATGAAAAAAAAAAAATAAGGAAAAAGCAGACTTTGTTCAGAGGTTTTCATATATATATCTCTCTTTCTAGAATTCATCCTAGCTAACATAATCTGCATAAGTTGTCAGTTACGTTAGCAAGCTAACTTCGGTTATTGACATTTTGAAGTGCCTAATAATGACCATGGTGACAGTTAAACATCTGCAATATGTGTCACTGTACTCAGTGTTTGACGAAGTATGAAATATAATTGGTTAAAATACATTTGGCACCTTTAAAATATTAAAAAATAAATAAATGCTTACCTGATGCAGAGGAGATCTCTGGGGTGCAGTGATGTCGACTAATACAGGATTGTCTCCTGTATCATAGATTTTTAAATATCATCTTAATAGTGGACAGATGGGATGCAATACTTTAATTTCCCAGTCAACTATACTTACTTAGCTATCATGATTTTTCATCTATAAATAAATCGTATTTTAATATAAATTCCTGGTCAACCATAGATCAGTGACCAATGGTGGTCAGACGGGATGTACCACATTGCGAGGGGTGTGATGGAACAGTTCAGTTGATAATAGGTTTTCAATTTCCCAGTCATCTCTGAATCTATAACTTTTCACTTGGTCAACTATAACTAGATCATCAATTATAAACAACGACAATTATAAGCTATATAGTTTATGTCTTGCATATTTCCACAACTGTATCCATAATCACATATATGCTACCGTTGTATATAGTGTATATCTATATCTTACTTTTTTTCATTGGTTGCACTTATTTGTATTTTTGTATTTCCTTCTGATATCTGTACCTACGCTGAGGTAATGCAAAAATTTCCCCGTCGTGGGATCAATAAAGTCTTGTCTTATCGTATCTTAGAAAAACATAATCAACCTAATCAAACTGAATCAATGTTATTCCAATGTCATTACTATTACACTGACAAGTTTCATCAGTATTTCAACATTGATTCAAAATTTATTTAACATGGCCGGATGAAGCAATTACTGCGCAGTTAGTGAGTCCGTATAATCAAGGGTTTTTTTTAGAATGAATCCTGCTGTTCATACTTTATTCTACACTCCAAAAACCAAGTCTTTGCCCTCATAAACAGGAAGAAATCATTTTGAGTAAAATCTAGCTGAAATATATAAAATCAAAGGTTTATTTGTTTAATAACTAATGAATTATTAAGAAAATATGCTTAGTATAAGCTGAATGCATACCAATCAATTAAATGTTTTAAATGTTTTACACTTATGGAAAAAAATTAACTGGAAAATGCAATTAAATTACTTAAAGTCGACAGTGTCCTGCCACAATCATACACTGCTTGTTTGTTTGTTTTAGTTTTGTTATCCTTCATCACATCTTTAATATGTTCTGTCAACATGCATGTTGAGTTTTTGGTTTTTTTGTCATTTATTATGACCCCCATATTCCATAATAGCCTGCATACTGTATCTGAGAGGAAACTGGCCTCCTGTTTTCTGGCTTTAGAAGAGCCCGTGACAGGAGACTAACCGGTCAAATATTGTTTCAAGCCAGTTTCAATTGAGTAGTATCCACACAGGAAGCAAGGCATGCTGCCGGTTTAAGCAAAAGTGTTTCACCTGGAAGAGCAAGCACTAAATCCAATGTGACGATAAAAGTCAGCACCGATACATTTTTAGCTGTATAAAGACTGTGCTTGTGTGATGGGGGGTGTTAGGACAGAGAGGAGAGAGCTAATGTAAGATTTTTGGAACAGAGTCATTTTTTCTCCACACAATTAAATCCAGGAAAAGTTCTCTATACTTCCATCCAGCCATCCATTTTCGTCTGCTTATCCAATTCAGGGTTGGAACTTATCCCAGCAAAAGTTGGTATACACCATGGACAGGTTTCCAGTGTACTGCTGGGCTAAAGCAAAGAGACAGACAGCCTTTCCCACGCACGCTTTAGAATTTCCAGTTAACCTAACCCGTTCATATCTTTGGAGCTGGTAAGAACCCACACAAGCGCAAGAACATGCAAACACAGCCCCAGCTGTCTGGTTGATTCGAACCCAAGACCTGTGAGCTGCACCATCATACCGCTCTTGAAGGCATCTTATTCTTGATTTTACAATGGTGTCTAAATAATATGATATTAAGCTGGAAATAATCAAGAAATAGTCTATTGGGTCCATGAAGAAGCAAACATGTCCTTTGTTCACAGCTTTAAAAGCCAGAGGTGAGTGCAACCTCAGATGACCTTCCACAGCTACTCTCTGCTTGTTCACAGAGCATTCAGTGGGCTGTAGATATTGACTTGCTGTGACTTGGCGCTGTGATGGTATCAGATGAGTGGGTATGTCTCATCTTTGCGAGTCAGAGTTAGCTGATGTTTATTCAGCTGTGTGATCCGTAGGGAAAAGGTCACTTCAAACATGTTTCAGCTTTGCATGCACGTCTGATCATTTAATTCTGATAAGATGAGACACGCAACCCACGGTTTTCCTCTATATTGGACAGCCTACAGCACATTTCCCTTTCAGCCATGTTGTACTTAATTGTATTTTTTTTGTGCCTTATTAATTTCACACTTTTCCGGGTTGGTTGCTTTTATCTCCTGCCTGCGCTTTAACTGCAGATGTAATCGATTTAACTTAAGAACCTTTGTGCTAGCCCAGTGTAATTACAGTAATTACAAAGCCTGCTTTCAGACATCTGCTGCACACTTTATTAGGTTTTACTTTCCTGACTGTAGACTTTTGAAGGTGTCTTGCATTTTATATAAATATTTGTTGATGTAATTGAGTCGAAAGCTGATTAAGTTGTCAATATATATTTTCAAAATTGTTGCAGTTATGTAATGAATAGGCACTTGACTGATTGTTGATATATTGCTGACTTGTCAGGGTTCTAACGAGCATTGATCCAGCATAGAGTCAGTGGATCAAGCCACACAATTTTACGAAAAAAGCCCATTAATGGTTGGACTGATAATCAGAAATAAGAGACACCCTGGGGCGCCTCTGTCAGTGCGCCCCAGGGTGGCTGTGGCTACAATGTAGCTTGCCATCGCCAGTGTGTGAATGTGTGTGTGAATGGGTGTATGACAGGTTGTGTAAAGCGCTTTGGGGTCCTTAGGGACTAGAAAAGCGCTATACAAATACAGGCCATTTACCATTTACCATAGAATGAGAAGCCGTGTGCAATTCTGTTTCTCTCCTTTCTGACAACACAGTAAACAGATGATGTTTGCTGCGCCTGCATAATTGCTCATCATGACAGTGTGACACCTGTGCCGTTAAAGGTCACGGAGTAAGTCCATAATGTTGTTCCCAAAAAGAAAATAATCGGAGCATGCACACAAATGTGCCACTCCTTAGTTATGATGTGTTGTGCAATGATTTATAATAACCATCTGCAGCCTTATTGTGGTGGAATTACATTATTTTTTCTGCATAAAAATGAGAACAAAGCATCATCTATATCCAATCCCTTTATAATTGGCTTAGCTAAGCCATATACAAGACAGGAATCAGTTCCTCTGATTATAATGCGACTACACTGCAACAAATATTGCATAGAGAATGCACATAAATCATTTTGGAGAACAACATGCTGTCTTGTCATTCTTTAGTGTTCTTGTGACAAACTGATTTAATTTTGTAGACCTACACGGTGTACGTAGCGTCTTTGGAAAGCTGCTGCAGTGACTGGTGTTCTAAGTGTCTGGCATGCCTTTACAGACGCTGATTTTCATTCTTGTGCAGCATGATAGAGGATGTTGTGACTTTTAGGTTTTGTGCTGCCCTTTAAAATGCCTTTGAATAGGTGAAAGAATTTAAAGCTTTTAAGATTTCAGGGTTTTACCATACAGATCCATTATTTACATTATGTAGCACTTCACCTTTTTGGAAATATTAAATACCCCGCCCCTACTCTACAAGCTGCTTGGAAAAGTGTATGGAGTTATTAAGGATAATGCTGTGCCATTGGAGGTACTCAAGAATAATGGAGAAAGGTGTTCACGAAAAGTCAAATAAGCACTGGTCCTAATAAGCCTGTGCGCCGCCTTGGGAGCTGCTTTCTGTAGACTAGACTTTTTATTGAAGAAAGGGGAAAAAGTGTCTTTTTAAATTCCTCAACTCAATGGCAAAAAGGCCACCTTCACTCTCCTTCATTTGGGAAATATTTCACTTACCAGTGAGAATAAATGTGTTTTATTTTGGGGGATTTTCTCTCAGTCTCACAACACAATGGCCTTTTCCATTTTCCTCAGCTGCCATCCTTGATGACCCTATGGAGTGCAGCAGAGGAGAGCGTCTGGCTATCACGCTGGCCAAAGACAGCATCAACAGGAGCAGTAACCGCTCCATCACTGGCAAGCTGGAGGTGGACATCTTTGAACTGCTGAGAGACAGCGAATATGAGATGGGGGAAACAAGTAAGTAGCACAGGAAAGAAAAGCAAGTGATTGTGTGAGTTTGTTGGCTAACGTGTTTATTCATTCAGAGAAAAAGAGCCTCTCTTGCTCTTTCTGCAAGTAGTTGCTCATAACATATTTTAATAGATGTTCTATTTTTTTATATGGTTGCTCGCTTTTTTAGAGATGACCTTGAAAAGTTTTTCCGATTGTGATGTCACCGCGGGCCCATCACCATTTATACTCCCTGTACTCCTGCATTCTAGTCCTGAACAACAGGCTCAGAAAATAAACCTCCACCATCAACGCTGTGATACAAGCATCAGTTGAAAAAGGAATCAACAAATTCACTGAGATTTAATTATTTTTTTTCTCCAGAAAGTCTCATCTTTTCAAGCTGTTCCAAGATCTCTTTCTTAAAGATCTTGGGATTTCTGAGAAGTGGCAATAAAGATTGCCACAATCATACATTTATGTCTGCGCATCGGCCATTAGCCCCAAGTTATAAAAATGGAAATGTGCACGAAAAGACAGAACACGTCACGTTTGGCCTAAACCACCAGGTGCAGTGGACATTCTAATCCAGGTGTTGTTGAGCTTTTATTAAGTAGACCAGACCATCATGGGATTCCCACTAATTTGTTACCTAGATGTGACAAATGCATCACTGAGAGTGACTGTATTAACACAAGCCAGAGTAGCTATTTGCTATCAGCGGTATCAGCATTTACCCACAGCATTTTTGTACTGTCTGGTGACTTGTTGCATCACACCTCAATGTTTATTGGTTTGTTTGTTTTTAAATTTTTAATTAAAACACCCCAAATCAATACAGCGCAGTGTGTCTCTGCAAAAAGTGCAGCCATTGATTTTCAATATGACACATTCCTACTTTCCCAAATGCAAGAGCTTCAGTGGTGCCTGCCTAATACATGGAAACAGCACTTTAGTTACCACAACCACAACAATCTGTTTTACTTTCTCTGCCCGGGCTAAGACAAACCTCACAGTGTGATTCCTTTAGTGTGCTTGCGTGCGTGCATGTGTCCCCGTGTGTTTGTGTTTGTGCGTGTGGGTATATGTAAAGCAAAGTGTGTAGCTGTGCACAAGCTGGATTTTGTGTATACTGTGCAAATGTTTAGTGTGTGAAAGTGTGAGTGTGTAATTAGAGCCAGGATTTGGATTAGGAACGGATCAGCGGCCACGGATAGATGAAAATATCACAGAGTGAGAATTACCTAGGAAGAAAAGTCAGATCCCACCATCAATGAGTCCTTTCCTGGCTGTTCAGTATGGACATAGACTGATTGCTGCATAACATCCACATACTGTAAGATTCTATCATGCACAGATTTTCTGTTCTATATAATAATGTGCAACATCTATATGACAACCTTTATTCTTGAACACATCCTGAATTTACTCTCTTTAAGTAGTCTTCAGGAAAGATCTCTAGGTTTCTTGAAGTCATTCAAAGCTCTTCTTTAAATGTTGAGGCCTTTTATTCTGTTCTCTGTCAAGATGACCCCACACTGCTTCAATAAAGTTAAGGTTGAGCCTCTATGGAGGCCAATCCATGAATGATAGTGTTTCATTGTTTGGGATCATTGTCATGCTGAAAAAGGTGGCATTGATTTGTGAATTCAAATCTGAAGGTATTTTTCCGCTATCATGATTTTATCAATTTTAACATGATCCCCAACACCACTGGCCGAAATGCAGCTCTTTACCATGACAGAGCCTCCATCATGTTTTACAGCCACCTCCAACAGGTTTTCTGGGGGAACACCGAGGCGCTCCCGGGCCAGCCAAGAGATATAATCTCTCCAGCGTGTCCTGGGTCTGCCCCAGGGCCTCCTCCCAGGGGGACATTCTCAGAACACCTCACCTAGAGGCGCCTAGGAGGCATCCTTGTCAGATGCCTGAACCACCTTAACTGGCTCCTGTGGAGGAGCAGCGGCTCTACTCTGACCCCATCCCAGGTGGCTGAACTCCTCACCCTATCTCTCAGGGAGAGGCCAGCCACCCATCAGAGAAAGCTCATTTCTGCTACTTGTATCCGCAGTCTCGTTCTTTCGGTAACTACCTAAAGTTCGTGTAGGGACGTGGGGTGGGGAAATAGTAAACCAGTAAATCAAGAGCTTTGCTTTTACGCACCGCTCTTTCGTCACCATGATGGACTGATACAGCGTCCGCATCGCTGCAGCACCAATCCATTAGTCGATCTCCCGCTCCCAACTTCCCTCACTTGTGAACAAGACTGCGAGATATTTAAACTCTTCCACTTGGGGCAATATTTCTTAGCTGACCCGGAGTGCGTATTACACCCTTTTCTGGCTGAGGGCCATGGCCTCAGACTCGGAGGTGCTGATTCTCATTCCCGCCGCTTCACACTCAGCTGTATACCGCTCCAGTGTGAGCTGAAGGCCATCACCCGATAAACCAAAAATTTCAGCCGAAGAGCCCTATCTCCTGAGTCTTAACTGGATTTTTTTCCTATTTCTTAAGGACATGAGTTTACAGGGTTATACTACCTTGTATTGATTAGTGAAAAACTATGTTAAATAGTGATAATGGCCTAAAGATGATCTTATGAGCCACAAAGGAACTCGAGGGACATGCATAATTATGGAAATCTTGTGAACAAGTATTTCTGGAGATGTATATTATAGATGTTTATGTAAATAGTTATTATCAAGGAGAAAAAGAATGCTTGTGTTTATGGCAGTTATAAGGTTTTTTCAATTTTTTCACCTTCACCCTCAGAAAAAAAGAGTGTGGCACATTCCTCCTTGTTGAATAAGAGTAGTCCCACTGGCTTTGAGGCTTGTGAAGATGAAAATCTTCATAGCAGAGGTCCCCAGTGTCATCGACTGAGTCAGACTGCCATCAGAAAGGGGCTGTGCTGAGTTTGACTTCTTGTGACCAAATAAAGCAGGGGTGGGTAATTAATTTCCCCCAAAGGCCACATGACAAACTGGGGCCGTTGTATAAATAAAATGAATACCAAGCAGAACCGAGTGCAGCTTCATATTAATTTGATCACTTAATAATCTTTTTGTTGCGGTCCTTCACAACAGTCCAAGTTTCTCATGAGGCCTTTGAGGAAAATTAATTGTGGTAATGAATGTGGAAAGGAACAGACTGTGGTAGTCAGTGACTACCTGAACTCCAGCGCTGTACTTTCATTGGACTTTGTCTGCGCCTACATTTTCAATTATGGCTTGTTGTAGCATCTTGTTGGTTTTTTTGACTCCCTGAATGTGGGATACTCAGATCCTCTAGCTGATCCCATGTACCCCACACTGCCAGTATTTACTCACCTATCCAAATCATTGGCGTTGCATTCAGGTGTTCCAGTCACGTCTATGGCCACAGGTGTATAAAATCAAGCACCAAGGCATGCAGACTGCTTCTATATTTGTGAGAGAACGAGTCGCTCCCAGCAGCTCAGTGAATCCCAAGCATGGTACCGTAATAGGATGTCACTTGTGCAACAAGTCCAGTCAGAAATTTCCTGACTACTAAACATTCCACAGTCAGCTGTTAGTGGTATTATAACAAAGTGGAAGTGACTGCAAACAACCGCAACTCTGCCATTAAAGGGTAGGCAATGTAAAATCACAGAGCGGCAGATGCTGAGGCGCATAGTGTTCTTAGCTCGAGAACAGTGTGTAAATTGATTTTTCAGGAGTTGTGCTCGGCCCTTATTTCCAGTGAAAGGAACTCTTAACGCTTCAGTATATTGAGACATTTTGGACAATTTCATGCCCCCAACTTTGCAAGAACAGGTTGGGGATGACCCCTTCCTGTTTCAACATGACTGCACACCAGTGTATGACTCAAGACCCATAAAGACATGGATGAGTGAGTTTGGTGTGGAAGAACGTGAGTGGCCTGCACAGAGTTCTGACCTCAACCTGGCAGAACGCCTTTGGGATGAATTAGAGAGTAGACTGCAAGCCAGGCCTTCTCATCCAACACCATTCTTTGACATCACAGACACTCTTCTGTAAGAATGGTCATAAATTCCCATAAACACACTCCTAAACCTCGTGATTAAGAATGAGATGTCGCTCAGGTCTATATGCATGTGAAGGCAGACGAGCGAATACTAGTGGCAATATATTGTACCTCATTAGTTATCCATCAACTTTTAATAGCAGTAAAAGCACAACTGAAGAGTAGTGTGCTAATTCTGCTGCGTGATAGCCTATAAATGCTGTTTGATTTGGGCCATGAGTAACATTTTGGGTTTGTTTTTTTTAAAGCAGATTTCACTCTATTGACTTTTTCATCCAGAGCTACATCCATTTTTAGGAATTAACCTATGTAAAGTGCTTTTACATATACTTACATAAACCTATATAATTGTTTAGTTTAAGCAATGTTTTTGGATCCTTCTAATTTAGACCTAATATAGTAAAAGAACTGAATCCCACACAGTGTTTTTTTTTCCAAAAAAAAGGAGTGTAACTGTCCAAATACTTTCAATATGGCTCACATATTTACACACAGAAAAAGCTCGCCGTGCACAAAGAGAGCAAATGAAAGTGTCACCGGGGCCGGGAGCATTCTGGCTTGCAGTCAAATCATTCAGCTTTATAATTCAGTGAAGCCATTACAGACAGGTGCAAACAAAAGTGTGGGCGTGGATGCGTTAGTGTGTGCATGTGCACTGTATACATGTGTGTTGTTTTTTTTTCATGTAAGATGCCAGTGTATTCATGTCTTACAAGCCCCATGGGTGACTAGCGGATTACTTATTAATCATTCGATTCACTGCCTCTCGATGCACCGCACGGGCCTGGAAATGTTTCCCCTTTGCCTATTTTACACTGGTGGCTGGTTAATGCTCAGCAATTCCCCAATAACAGCCACCAAATTACCAACACACACACTCACACACTTGGTGCACACATGCTCAAACAATAATAGTGCTTCAGTATGTGTGTCTTCTTTACACCCTGGACTGCAGTGTGTTAATTACAAGCCAGGGATTATAAACACATAAGAAACGGCATTCTTTCCCAGTATGGGAGATTAAAGCATATGGCCCATGCACATGGCAAAGGAAAGAAAGTCACTTTTACTGAAATGTTTCTGTTTACAGATATGTTTTAAAGCCCAAAGGTACCGCTGTTAAATCAATCCTTGTAAATGTTGTATTTGAAAAGCACGATGAGATGTGTGTGTGTGTGTGTGTGTGTGTGTGTGTGTGTGTGTGTGTGTGTGTGTGTGTGTGTGTCACCATTGGGGATATTATTGCATTCATGTGCAAATTATCAAATACCAGATTTTTTATTTTCACCCTCCAGATATTGCTGCTTGTCACATTTCCCAACGTCTGCTTTTCACCGACTCCCACTCTGTTTATCCGTCATTGTCTTCTTTCTTTTTTGCTGCATATCTTTCCGTCTTTATACTTGAGAGTTGATCATATTAATATCCCCAACAAGTAAAACATCCAAAGGCAGATAGAGTGTAGCATCTGCCCTTGTGCATATTTCCCTTACACTTGTAGTTTCTGGTTCTCTTGAGACAGGAGAAATGCTGGTGCAGGCTGCTATCTGTTCAGAGGTTGATCATATGGATCCATTAACATTAGCCTGAAAAAAAAAGCCTGATCTAACACCAACTGCCTTACTTTACTTTAATTATCTCTGTTACCTCTAATTGCCCCTGCTTATATCTCTGTACTCCTCCTCTGTTTTTTTTTCCAGTGTGCCAGATCATGTCCAAAGGGGTGGTGGCAGTCCTTGGTCCATCTGCCAGTCCAGCTTCCAACTCAATCATCAGCAATATATGTGGAGAGAAGGAGGTAAGTTCCAACCAACTGGCCCGGGGATGGTGGCGTGCGATTCAGCCACACAGAAAAAAAGGGGCAGATTTAGCTGCACAAATATTATATTTGCACAGAAAGTTTTCCTTTCATGAAGGAAAATTGCTTATTGTGTGGTGACTCATCTGGAATGCCAGAAGGTCCTTATCATTACAAACTAGAATTTATAATTTTCTGGAATAAATCTAAAATTACCAATGATCTCCAACTGAAAGTCATAACACACTGCATAAATCATTCGAAAGTCAAGCAGGGCTTTAATAAGGCTGTACATAAGTGCTGTTGTGCATAAGTGTTTTAGCTTCATTCACATTTGCAGTCATTTGTCATATGTCTACCGCCTTCAGACTGCAAATGTTATTTAAATAATAAATTCACCCCACCAGTCAAAACTCAGCAAGATAGCTTGCAAATGTGAAATTTCCCTTGTGCATCTCATGAGACACCTTTTTAAATTTCCACAGTGGGTCACACCTTTTATCCAACTGTCACTGACTTATTTCTGCCAGATTAAAGTTTGGATTGTTCATATTGACATAAAGGAGATGGACTGTGTTAATAAATGTGCACATTGTTATTAGATCACCCACAGAACTTTCCCCTCCTATTCTTCTGTTTTTTTTTCTGTTTGCAGCCTCACACTAGTCTGTCCTACTTAGTAAATCTGGCCCAAAGAGTTTGAAACGTTGACGCTCGTTAGTGGCTATGTGGGTTTAGCAGGAGACTTACGGGGAAAGGGTTCCCAGGTGTTCGTAAAAATGATGAAATTCTACCGTGTCATTTTTCTCCATTGCTATGCAGCTCAAGTCAAAATATCACTGGACATTTTTTCCCTTTCAGTTATATTGTATTAATATTTTAAAAAGAATTGCAGTAATGATAAAATATCCAAATACAAAGAAAACAAAGAGCAAACTGCCCAAGAATCATTTTTTACATAGTTCAAATATTGTTCCCAAACTCGTTAAACCATTTTTTGTATATACTCGCTAGCTGCTCTCTTAGGTACACCAACTTGGACCTCCTTTTGCCTTCAGAACTGTTTTAATTTTTCATGCCACAGATTCAAGAAGGTGCTGAAATCACTCCTCAGAGATTTTGGTCCATTTTGATGTGACAGGACTGTCTTCTGTGGTCTTCTGCTGCTTTAGATAATCTGCTTCAAGATTTGACATGTTGTGGAGTCAAAGATGCTCTTCTGCATACCTTGCAGAAGGTATGCAGAAGAGCATTCCTAGGTGGTATTTTGAGTCCCTGTAGCAGCTCAAAGCATTCTGGCACCTCTGGCATGACCAAGATACCCAGGGAACTGTCTCTTGCTGGATGTTTTGTCTTTTTGGACAATTCTCTGTAAACCCTCAGACGGCCATGTGGCAATTTCCAAAAAAATTTGAAACCGCCCTTCTAGTACCAGTGACCTCATGCCATGTTCAAAATGATCTAAATCACCTTTCATGTGTTATTTTTTTTCTAGTATATGATGTGACATGATTCATCTTTTTCTATGAGTATTTTCTAGTCAATGTGCTTTATTATTTTTCATTTTTGTCTTTTGTTTGCCCCCCCCCCCCCCCCCCAAACACTTCTGATAGCTTTTTAGGATTTAAAACCTGAGGTTCAGTCATGTTTGTTCACATTGATGACAACTGTGTTCTTTTGGCTACAAACCAAGCAGAAATGGTTTTGGGGTATTTGGAACTTCATTTGACATAATTTTCTCACATGTCTCTGTAACTGCCTTCCAAAATGTTTTAATCTTTTTGCCAAACACTGTGAAGCAGTGATCATTTAGCCTTTATACTGCTGCATATGTTCGTGTATGGCATACCAAAATGAGCATGGCCTTCAGTCTCACAGTAGCAGAATTGGAGGAGGGGGGGCTTCAAAATGTGCTGCCTCTTTCTCTGAAAAACCTACAGAAGGACATGAAATTGTGAGAGCTTCTTACTATTACAAGATTTTAAAAGATCAAAGTAGTTTTAATGACTTCTTGTGACTAAATAAAGCAGGGGTGGACAAGTGTGTGGGCAACTTTTTTGGGGCCACATGACTGCTTATGTTTAAAGTTGTTATACTGTCTCCTGCACTCTTGAGCATGTCAGATTTTCTCAGTGTGACTCAACTGGAAATATAGAGTATGGTAAATTATTTTATCAGAATAATTAGAAACTAAAACAGTGATCTATGCAGTTTTATACAAAGTCTGGTTTGGTTTCTTCTGTATCTCATTTATTGAAAGCAACAACTGGCCATCCATCAATTCCTTATTAAAATGAGGATATTTAGCAGATGTTTTTTATTATACTGGTCTGATTTAAAAATGTATAATTTCTTATCTGAGCACACTTTAAACATGACTGATTGGATTTTGTACAGAGCTTGACTGCAACCAAACAGATCACAGTTGGATGCTAATTGGCTCGTCTGAACTCTGACATGGTTTGTTTTGCTGCCTGATGTCAAGAGACAGCGCTCCTCTAAATGAGACAAAACTATAAACTAGATAAAAATCTATTATAAATAAGATATGTGCGTTCGGAAAAATGTATCTGTGACAGCCCTGGTGTAGTGCGGTAAATTTGATGTTTTTTTTAATACATTTTGCTGAATAAATTAGTAAATTATGAAACGGCTTGATTATTAACTACAGTTTTTAAAAACATGTCAACCATCATTCATTTTATCCATTCAGTGTGTTTTTCTGTGCTCTGCCATAATTAGATTGTGTCTGCAGTGAAGCCGCCTATTTAACTGCAGGAATCTGATCAGTAGAACGACTAAAACACACTCTATTGCCATACTAGCTCCAATAAAGTCCTCTGGTACAGTGCAGCTTGTCTTTCTAATGAGATATCAGTCTATTATAGCCACAGACAGACCAGGACTCCCTGCGGTTAAAAATCTCTGGCGGCACTAACTGGCGGTACAGAGAGCTTTGAAACACTGACTATGATAATACCACCGTATGAATATTAAAGACTCCATGAAGAGAAAATGCACATTTTGAATTGTTAACCGATAAACGCAGTATAGAAATAAAATACTCTTAGGAGTTGATACCATCCGCATAGATGTGCAGTTTTCCTACACTGGCTCAAATTCCATCTTTATTGATGTCTTCTCTTTGTGATCTGGGTTGCACAATCGGCTGGATTACCAGAATACTTTGTAGCTCAGCCAATCGTGCCTGTTTGTCACAGAGACTGACAGGATTAGAAGATCTGCTGTTGTCATATTAATTTAATCCTCATGTAACACTTAATTAAGCAGTCATTTTAATCGGGCCTCGGCCAGTAGTATACAGCTCGGCCAGCTCAGATACCATTTCTTCAGACTGAATAGCTTTAGCATTTAGACGGCTGATAATTCAGTCATCAGTGAAAGGGACAAATATATAATGTGGTCTCCCACATCGCGTGACAGCTTCATAGAAACATTCGCACTGGGCTTGTGCTGTGCTAGTTTGGTGTCCATCACCAACTGTTCTGTAAATTTAACACTCCTACATCCACTATCAGTCTTGACAACTGTCTCCTCCGAACAGGACCTTTTCTGTGATTTTCCGGGGGCACGGCATTGTGTGAGAGCAGCTTTTCTGTTCTAATCTTTGAGACTCTGTCATTTTACTTGTGTTCCTTAATTTATTAAAGCCTATATTTAGGGGTTTTTTGCACTGATATTCTTTAACCCTCTCAAGGCAGGCGTTGCAGATTTGCAACAAGTAAAAGCTAACAACCTGATTACCCCACATACATAGTTTTTTTTTTTTACTCAGAAGTACCACTGCAGGTATTCTTTTGTGCATTAGCAACAAAAACTTAATTTGAGCCTGAGAGGGTTAATATCGAACAAAAATGTTACTGCAAAAATACAACTGACTGCCGTGACGTAAAACTCTTGGTTATTTTTAGTTATGCTTCCCTTTTTATCTGAGAAGCATAATGTTTACATTTGGATTGATGGCAACACATAAAACAAGCTTCTGCTCAAAACTGTGCCAAGTGTTGCAACAGAGTCGTTTCCCCCTTCGACCACTGATAAACAACAACAAGATCCTTTAAGCAAAGGGAGCAAAACTGCACTATATAAAAATGCCATTACTAGTTTAAGTCCTGCATAAAATTACATAAATTCTATTAGCACATGACCTAAAGGTACCTATAAGTACCCATAATTTAGGGCATTGGCCCCACTGAGAGACCTATTTTGTTTATATTCTACAATATATCACTGGATTACTGCATAAATACCTAAGTAGCGTTTTACTGCTGTAGATGGTAAAGGTGGAGCTTTTTGTGCACTGTTGGTCGGTGAACCTTATATAAGTACATGTTTCAGTAGCGGAATACACAGTATCTGAGTCACTGCCTTTTACATTTGATTGTTACACTTGTGATTAATGTCATGTGCTCGGCGCTGACATTTTATTTTATTGTCCATTATGGATAAGAACACTGACTCCCTGTTTTGTGTCTACGGGAGGCTAAGAAAAGATCACAACGTCCCCGTATATGGGAAATGTGTCGAGATGACGTAAAGCGGAATTATCCTTTAACTCATTGACCCACACCTGGATGTTATCAAGAGCTAGGAGTGTGCAGATTTGTATTCAAATCAAACACTACACCATCTGATTTTGCTGATTAAGTCCTTCATCTCAGGCTTAAGGTGTGCAAATCGGCCTAGTCAGCTGCTGGTGTGTGTGTTATCTGTCTTGCAGAGAGGTCACCTTTCTCATTCTGATGGGAATGCTTGTTGATGGCATTCACCAGCTTGGCCTTAAAAAAAACAGCAAGCTTACTAATAAGTACCCACATTAATCTTGGTATTGAGACAATGGACATCCTGTAACACAAAATGTTCACAAAATGAAGATCAAATTCAATCATCTATTAAATCTCCCATCTGTGTAGTAGTTGAGAAGGATTCATGCCCTAAAGAAACAATGAGATTTTTTATCAAAGCAGGTATTAATAATTTATTGGCACCTTCAGTTAGAAAATGATTGACTTAAGGCAAAATATGATAGGTTAGAATACGGTCAACCTTTGCAATGATCATAAATGGACCCCTGGTAAGAAGGGCTGTGCATGCAGGCTGAAGTCCAAGTTAAAACTTCATTATTTTACACCAACTAGGTGTTTTCCTGAGTATGGTAGGGCTATAAGTCAGGCTCATCCAATAGCGCGGCAGAGTAAACAGCAATTCTTCGTGAAATAATGTAAACCCTTATTCTGTGCTTGAAAGGCAAATAGTCTGCAGCACGCCTCTGCGGACCGCTCAGGGGGACAGGAGTAAATTAGATGCCAGAGAATAAAACTAAAGGGTGTCCAGGTCCAGGTGCAGTACAATCAAGGGCTTTGTGAGCAAAACACATATACATTTTTGCACCAAAGGCATTTCATGAGGAAGCCGTTGATATTTCATAAAAATAAAAGGTTCTTGATCAGACAGATTCAAAATAAGAAATAACTGAAAAATAGCACACAAAAAAGTAATAATGGAAGCTGTATTTGCTAGAGCAGAGGTGTGTGCGCGTGCGTGTCTGTGTGGTGTGTGTGTGTGTGTGTGTGTGGCGTGTAGCACTCTGCACACCAGGTTCTGACCACCTAATCCCTCACTGTGAGCGCAGAGCCACAGATGCTGTTGCTGCCCCAGCTCGTGGTTTCCTTGGACACTGACAGCAATATTGTGGCTGACAGACCCCACTAGGTGATCAGCACATCGTTTACCAGTCTCTATCAATCACTCCCTGAGTTCCACTGCTGTTGGCCACTTTTACAGAGGAGAGAGGCAGGGGAGTGGGACTGAGCCATCTGGGTTTCACACTAATGGTGACTAATATAAAAGGAGCCACTGCAGAGAAGTGATTGACTGTGTGCAGGTTGAGCGCTTCTTATCATCTGAGACAATGTAACAAGCAAACCTTGGGACCGGGACTTAAAAACAGGGCAGACTAATGTTGCGTGTGTTAGAAGCCTCCTGTTGCTTTGCAGGTATTTAAGCTCGACTATGCAGTGAGGATCTCGTATTACTGCGATGCTTCCTTTTGAATCTCAAAGATAAGAAATCAGACTTGTATTCATAGTTTATAAATGGTGACTTAGAAGAACTACATTTAGGTTCCAGGAGTTCTAATCCCCCTATCAGAAATCCCAGAGGCTCTATTTTCAATGCCCGTGTTGTACTTTAATTTATTTTCATAGTAAGGCTTGGATAGGTCATTTAGCTATTGGCCATAATAAGATTTTAAAGTAATTGAGCAAATGTCAATGAATACATTTGTACATGCCTCCTATTTTATCTGAATCCTTTTCCGTGCCACTGATGATCTCATGCCCTGTTTTTATCCCTTGCCTACTTTCCTCGACCGTAAAGGATGAAACGTGCTGTATCCCTGTGTCTGCTGGAGTGAGGAAACATAATACTCTATGACTTCAACATGTGTCGGGCGTTTTCATGAATATTAATGATATGTCTGATGTCCAGGGGTTGCTTTAGGCTTGAAAAGCCATCTGCTTGTAGGAGTACAGAGAGATTATCCAGCTGCATTTCCGCAGGGTGGTGCTCAGGTTGGATTTAGAGGTGAACCTGAGGTCTGCTGGGCAAACAAAGGCCATCCTGGCAATATTGAGGGATTTGCGCTTTTATCCACACATAGACACACACAATAACTCAAGTATTCTCTGAGAAAACTATTATTTAAATACTCTGAAAATTGCTCGCAACTTGAATGTCACCTAACCGAAGTGCTAGATTAGCGGTGCTTTTAAGGTGTCTTTATCCCTCCCTTGCTGTGTTGCAGAAGCTCTTCCCTTCTCATGTTGTGCCTCTCCCTCGTCCCTGTCTCCTGTGATACAGTGTTTTGGTGCATTGGGAGTGCTTTTGTTGAAAAACTCATTCGGCACCAGAAAAAAAAAAAAAGAATCTGTACCTCTCTCTTCTGAGCGTGACTTTATTTGGAAGATAGTTTGGAGTCAAAACATATTTCTCAAGATTACTTTATTAGTAGGCAAATGAAATCCGTAGGATTCTTCCACATGGCCAGACAGAAGCAATTGCTGAACAGAAACATCAGACAAAGCTGAGGCACAGTTGATTGCTTGCATATGGTTATTGAACAGTTGAAAACCTGCTTTCAAAGAAGCAGAGTTTTTAGGTTGAGTGCTTCATTTGTGTCATTTATTATATACTATTCCTTAAAAGAACCCACTCACGCTCACTTTGAATATTTGAAACAGATCTCAGAGTGTTTACGTTTGTCCACTCACATGTGCAGATACTGATTCTGAGGTGTTTGTGTTTAGTGTTGAGCTTTCCTAACTGATTTAAATGGGTGAGTTATCCTGCAGCTCTGTGCTACACGCGGTGCAGAATTGCTTTTTGTCACTTGATAAGCCCACTAGCCAATCCGGAAAATCCTCTCTGGCCAGAGACCATTTACACGATAGCTGTCTTTTCTTTGGATGCTTTCGAACGTCTCCCTTCCAGATGTTTCACCACAGTTGGTCATACCAGAGCCAGAATACTGCAGCTCATGTTCATGTACAACAAACATGTGGTCAGCTTATCTTTCACACAAGTACACACTAGTTACTGTCTTACACACCGTCGTGCCCTGTGCCAGTATATAAACTTAAAATTAGGTGAAAACAACTTCAGATGAATTATACTACATGACAGATTACATAGTTTTATATTTATTTAACTAAAATTAAGCCAAAATACAGAAGCAATGAATGGAAAACGAAGCACATCGTTACTGTTTCCACAGAAAAAACAAGGTAAGTAACAGCCAGGTGCTGATAATGGAATCCAATTTATTAATTGTTCATCAGCATGTCTGAGCACCTCTATAAAAGCAGACGTTTTGGCAGGTTGCTGGTCTGGAGCATTCGGGTGTATGTTGACACAATGCCAAGGAAGAAAGACACCAGGAATGATTAACTGGGAATGGTTATAAGGCCATTTTCAAACAATGTATCCATAATTCCTGAGTGAGAACGATTTGTCACAAATGGAGAATGTCAATGGAAAATTGTACTTAGTAGTCAGTATAAGCTTTTAATGATATAAGTTTACATGTGACAGAATACTGCATGATGAGTAGGGATGGGTATCGTTTAGGTTTTATCCGATACCGGTGCCAAACCGGTACTTTTGAAATGGTGCCGGTGCTTAAACGGTGCTCAAACCGGTGCTCAAACCGGTGCTTAAAGAATGGAGAACACAAAATTGGTCCAAAACCCTCCCATGTTCAGCTGTTTTTTTGTAAAAAGATAACAATGTTAGCCTTTTCTGCAGCTATGGGGCATATATGGTATCAATCTTGGCTTTAAGCAGTGCTTAAACAATGGAAAAAACACAAACTTTGTCCAAAAACCTCTCATGTTTAACTGTTTTCCACTTTTTCTTTGGTCATTTTAGCCTTTTTGGCCAGGGTGAAGGGAGTATCTGCCATCAAACAAGAAGACAGCCGCATGTAGCTATGATGATGTTTGCTAGTTCACCTTACATGCATTAATGTAATAACGTGGTTAGCCTACTCAACGTAAATTACACACGAACAACATTAAGCTACTCGCCCAGAGAAGAACGGCTGCTGCTGCCGTCATCATCCGTTATCATTTCTGCTACACTGGCAGGCCTAGGGGCCAGGACTCCACTCTTCGTGTTTTTGGGGGATGTTGCTCCGGGTCCGATAACAGGCAACCCACCCGCAGTAGATGTGCACGGTGTGAGGTCTCGCAGCAAACTATCAAATACGGCGCATTTCTCGGCTTTTAAAAAAACCGCTATGCGTCGCCAGGTGTTTCATCAGATTTGAGGTGTTACCTCATTTGACAGTATCACAGTATCAGCAGCACTTGTTGCAGGCTGCTGAGTTTGCATATTTTGCTGTGAAGTACAGCCAGACTTTTGACCGCTTCGCCTTGGGCATTTTTAATCTGTAGCTCTGCTCTAAAAGAACGTACGTACCTGGACCCGCCTACTATCCTCGGAAACGTAAAATGATTGGCTAGAATCTAAAGTGTATCACAGCTCAGGAAAAAAAAGCACCGAAATAAAGCACCGAAATGTGTGCTGCTTTTCGGTCTGGTTACTACCGTTTATGTCAGAACCGGTGCCATCATGGCACCGGACACCGGTACCCATCCCTAATGATGAGCTTTTCCTTGCTTAGAACTGATTGTTCTTTATAAAACGTGTTCTGATATTTTTATCTGAATCTTCCCACAGCGATAGTAAGAAGATGAACAAGCAGTTCTGACCTCGCGCACACACACACACACACACACACACAATTACGCACATGCTCACGTATCAACATTCCACTGAACAAATGTTTTCATTTTTCTTGTGTATAAATAAAGACAAGTGCAAGAACAGAGCGCGCAATTCACAGGGCCCCCACTCTGATGTGAGCGCTCTGTGACCGCCCTTGCAAGTAAAATCTACAGCGTGTGTGTCTCCACTCTCTGACTCTCAGCTGAAGAAGTGTCTCTTAGAATAAATCTCTTGACAGAGAACATTCGAGACAGTTGCCAGTATTCTCAGGTATTGATGTCCCGGCAAATTCACCCCGAGGTCAGACTCCACAACCCTCTGTTAGCACGTTAAAGGTTAAT
The DNA here is from genome assembly GCF_900408965.1 of Simochromis diagramma. Classification (NCBI taxonomy): domain Eukaryota; kingdom Metazoa; phylum Chordata; class Actinopteri; order Cichliformes; family Cichlidae; genus Simochromis; species Simochromis diagramma. The sequence continues at coordinate 7,550,360 of NW_024387375.1, forward strand.
GTTCATGACAGGACAGTTACAAATAGACTGAACAACTACAGTATTCTGTGTTTGGAAGGACAATTTTCTCTAAAAAGAAGAACATTGCAGAATCACTTAGGTTTGCAAAATTGCAGCTGAAACAATGCCCTTTGAACAGATTAAAGTGCTAAGGTATAGATAAATACACTGACTGAATATGTATATGACTGAGTAAAAGAGACTCCTTAGAAAGCACTTTGAATGATGAATAGAGCAGCACGTTTTGGAATAATCAAACATAGCATATAAACACCTTACACCAACTGTTAAGCACGGTGGTGGATGGGTGGTGATTTGGGCTTGTTTTACAGCCACAGGACCCGGCGACTTTGCCGACAGCCAAAAGTTGACAAAAATGTGTGTAGCAAGTACATAAGCTAAGATAAATTGAGTTGGTTATGAGTGGTTGGGCTAATTCAAAAGATGTCAGATTCGGCTCTAGGAGGTGAGTGAAGTACAATAAACATACAACCACAGATATTGTGATTACAGTTATTATTTATAGTGAAAATAAAGTGCAATTACCAAATACCAATATTTACAAAATCTGCAGACAAGAAAAGATAAAACAATTCAAGCTTGTAAAATATCCGCTGCACGGCAGTGCAGGAACCTCGTCCAACCTCTGGCAAACAATGTCCATAAAGTTTATTCCATGAGTGATATAAGTCCAACGCGTATGACAGTCTAGACAGGTTGAAATTTGAAGTATGATGATCAGCACTAAGATTCCAAAACTGAAATCTCGGAAGTGAGATTTAGGGGACTGAAAACCAAGAGGGGAGAGTGTAGGCCGCAGCAGCCTCCTACCAGACCGCAGGAAGTCGTAGCTGGGGTTCTGGCTCGTTGGGCCTAGCTCGCCATCCAAAGTAGTGGTGTCGCTGTGGTCTCTCCAGGGCACCACTAGCCTGCACTATAATCACAAGACCACTATTAGCAAAATTCATCTAAATTTCACAAGCTAGCTTTAGTTCCAGTGTACACATAAAATCCATGAGGAAAATACAAAAAATACATATCCAACCATTGTAATGAATTAAAATAAATAACAATCTCAAATAACAAAACTACAGCCATGTAAAGTGAGAGTAGTAGTAATGTAGTAGGCCTCAGCCTTAGCTATCCCATCAGCTGATAGTACTGGCATACTGATACAGGTTACAAATACAAACAAACATTCAGGCTCAACTCACCATTCACTACGTGCGATGTCACATACGAGCCCCCACGCATCTACCCGCGGCGGTATCAAAGTACTGTTGAACGCAATCCACAATTAATTCAAAGACGAACCAAGGTAGTAAACAGCGAAAAGCGCTCGCCCCACGTACCTGTTTCTTCCATCCGCTAACACCTCTCCCCCGCGTCGTTTCGAGGCGACAACCCGGAAGGCATATATCGGTGCCTCGCGAATGTGATTGGTCACAACAGGCATGTGCAGCCTCGCGGCGTGGCGTGCGTCATGACGCGTCGCGATGCCTTCACGGACACACTCCGGTTGGAATCTTAAGATTCCGATTTAGTTATAGATGCAGTTCTTTCTTAATTTTATGTGGGTTACATCCTCCCCGCCTTAACCATGCACGTCCCGTCGCATGTTAAACGCTAAACAACGTGAACAGACGAAGGACGGCTAGCATTATGGCCCAATGCATCGGAAAGACTATGCAACATCGTTTGGACAACGGAAATCAGAGGATTACCACGAGTGAAATAGTGAAGTCGATCAGGTGGTGCTCTTTGTCGTTGTGAACGTCTTAGCCCGTCACCTATGTCAGTGTCCTGCTCAATAACACTAGACTCTTCAGGAGAATCTTCAACAGCAACGACAGGAATGTCGACAAGTATGTCTCCATTTCCAGGTAAGTTTTCAGGTAAGCTATTTCTGTTTTCAGGGTGACTTTCAACAAGTTCAGGTAGGATTTCTTCCACATCAGAGTCAGATTGCTCACCACCAGACTCCACTGCTGGAGGAAGAACACTGGACACAGAAGCTGGTTCTCCTTGCACTTCCACTTCAACTGAAGGATCCAAAATCAGTGGTCCTAGGCTCCCACCGTCAGATGAATCTGGAAATTGATTCTGTTTTTCCACAGTGAAGTGCAACGTTGGAGGATTAACATACAATGAAACCAAGCTTCCTGTGTCCTCATCCTCAACCAGAGGTTCTGTGAGGAAATTTAAATCCGGGTTCTGCTGCCGAGTTCTTGGTCTATGAGGAAGTGATTGCTCTGGTAATTCCAAGTTAACCTCACTGTCCGTGAGGAAGCCCATGCAACAGGACAACAGAACAATGACCTCAAGCACAGCAGCAAATCTAAGAAAAAAAAATCAAGGTACTGCAATGGCTCAAAGTCCAGACCTCAGCCTGATTGAAATGCTGTGACAGATCCTTGGACGACCGGTCCATAAACACAAATTTCAATGAGCTGAAGCAACCTCATGAAGAAAAATGGACCAAAGTTCCTCCACAACGATATGAGAGACTGAGAGAGTCATGCAAAAGCAATAAATACTTAACATTATTACTGCTAAAGGTGGATCTAAATGCTAGTGAATCATGAGTGCACTTTTACTTTCACCATCACTATGAACAACTGTCACTGTATAAGTCCTTTAACTTCATATGCAGTGAAAATGCATTTTATTATGAATTTCATGCACTGTAACGCATCTGTGCATAATATGTATTTTTTGGTTTGTTTGTTTTGTTTTCGTCTCATCATGACTGGGACTGTCGTTATAGTTTATGCGGCTTTAAAGAAATGCAATTTGCTGGAGGCATTTTGGTCTCCAAAATGTGTTTTAAATAACCATTATTATTCTTTAATACTCCCTGGCGCTGTGCGTCTGGGAATTAAATAACTCACTTTAAGGACGAGAAGAAAGGCGTCTGTTCGTTTGATTCCTTTCTTCTGGTGATTTTAACAACATGTCACAGTTTCTTCAGTTGATTTTGTTTGACTGTTTTCCTGTGGGACGGCTCGGTTATTACTCATTCCATGCACTAAATACAGATCCAAGGTATCAGTCTTATCAGTCACTCTCCTGATTCCACTGCTGCTCTGTATGCCACCAAGCTAGCTAGCTTGGTGGCATACAGAGTCCCCATAGCAAGCAACTCTTTCATCTGATTACATGAACACCAAGGTGTGTTGTCTGTTCGCATCCTTGAAGCTGAGTCTGATGTTGTATTTTTTCTTTATATGGTGTGCAACCTTTCCTTTTCTGCAGATGTAACAAACATCTCTATCCTTTGCTGTCTGGTCTTATACTATTCTCCTGTCATTGCCCAGTTTATTAGTAGTTTCTTCCTTTCTTTCACCCCATCCCAGCTTTAACCAATTTTCACCTCTCTGCTTTTGTTCCACCTTTAATATCTGCTATTACTGCCCTTACACAAGCCTCCGCTGATCTCGCCTCTGTGTTGTCCTCATTCTCACCTCTTTCTTACTTTTTCCTCTCCTGTCTCCTCTTATACGTTATTTTTCTTTTCCATTTTACCTCCTCCGCCTGTCTCTTTTCCTGCCATTTCCCTTCTACCCAAGTTCTTCTCAGATAGCAGCTGCAGATGACTAGTGGGTCAGGATGCGCCACTCTTAAGAAAACTAATAAAGAGAGATGGAGGGATAGTTTTCAGAAACAAACTCTCCCTCTCTCTCCCTCTGCGTCTGCCTAATCACCCTCCATCAGTCTCACAATAAATCTCTGTGTTTGAGTGTGTAGCGGTATGTGTTCTGCTATGTGGGTCCTGTTCTGCTTGGGGGTGGGGGCAGCTTACGGTTCAGTTCTCCACTGAAACTGAGCTTTAAGACCCCTATATGTAAAATCCAACTCGCTCCAGCTGCAAACAGCGTCGCGTTGGCAGCAAGCAGCACATTATTCTTCACAACTCCGAGTCTGAGCTGATTAAACAGAGCTGATCTGCATTTTACTTCAATGTAGTACAACCAGCTGTAGGAGGACACATATTTAACTTCAGATGCAGCTTGCTTATCCAGAGCAATGGGGAGACGGCACGGCGCCTGCTGAAATCTCACAAAAAGATTTCAGACATTTAGAGATGCTCACAGCTTAGTATTTGTACAGATTCACTGCTCAGAAGTAATGAAATACAGCAAAGCATAATGCTAATTTGCTTTTCACTGCTGTGTGCAGTGCAACGTTTTTTGATGTTGACCCTGTTTGTGAAATCAATTTAGGTTCGAGTACTCGAGTTTTAATCTACTTGTTTTGCTGCTCCGTCTGCTTGTTATCGTCGTCGGAACATCTCTGGGATCTTTAGATGAAACGATCAAACTTCCCTTCAGTGTTTTTTAAGACTGCAAGCTAAAGGAAAAACCTGGAATGACTTGCATTAAGACACAGCTCCTTTTCTTTTTCTTTTTTTTGTATGCGTGCATTTGTGTCCATCTGTCTATGTGTTGGAAAGTTTTGGGAATTAAATATTAGGCTCAGAAGTGAAAGCGAAAAGGGTTTAATGGCAGGTGCTCAGCTGAAGAAGTCTCAGAAGTGGAGCAGCATCATCCTTCACACATTTCGTTTCCTTTTTGGTCTGCTAAAGAGCTTTTCTGTTTGCCTCGAACTAGAGCATATAAAGTACTATCCATCCATCCGTTCATTCATCCATTTTCTTCTGCTTACCCAATTCAGGGTTGCGGAGGGGGAAAGCTGGCGCCTCGACAGGTTGCCAATCTGTCGCTGGGCTTGTAAAGTACTAGGGTGTCAAGGCTGCTCCCTTTAGTTTAGGAAGCAGTGTCAGCGTGATAAATTATTTCATTCTATTAGCTATAACCAAATGCCAATTGATCTTTGGTATTTCTTTCCAGCTGCATTATAAATCTATTAAATACTATAGAAGTAGAAATCTTCCACCGCTGCATATTTATTCATAATGAGCCAGTAATTTAATTACAGTCATGAATAATACATAATAGGACCATAATTCAAGGTTCATATGCATACGTGTGATGAAGTGTACATGCGGCATCAGTACATTTAGTATGCTTACAAACAAAACGCAGGTGCTTTTTCCTGTGTCTTCTTAATTATAATTAGATGAGCACAGCTGTTGCCTGCACCTATGCTGACCCTTTTCTCACAACAACCATTGATCTGTCTTGTCAGTGCCACCCTGGCAGAGCCGGCGCATGAAATTCATACCTGCTTTTTTTGTCTGAAAGCCAACGCTTCGAGTTTATCTTTGGGATTCAATACAGAGCGACTCCCAGGTGAGAGCCGACAGCAAAATGTATTTAGATAATTGCTGTGATCTGATCTATGAGGAGGGATTCTGCTTGTTTGCTACTTGGTGTGGCAGACAAAGACGAAACAGAGTTTTTGCATCATGTGAAAGGAGACGATACTTAACCCAGCCGGTGTTGCTTCGGCAGCCGACTGAATTTTCACTCTGTGAGCTGGACCCGTCGAGAGCATTCGCATCTTTTGTCTCCCCATCAACTCTTTTCAGCTCAAAGGCCATGTTCCCAAAGATTTGCTGGCCAACTGTTAGCCAGTTTTGTAGTGTAACTGTGCTTTGTTTTGGGTGGTGTAACTCAAACATTTGGCCAGACTCCCAGAAATGGATTAGTCCCACAGACAGATAAAAAAAACAAAACTCTTTCTCAATCAAAACTCCCTGCGGAAAGTTCTGGATTCAGCAATACCACAATGTTTCAGCGCGCTGGATAAACACTTGGAGTGTGCATACTGTTTAGGACCATATTTCCTGGTAAATACCTTATTTAGTTTAATCAGCTAATCAGAGGTTCAATCAGAGGTGTGAGGTAACTCCACAAATCAGAACAGCATTTGTTCCCCTTACAATCACTGCTTAAAATCAGCTGGTTAACAAACAGGGAGTTTTAAAGCATCTCTCTGGGGTTTTTTTTCCACACAAAGAATTTTGCTGGAGAGTAGAGCAGTGGTGTGAGGAACAGACCTCTCTGGAGGAAAGGAACTTTTTTCTGTCTGAACTGGCTGATCAATGAGATAGAGATCTCGTGGTCAATGTTCCACTCTCCTAAAAGGCACCGTGGGATCCACAGCCCACTTCATCTTTATCACTGGTCTGCTTCTGCTCTGACCGCAGGGACCAGATGCCGGCTCATTACTACCACAAATAGAGATGTGGCTGCATGGCCTGAGACTGGGATGAGCCGGCGGTCATGGATGGAGATTGCTGGGAGGACAACATTGACACTCTTCCTCACTTATCTCCAGTGTCTCATCGCCACTTTCTTTCCCACGAGATTTTGCCTTTTCTGAATGCCAGCATCTGGTCTCCCAAAACCCTCATAAACCTTTTGGTTCAAAAGGAGGGGACCAGGTAGCTATAATAGAGTACCACCTGCCCTCCTCCATCTCCTGCCACCCTGGATCAACACCTCTGCCAGCTCCTCTCTGGCATTCTGGCCTTGGCATCACACTTGCTGACTGATGGACAATGTCTCCAACAGCATCTGTTCTCCAGTGCTCAGTGGCCAACATAACTCCCTGGCTTGCAGTAAGTTACACCGAGCCAGGTTTCGTACTCTGTGTTGCGCTATTGGCGGGTTTTCTGCAACTGGTGATGTCCAGACTGATTAGCTATGTCGCTTTTTACGCTAGATGAACTGTTCTTCCTCTGGCTTAGGCAGACCTCTACTCAACTCACTGAGACTGAGTGGCTGCTGTCCACTTGGCAGAAGTGCTAAGTGTTTTCAAGGACAGTTTAAGCTTCCTGCCAAGCATGCGTTGTATGCTAATTAATGACCAGGTCAACGTGTGTTAATGTAAATGAGTCACAGCGCCTGACGTGTTCCAAGACCCATAAAAGTACAGTGATACTTTATTAAACTGAGTTTTGATCTGATGCCCCTGTGAGTCCAAGCCAGCAGATGTAGTTGTTGATTATGTCTCTGCCCTCCATATGGCACTAGTGCACGTCCACCTCCTCTTCAACTCCTCTCACCCAGACACCCCCTCCCGTCATGCTCCTGTTAGGTTCACATCCGACAGGTAGCAGAATGACTTGGGCACTTGTAAACTCAACAACCGAGGCAACCCAGGGCTTGTTGGACTGGCCGAAAGGGAAATTAGCTTTCACCTTCACTTCGGCTCAGAGCACTGGTCTCTTCACTAATACCTCAAACTATTCTCCTTGAATGTAAGCTCAAATTTTCTATTAAAAAGGGGTAGCCAGAGGTTACTGCTGAGAGAATACAAAGAAATTGTTATTGTGAAATTGTGTTAGAGTCCATCACTGGCATGTGAGTTCATAAATAGTTAATCCAAGGAGATCAGAGAGTAGTTTCAGTGTAATTAAGGTAATATATAGTTAGCACATTGTAATTGCGTAAAGGCATTTTTGCAGCCATATAAAGGTTCCTCCTTTTCCACTGCTCGCTGTGTGCAAGTTCCTGTGCAAACCCTGTATCCTGTGAGAGCTCCCTCATTAAACGGCTGTCAAACTTAAGTCTGCAGACCTGCCAGCCTTGCTGTCACACTGCAGGAATTGCACGCACGCACACAGACACACACATATATATCACAGTGTGTCCATATATGTGTCCATATATGTCCATATAGCGCCAAATCATAACAACAGCTGCCTCAAGGCGCTTTATATTGTAAGGAAAAGACCTTACAATAATACAAAGTACAGAGAAAAACCCCAACAATTATATGCCCGCCTATGAGCAAGCCCTTTGGCGACAGTGGGAAGGAAAAAAATTCCTTTTAACAGGAAGAATGCCTAATTAGTCAAACTAAGCTTAATTGTGAATAACGGCGCTGAGGCTTCCACCAATGAAGAGACAAGGATGTTGCTGACTGATATATTTCAGTGTGGACAGTATATAAAAAGAAATTTAATATCTTACCAAATTTAAAAACAGCCACTGACAACCAAATGTTACGAGGCTGTGAGTGAATCGCTTTAGGTGCTGTTGATCAATGAACGTCCCCTGGATAATCTTCCTGTCTGGCACTTACAGTGACCAAAATTTATAAAATCAAGCAGACAATTTATTTAACACGACATGAAAACACTGACTGAGCCCAAGAAAGGGTTTGCAGAGGTCAGGCTTCAGTGAGTGCGTGGCCACATATATCGCCCCCTAGTGTCCAGTAAGTAGAATGTAGATTTAAAGGACTTCCGAGTAGGTCCATGTTTCAGAGCCAGAAGCTAGATCCACCTTTTTTATTGCCTCTCAATGCTGCAGATGCATAAACACAGGATAGTCCAACATAACTGAATCTCGCTCAATGCAAAGCTGTCCCTAAAGGACTATTTTGAAATATAAATATTTATATTTTTTAAAACACTTGACTTGTTTCCAGCCCTGCAGTGATGAGGTTTGCAGTTTGTATTTCACTGTCTAGCTGGTACCTAGAACAAGATTTCATGATTCCAGTCTCGAGCATCCACTAATATTCTCACTAGCTATTGAAAATTTTGTGGAATTGACAGTTGGTGATTCTTACAGATAGAGACATATTTAACTTAGAACCGAAAAAAGTAATTAAGTGCAATACTCGGCTCAGTTTAACACATAATGAATAAAGCGCAAGCAGCTTGTACAGCTTCCTGTTGTAACAGACAATAAAGTCCGCGTCTTCTAAATAATAAATGAGAGCCACAATACTCTGAATATATTTTTAGCCCGCTGAGACCAAACAATAACAAAGCTAAATGCTGATGTTGTTATTGAATTCCCTGAAACTGTACGTGTTGAGAAATGAACCAATAAAGGGGGAAACATCAAACAGATTGCCTTTGACAACAGAATCAAATTTCACACGGCTAAATTCAATGACACCGTTTAATGAGTGCTGATTGTAACCCCTTTGCTATTCCTCACTCCCTGTTTATGTCTGTTACGTCTGTTTATGTTTTCCTCCTCCCCTGACCTATGCACACTTTCCCCTGCCTCTGCCTCCTCTGTCACTCACCTCATTGCTCTCTTCCTCTGTCAGTCAGACTGTCAGTTTCTCCCCCGTCTTCCCCCCGTTCTCTCCCTTCTTCTGCCTCACATTTGCACGCCGACTCCCTCCCCTCGCCCACCCTTCGTTCCCCCGATGCACGCCTGTCTTTCTTCACAGCAGTCACTGTGTTATTTAGTTCTATCAACAGTGAAGCTCCCAAATTATTAAAAGCAGAGCAGTTATATTAGGCTTTATTGTTTGCCCAGGGTTTTTTCACTCCCACACTGATAACGTCAAAGCCATGAGCAGATGCTATAAAGATGCTTACGTCTAATTCTAATGTACAGCTCGTTTACAAGTATCGGCAAGTTGTTTACATTGCTTGGAGTAATTCCTTTTCCCTTGGGTGAATGGATAAACGTTGGTGATGTATCAGTTAAATACATGATAATTTGTTTCATCATTTCTACCTTTGAAAGATGATTGAAAAAATATAACTTAACATGCAAGTAAAGCCTGACAGCCTGACACAATTCAGTCTGTATCTCTTTCAGCAATCGTCTCCATTCTTTTCAACTTAGCTCAAGTCTCTCTTTTACCAATGCACAATCGCAACTGGTGTCTGCATGCAAGTCGGTCACCTCATATTCAGTCCAATTATAAAAATAGCAGGCTATAACTTGAAGTGGACATGATGTGACTTTTCAGCATGTGGAAGCCCAAGTAGTCCCAGCACTTGATGGAACGGGATCCCCATATTTAACTGAATCCTTAAGAGTTACAGTGACTTATTGTCAGCTTGTTTTCAGGGCTTTGCCATAGAGGGAACAAACTATAAACGTAAGCATCTGTTAAGAGGTGTTAAGGCGAGCATAACATTCGCCATAGACTCACTGGCAACTTCTTTAGGTACACCTTATCAGTGCAAATATCTAATCAGCCAATCACATGTCAGCAACTCAGTGCATGCAGGCATGTGATGTGGTCAAAACGACCCACTGACGTTTAAACTGAGCATCAGAATGAGGAAGAAAGGTGATTTTGAATGTGGCTCAGCTGTTGTGTAGAGTTTATATGGAATGGTTTGAGAGTGGTTTGAAAAAGAGAAAATATCCAGTGAGCGTCAGTTCTCTGGGTGAAAATGTGTGGACATGAGACTGGCTAGATTGTTTTGCGCTGATAGGAAGAAAATAGTAACTCAAATAACCACTCACTGCAACCAAACGATGCAGAAGTGCATCTCTGAATGCACAGCACACTGAACCTTAGAGCAGATGAGCTACAGCAGGACCCTCTCCTAACAGCTAAGAACACTAAATTGAGGCTACAATTCATACAGGTTCACTAAAAATTGGACAATAGCAGACTGGAAAAAGATTTCCTGGTTTGAATCCCAAATCACAACAGCACAGTCACCTCAAAGCCACTGCTGTTGTGATTTGGCAGCAGACGGTAGCATCAGAATTTCTTGCAAACAGCATGAAAGCATGGATCCAGTCTGCATTGTGTCAACAGTTCAGACTGCTGGTGGTGTGGAGCATCCTCGGCCTCCAGTATTGTTGCTGACATGTCCGTCTCTTTCTGTCCACATTGTCGTATTTTCTGATCTCAAACAACTTTTGCAGTGACAAGTCTAATAGAGCACCTTTGGGATGTGGTGGAATGGGACGTTCCCATCATAGATGTGCATCCAACAAATCGTCAGCAATTTTGTGATGCCGTCATGTCAATGTGGATCAGAATTAGGACAGTTCGGAAGGAAAAACGGGCACCAAATCAGAACTAGCATAGTGTAGCAAACAAAGTGGGCGAGTGTACATGCAGGTAGCAATCTGACTGAAAATAAGATCAATATAAGAAAATAACAAAGACAGGAGTAATAATAATAATAATAATAATAATGGATTGGATTGGATTTATATAGCGCTTTTCAAGGCACCCAAAGCGCTTTACAATGCCACTATTCATTCACTCTCACATTCATACACTGGTGGAGGCAAGCTACGGTTGTAGCCACAGCTACAACAAGGAGTGACTCCTAGATTATAAAATTAGATGTTAGCTGGATAAGAATTGTCTGCTTAATTGTATACTCTAAGAGAAGAGTGAAAAGTGCAACTTTAACCATTACAACAAATCTGCACAATTGCTGCTGTTGTCAGTTGGAGAGAATCAACAAGTCGTAAATAGTGAGACCTGCCAGTTTGGCTCAAAATTAACTCAGCGTAGATCAGGATTGACGGTGAGTTTGTGCCAAAGCTAAACTGAAAGTGGTGCAGCTGTTTGGTTTGAAGCTGTGCCCTGCAAAGACACATGTAGGAAAGATGTTTGGCTTTTTTGGTGGTGGGGGGATTAATCGACCAGCAGAGTGACTGATACTAGCTGGTGGTTGCAGATAAGAAGTCTGGCAGGTGACTTTGATGTGGCTGACAGCTTTCTGTTAGTAATGTGGAGATTGATTTTCGTTGCTTTCGGTAGCCCTGTTTAAACTCTTGATTTTAAACACTTTTTCACACGATGAGCGCATCGACTGCTCCCGTTTAACAACCAATTAATCATGTTGCTGTGACCAAAGGGAAATTTGTTTATGATATATAACGTCCTCGCTTGCCTTGCTGTTAGCTGCATTTAGTCTATAGTTAAACAGCCATTTTCACCGTATTTATCTTATGAAAAGGCAAATAATCACTGAGTGGATTTTCACTATAAAATAACGGGTGTTAATGAAGTTATTCCAATAAATATGGTAAATTCATGAGAAATGATTTGGTTGTCTATTTGGGTATTTTCTTTTTGAGTCTTGCCTGCATGCTGTGGAATTTGATGATGATTCAAGACTCAGAGCCAAGTAGTTCCCTTGGGACCCCAGCGTTTATAGCAGTTGGGCCCAGTGGGCCAATTTGATGGAAAAGGACAAAGTATATGTAGCCGTGTGTATGCATGTGACTGTGAATGTGTGTGTGTCTTTTGTAAGCAGCTTTCTAAACCCGCACTGCTTCAGATACGGCCTATCGAAGCGTGTCAGGTTCCCTTAGTCATCAGGGGCGGATAGCAACAGTCCTCAGTGCTGAAAAGGAAGGAAAGACTGGGTAGAGAAGGAGGACATGGAAAAAGAATAAACAATCTGGAGTGGTAGAGAAAGAGCTATAAATGAGGACGTTTTAGTAAAAACAACTGCGAAAATGCACCAGGACACACCTAAACAGGGCCACATTTCCCCCGGTGTGATGCTTGGCTATTAGTCTGATTTTAGCACTCTTAGATGGGAATGAATTGCATTCGAACCGAGGATGTCAGTAGGGGCCGAGCCTCCATCCATTCAGACATTCAGGGACTCCATTACACCCTGATGGGCAGGGATGGAAAACCAATCGTGGGTGTATGGGTGCAAGGGGGAAAAGCAATGTATTGGTGCTGGGAAACACACAGACAGGCAATCTGGCATGATGAAGAGGCTCCCTTCCCTGCTCCTTCTTTCGGACCCAGCACGTCCTCCTGTGTCCCCTTCATGCCCCACTGCGCTCTACTGCAGTGCCTTGCCAGCTGACCAACCCGACACCTACCACACTCATTCGCACTTTCCCGCTTTCCCTATTTCCTCCCAGGTCTCACTGTGAGCCCCGACAGCATGTATCCATTCACATTATCACATTGGGAACTGAAGCAGAGATGGATTTCATCGGAGGGAAATAGATGGGAGTCGTGTTTTTGAATAGAGGGAGAATGTAATTTATGATTTTTCTGAAGTTCAGCAGATTTGTTGGTAGACCCGGTTCAGATTTGTTGCTGAACTCAGAGAACCTCGATGGCTCCAAGGTTAGCTGCGGTATACTTAACCTCCCTTCTGACAGCAGGGATGTGCTGCTGTTAGAACGGTGTTAGATAGACCTGTTAGTGTCAGGATGATAAATTCATTAGGAGTGGCTAAGGAATACAGCTATTTATACAGCTACAGCAAATCATTGCTATAAAAGCCTTGGACTCAATCTCATTGAGAAGTGTGAATCACAGTGAGTCTGGAATTGAAGAATTAGATATTTATTGATTTTTAATGATGCTTGGCTGGCTTTCTTGTACTCGTACCTTTAGTCCACTTCCTTTTTTGGAGGACTGGTATAATAAAGCATGCACTTTAATGTCAAGATGCAATACTCAATGTAGTAATTTAACTCTATTAGGTATTATTGAATGCGTATGGCCATTTTTAAAAGCACACATTGTGTTTTTAAGTTTTTAGAATGATATATTTATTGATTTTTGCTGTTTGCTCTATATTTATACAGTGTTTGTGGCTGCTTGTGATAACTGTTATTGTACAGTTCCTAAAATTTATTGCTAAGTAGAGTATTTCTAAGTGGTCAGGGCAATCATTTAACCTCTGCTAAAGATTTCGTGTTCAGTCAGAACAGCTACAGTCAAAAAAAAAATCCACCTGCAGCCAACTCCTGCAGTAACCTGAGACCTCCCCTTCACTCCATATGTATAAATGGAAGCGGAGAGAGCAGCAGCAGCAAGACCCCAACAGAGAGCAATGCAGTCGTGATATTTATTAGGTCTTCCACAGCATGAAAGAAGGAGCTGGGGTGGAAGTGGGCTGCAAAGCAGTTTGCACAGCAGCCAGCAGCCGTGGGAAGGTTAAAGCAGCTTAAACAGCATGCCCAATATGAGATTTGTCGTTTGGATATGTAGAAGGCCATCAGCAGAGCCATCTGTTGATGTGGGCTGGCAGTAAGATCACTAACGCTTTGAATTTGATATGTTTAAAGCAGGTAAGAAACAAGTGGGGTGATGCATTAGAGAACTGACAGAGCACCAGGGATGATACCATGGTTTTGTTGATGTTATTGGGGTTCATGTTCCATAATCCAACTAGAAAGGTGCTCTGAGAGTTCTGACCTCTGTCAAGACCGATAGTCTACTCTTCAGTGATGTGAAAAACTACATAAATATCTGGATATTTTTCCCGATCAGTTCAGATCTGCACCAAAATTTCATGGGATTATCCTTTGGCCACGCTTCACTTGGCTATGTATTCCTGCTGGAAGACAGCAACAAATGGCAAAAAAAACAAAAAACTTTTACAGAGCTTCTGCCTTCTCAATAAACTTAATTATTTTTTTCATTCAAAATTTATGGTCTGTGGTCTACAACTTCTTCACAAATTAAAGTTCAGAGTCTGTACTTTAATCTCATTGTCAATGTTGTTTTTTGCCACCCTCGCCTGTGAAAGCTGTGGCCACATAGTGCCAGTTCTCATACCGCAGAAAATCTTTTCATTACTGAAGATCGGGTAACAAGGAAAATAAATAAATAAACGCTAAAATATATATTATATATTAATTTGTGTGCATGCGTGTGCTTTATGGGTGTTTTACTTAAATGTGCGCAGCTGAGCGGCCCCACTGTGAGCCAGGTAAACAAATGTTTCATAACTGGTGATGAGGCGGTGCCACGCTGAAGATTTCTCTAACGAGGGCTTGTTTGCGTGGGTGGAACAAAAACACGTTTTTAAATCCAGACTAGTACATTACACGAGCCTCAGTGCCTCACTCACTGAAAAATATGTGTTTTCTGAATATGCCCATTACCACAGACCCTCGGGCTATCCTTGCCTGTAGTTCATCATAACAGATTTAACAGATTTAATCCGAGCTATTCTTTCCTTTGACTGTCTGCTGGCAACTTGCTATTTTATCCCGCAGTTCGCATCCACATTCTCTTGATTTTAATCTCTTTTTTTTCCACGCTTCTCCTGTTTGTAGACGTCTGCTGCATTTTAAACATCACCTCAAAAGCAAAAACTCCTACATCTCAGTAGAAAATAATTAAAGTGGAACGCATAGTCTGACATCAGTGTCTCTGTGCAGGTGCCCTATGTCAAGGTGGCTCCAGAGGACATTTTGAAGGTTCATTTCCCCCGCTTCACCACTTTGGACCTGAGACCAACAAACACCGACATCAGCCTGGCCGTGGCCGGCCTTCTCACCTTCTTCAACAGCACCACCGCCTGCCTCATCTGTGCCCAGGCCGACTGTGAGTACAGCATTCGCACACTCGTGACCAATGTTCCCTCTAATTTTTCATGTGTCTGAGCGAACACACAGAGCGGTCCCTTGGACCACTGTGAGCAACAGCAGACGTGTGCACTGTGGTCACGCCAGCATCGAATCCATCCAATTTACATGGTTTATTAAAATAATCAAATTACAGCATTTACATTTATGTTAGACTACTTTAAATTAACTGCTTTAGCCCACAACTACAATGAAAATGTAAAAAGAATCTTGTTCATGAACTGTGTAGTATGTTAACACTATTGGAAGTAAAAATAACTTGAACTCCAATTTTGAAAACACAACTTTCTTTCTTTTTTTCTTTTTTTTTTATGAAGCTCTGACTTGTATTATGAGTCTGTGGTCTGGGAGAGAGTCCTGTAAGTCTCTGTCTGCAAAATACAGCATATAAAGACCAGTGCAGGGCAATTAATTATATAGTTACTTCTTCAAAAAAGTTACTGAGTTTTGCAAACAACAAAGTTTTTTGCAACTGTTTACCTAAAAATGCAGCCAAGGCGTTTTGTGCCACTCCTAAAAATAATTTCTGTCCACTATGAGATAAAGGAGAACAACAGCCTGATACCTGCAGGCCTGACAGCAGGAGATGTATCACTCCTGTAACACCTGTAACATTCAAGAGTCGCCTCATTGTTCTGACACACACAACAAAACTATTGACTACACTACACACTAACTACACAAGATTTGCACTAAACGTCGCAAATCTCTCACATCTCAAAACACCGTCGTCACTCCTAAAACTTCCTCCCGTCTCTTAACAACTAAATGCCATGTTTTGATTGATCGACATGGTACATTTTTCGACCAATGTGAAAGGGTGGCGGGTGTTTTGGTTTCATCTTTGCTCACAGGTGGAGAGTGCTTTCAAGCGTTTTTCTTATAAAACACCGTTTTTACCGTTTCTTCCCGCAGTAAATATAAACAACGATAGTACTCAGGAAGAAAAACAAACACTGCATATATTTTGTATCACAACTCTGGTTTTACGTGGCCTATCAACACAATTTAAAAAGTGGTTTAAAGGCCACACTTTTTCCGTCTGTTCCGTCTGTCCTGCTCACATCTCCAATGGTTGTACACGTTGTCATTAACGTGGCTTCACTCCTCATCAGTCACGCCGCTTTGCCAGCTAAAACAATGGCACATAAGGACGCTGTCATAGCCTGTCAACGACGTTGATTAGCTGCGTATATACTATGGGATCGTTGTAATCCCATATGGGAGCAGCCAGTCACTTACTGACTAACACTGCAAAACAGAATTGTTAACGTATTTACTTTAATTTCAGTTCAGGTTAGGATTTTTTTTGTGCGCAACACAGATTTTTTCTGTGCAGAGACCGTGCCAGCAGTGTGCATTGCGCACGCGCGCAGTTCAGAGGGAACATTGCTTGTGACAAAATATACAATCGCACATACCTGTGGAGAAGACTCGCAAACTGTCTCCCCTACATCTGCCATCAAAGTGCAAACATTTTTGTTTAACGTCTGCCACCCTTTAACACGTGTTAGCGCGCACAGGCATCTCGCACACGCGCCGACTGTGTTCTGGCAACAGATGCAGCTTTTATCAACATCTCACCCTGCGACACGTTTCCTTCTAAAGCAGCTGCTGCACTCCACAGCTACAACTCGCTCACAGCGGCACGCCCGACGCCTGCGTCCCAAAAATAAATTGCGTTTATTTCGTCTCCCTTTTCAAGATCATTGTCATTTATTAAGTTAACTAAATAACGATTTAGCGCATTATGTTGTATGTGATGTATAAACTGTCTTCAGTCTTCAGTCTCGCTGGGTTTTCTGTAAGACTGTGTGTGCACTCTTAAAACACTTTGCGCAAAACAAAACATCTCGTTGAGAGAAACAAAAGGAAAGTGAGGGCAGAGGTTGCAGCTCTAACAACCAGTGATCTGACCGCCCCCTTTGTCAGTGAGACGTGTTAGGTTCTGAAGATACTTAACTGAATGACCTTACAAACGATTGAAAATCTCTTTGAGAGAAGTTATTTTTGTAAATAGAGAGGAAGATTAAATCATGGCTTGTTCCCACCCTCTTCTAGTTCAGCATGCAGTAATTACAACTCCCAAGACAAAGGCACCGTGACCCCCTGAGTGGCACCAGCTAACCTTTTTTCTAATCAGCACAAGCCTTTGAAGACAGGAAATAGGCTGCAGATATCAACCATGTGTCAGACAGAGTACAGATGGCAATGAGCCACAGTGAGCTGCCTACCCCGCCTATCTCAATTCTCAGTTCTGCTGGCTTTCAACTTCTCTCTTTGGTTGTCTTTGGCTCTATACTTTGGAGTCTCCTTTCATTCATAACCTCTAAGGTGAGTTTTTTCCCTCTTAGATGTGTGCTAGGCGTGTTACATCAAAACATGCTAGTTTTGTTTGGGGGGGGCTTTCACTTTTTCATGCAAATTCGGGGACAATAAATGAATCAGAGAAAAAAAATAGGTTTTTTTTTTTTGTTATTTTAAACAGTTAAACACTTTCCAAGATAAAAAATGGTATAAATTAATTAAACTTACTAAAAGACAATCCTGTGGGTCCGGGGTTTGGTGGGGAGGTTCTTATTCTGTGTCAGTGAGCTAAGAGATGACTGCAAAGGAAATTAAATGAGAAGAAGGAGAATGAGGGGAGATGAGAGGTAGATAGAAGAGACCAAGGGGAGTCTGAAATGAGAGAGGAGGAGGAGAGCGGAGTGTGCTTCTTGGATGATATGAAAGAGTGTGGAGCGGGAAAGCGAGGAGGTAACCACACTGGAATTATACATTAGCAACAGGCAGGAGACGGTCCAGGACATGACTCGGCTGTATTGATTGCACTCTCATGTGACCCTCATTCATTCAACAGAAAATGCAGGAAATGGCACTATGCCTGGATTTGTGTGTGTGTGTTGGTCGAGGATTGTGTTCAGCAGCACCATCAGCTGAAACTCATTCAAGTTTGGCTCCTACTGCACCAGCTCCACCCTTCTTTGTCAGCTTACACAGTCATTTGGTCGGTTGGCAGCCTGCTGTCAGTTACTCGTTCACATGTGCCAGCCTCATTAATCACCCAAGCCCAGTGACAGCCTAATAGAGCGTGGCCAACCCATGAATATTTTCCAGTAATGGCTGAGGAGGCAGCAGTGGAGGTGAAGCTGTGCCCAAAGGCATGGTGCACACCAGCACGAACATTAATCTAGCTAGTCCTCGCTAACAGTGGCAGTGGTGCTGTGAGACTGTAATACGCAAAGTGTTGTTGAGTCTTTAGACCTGCCAGGAGGCCCCACAGGTTGTTCATTTCTTGTGGTTTCGGCTTTAACAAGAAGAAATAACACATGAAAACTGCATGCACAGAATTCGCCGGTGTGCTGCACTGCTCTTTTATTTGTGCAGTGATTGGTTCAGCTGTCAGTAAGCTGAAAATGGAACATCAAATAAACTCTGAAACGTATCTGTAGCTGCAGTGCAGGTACAGAAATTTTAGGTTCAGTCGTATAGTTGTCCACTAATGCTTGCAAAAGCCTATTTTCCTTCTTTGATAGGCTCAGCTGGAGAGCAAGGTTAGGCCTTAGGCTTATTATTCTTTCTCTGCTAATAATTGTATGCCGATGCCATCTTATGAATTGCAATTTTCCATTTCTTTCAGGTTCCAGGGATGACTACTATCTCTCTCCATGTTTCACATGCAATGGCATTACTATTACTAACCGGTAATCAGCGTTAGTCAGGTGGAAGAGGTATCTAAATGACCTGTCAACAGGAATGTGTATGAAGGTGTAAGAATGATGGGAACGCAGTAATGCAGAGGAGGGTCTCGGGGAGGAAAGGCTCTCTGATGACTTTGATCATAGTAATTATGTCGTGGCTACTTATGTTTCTGATGCAAAAGGCAGCAATGTCAGTAGACAACGTAAAGGTGGTGGTGCAAGTTGTCATGGTTTCTTTTGTTGCACTTTGTAATTGAAAAATCTTCTCATTGAATAGATGAAGGCAGTAGGATTTAAAGTGCCTTGGTGCTTTATGAAATAATGTTGACTCAGAATAATGAGTTTTTAGATTTGTGGAGAGTGAGTTTGTATCCACAGGTGTAAATGTGCAGAATTTATCTTTACTAAAGAAAAGTGCAAAGTTGGTCTGTCTGTCTGTCTAATTAAAAAATGTCAAAAGGCTTTTGTGCAGATTTCTCACTCAGGGCTCTGTGATTGGTCTGTTTAAAGCAGTGGATGACAGAAGCTGTCTCACACTCCTTGTCCAACACTCCCACTTATCAACAAATCAGTGTTATTTTTTTAACTGATTTTTATTTTTTTCATTTTTGCTTGAGGCTTTACGTTATTTTTAGTCATCAAAATCTGTGCTAATGAACTGCAGCTTTGGGAGTTTTTAGACATTTTAAATTAGGAGAGGGGATGTTTGTTAAAAAAACAACAACAACAAAAAACATTATAAATAGCTAAATCAAGTGATTAGGACTGTATGCTACGTAGTTCAGCTTCTGTACAATTACCCAACTGAGTCCATGCATGAATATCACAGGTAACTGTCCAGAGAGCTCAGAGGGAGTAAGCTGGAATCATGTTTTTCCTCCTGCACGCTCTACCTGGACACAGATTATCCAAAACCAAGATCTGTAAGGTTTTTGCCTAATACACCACCACAGTGGATTTTACATCAGATCAAGATGTGGCTGAAGGGCAGACTTTCAGTTTTAATTCAAGAGGTTTAACAAAAGTACTGCATTAACTATTCATGACTTACAGCTATTTTTACACAAAGTCCTCATTTTCACAAGTTGAAAAGTAAATTGACTTCTGAAAGACAATTTTATTACAAACTAACCTCAAAAAGCATCTGGAATTGATTCAAAATGTTAAATTTTCAGGTTGGTCGTTGATCAGTGGATCTGTCAATATGACATTTAAAAAAGATGTTAGTGCAAGAAAATCAAGCAGTTATTGGGTTGAAAAAATTATTTTAAAATAAACTTAACAGAGAAAACATTAAGGTCGGCCAAATTAATAATCATATACATTTTTAACAAGAAATAATTCACTGACCAGCTCAGCAACACCAAAAGGTCTGAAAGACCACAGAAGACAGCTGAAGTGAATGATGACAGAATTATTTCCATGATTAAGGGACAATCTTTTATAACATCCACCCAAGCGGGTAGGCATTTCATTATTAAAGTCTACAGTCAATAGTTGTGTATATGAATGGAAACAGAGTTTAAACCACTGGTTACACTCAAGAACAAAAAGGCCAGATTAGACTTTGCTGGAAAAATTGTTTAGACAAATACACCCAAGACGAACTAGAACGATGGGAAAGGAAAAGTTTGGAGAAGGAGAGAATCAGTTCAAATCATATCACATCATCTGTCAAACATGTTGTAGATAATATTATGGCGTGGGCATGCGGCGAAAACAGAAAGAACTTCACAGTGAAAATTGATAATGATCCAGAGCAGGCCGCAAAACAAACCCAAGAGTTTCTCAAGGCAACAAAATTGGATATTCTTCAATCACCAAGTCAGTCACCTGATCTCAGCCTATTAGAGCATGCATCAGTAACTGAACGTGGCTGTAGTAAAGCCTGGCAAAGCATCTCAAGGAAGGACGTGTTGCATTTTGTGATGTCCATGGGTTCTAGACTCAAGGAAACCACTGGGAAAAAAAAACTGTCCATATATTAAAACAAATTTTAGTTTTTCTTACATTTTTTAAATGTTGGACTATGTATAAAAACAAAAATGGCAAAAAGTTGTTGCACCAATTTTTAATGAACTGAATTAAGTCTTTAATGACATCTTGATTGTGGTGCATACAGAGGCAAAAAAACATAATCAGAAGTAACCCAAAATATTGATCCACAGGAAACCACTTAAATGGAGAGTCATCTACATTCCTCACTCCAAGGATACTGTGTGGCAGTATCTCTTTGCAAACAGGATGAAGGTCTCTGGCACAACTTCGCCTGCTTCCAGGGTGCATGGAGAAGAACAAGGGTCTAAAGAGGTGGAAGCTCCAGCAACACTTTATCAGGGTCACAGGCCAAAACCCACTGGTCAATAATAAAGCTGCTCTTCATACAAGTGTTACTGGAGCTTTGACCTCCTTAGTATCTATTAGCTAATCAGAAGCTAGAGTCCACAGATGCTACAGTCACTAAATAAGACTTTAAATCACTGATTAGCTCATTAATCCATTCATCTGTCTTCAACATTTTCATGGATTTCTTTCTTTTCTTTTTCTTTTCTTTTTTTTTTTAAAAAGAAATACAAATATTTTTCATGATTTTTTTCTATCAATGAAACACTGTCACACAGTAATATAACATTCATACTGAGAAACCAACAAATTAACCTTTCTGCAGAATTGCATGTCCCCCATTTCATATTAGCAATCTCTTTCAATGCAGTTTGCAGAGAGAACAGTGGATTAACGTCTGTACAAATGGCTCTGCTTTCCTGGTTATTTGTTTTAATGAAAAAGAGAATATGCTCCGACCCGCTGTATGCAGTGTTTTAACACATTACCTTGTCCGCGACACCTTAAATTGATGGTCCCAGTGATGGCAAAGTCATAAAACTAGGTCTTACTTATTGCTCAAGGCTAAATGAGTCACCATAATGTACAGCTGTCATAAAGGTTTTTGAGTGTATGTTAAAAAGCTTTATCTGAGACATTGAAATTTTCATTACGTATTATTCTGTTATATTTTATTGTTTTATATTGTATGGGAGTTAGAGAGAGAGAGTGCTCTTGCAGTCATCCTATGCCGACAATATCTGGTAAATGAGTGATTGCTATAGCTGAATGTCAGCCTTCACCTTTATCTGTGTCTGAGTGAGAGTCACAGCCACGTGTCCTCCATGCCAATGAGGACGTTTGGTCTCACTAACACACAACACACAAACAGAAGTGTGCTCTTGTAAACTTTCAGGATGTAATGCCTTCTCTTGATTCAAACCCTGCTTATCTGAGCCAAGGACAAGTCTCCTCTTTATCCAGATGTTAGAATTCTTAAACAGTAGCTTTAAGACCTGGTTTGATGGGCTTGGTTGTGTGTGCTGTGTCTGGCCTGTAAATACACTTTTTTTCACTGAGACATTCATAGTGGCAGTTCTACCTTGGCGCTTTCAGAACCAGCCTTTTTTTTTTTTTGACAGGTTTGAGAGCTGAGGGTTCATTATGTAGGAGTAATTGAGGTTATTTCATAGGTTAAAAAAACTGTGGGCTGCATCTGCAAATCATCTGTTAATGTCTCGCAGTTTCCACTCCTTTAATAATAGTAGTCAAAAATAATAATGATTATTATTATTATATCCTTTATTTCTATGCCATCTTTCTAAACCAGAGTAACAAGCTGCTGAGAAGAGAATAAATGATGCCAATAGACAAAGCATTAAGAATACATTGTAAAATGTTTGTACATGTAGTTTTAAATGGGAAGAGAGAGTTTGTTCCAAAACAGTGAAAGCACATCCCTCTTTCTTCTAAGCCAAGACTGTGGAACAGCAACTGATCCGAGTGATCTGTGAGTGGAATAAGATGTCAAGAGTTCTGAGATATAAAGTGGAGCCATGCAGTGTAGTGATTTAAGAGTTGTCAATAACACCTTAAATTGGGTTGTTTAGTGAATGTGTCCCCTGTGCAGACTGCCGATCAGTAGCCTTGCTAATGTAGGCTACTGAATCATCATTTAGGTGTGCAATAAATTGAAATAATCTAATCATGTGGAAGTGAGTGCTAATAAGGTGTTCTGTTATGTTATTGAGGAGTATGCATCTGACCATGGCTATGTTTCTAAACTGTCCAGTCTGTGATTTCCCAAACTAAACTATGAAACTAGCAGCCATACTAGCAGTATAAACGGGATGGGAGAAGGAGCAGCTGATGTAAACTAACGAGAATAGGTCAAAGGACTGCATAGATCAGGCCTAGCATTATGACCACTGACGGGTGAAGTGAATAACAGTCATTATCTCTTCATCATGGCACCTGTTAGTGGGTGGGATACATCAGGAAGCAAGTTAACGTTTCATCCTCAAAGTTGATGTGTTAGAAGCAGGAAAAAAGGATGAGTTTGACAAGTGCTAGCTCTCCAAAGCTGCAGCTGTTGTGGGGAGTTTCTGGTCTCTAATGGTCAGTATCTATCAAAAGTGGTCCAAGGTATGAGGAGTGGTGAACTAGCGACAGGTTCATGGACGGCCAAGGCTCATTAACGTATGTGGGGGGTGACCGTGTGGTTCGATTCAACATACGAGCTAATGTAGCCCAAATTGACAAAAAGGCTAATCTTTGTTCTAATGAAAAGGTGTCGGACTAGACAGTGCATCAAAGTTTGGGGCTGCATAGCCGCAGAAAAGTCAGGGTGCCCGTGTTGACCCCTGTCCACTGTCGAACATGCTAACAATAGTCACGTGAGCATCAGGACTGGACCACAGAGCGATGGAAGAAGCTGGTCTCGCCTGGTGAATCACGTTTTTACACACTGGTTTACCTTGGGAACACCTGTCACAGGGATGCGCTATGAAAAGAAGGCAAGTAGACTTAACTTTAGCAAGCAAGCTAAAGAATCTGTTGCTAACATCTTGGTGCCAGATGTGACAGTATTTAAGGTGCAGTGATTATTTCATGTTGTTCCAGTGTCAGATTTCTTGGATGAGCAAGTATATTTTACTGGAAATGCATAAAATAGTTTCTAGATTGGACACCAACCTTTAGCAAACCTGTGGTTGCAAGAAAAAGTTTAAACTCAAGACTGTTAAGTCTTTGAGATTTGATTGCAGGTAATTGGACAACATTTTGGAAAAGTTACAATGTCTGTTAGCTTCAGAATAAAAGGCATTTTGTGGTTGAACATTTGAACACTCTTAATACGAGGAAGCAGCAATAGGAAAGATTCTTCCATTAGAATGTTGAGGTGAATTTGGGGCCATTATAAGCAATAACGATGTATAAGCGCACATTTTATTCCCTCAAAGGAAAAACGTCTGTGTAACTCACAACAGAAAGTAAATGAATTGTATGTCTATTGCTGACATGAGTCCCAGCTTAAAAGAAACTGTAGTAGGATTTATGAAGTGTATAACCAATTCTGTGGGTTCAAACTGTGTTGTGAGTAAGAGAAGATAAGTAAAAAAAAACACACACACACCGAGTCTTCAGGAAGAGGAGAGGATAATTTACAGAATACACACACACACACACACACACACACACTTATAGTCTCACAGAACTTGTTTTTTCTGTATAGGGATCTATCCAAGTCTAACTACACAGGAGCAATATTTTCATTCAGCTGCACGTTTTTCATTTGATTGAAACTGGTTCACCAGAACAAACACTGAGGGAACAACATGGTTGTGTAAAGCAGCCAAGTAAAAAGAAAAAGACTCTGATTCCCTTCAAATCTTCTTCAGCCAAAACACTAAGGAGAACAGTCTCCTGTGTGTCACTGTATTTGTGTTTAGCAAGCAACGTCTAGTTCACTGTAGCGTCTAATGTCATGAACTCATCATGAAATCATACTGAAAGCCTTGTGAGATACCTGAGAGGCTGCAGGAGGGAGACAAAGAGTGCACTTAAGCTAAACCTGCTTTCAAACTCATCAAAGATATTCTGCACGGTCCCACGCAGGAAGCTGATCTGGCTTGCAGCAGCCGAGGGTGATGTCTTACGAGTGCACACATGCAGGTCACCAGGTGCAGGAACCCAAGCACACTGGCTGATATAGTGCCATAAAAACAGGCGGACGTCAAAAGCTCAGCGCATGATAACAATGCCTGGAACAATTTTGCAGCTTGTGTTAATGTGCAGAATGTGCAGCAGAAGCTGGAGGAATGAGCTTGATAACCTAAAATTGCAGCACCAAAGCTGCCTAAATGTGACAGGAACTGCTTGGCTGTTGCCTTGGAAATAAATCATATTAAATATCTGCTAAAAGTCTGGATTGCGAATTTACTATTACTCTATACTTAACACTGCAGGTGGAGGCTATGCTAATGCAAGTCATTTCCTACAAAGTCATATGCTCCCTTTCAAACTCTTCTCATGACATGTTACATAAATATGATGAGATCTACCAAGATATGAATGGAGCACCAGTGTAACTTTAATGTCAGTGTCTTTGGTTTTCTTGGGTTGTCTTGGGTGCACAGACTGTGGTTGCCCATAGCAGGTGCAGCAGAGCAACATAGAAAGGCCTTGGTGAAATCAGGTATAATCAGAGAGTGTGTCATTAATAAATGTTTTCTTAGCCAGTAATGTGGCTGATGTCACTGCATTGAAACAGCTGTGCCAGTCAAAGGAAAATGTAATGATAACAGCCCAACAAACTAAAGATGGCACGATATCACTTTTTTATGTCAGATACCGATATCATAAATCTTCATACTCATAAATGTTCATACTCAAGTTTAAAAAAACTAAACTAAACTAAAGCTATTCTGTTATACCTGTATGCAAAAAATACACTGCACCCAAAATATTTCATAGTTCAGCAAAACTGATCAATCTAATAAACTTGAACCTACACCATCCTCCCTATTCTGGTGTTTTAAAGAGTACTTAGCAGAAATATTAAACAACCTAACTAATAGGGTTGCCAACTCCCAGCAAAAAGAATAAAATAGGGAACCACCCCCCACCCTCCGCCTCATAATGCTTAATTGACGTAATCAACTTTAATTTAATGCATGTGATTAAAAAAGTGCACAGAAATTAGTTATTTTTCTACAATAATTAAATAGATTCAACATATTTCCTCAACAGAATTGCAGACTGCACAGATGGTATTTTCCCAAAGGAAAAAGTACTATAGCTTACTAAGTTATCAATTTGACTTAATAGTTCCTATATACAATAATGGACTTCTATACATTTTACATCAGATGAAAAGATTCATATAATTATTTATTAAAAGCTAGACATGACAATTAGAAAGAAAACTATGTCTTTGTGCCCCCTTTTCCTATTCATGCCCTGTTCGGCCCCTCTGGCTAAACTTTGCTAGACCCGCCCCTGCACAGTTACCAGCCATCAGCTACGTAGAAAAAGATCCTGGTGTAGAAAATAATATTAAATAAATTCTAACAACAACTTATCAAGTTTAAACGTGCTGCAGTTGTTTATCCACTGGTTTCCTCTTTCTGGGGCAAAGTGGGCGATAAACAAACAAGAGAGACGGACTCGCGACAGAAAAGCTGATCAGCTGATCATTAATCAGGTTCATGATTGAAGGAGCAGCAGGAGAGAGAAGAGGCAGTCGCTCCATATATCAGTTATTAAGCTTAAAGTGAGAATGCTTTACAAACCTTACAGTCTGCATTCAGAGTCAAACGGTGTGTGTGTGTTTAACGACTGAAAATGTGACAATCAAAAATGATAAAGCCATTAATCTACCAGCATTGCTCCAATACTATTTCAGTTGGAAGTTTACTATATAAGACACACTGTGACATTATATCACAACAGGTTGCCTTTGCAGGAGTTTGTTTGTTTTTTTAAGTGTGATTTTTATAGCAGCCTGGCATCATTTTCAGGTGATTTAATGAAGGTCTATGCTGGGATGGCCGTGTGTAATGCTGCTGAAATCTGGTGTGGCGCTAGTCAAAATTTAGATGTGGTAGATTTATGCACGTCCTGCTGGCGTGACATTGCTGCGGAGATTCAATAAACTGAAAGATAAGCTTCCTCTGCTGTACAAAGCATCTGTGGAGTTTTAGAATCACTCATATTAATATAGATGTGGACAGATTTATTGACAATGACGCTTCAACTGCAGTACACATTAATTTTTAATGTCGAATTAAAGGGATACACTGGCAGGGGAATGATTCATTAAAATATCTTCTTTGTATTTCGGGCACAGTTTTGTTGCTCGTCCAAGTTTTCATCTTATCTTTGTTCATCAACCTCTGAAGTACCAGCGGTGTGGCATTGCTCAAAAAAGCAGATGTGATTTTACACATGGTTCATCAACATTTCTACAACTCACTTTGCTTTGCTGCTTCATCCACCTGTGAATATTCCACCTGTTTGTGTCTCTCTTCACACCTGTGCACTCTGTGCCTGCTACCAAAATACCTCACAGATGCTTTAAGTAAACATCAGTGTCACGAAAATACCAAACTGTGCCACCACAAAACAAGCCCTTTGGATTTACTGAGGCTGTATTTATCCTCATCTTACTGAACTCCAAGTTTCCCAAGACAACTATATGGAAAATTAGCCCATATCCTCTCTGGGTCTGCTAATATATGGATGCAAAGTGACTCATAAAATGCTGCCGGGAGTGTTATGATTAAGTCGGCTATGCTTTAATTAGGGCAAATCCCACTCACCCAACTGGAGTCAAATGGTCTATTACCAGGGGATAGAGTATGAGAGAAGTTCATTGCTTTCAGTTTGATAGCTACCTGATAGCCGCCGTTAAAGATGATCAGTGTACTTGATCTGAACGAAAATAATACTCGTTTGAGTAAAGTCCTGAGAAGAATTAAGTACAAACTTCCAGGATTTAAGGAGGTAAGTAGCAGCCGTGGGCTGCCATTCAAATGCAATTGATTAATTGATCATCAGCCAGTGTGAGCACCTCTATAAAAGCTGAAGTTGCCAGACCATGAAATGCTCAGAAAAGCTGCAAAAAATCCAAGAGCTACATCTCAGACTCTGCATGCCTCGAATGGCATATTAAATATTAAAATTCACATTGTACAATTAGAAAAAGAACAAGTATGTTTAGAAGACAGGGCATTTTCTGTGTCAAATCTTACAAAGAAAAGTTGCTTCTGGTCAAATCCCAAGACTTCTAGAATAATGTTTATTTGACAGACGAGACCAATGGGGTCCTAATGCACATCGGCAACCAAGTGTCGAGCACAGTAGCAGAGGGGTGATGACTTGGAATTGTTTTGCAGCCACAGTACAAATCCCGTTCAGTCTTCCCGTTACTTTGATTCACTTAACCTAACATTAGCAATCAGGATAATCGCTTGCACGGAGTTGATTATCAGCTTGCTAAGTTAAACCCATGGTTTCCACAAGGTTTGCACATTCACGTGAAGAGGGTGGTGATGGCAGCATTTCATCAATGGCAATTATGGATCAGTGTACACTGACACTAGAGCAGCATATTTTACAAAGGAACATGAAACTATAGCATTAGAGGGAAAATGAATAGGTTAAAGACATAACACAGACTGAAAATAACATAGCTCCTTCAAACAAATCAGCGGTGCGTGTGTGAGAAGAAAAGGACTGTACAGTAATTTAGTAATAAAAGTTTTGTGCGAATGTGTGTGTGTTTCAAACACTTCAATCAGTGAAACTGGAAAAGAGCTGCTACATTAACACCAACTGTGTAAGTTAGGAGACTTATCAATATCAGAACTCTATCATTAAGAAATATATATACATATATTGAAAATGAGTATTTAATTAATGTTAGACAGTTTAAGTTTTTGTTGTTACCTAGCAACCTTGGTTGTGTTTAATCCAATTAAGAATGAATATAAAAGCAGATTTCAATTGCAGCCTTAGTCTGCATATAGATTTGAAATAAAGTACAAACAGAGGTCCTAATGTAGGATAATATATTACTGCTTATTTCATAAGAATAACATTTTTACAACTGGAAAAATCAAAGTATAAAACAGCAAGATTTTAGATTGAAAGAGCTTCATACTATCCATGCAAACACCCGGGAATGGTAATGCTTTTCTGGAGAACTGGAGGCTCAGTAGATGGTGATTTCATACCTGATGATCCCTGATCTGGAACCTGATTAGGGATCTGCTCGTGAGCAGGTTATGTTACCAGCATAACTTACCATGATGAGAGTTTTGTTTTTGTAGTACAGAAAACCCAGGGCCAGTCTGACATTACCAGGATATGAGAAAATACTGCTTCATAGTACAGGTCTCGGGCAGCTTGCAGTTATGCATCATGCAACAGCTAAAGCTTGGCCCAAACTGGGTCATGAAGGAGAATTATTTTGAGCACAGCAGCAAATCTACAACAGAATGGGTGAAAGTGAAAAGAATCAAGGTGTTACAGTGACCCAGTCAAAGTCCTAACCTCAGCCCCACTGACATGCTGTGGCAGGCTTGCATAAAGACTAACCTCGTTTAAGGAAAAAATTCTCCACAACCATGAGCGAGACTGATAAAGTCACACAGAAAGTGTCTCCTTCAAGTTATTGATGGTAAAGGTGGTTCTACAAACTACTGAATCAGGGAGTGTACTCAAGTTTTCACAGGACTCTGCAGTCCCGTGAAAACTTTTTTTTTCACACGACTGTATAAGGACACTGAATATTTAGGCTCGTGCTGCATTGCAGGATCAAACTTTCTAAATGTTGTTGGCTTTCCTTAACTTTTTGGCTATATATCCTAATTTTAAAAATGCATTTAAAGCACGATTTCCTTGGGAGATTCTTTCCTTCAATATGAGTAATTCTCTGTCTCTCATGTTTTTCTTTTCTTTCTTTCTTTCTTTTTTCCATGTGTGTCTTACCGGCAGGCTTATTAAACCTGGAGCAGCTCCTCAGGCAGTTCCTCATCTCCAAGGAGACTCTGTCTGTGCGCATGCTTGATGACAGCCAGGACCCGACCCCACTCCTAAAGGAGATTCGAGATGACAAGACTCCCACCATAATAGTCGATGCCAATGCCACAATGTCACATATCATTTTGGAGCGGGTTAGTATGGGACACACGATAGCCGTGATCTGTATGCACTGATAACGCTCTCTTTATTCCGTGCCTGCGGTCTGGGATTAATACCACTCAACATTCATATAAATCTCAAAAAGTGAAAGCGAGGGAAGAACGCCGGTGGCAACAATTGTTCAAGGATAACTGTTCAACTTTCTCCAGTATTTGGAGAAAGTTGGAAAAGTTTTAAGTCGTTTAGTGTTGAATTGCAAGATGGATGATAAGAATTTGTGTTTAAGTGGGCACAGGTTTTCAAAGACAGAGTTATGCTCAAAATCTAAGCCTAAATTAAAAAGGAAATGAACGGAAGCGATATTGCCAAACAAGCATGTCCTTTCAAATTACTGCACATGAAGGAGTGCATAAAATCCAGTCGTATCCCAAAGACTGAGTGTCGAGAAGTAAGATTTCACCAAATGTTTTGCAGGTTAGTTTAAGAACAGACTCAGAAGACAAAGGCCTTTTCTCCACTTTTGTACCTTTCATACATTTTATTTAAAGTGTTTTTTCTTTAAGACAGTGTATCACATGAAGGGAATTTATTATCTACTGGTTCCTCCTCTTTTACATAAACAGAGACAAAACGACTGACAACATCAGTGAGTGCAGTTTCTGTCAGAAGCATATCAGTGTGACCTTTGCGTGGTTTCTTTGCTAATAGCACATACCAGTAATTAATGCTGTGGAACATTAACACGACCTTAGACACGTTTACTTTAATGTGCAGTGCTGTGAAAAAGTATTTTCCCTCTTTCTGATTTCTTTTCTTTCTGTATTTCTTTTTTGCATATTTGTCACAATTAGATGTTTCAGATGTTTTCAAATATTTTGCTTTTACATTTTGCAAAGATAACCTGAGTAAATGCAAAATCCTGTTTCTTAATGATGATTTCATTTATTAAGGCAGTCTGTCCAAACCTACATGGCCTTGTGTAAAATGATTTTGCTCCCTTGACCTAATATTTAGAATTAGGAAGTTAGAACTGCAGTCGAGCATTTGTAATAAGTGGCGATGACTCTTTGACATCACTGTGGAGGAATTTTGACCGGCCTGTGTAAGGTCACGCTGAACCATCTCAATCTAATTTAAGTCTGGATTTTGACTAGGCCACTCCAAAATGTTATTTAATTTTGTTTTATTTTATTTTATTTTAGCCATTCAAGTGGCATTTAGCTTCACAAACCCCTTCAGGCTTTCCTGGTGCAGAGCAGAATTCATGGTTCCATCAATTACAGCAATAATTGACCAACACATTACCTCCACCCTGTTTGAGTGTTGGTGTGATGTTCTTTTTATGACATGCTGTTAGTGTTTTTTTGTTTTTGTTTTTTTTGTTTTTTCTGTGTCCCGTTTGGATCTTTAGCCATCAGAATTGTTGTCTTAAGGCCAAGATAGATGCCAAGCGGATTTATTTTACCAAGTGGATCATCATGGCCTTGCCATATTGGTCCATTTGATTGATCTTTATTATAATTATGAATTTATTTTATTTTCAGTTGCTACAAACGGGACAGACATGACTGGGGGATAGGACAGGGAGAAAGAATGAAAGAAAGAGAGGGAGAGAGAGAAAACCAAAGGGGGAGAAGAGACGGTGAGAAGGGGGGAAGAAAGAAAAAACAAACAAACAAACAAAACACCTGGGTCACCTGTATGGAGAAAAAAAACAGAAGAGAAAGCAAACAACAAAGAGCAACATAATAAAAAACACGGCACCATCACAATAAACTAGCTAGCAGTAGATATCAGTAGATACTAAATAATAAACGATATTGTGCAGCACGCAAGATAGACAGCGCACAATGTGCTTTGAGGCAGCAGCCAAGAAAGCTGTAATCCGCGTCTGTGAATACCCGTGTGTACACCTGTGTGCATACCTGTGTGGATCAGCATGCTTGCATTCCAAAGGTTTCTCCATGTAACGATCTGTTAGAGGGTGTGGGGAGCCACAGCCCCGTCCTCCAGGGTATGAAGCAGGTATGGAGGAGATCAAAACTCCAGACATCCAGAGGCCCCCAGAACACAAGAGACCAAGGAAGACCAACAGAGGGGCAGCCGCGCCACTGTCCCAGTAAGAGCTGAGGAGAGTCCCAGATGAGGGCTCACTCAGCAGCCGCGGAGCAGAAGCCAGGGGGGGTTGCAGTGACGCGCCCGTGAGCTCCGCCGGCAGCCAGCTGTGCCTGAGTGACCGAGCCCCAGGCCGAGAGGCCGGGGGCACCCCACCTCCGGAGTGGCCCGAGCGAGCCCCAGGCTCCAGGCCCCGATAAGCGGCCGCCAAGGAGTGAGCCGGTGTGTACCCGGACGCCCACCCCCAGACACAAAGAACCACCAACGCACCGATACCTGAGGGAGTCCGCCACTGGCAGGGGAAGTGGTGGTGGGTGGAGATAGACCTCCAAACCTTGGAGGGCCTGAGATGTCCCCAGAGAGGTGGCGTCTGATACCCAACCTGACATATAGACACAAACATACAGGCACACACAGACACAAACATCCATTCCCACCCTCATGCTCTCATATGCACTTACTCCACACTCAACCAACGTGGAGACAGACATAAAGAGACGCTGTACACACGATCACACTCCCCAAGCGTACTCTACGAACCGGGTCTAGGTACCCTTGCCCCTGGAGGGGGGAACTGCACCCAGACCCAGGTGGTGTTACCCTTTTCCCTGTGGTGGGGAGAGGCAGACCGCCCCGACTCCGTAGCAGCAGGGAGGCCCCACACTCCAGACCGCAGTCGGACGGCTAGTGTTAGTGTTAAGACAGATGTAACAGGACCTTCCAAAAATGTTCAGCTTTTGTCTCATCAGTCCAGGATATCCACCAGATGGTGGATCCCCAAAACAAGCCTTTGTGTTCTGTTCAGTCAGCAGTTTCCCCGTGGAGCTCTGCTACGGATGCTGTTTTCGCGCTTCTTATTGTTGAAGCCCGAATTCTAATCTAATCTAATTGCATTTGGAGTCATTTTGGTAGACCAGGCCTCCCCTGAAAGTTTTCTCCATTTGTGGATAATGGATCTTGCTGGGGTTCTCTGGAGTCCCAGATCCATAGAAATGGCTTTGTTGCCCTGTTCCAGACTGACAGATGTCAGTGACATTGTTTTCTGAATTGCATGTGTTGATTTTTGAGAACTTTTAGCCTACTTCCTGTTCTCAGACAGCTTCTATTAAAGTGATTTCTTGATTTAGGAAGGGTAGTGGTAACCAGGGCTTGGTCGTGGCCAGTGAAAGTCAAATCAACTAAAAATGTGGTTAATCACCGTTAATTCATGTCTGGGGAGGGCAATCACTTTTTCAACCTGGGCCTGGTTGGTTTGGTTATTTTTATCCCTTAATAAAAAAAGAAAAATCATAATTTAAAAACTGCATTTTGTATTTAATCTTGTAATTTTTGTCTAATTAGTTATATTTTGGCAAATATCGCAAAAGAAAGAAAAATCTGTTTTTACAGCAATGTAATACTTCTACTGATACAGCTCCTGCTGTTTGGACATTTATGCTGTAAAAAGTAATAATGGGATCGGTGCAGGTTGGAGCTGAAGAAGCGAGGGTGTGTGGCAGCAGCATATGGTCTCTTAGTAATTAATACACACCTCATTATTTCTTGAAGACAATAGATGGATAGCTAGAGTGGAGGTGACAATGAGTGGGGGCAGAAGAGGGTTGGGAGAGGGATGGAGAAGAAGATGATTCTCTTGTTTTTTCATTATTTTAATTGTTCCTTGTTTTATATATATATATATATATATATATATATATATATATATATATATATATATATATATATATATATATATATATATATATATCACAGTAGTTTTCAGTCTAAGTAAAGTTTTCAGGTTGTCTTTCAGTGGTCATCTAGTCACCATAGCAACCACAGAGCAGCAGGAGTCCACACTGGACTGTCTCTTTCTCTCTGTGTGTTCTCCATCTGTCTCTTCAGTTTGAATATGGAGTTGGTCTTTCTTCTCACCACTCTCTGTTCTCTCTGTGTTTTCTCTGCACCCAAATGCAGTGAAGAGGATTTCACTTTATTTCTTCACACCACCCTCGCCATGTGGTCTTGTTCATCCATCTCCCTGGCTCTCGCATAGCCCGTCTTCTTTCTGCGTCACGCTGTCTGTCTCTGCCTGTCAAAAGACAGTCCTGTGGCAGGGTGGTAGAAAGTTGGCAATCAAACCTCATATGAAGTGTGCGGTTGCCAAACATATCAAAGCTCTGCACTGGAATATTCACGAGTCTCAGATAATCATAAGAGCGCCAAGCTTGTCTAAAGGGACAGGAATGGCCTATGTCATGCAAGACATTGCCCCTTATTAGTTTGTTTACATCTTACTTCAAACCGTCTTCAGGCAAAGGTCTCACTCTCTGAGGTTTTAGCATTCAGACGGGTTTAGGTCAGCATTTTGTGTTTAATCTCATTTAGTCAGGCCTCCCAATTCTGTGCACAGCTGTTTATTACAAGACTTTGTCCAGTATATATGGTGCAGTGCAAACTGTGCACTCTGACCAAAAGCTGTGGTTGAACAACCACAAGATCAAAAGTAAAAGAAAAACCCAAAACAAAACGCAAGAAGGCTTATTTCAAAAGTAGCAAAAGAGACCGAAGGGATTTTTCATCAGCCATTAGCTATGGCGGTGTTGTACATCCTGAATAAAGTGTGGGTAGCAAACAAAGCGTTCTGGGTCATAATGTCATTTTCTGTTTGGTGCTATTAAAGGCAGAGGTCACCCACAGAAAAGAGGCAGTGGCTTGAAATATTCAGTTTTTTTATGTATTTTCTGCAAAGAGAGAACATTTCAGCCGCCTTGTACCATTAGCTACCCTTACCTGCCGTGTAACCCCAGGGCAGACCTTAACAAACAACCCCCCTGAAGCATGTAATTTACTGTGCATAGAGAAGCTCAGGGTACTTTTAGATTAATAGCGTGCTTAAGTTTGCAAAAGTACAAGCTGTACAAAAACATCTTGTGCAGTCATTTGGAGTTTAATAATAAAAAGGCTGTAATAATTAGCACCTTTCATGTTTTTAGTATTTTATTATTTACTGTAGTTTGAACACCTGATACTCACACTCAGCACACAATAAGATTTTGTTTGGCTCACAGGTAAATATCTGTTATTAAAGTCTTTCTGATGATGCACACTTAGAATAATTTCAGTGTGGAAACTATATGGATATTATTCTCATTTTCATTCAGATCAAACATCTGTTTCATCATAAGATAAAAGAGATAACTGATAACAAGTTTGATTTAATGTGACTTGTTCCTCTAAGAGAATCCAAACCACGAGAACATGATGCCCCCCCCACAGCACAACAGAGACATCTGGTCTCC
Organism: Simochromis diagramma; assembly: GCF_900408965.1. Lineage (NCBI taxonomy): Eukaryota > Metazoa > Chordata > Actinopteri > Cichliformes > Cichlidae > Simochromis > Simochromis diagramma. Next base: position 7,585,427 of record NW_024387375.1, read on the forward strand.
TCACTGTGGGACTTTTTAAAAACATTTTTTTTGTCAACCACTTGATATTTACAGGTTTATGGGTTTTAATTGGTTTTAATGATAATGTGCGTTGTGGCACTAAAATCTGTTCCTTCATGATTTTTCTTTTATGATGGCTTTAATGAAATGAAACCATGAGAAGTTCACCCTGTCCTTCACAACTGCTCCTCACTCTGACTTGATTTAATCAAATTGTAAGACAGAGTGTCGAACGGCATACTAATGCTCCTCAGAAATTAACTGCTCTATTGAGAACCTTTGTCAGATAAGAATATGCCCGGTGTTATCGAGATGTGCATTTGATCTGCCTGCTCACACCAGAGTTCGAGTTACACTGCATCACTGACCTCTCTACCCTGTTTTATCACTATCCCTGCTTTTTGCTTTGTTTTCCCACCTCTTTGTGTTTCTTTGACCTCAAACTTAATATCATTTTGTTCAATAACCAATCCTATGTGCCTTGCACTTTTCTTACATTCTCTTTAATCTTTCATCTGTCGCCCTTCCTGTCTTTTTTTTTCTCTGCAGGCATCAGAGCTGGGAATGCTGTCAGTCTACTACACTTACATCTTCACCTCTCTGGTAAGAAGACGGAAAATGGCGTGGGCGTAACATGTTGATTTCGAGCGCTGTATTAAAATAGTACTTTAATTGATGCTCCTGCCTTGAATGAGTGATTGAGTGGATAGAGCTCTGACAGAGAAATTGTAGAGCTTCATTTAATCAGGGCTTTACAGGCAGTTTTTTTTCTGCTCGTTTAATGTGACTGCAAATTGGAGACGGAGTACAGTTGCCATTCTGGCCTCACTCACTGGGTGAAGTGCACTTCTGGACCAAACAAATAAATATTACTAATTATTATAAGTCATACTGCCGCAACTGCTGGTGTTGTTTGTGCTGCCATTTGTCTTGTAATTATAATTGTAGAAAGCCAGACGGGACCTGTTGAACGAATGAGGAAGTCATCATCATTAGAGTCTTTCTTTGTTTTTTCTGATCAGTCTTGCTGTGACTCATCCATCCTTCCCTCCATTTGGCATTTTCGGGGGGCAAAATCTGGGGTCTCTCTCTCGACAAGTCATCGTTCTATCACATGGGTTGTCTTGCTGCTTTTAAAGCTGAACTTACCTTTTTCCACATGGATTTAATCCCATTGCATTACATACTGTGAAGTGCACAGTTGCTTACTTTGATTATTGTGTTACTTCATTACTAGGTGTTGTATACTGTTTACAGTCACACTGCCTTTAAAAGAGGTGACAGCAGCAAACAGAGAAAGAGCTGAGGAGGCAGCTAAAGTAAAGGCTTCCTCACAAAGATGCTTTCGAAGCAGTAACAGGCCAACAGCTGAATCATTATCACTGAAATGTCTAAGAGGCATTTCTTGAATATTTAATGTCCACTGGGCATGCTTAAAAACAAGCTTTTGCATGTTTTGTTACATGTGCTAAAAATGAAAAGGAAGTAATGGCGTTTGGTCACATAAAGGTTAAGGGATCCGTGAAAGTTATAGGACGATCGTAACGAAAGCGGCTTGGAGAAAATTTGATGCTACAGTAAACTTAGAAGATAGCTGCTCCCTAATAGAAATTAATGAGGTTCAAAACACTTTGCTCTAATAGTGCTGTAGAGATTATTCATATCAAGCTGATTTATGACTCATTAGGAGTGGGCTGCTGCCATCTTCATGTTTTCCTCCACAGTCTTTGACATAGTCACTTCTCTTATTGTAGCTCTCCTTTCTCTTCTCTCTTTGTTCAGCCTGCTTGTTTTTCTCTTGCCTCCACACCTCAATAAGATCATTGTCATCTGTTTCTTCCTTTGTTGCGATCCACTTGCAGACTAGCAGGTCTGCTGAAGAGTGGAACAAAGCACAGATTCATGGCAGATACAAGATGATGACCACAACCACCCTCTTACTACCATTACCACCATTTTCTTTATAAAAAGAAAAGAAGAAGAAAAGAAGAAGAAGCAGCTATTGCTTAGTGACAGCATTGTTAATAGTTTCAGCATCATTAAAATGGTCAGCATCGTGCCCCTGGTGTCATAAAACGGGGCGTGTGGAAAACCGAGAGTGCAGGACTCAGCAGACACAACATAACTTAAAATCATTGCTTTTATCGTGCAGGCAAAAGAGTAACAGAAGCAGAATAGTAACAAACTAACTAACCAGAGTACCATAAGCTATACACACCACGATGGAGGATGTGACACAATACAGAGAGAGGAGATTGGGGTAGAGTGGAAACGCCTGGGAACGCATCTGAATAGAATCTACCTGAAATGACACAGGAACCAGAACTGACACTTGACAAATGCAAGATGGGACTATCAAAATAAAACACTAAGTAACACCCAGGCTAAGACATGTGAATTTGACAAGATAGAGAACACAGACGGCCATGTAGACAGAATGCAGACAGACCAAAAAAGACGCAGGACATCACTGGGGAGACCAAAGGTAAACAAACAATGAAACGAGACTAGGACAGACTGGAAATGAAAGCAGAACTAAAAATAAAACAAGAAAAAGTAACACTAGAAAATAAAATACTCAAGAATTAGAACATAAACGATCTTGTACCTTTAATGAAATAAATAACAAGTCCAGAAAAAATCTCGAAATACTGGGTTAAGGACCCAGGACCATGATACCTGTCAGGCTGAGATGTGATGCTGAAGCTGTAAGTGGAGAAAATAGAAGGACGTTTGTGTCCTTAGATGTTGTAATAAGTGATTCATCCTATTTATTGTGCTCTTAATGGCCGTGCCGATTGCGCATTGTGTTCGTCACACACACATACACACACAAATAAAAACAACACAAAAGAGGACGAGAACAACTTCCATTCTGTTCCATCGCACTTCATTTCGTTGTGCCTGTTTTCCAATCTCACTGCGATAGTACATTTCTAAAATAGCAATAATACGCTCAATGCCTGTGTTTTTTTTCATGTACTTTTTGAAGTATGCTGCCATTTCACAAAGCCGACCTGTGGGGACGTGGAAATTAAAATGTTTATTTACACATCACGGTCAAAGTCGTTTCCATTTAAGTCCAACAGTATTAATTATTTATGTTTATAGTCTCAGATCACAGCAGCAAGCTCTCGTAGCTGGCTTGATTTATTAAATTTTTTTTTAAATACTATGAACTCAGGTAGATGAAGACACCAGCAGCTTTTTCATTCTGCCTTCTCATTTTAAATAGTTTTGTCACCAGCATGTTTTATCACACATATCTAGTCTCCAATAAATAATAAAATGTAATATTGGGTTAATAGTCTGCTACTAAAAAATGAAAACAAAATTATAAGGAAAAAACCCAAAACATCTCTGTAGCTTACACACACTGACCTGCAAGATAAGTTGGATAGATGCATAATTGTTCATATTATTATTATTATATTCATTCATCCACTTCATTAGGTATACCTTTCTACTACCCAGTCTCACCCCATTTGTCCTTTAAAGTGCATTAATTCTTTAGGGGTAGGTGCAGCAAAGTGCTGGAATTCACTCAATGAAGGTGTACCTAACAAAGTGGCTGGTGAGTAAATTTTCATATATTTCAATATGAGACTTATAAAAGAATAGACTGAGAAAATAGGTCATACTTTTTTCACTGATATTTGAGGAAAGGTGCATCAGTGTTATCCATCTTAATTCCTGGCTTGTTTCACTCTGGATTCTTTAAGTCTGCAGAATCTGCCGAACACATCCTTGATCCTTTCGTGGCGATCACAATATCGGCAAGGCCTTGTGGTTTCTGTGAGTTTCCCCTCACTGTCAGCTAAGTAAATACATGAAGTCCACATTGACGAAGCAAGAATGTGACTGGTTTTACCAGGAAGAACGTCTCAAAAAAGTCTTACAGCAATAAAATCACTACTTTAACAACTTTCTGGTTAAATTCAGAGTAAAGCATAATGCAGAGAAGTGTATCCAGGCAAGCATGTAATTGACACTGTATCCTTTGATTTTATTCCAAAAGACGGTCATGTGATCATTTGGCTAGATTGTCCATCCCTAGTTGGCACATGAAACCCCAAAGGGAGCTGTAGATGATAAGTGCTTTTCATTTATAACTTGTTTAATTTATTAAAAGTGAAATAACTTCTAAATATGTATTTTGGTGATAGCTCTTGAACCACAGGCACATGTGAAGCAAGACAGATGATAAAGATAATTGTGGTAGAGTCAGTAATATCTGGTATGTATGTACAGGTGGTATGTTCATGTTCATGGGTGTGAGAATGCACAGCGTATATGTGTGTACTCTCCTAATTATCTAAAAACAATATCCAAACATCATCTGTACCACTTTTTGTTAACCCTCAGCCGTAAAAAGCTGATAGGGTATTTCTAAATTGAGAGCATTTGTGCGTCTACTAAAAATCTCAAATGATTTGAAATCTCAGTGATCTCGACCTCAAGGTTATGAGGTCGAGAGCAGGTCAGGTTTTTTGAAAAACCAGTAAATGAAATGACTCAAGAAGGAAGTCAGCTAGGACTTGAACAGTCATACAACAGGTGCATTTACTAAAAATCTTGGACAAGTTTCAATCCCGGTGGCCTTGACCTCGAGGTCAGAGGTCAACTTGTGATGATTTCATTCATTTTTAATCAAACATAAGCTGAGGGCAGTTTTTATTGACTGCATGTGTTTGATATGCTGCACTGGCAGCTTTATGTTTTTGAACTCTTCATCCATAAAAACATTCACTCAAGCCTCAAAGACCAAGGTCACAAATCATATTTTTGGCGATAACTCAAGAACTTAATTATGACAATATTACACACAGATGTAAAATATGATAAAACGATGAAGCAATGACATTTTATCTCCAAACGTTGAAAAGTCAACAACTGAGGCCTGATAATACTGGCAGAGGCATACAACCATGAGTGAATTAACAACAGCTTTTTTATGGCGATGGCCTTAGATTCTGGTGATCTTTAGTTATCCTGTGCAGGCCGATCGTTTCACCCACTGATGATACTTGAAATTATGCAAAAACGAAAGCAAAGTTCAAATGTGTCGCTAACCTAGAACATAATCTAAAACTGTGTCTCTCGAACGGGAACATTTAATATGTCTTTTGATCAAAAGAACATCTAATCTGTCTAAATTGCTGTCAACAGTTTTCAGTTTGGTTATGCGCATAATTGCACGGTGGAGCAAGTGAAAGTTAATCAGAGGGCTTGCAGTTTCGTGTCAAGTGAAAAGCAGTTGCTGAGGGTAATGCTGATTGGGAATTAGCTTCTAAAAGGGTGCATGATGTGGTGGCCTCGCTGATCACGCAACTTTGCGTATTAGTATTTTAAAGAGGTCTTGTGTCCTGATAAATCTGCATTTCTAGATGTTTTTGCCAAAAAAAGTAAATCCTGGTTAATTGAGGTAACCTGCTGTATTAAGTCACTGCCCACTCGTCTAGACAACAGAGGCAGTGCTGAAACTAGATGGCAACAAGCAAATGAGTTTGGAGCGTCGCTATATAAATATTGTAATAACATGACACGTTAACTGGCTAATGGACTCTGAGCTGAACATCGAGTTGGGCATTTTTTAAATAGCCTCCCCCTTTCCTCCTCTCACATGGCCACTTGATCCAGGTGGGACTCTCTGCTAGTATAATAAACTATATGACTCAAGCACATTATTGTTACTGTGTTAAAATGTGCTTACGCTGAAGGATCTTTCTAAAGGTTTTTTTAATTTATCGTGCATCTTATGCAGTAAATACATTAACATGCTGCCACAATCATTTCAAATACATAACATACAATTAAGGGCCCTGAATTTCCAGCCAGAGTCCCTCCTCCTTACCACCACCCAGCCTCCACAGTGCACCTCTTAGGTGTTTCAGGCATGTGTATCTGGGAGCAGGCCCAGAGGAAGACCCAAAACACATTGGGGAGGTCTCTTGGCTGGCTTCAGAATGGCTTGGATAATGGATGGATGGGTACCTTTTTTAAATTTTTTTTTATTTTTAGGTTTTAGCTTCTGTGAAGCACTTTGTGATTTTTATCTTGAAAGGTGCTATATAAATAAAGTTTTACTTACTTACTTACTTACCTAATACCATTCTTCTCCCTAAAGTTTCTAAACCAATAAAAAAAAAAACAGATGAAAAAGACAAGCAAATGTCTCCAGTCCTCTCTGGTTCACAAACTGATGCATGTTGCAGAGGGATGATTCAATTTAGAACGAGCATTCATTTAGAACGAGTCATATTTAAGATACCCGAATGAAACACTGTGTACTTAAATTCAAACATTCATCATTACCTCCACAAAGAGGATCACATGATGGGTTTTGGTTTGCATGTCCGTCCGTTAGCAGGAGCTCGGCCAACCTTAGAAGTGATGTAAAGAAGTTATTCTTTTCCACAGTGAGATTGGCAAATCTGACATTTTTTGCTATATCTTTGTGAATTCTGGGATTCGTTTATATGCATGCTGTGAAGGAATTATCTTGAGCTCTGTTTGAGGTACTGCATGCAGTCTTGGTCTGTTCTTGTTATTACAATTGATTGTAAATGTATGGATTTCTAAAGAAGGCCATGCAAGATTAATTATGCATGTTTTAACAATGTTTAATGCAATTACTAGCAATAAATGCCATTGTAGTTGTTAATTGTTTAAATTATTGCTCTGGAACTCCACAGTTCCCTCACAAATTGGTTAGTCCGATAAATCGGAGTCGTCCTTAAATTTCCCATTCATTTGGCGTCTGCTCTCTCCCTCTCCTCTTTCTTTCCATTCAGCTCCTTTTGTCTCTTTATTTTGTCCAACCATTCCCTGCTTCTGTCTTCTTCCTCTGCTGACAGTTCATTTGTATCTGGTCCTGACATCCCTGACTAACGACCTGCCAGACTGCTCCCCTGCCTAATCTGTTTTCCCTGAATCATCATCTCAAGACGCTCATCAACGTCTTCACGCAGCTACCCATCACGAGGGGAGGGTTTGTCATGCCTACTTAAGGATTTGACTGTCTTCACTCTTTGTTTTGACTTTGTTTGGTTTATTCTGTTTCGAGCTGAGGTTATTAATCTAGAGTGAGAAATTAGGGAAGGAAGAAGTGGTACAGATGCTCCTTTCCCCCCCTTATCATCATCATCAAGTAGAATTATTGTACTGCATTCTGGTGAACGCAGCCTGATGTTTCCAGCTATGCAATGTACAATTCAAATGTATCAAAGCAACATGAGTTGTTTCCATCATGCTTCTCAGCTATTGCTCTTTGTTTGCTAATCTGCATTACTTATAAATGGCAACCGTCCATGTGCCTGTAAGTTCTATTTGGAGATTAGAAATGTGAAAGAGTGGCCATTCATTGACTATTCATTAGCGCTAATGATATTCGCAGGATGCTGCCTGATGTACAAGGGTCTTTTTTCTTCTTCTTTGTTCATCTTTGTCTCTTTGTTCAAAGCCATAACAATTTAGATATTACCACCTCAAATTAGCTTCTGAAACATGCTGCTCACTGCATTAATGTTGCTCTGTGATTTCAGAGACTCTGGTCCTGGATAATGTAGTGTTTAATCTAGGAACACAAATTCCCTTTAGTTGATGGTGAATTAGACACACAGGTGATGAGGTGGAAAAGGCACATGGGCATCACTCAGAGAGTATCAAAAATTGTTTCTTTTACTTTACGCGATAAAGCTCTCCGTGCCAGTTTATTTTCCACACTCCCCATTAAGTCCACTTAATACCAACTGTTAATATCCTGAGCCTTAATTGTCAGATCTAATAGAAATCTTGGCCCTTGGGTCACAGTGAGTGGAGAGATTAAAAGACAAACATGATTCATGAAAAGGGTGGGAAACCGTAGAGCTCCGCGGGGCTTTCACGGCTTCTCTCTGTGAAAAAGACGACTTTGTGGTTCATGGATCGCGAGTGGCCGGCATCATGCAGCTCCTTCAGCTTGCACGTAATGGAGCACGCACGCACACAGCTCCTGCACGTGCACATTACAATCTGATCGGCGCATGCACGCAGACGGTCAAAACAACCAAGAAGTGCACGAATCCACTTAGGCGCACACATTTGCCGACACACACACGTAGCCCGCAGCCCCAGCCCCGCTCCACGGCTTCCATCTGGGTGATTTGTGTCCCGCGATCCAGGCTACTCTGCACGATTGAATAAATCACATCAGGTTGGGAGTGACTCATCGCATGTTGACGGGACGCCTAATGTCATTTGAAGGTTAGGTGAGCACGAGATTGGGCCTAGCAGCGCCTCCTCTGACACACTTTCACGTTGCGATGTTGTTTTGAGTCTTGATGCAAGCGTGCTATCTCTCTATCTGTCTTTTTTCTTTGTTACACACACACACACACCCACACACACTCTCATCCACGCAAAACAATCCAAAAACACACTTTGACACACTGTGCCGGCTGACATATTATCCTTCTGTGCAAAACGGGGGCCATCAGTTCAACCCCCAACCCCACCCCCCTACATATACCCCCTCCGCCTGTTTGTTTTGTTCTTCATGTTCCATTTCCCCTCCGCATACCCGTGATCCCTCTTGTCACTGTAGTCATTGTCACGCATCCATGCCTGAAAAGCTGCCAACGCACTTCCTGCCTGTCACACACGCACACACAAGCACACAGTTGCGCGCACATGAATGATAAAACTCAAATAAATAAACTCATGAACACGCTCACCCGCCCGACATCCCCGTCCCTCATACATACATACAGCTGTAACATCTTGGCCTGCTTATCTACCTGCCTGTCTGTCTGCCTCGAGGAAGTAAGATGTGTAATTTCTGTCATAAACCAACAGCAGTGATAAAACAAACTGGCTGCGTTTCCACACTCGGATCCAATACAGACAAATAAACTTACAGCAATCCAAAGCTTTCCTTCCCATTCTCCATCCATATGTGTTAAAGAGCTAATTGTCAGGTTTGTATGGAAGGGTGATGATGGGTGTGAGGTTTTACTTCTGAGGCATGGCCGATGCTGTTATTCACTAGTTAATCCCTTTTCTTACCCAGACACTGACGTGCTCTCTGCCATTTGTTCTTGGCCAGTTGGGGTTCTGGGCTCGACATGCTCCATGCCTCTAATTATTCCTCCCAATGCTGTCAAACGATAAAATACTCCGTGACTGAATGTGCCACTAAAGCGCAGATGAAATGTAACGCCCGCCTTGCCAGCTGCGCAAACATAATTTCGTAAATTTCCCTTTCTTATTCCAAATATCGTCTGCTTTTTGTGCAGTTTGCTTGAATAAAGAGTGATAGATAATAGTTGCCGTCTGTCCGTATAATTTCACCTCTTTTCTTTCTGCCAAAAACACGCATCCTGCATCCTTTCTCTCTCTCGCTCCGTGTCTTTCCCTCTGAGTGTCTCTCGCTGTGTCCTGCTCTCTGGGCGTGTCTGGCCTTGATAACAAACAAAAAAATATTGTCTAGGTAATACAGAATTCAATTTCACAAGTTTATTCTTCTGTTTAAATTTCTTGTCCCATATCTGCGAATGAATGGAGGAAGCAATCCTATAAAAAAATAAATAAATAAATAAAACACTTCACATCAACCTCACCCTCCATCTCCTGTGTGCACCGTGGTACAGAAGATTTATAAACCCAAAGTAAGTCTTGTCAGTCAAACTGCTTTAGAGAGCAGCCACTGTGACTGTGAAAATGATTGGGATTTAATTAATTCCCCTCCACGGCTTATGTAAAGTTCATATTTTCCTGTTTAGACACAGAGTTTGAGAATCAATCAGCTGAGTAATAGAAAAGGTAATAGGCTACGTGGACGGTGACAACAGAGAGCGGCAACCAGCCAGAATATAAACTATGTCATTATTATGTCAAAAACAAGTCTGTGTCACCAAATATTGTTGACCTGCTACTTGTTTGCAACGCAAAGATGACATCTAAACTTTGCTTACAATTGCATTTATTGACTTAGTGCTGGAGGGGGTGGCATAAATACTGTCCATAAACAAATGTAATCCCCGAACTGAAGGGGGAATTGTTTAGTGGCTGTAACTGATGCACTCCTAACGTAGACATTCATCCTAATGTTTATAAATTGGCCATTTTATAATATTCCTGGGATCGGGTTGACCTCGTGAAGGTGGAAAGGTGGTATTGTTTGTTTCTTAGCTAGTTTGGTTTCAGATGTAAGCTTTACTGGGAGAATATACATCAGACTGTAGAACAGAGATTGATTTGCAGTTAGGTACATATGTGTTTGGACACCACCACAGTGGATTTTAATCAAGTGCAGACTTTTAGCTTTATTCTAGTGGTTCAACAAATTAACTGTATAATATTTAAGAATTATAAATATTTATATGTGCAGTCCACTATTTTTAGAGGCTCAAAAATAAACAGAATATGACTGAGAAAGAGCTGCAGTGCTCAGGTGAGGACTAAAAATAGGATCTGGAAACTTCTATTTGGTAACAAATCAGTTAAGAACAAAGAGGCAGGGGTGTCACTATCCAGCTCTGGATTGGCTGATGTGGTAAACGGGGTCATCTACAAATTGGAAGGTTGGTGAGTCAGTTCTTAGCTCCTGCTTAGTATCTTTAGAAGTTGCACCTGGCGCACCCGTTGGATTGTGAATGTTGGGTTAAAGTGCTTAGATACAGCAGACAGTGTGTGCGATATGGAGAATGAGACTTGAGGTTTCATTCTTTTAGCACTGCGAGTGGTAAAAGTGAGTAAAAGGCACTTTATACGTACCAGTTCATCATTTTACCATTTAGAATCAAGAGAGGCCTTCAGGAAACACAGAGGGTTTACAACATAATGCACCGACTGGTTACACTGAAGGGCAGGAAGACCAGATCAGACCCTGTCAAAAAAACCTCTTTGGACAGATGAAACCGAGATGAACTTGTACCAGCATGATGGGAAGGGAAAAGTATGGAGAAGGAGAGAGCGAGCTTGTGATCTGAAGCATACCACATCATCTGTCAAACATGATGGAAGCAGTTTTACGGCACGGGCATGCATGGCTGCCAGTGGAAATAAGTCACTAGTGTTTACTGATGATGTCACCGCTGGAAGAAGCAGCAGAATAAATTGTGAAGTGTGCAGGAATATACTTCCTGCTCAGATTCAGTCAAATGCTGCAAAAATATTAGGACAGACTCTCACAAGGCACATGGATAAAGACCCAAAGTGGCAAAAAGCCACTCAAGGCAAAAAAAAAATGAATATTCATCAATGAACAAGTCAGTCACCTGATCTAAACCCCACAGAGCATGCTGTTATGTTGTTAAATCCAAGACTGAAGGTAGGAAGACACCAAAAAAGCAGCAACTGAATGTAGCTGGCAGAGCTCCTCAAGGGAAAAAAAATACAGCATTTGGAGACGTTCATGGGTTCTAGACTTCAGCCAGTCATTGCAAAGGATTTTCATCCAATTATTAAAAATAATCCTTATGTTTAAAGTGATTAGTTTGTCTAATTACTTTTGAGCCTGGGGCACTGTGTCTGAAAATGTCTGTAATTCCTAAACAGTTAATACAAAATCTTTCTAAAACCCCTTGAATTAAAGCTGAAAGTGAAACAAAAAAGAGTCAGTGTCCAAAACCTTATGGCCCTAACTGCAATTTTAATAAATCAACTAAATCCCAGATAATCTTGATTGCTCTATTAAAAAGCTACTGATGTGGAGTGGCTGTATTTACATTGTTTAAGTTGCCTAGAAAGAAAGGAGCAACAGCAGAAAACCTAGTAAACAGTTTCTTCATTATCAGCAATCTCCATGACTTTATAAACCAAAAGTGCCCAGTGTGTGAAATCATAGGCTCACAGCCATTATACACACTTCACATGTCAGCTGCAGACAGCTAGATACTTTAATAAGTGTGCACCCTTTCCTCGTTTGGTTTTGATTTAGATGATATTTTATTAAGACCGCCATCCATACGCTGAGTGGCTGGTCTCGTTCATTCTGTGCAGTCTCTCAGCACCATTAGCTATCCAATAACATCATTAATAAGGGAGTCAAAAGGCTCGACCATTCTGTGCTTTGAATTTTAGGGATGAAAATGTATTATGGGTGAGAAGTGTGAGCCAGCTCAATAAAATGAGATTTAAATGCATTTTATTGTTTAAAAAAGGGAGAACAATACTCCTTGAATTTCCTTGAAGTCATCATCCACTGTTGAAGTAATAATATCAACCTGCATCAGGGCCCAGGGAACCTTACTATGCATTCATCTTATATTGCAGTTTTTTTTTATCCAGTTTTAGGAGTTGCAGGCAATCTTCTGTTTCATTAAACAGCAATTCTTCCATTTTTTACGTGAAAACAAACACAAAAAACAGGAAATTTTGATGGGTTGATTTTTGCAGACCTCTCTGACATGGCGACTGAGTAAATTGCCTCATTCGCACTTGCAATCAGTTCATTAAACACTATATCTGATTGCACAGACGATTAATAATCTGGGTCTCATTCATGTCTTAATCATTTATTTATTGCCACAGAAGACAATCGACTTTATTAAAATATCATCTTTCGTAAGTTCCATTTAACTGTGGCAAATAAGCAATTGGAAAACGCCTCTAAGGGTTTACAGTTATGATGCATTATTGCTGGCTTTGTATGGTGTGATGGAACCAGGAGAACAGACACCTACTGTGCCAAAGACACCTTTTATATGAATTACTGTGCTACAAAAATCAAGTAAAATCAAGTCTGTTTGATTCCACTCAGATTAGCATACAAACGGGTAGCTATTTTAAGTCTAAAATATGGCCATTGGAGGACAGATTAGATACCTAGTTAGTCATCCCTTCGCTAATCACCTCTTCACAGAGGGGGAATGATCTCTTTTAAGTCTTGTGCTCTGACTTTTCCATTGTCTCACATAAAGCGAGGGGAATGACAAATGCATTCACATGCATATCAGCATTCGTGAATGGCATTCATTAATCATTTATGTCTAATTTTAAGGATTAACAGGTCGGGGCGTGAGGTCTGTTCACATTCAAGTCATTATAATTTTATTGAGACTCCGGGAGAACTGATTGAAAACATTTAGACGTTTACAAAGCTTCACATTAATGGGAAAAAATGGAGTGTTCGACTGCAGAGATTGGGAAGCGTCTATGCGAGAGACTACCGGCAACCTGGAGTGTTTAAGATGTAAGTCAGACCTCTAAGCCTTATCACTCTAAACATAACTTTTTAACAGTATTAAAACACACCCTGAGAAGGCTTGCTTACCATAAAATTATTAGACTTGAAGTGCCCCAGTCTCCTTTTATCTTTAGAGATTAGCCAGACAGTAGCGGCGTGTTTGTTAAATGAAAGTAAACAATTTAGTGTAGCGTTCCACTTTCCAGACTCGGGCCTTGGTATGTGTAGGGAGTTATGGTGTATTGATTACTCTGCGTCTGCCCTATTACCGCCAACTCTCCCTGTGAGCCCCATGTCTGGATGACTCAGTGTTGACAATTGTATTACAGCCTATTATCTTTCAAATCCCAGATCTTGAATTACAGCCTACCAAGGGGTCTGATTTGGAAAGTTGAAATTGGTTGCTGACTTCATACCTGACTTCCTCTCTGTGCTCCATAACTTTCTTTTTTTTGCTGTCCTCCATCACTCCCATAATCCCTCCCTTTACCTTTCACAACATTTTATGTGAAATTTATCAAAGATCTTGCATGTCCACTTAGTTAGGAGCTCCTCTCTACTCCTAAATTATCACCATCTATGTGTTCTCCCAAGACTTTTGTGCACGTTTGTCACTGTTTAACATAAAAAGGTCTTGACAGTTAAGAGTTAAAGGAACTTAAGGAAGTTTTTTTCTTTTTAGCTGTAAATCAACAGCAGACAGGCCAACATGTTATTGGACAGATACTATTTTTTACTTATACTCATATGATTGTTTTTAATTAAAACCTAATAAGTGTGCATTTGCTTGTGTTTCTCAACCCATGCGTCTTTTTGCATTTCTGCAAGTTCTGCCAATGATTTTGCTTTGTACCCCATTTAGCGCCTGCCAGAAAGTCATTAGTGATGTGCAGAGCAAACATGTCCAGCTCTTTGCTGTTTTAATAAGTCTGATGGAGCTTTTATTTTGATGAAACACATAGCTGTTATTGTGACAGAGAAACTAAATGCTGTCGAGCGTAACTGATCTTTGACCTGATCACATCTAGTTGTTTATCCGCCTACAATGCTGTCTTAAAGGCAGGTATTTTTTTATTAGTTTGTTTTTCTGTAAAATTATAAAAGTATAAACCTCTTATAGAGTGCCACTGTGGTGTGGTGGTCAGCTCTCTGTGGAGTTTGAATATGTGGGTCATCTCCAGGTGCTCTTGCTTCCTTCCACATTAGATTCATTGATGTTTCTGCTGATTAAATGTGAACCTGAATGGTTGTCTGTGCTAGCTCTGAGATGTCCAGGGTCTACCCCACCTTTTCCCGTAAAGCTGTTGGGGTAGGCTCCAGCCCCCACCCCCAGAACCTTAAATAGGCAGTTAAAATTGCCTTGATGGATGCGAACACTTATACGTTATTAATCTTAGCATTATGTGCTTTAGAAGATGCACCTAAAAGTGACTCTTCTAAGGAGATGGTAATCTTAAGATCCTGTGCTAGAGCTGATTTGGGAATTTAACTCATTTTATCTGTATTGCTATCGCAGTATGAATATGACTTCCTAAACCAGATGGCTTTCATTTCAGTTTGAGCTGTTTGTAATGCCTGTGTATACTGTATGCTTAACAGCTTAACAGCGTTCCCATCAGCCTGCTGATCCAATTAAATTGGTTGCAGATTTGGCAGCGTGGTTTTTGTTTTTTTGTTTTTTTTGACTGAGCCGAGAGTAGCGCAAAGAATTTATAGGAAGATGCTCGCGCTCTAAATTACAGTGAGAAAGCTGAAGAAAAGCTCCCCAAACACAGTAAACCAAGGAAATAAAAGCAGTTTCACACAGAATCTGCACTGATGGCCACTGAGGACAGAAAGCAGCTACAGGGGATTACTAATATATCTTGCATTGAAGCCAGAGAGCGCCATGCAATATAATGAAGCAGAAAATTAGATATAAAACAGAAACAGAATGCTTATGCAAAAGCAAATGTGAACTTGGCAGAAAAATCTCCCGCTTTATGGCACAAAAGATCACAGGGAGCCCCCGTCACCATCAATTCAGCCACTATAGCACTGAGCTATAGCAGATTAAATATGGTTAAATATCGTTTTGTCTAGAGAGCAGAAAATTCTGTGTGTTGGTTACAGTGAGCTAAAACAAATCTCAACATAAAGTGTTAGACGTCATTCGTAACCATTTAGCCATACCAGCATTTTTTAAAAGTGTGCTCCTCTCCTGCCGTGAATCTTCTAACGCATAGTGGAACGTCTGGTCCCAAAGCTGAGGGTTGCTTGGGCTTGATGGCAAACACTCAGGTGATCGATGTGAAACACTCCAGGCCTCGCTGATATGAACAGAGCTTAGATGGAGTCTCATCTCCATTATCTGCTGCTCTCCTCCTGTTTTCCCCCCCTTTCCTGGGCCAGTAATTCAGCCACTCACTGCCGAGTCTCCAGCACTTTGGAGGTGAAACTCTGCAATTAAAAGAAACGTTCATAAGTAATTTGAAGGGATTATTTCTAAAACTTTATAGGGTTTGTTTTGTTTCATTTTATGTGCTTTTTGTTCCTTTAGAAATTCTGCTGGGGTTCAAATGAATTCGATTACCGAGAAGAGATAGACTGTTTCACATTCTAAACATATGCTGGTGCCTGCAATATTCATGGTGTTTTTGGCCTCCGCCAGTCCAAGAATTATTCAGGGCATAAGGTCTCTGGCTCACAAATAAGATGTTACTGTTGCAGGTCAGACATAATTCTATGAATAATGGAATAAAATTGCCCATTTGTTTTCAACACTCTGCAGGAATGCTGCCAGATTGTTTTGATGTATGCAGCTATTAGAAGCTTTGAAACAAAGCTCATGTATCAACCCCAGCTTTCTACACCAAGATATATGGTATGTTAATTTCATGGTCATCTCACAGTGAATTAAACTAGGTGGCTGCTAGAAATGATGTAAGTGACATGTTAGTGCCCCGTGCAAGAGAAATGACTTGGATCCAGTCCATCCGCATTCAGTGAGCAACGTTGTCACCGCAACTAGTGAGTAATTGGAAGAGCTACAATTACAGTTTTCATGTCCAACCCTGCAGCAGCACCAGTATTTCGTGAACAAATAATTCAATAAATCAATTATCCAATTTTGCTATTACATTTCAGGTGCATAACAAGTCCGTATTCATGACATGCATCATTCGATCACGACGCCTCTCGCCGCCTCCTCTCCGCCTGTCCCGCTCTCACTGAGAACACCGTAATTAAGCAGGAGGCTTTAGAGCTCAGCCTAAATTTACATGGTAACTGATACGAGCGTGACTTACTGCCAAAAACACCACATGAAGAGTCCAGCTTATAGAGAATAATCAGTACACCACTAGAAATGGATTTCATCACAGAGCGACGACCAGACTCAGGCCTAAAGGTTTGAGCATGTTGTAGCCTTTGTCCAGAGTGGCAGGAGGGAAGTCATTAATTAGCACTTTATCATTAGGAAAATCAATATGCAATTTGCAGGAATGTTACTCAATCATAGCCTACTGGAGTCTGTTTTCTCTTTCACAGCGATACCACGCTGGATAAGGGGTGGAGAGGACTTGTCTTTCTTTTTTTAAAAATTGTCAGAGATGATTATCACTGCTGACAGCTCTGACTTCATCTGCGTTTTGCAGAGCAGAAAAAATGAAGCCTTTAGAATCGGAGAAACTTTGGTATATGCCACGTGCCTACTTGAAACTGCACTGATCAACATTTTTAACTAACAGTGTATAAAAAGAGGTCTTTATAAAAGACCCAGAGAGATATATGACACTGCTCCGCAGCTGCCCTCATACCTCAACTCTTAGTCTGAACTTTTTGGGTCTGTTAAATCTTTTTTTTCCTCAAACTGGCTTCCTCATCACAAAGCAGAGCAGTCACACTGGAAGCTAGCTTTTGAGCTAGCTAAAAGGCTAAACATACACTCTACTGATCTGGACGGTGTTGCCATAAAGCTGCCTGCTTAACTTATGAGATCAGATCAAGCCTGTTAATGCTTGTGGTGCTGTTTTAAGTTGATGACCTGTCCAGGATGTTTTGATAGAAACGGATCAAAAATGTTGTGAAATACAGTTAATGACTCATCTATTATTAGTCATATGATTTAATGCAAAATGTACTCAGCTTTCACTCCAGTGGCACATTGTGTGACTTAGTGCAAGTTCATCATGTTAGAAAGTGAAATCATCATTAGAAAAAGTCTTTGAATTGCTGGTCCAATTGCTGGTTGAAGAAGCAATACAATTGAGAAGTTTAAAAAAGCACCCTTCTTCTCAAACTCTCACAGTATTCTTGTTCCAAGGAATGAAAGCCAAAAAATTTGATTTGTTACTGCTCCCTTCACAGACAACGTAAAACCGCCTCTAACCAGACAGAATGAGAAGTGGAATGTCCCGATGCCCACCTGCGCAATAGTACAAGCACATCACAGTCTCTGTCCTGAGAAAGAGACACCTCACAGGTCATAAACCAGTGTCTTTATTCAGCTCTACCCACAAAACACTGGTCTCAACAGTAAAGAGTCAACTTAAGAAGCCAAATCGGAGACTTACTAAGAAGAAGAAAAGATTAAGATGAGTAAATGCAGAAATTAGAGAAAGGAATCGTGGAAATTAGTATCATGAACAGACAAATATGAATTTGAAGTGTTTTGGTCAAAGAGAGAAACATTTGAGAGACATAAAGATGTGAGAAATGTGGTAGTTGGGGAGTGTTTTAGTCATTGTATCAGGTAAGAGAGGTAAGAGGCAGACTTGTGTGCAGGCCACAGGGGCCAGCAAGAGGTGTTGCTTGCAGCCAGGTAAGGCAGGTAACTGCTTGGCCTCCAAACCAGTGGGGGGCCCTGAAAGTTGACAAACTACGGGAGCGGCAATGTTCAAAGTTTGCATAGGGGGATAGACCTGAGCTCCCTGAGGGAGACCGACCTTATTCTACTAGCACCCATTGCAAATGGTCTGTTTAAACAAAGCTAATGTCAACAAAAAAGCCACTTAATAAAGAGGAGTAGTGAACCTTCTGGGAGCTGAAAAAGAAAGGACAAAAGAGAAGAAGAAGGGGGAAAAATACCCAAGATAGTTTTGAATGGAGAAGAAAATAATGAATAAAATATTGTGCTAAATAGCTGGTAAGTGCTAATGGTCTCACCTTAAGTGTCAGGGAGAGGCATTTAAACAACATAACTTCCACTAGCATCACATGACAGGAAACTTTAATTACCTAGTGCATCCAGCTTTGTTGACCTGATGTGACTGAGTCAAGTACACACAGCTAGGAGTCAGAATCAGGGGACTAGCAGTTAGCATAGCTAGCATAGTGGAAGAAAGTAGAAGCTGGTAGTTTGAATATTACTACTTGATAACCAGGTAACTCCATGTTTGTTGTTATTGCCACATTAAACATAGTCTCTGCTATTTCAAGAATAATGTTACCTGTTGCTGTCAGATAATTTATAGCATAATGGTGATGAACACAATAGCATAAGCATGACTGAGGAGGAGGAGGACCCTGATTTTGTTTGGGCCTAAGCAAGTCAGATTTTGAGAAGTAACAAAGTCATTCTTCAGGTTGTGCAGCTAGTTTTAAAGGATGATCTCACTCAAAAACTACAAAAAAAAACTGGAAATATGTCAAGGATAGAGTGTGAGAGTGTGCTATGTGTGTATGGTTGTAATTCATTACCAGTTCATTGATGTGGTTTAAAGTCGGTTGTCTGTGCTTGAATTTGTTGTTAATGAAATAGCAAAGTGAGCTGAGCCAAATACCCCCTTGTCAAGGTTGGTTGCCCCTCCAGTCCATATGCTTTGGCACAGTCTCTGATAAGTGGGATCAAAAACAAGAAAGGCTATCAGTCTGCTTTCTAGTGCAGTGCCATACCCTGTGCATGCTGCTTGACTGGAGCAATTTTCCCTCTGCAAAAAAAAGTAAACATTGGCAGATTACTGCAACAAAATGACGGCTAGTGAGCCAAAGGCATGCAAAGCTAAAATTGCTGCAAATGGATGATTCTTGGATGAAATAAAAATTTGAGAAACAAACAAAAAGAAAGAAAAAACACACAAATGAATTGTTTCTGAACTTCCCAATTTTTTCTGAATACCATATCAAGTCATTTGACACATAAAATTTTGAGTTTTCGTTAACTTTTCTGGTTGACCATGAAGTTTTGAGGTAATATTTCAGGACAGAAAAACTGTCTCCATTCATAAAGGTGACACAAATAAGGGGGGTAAAAATCCTGATTTTATCCTTCTACAGGATGTGAAGATTTTCTGTTTGATAGCAGATTTGAAACATCAACTTTACTGGTTGCCAGTGTTTCAGTGTGATGTTGTGTTGCTCTCAAACAGCCAAAAATTATTTATTCAGACTGTATTTCTGCTTAGTAAGAGTCGAAACATTTAATCTACTTGTGCGACAGTCCTTAAAACTCATTTAATTTATGTAGAAGCCGGTGAGTCAGTGAACGTGTGACTGCGATTCATTGTTCTGACTCATTTGCCATTATTGCTGCATTCCTGTCTGCTGCCAGTGACCGGTACTTCTCAACTTCAGCAAACTCCATTAATTTTAATGCCACTTTTAACTTCTTTTAAGAAGTTTTTCAAACAGACAAAATGTTCAGATGACTCCAGCTCATTGAAATGCTGAGACCTTTGTTATTCAGCATCTGAAAAAAAGTGACAATATTGGAGCAGCACTCATTTCTTAACATTCCCTGCACAGCATGCATACAAAAGTCTCTATATAGCCAAACTTGCATTTGAAAGGCTTATCTAACAACTTCACATTTCTGGTAGAGATATCGGCGTTTCAGTAACACGGTGTTGTACCACGTGCAGCAGAGATGCATCCCAAATCAGCGGAGATCCCTGGTGCCTAAAGAATCGATATAATCTCAGCGTTTCTGTTCCGTTTAGGGAGATGTGATAAATGAGAGAGGACCTGAAGGATGCTGACTGACTTAAAGAAGTTTTTGATCCAATTCCGTATTCACTTATCGGTTTCATACAAGCTTTCATTGCAAAGGAATATGTCTGTGCATGGACACGGATGGCAGAGAAGGAGGAGTAGGATTCTTGACAGGGTGTCCACCTATAAGCACCGTCAACCCTCCTGGGATCTCATTATTCGCTGACTTCATTGTTATGAACACTGAGTGGTCACACATTTGGGTATTTTTGCAGGTGTGTGTGTGTGTGTGTGCATATGTGCATGTATGAATGGTCCAGTTATGTGAAAAGACCAAAAAAGAAGAGAAAGAAGAATCGTTGAAAGCCAAAGGATATGAAAAACCATCTAAAATGATGAAAGAGAAACTGAGAGAATAAAAAAGGAGTTGCACATAAAGGGTAGATAAGACAGGGGCGACTAGATTGGGAGGGTTTTCAGAGGGAAAAGGGTGAGAATTGAGGAGGTGAAGCAACAGTTTTTGGTTGGTTGGCTCGGGTCCCGACTGCTGATTGATCTCCAGGTGACAGCCGGTGTCAGGGGCCCTCGGCCAGGCTGTCATTCCCTTGCACTCTTACACCCTCGCACCCCCCCCCCCTCCTTCTCATCTTCGCTCTGTCGCTCTCTCTCTCCCGCCAGTGCATTTTAAGCTCTCACTTGTGCCAACTAATCTCTCACCTTCTTCCCTCTCCATTGATTCAACCTCTAGCTCTCTCGCTCTTTTTCTCTCTCTCTTTGCTCCTCATCATCATTCTGTTCGGCCGGCCTTTTCACCCCCTCGGTGGTGACAGTTGGTTTCTCTACTGCTCTCCTCTACCCTCCAGCTCTGCCTTTTTTGTTCTCCCACTGCTGGGAACCAAATGCTAAGCACTGCCCATTTCACACCAACTATTTGCCATGCAAGATGTGCTCGCGTGCAGGGCTTTAGTGTGTGCTTGTGCGTCCCCGTAACACGTATCCAAAAACATGTGTTATGGGGAGAAAACCCATAATATAAATCAATAACGGCTCGGGGTTACGTTAGGCAAGCCTGTGTAATGTCCTCTGAAGTCATGGGATCACAACTCCCCGTGTGTCTGTGTGTTTGAATTTGCATGTGCAAAGTGTCAGCGTCTGTGCCCTGAAAGCCCACAAATGCTGCACACCAGTTTTCTTCAGACACTGCCTCGGGATATTTTTGTGACCTTGGTCTTCAGTGACTACGTGTGTGTTTGCTGCTCAATTATAGGGATTTCATTTTCCTGTGTGTGGGCATGCTCATGCGCTCTCCAGTTTGTTTTTGTGCGTGTGTATGCACATGCATGCAATCAGGAACCCTTGAGGGGCATGTTTAATGATAGGCTCGTTTGCACAGCTCTGACTCTAATGATCTATTAAAGTACACTTAACCAGTAATTATATGGACAGTCCCCAAAGGCTTATGAGGCCCCAAAAGGGCCTGCTGAAGATGGAAGAAAAGCCCATGTATTTAATGGAATGCATGGGAATCGATAATGCTGCGGCTTTAAAAAAATTTTTACGTTTCTAAAGATATTAATGAATGAATAAATAAAGAATAGGTTCAAAGGAGACTTTTCTCCTGCCATGATTACATGCAATGTTAAACTTGAGACAGGGATTAAGTATTCCTCAGGCTTTGCGGAGGAACATGTAATCCCTGTCTTAGCTCTCCTCTTCTTCCCCTGGACTTGCAGGACTATATATTTAGTTCCAGCCTTGCAATTAAATCCACTTTTACAGTATGACCATTTTACATTGTATGTATTCAAAAGTCAAACGCAAACTTATGAGAGCCAGGCTAATAATTTCTCTGAGTTAAATGTTTTGAAATTCAATAGATACTAAAGATCAGGCAGTCTCTTTCCTAACAAGACCATTAGACCATTATTCTACTCATTAACAGGATTGTCTCCTGAAGTTCAAGAGCAGCTAGAAGCCCCTTAAACTTCAGTGCTACATCCTCTAATAAGGCGATTTTAAATGTGTTTCACGCTCTGCAACTTGAAAGTCATACTGGGCCAGGATGAATAACAATCCAGTCAGGGTGGAATTAAGCAAATAAAGTGTGCTTGCATAGTGATGGAAATGCAGGACTGTAAACACAAACTGCAGGAGCTGTCTTCAGTTAGTGTGTTAACAAAATCATTCAACAAACACTTCACCGCACACAACAGCCAAACAACGCCCTGCTATCTCCTCCGCTTATGTTATTTCACCGTGTAGTTTTGTAAACAAACATTTGAAAAAGCTGTATTTCTTGAAGGAGAAGTCAAACTCTCTAAATATTGTTATAGTCCATATCCATCCACTTTCATGGTATAGATTCAACAAGGTGCTGAAAACATTCGTCAAAGGTTTTGGTCCATATCGACGTGGCAGCAGCACACGACTGCTGCACATTTGTCAGCTGCGCATCCATGAATTTCCAGGTTCTGTTCATCCAAAAGGTGCTCTGTTAGATCAGGCGACTGTGGAGGCCGTTTCAGTAAAGTGAGCTTATTTTCATGTTCGAGAAAGTCGTTTGAGATGATCTGAGCTTTTTAAAGTCATGTTTTTTTGCAGGAAGCAGCCATCAGAATTCAAATGCTGATTCTTCCATCAGGCCAGGCAACGTTTATCGAAGCTTCTGTTGTCCAGTTTTAGTGAGTCCATGTAAATTGTTGTGGCACAAGGGCGATCGAGTTGGGAGTTCGCCTTGTAATCGGAAGGTTGCCGGTTCGAGCCCCGGCTCCGACAGTCTCGGTCGTTGTGTCCTTGGGCAAGACACTTCACCCGTTGCCTACTGGTGGTGGTCAGAGGGCCCGGTGGCGCCAGTGTCCGGCAGCTTTGCCTCTGTCAGTGCGCCCCAGGGTGGCTGTGGCTACAATGTAGCTTGCCATCACCAGTGTGTGAATGGGTGGATGACTGGTTGTGTAAAGCGCTTTGGGGTCCTTAGGGACTAAGTAAAGCGCTATACAAATACAGGCCATTTACCACCCTATGTGGTCTTCTGCTGCTGTATCCCATCTGCTGCCAGGTTTGATGTGTTGTATGTTCAGAGATGCTCTTCTGCATACTGTGATTCTAAGGAGTCACTATTTTAGTTACCTTCCTTTCAGCTGACCTCTGGAATCAACCACTTTCACCCAGTGAGTTTCCACCACAGGATATTTCCTCTTTCTCTGGCCTTACTTTGCAAACCCTGGACATGATTATGTTGGAAAATCCCAGCACTTTCTGAAATACCAGCTTGTCTGGCACCAGCAACATTCAAAGTCACTTAAATGACCCATCTTCCCCCATTTTGATCCTTATTTTTAACTTCTGCAGGTCATCCTGACCTGGTCTACATATATGTAAATGCACTGAATTCCTGCCATGTGATTGGTTGATAGCTATTTGTGTTAATGAGCAGCTGATCGGTATATACCTGATAAACCATCTTATCATATTCCTAACGAGAATGATTCCCTACTACAGTTAAACTTTATGGAAGCTGTTGCTCACAGTTATGATTTCTGCTGCCCGAGACTGAACTTTAACATCATCAGTCTGATTTTTTTTTTTTCTCCAGCTGTAGAAATGAAAAAAATGTAAGATGACGTACATGTAATGAGTTTTATTTGTCAGGAGGTAGAAATAAAGATGTTTCAGAACATTGTTATTCATGGTTCACCCTCTAAAGAGTTAAGCTCTCACTTTTATTATCAGTGTTTATCAGTGTTGCTTGTTTTTATCATCCGCCTCTTCCGTACACCAGCATAACAAAACATTTGGGATTTCCTGGTTCATGGAAGGTTGGTAATAGGAATAATCAGCCTTCCACTTAAAGGTTAAATAGACTCCGTCTTCCTTCCCTGAAGTGTGTCTTTGTCATTGCAGTCAACCACCAGTGTCTTCAGAGTGAAGTGATTCATGCTGGTTCTTCTCTTGGTCTAAGAGCTTTTTTCCACCTACCTTCTTATCAGTTATTTAATTCACTGGCCTATTCACTCTTTTTTTTGTCTGAACGTCCATTATCTGATTTTCCTAATCCCCTCTCATCCATTTTCCCATTTTTCATTTTGCTGTTATTCTGCGCTTCAGAATTTGTAAGCTTTGATATCTCCGGGAGCCCATAAAACTTTTTGTTTTTTCATTTATTTGTTTATTTATGCTTGTTTGTTTTTTAAGAAGATTTTTACCAAATCCTGATGCCACACATGAGCTGAGTTACTACATAGCAGGAGGTTGCCTCAAGGGATATAGTTAGCAGCTTTTATCATTATTTTTGATTGGCACGTAATTGTTTGCCCACTGCTGTTGCCTTCTTGCATTTACATACATATTTTGCTCTTTTATTTCTATTTACTTGCAGAGTATTTACCATTTCTACAGAAACCATATGGTCATTTGTTCCCAGTGTCACATGCTGCCGCACCCACTCACCATCCCCTCAAACTTCTCTTATCTTCATACTTGTCTTGATGGCAGGCACAGAGGTAGACTGGGCTTGGTCTGGCTGTCACAAGTTAGATGGCACAAAGGGCTGGAAGGTGAAGGCTGCCACCTGAGGTGGGGTACTGGGTTTTGACACCTCTATTAACCTTCAGGAGACATCCATCCTCAGTCACGCCCCCACCTCCTCTCTCCCCCCTGTTCTCCCTCAGCTCCGTCTCACCCTGCCCCCTGTCTCGTATTCCCCAGGCAGCGGGAAAACAACTTGTCCCTGGAGCAAAAGAGCCAAATAACAAACGACTTGTGTTTTCCTCTCCTCCCAACCTGGATGATTTCAATATGTCATGGATTTCTATCTCAATTATTGGTCTCTGTGACCTTTGTTGTTTTCCCCGAGTCTTTCTCTGTCTGTCTGTCTGTCTGTCTGTCTCTCTAATTGTAACCCATTAGCTTTGCAGTCTGGCAGTCATACCTGTACATTTTTACAGCCAGTGGGAGAAAAAATCCATGGGTGTTGTGCAGCGCTGCTCGGTAAAATTGTGGCTCTGAACAAATTGCTGCAGCTTTCTCATGCCAATCAACCGGAATAATTGTAGTTAATGAAATGTGAATCGGACAGATTAAATCGGATGTAAAATTGTTGAGTGAACAGATGCCCTTTTTTACCTTGACAATAATTCAATATATCATTGGTGTAATTTAAACAGATTATGGTAGACTGTAGCAGGGTATGACAGCTCATGGCTAAGCGGAGCCCATAATCTTGTGCCTTACTCTCTTTTCTCCCTATAGGAATTCTCTTTACTCCGACTGGACGACGTGGCGGACCAGCGAGTCAACATAGTTGGTTTTTCCGTCTTCAACAAAACTCATCCCTTCTTCCAGGATTTTGCGCTAAGCCTCAACCGCTCCTGGCAAGAGAACTGTGACCACGCACCCTTCGCCGGCACACCGGTTAGTTCACGCAACACAAATACATGACGTTATTTACAGTGAAGACCGAAGTTACAGGAAGAATAATTCAGTCCAAATTAAAAGATAATTAGTTGTTCCAGCATACTTCTCTATCACAAACTCACCAATTAAAACACTGAAGTCGCAGAAACCTCCAAAATACTAGGAGAAATATACAGGGATAGCATTTACTCAGGTAAGTGCTGTAATTTCAGGTGTTGCTGTAGGCCATTGTTGTTTCCCAGACAGCTCATTAGCAGCATTTGGCGCCCTCCTTATTACCTTTAGAATGGCATCTTCCTTGTTGAATTTTCTTCAGAAGAAATGCACACAGGAAAAGCTACTTACCTTCACAGCATCCCCCCTTAAATCAGCCACTGTTCTCATCTAAATGGTCTCTGTAGCTCAACATTTAAAATAGTGTGCACTACCTGTGTGAATGAGTGACTACAAAAAAAGCCTTGTTGCGTATGTGTAAACTGAAGGTGATTGCAGATTTGTTTAAATCTCATGCCGGCTCAGCAGGGCCACAAAATAGCGACGCACATGCTTGAACATGTCGTACTATTATTATTATTACTACACTCTGACATATTTTACGACATGGCTTATCGAGTTTTCTTTACATCAGACTCACTAAATACAGTGTTGTAAATGCTCTGCACAAACATGAGCGCTATCTGTTTGTGGTTTAGCGCCTGTTTATGAGACTAAAATTTATGACTATTCTCTGAATACCCAGTAATCCCTCTTAAAGCTAGACACTCTCCCACATTTGCTCAATAGTGTCTCTCATTAAAAGCAACTTCTCAGAGTAAGTAGTGCAAGTGCACCAGCTATTAGACTAAACTTCTGCTCTTGGATAATAGCAAAAAAAAACAACAAAAGCTTAATGCAGAATTTTTTACCGGCAAAAGATGAATATACATCACATTACACTGTTGATATAACAAATCAAAGTTTTGATTTTCATCATTTATTAGCTTTGAAGTAAAACAAAGAGGTTTCTTCCTGTTAAAGGGGAGTTTTTTCTTCCCACTGTTGCTAACTGCTTGCTCATACAGGGTTACCTGATTGTTGTTCTTTTTGCTTGGTTTAACATTGTAGGGTTTTGTAGCCTATATCATAAAGCCCCTTGAGGTAACAGTTGTTGTTAATTGGGATTATGTAAATAAAGTTTAACTGAATTAAATAATTTCATGTATTTTTACATCTTAAACAAAAAAAAACCTTAAAGACAATATTAAAAAGTGATGTAATTTATATATCTGAATTCAATATATTCTCAATATTGAGAAAAGCTGTAATGCAGATTTGTTTTGATCCTTGTAAATGTTTTTTTAATAAGAATAACCCACCTGAGTGCAAAAAGACTGCCACTACTGCAGATTTCTGTTTGCTCGGGGGCTTCATTAGGAGCCAGATATTGAGTAAAGTCAGATTAATGAATGAATCCCTTCTGTTTGAAGTGAAGAGACATTAAAAAATGAAACAAACACCCATCTCTCTGTTTTTGCTTCACACAAATTGGATGGTGAAATAGGTTAAGAACAGTTTGAACTAACATTAAAAATGCTTCTGTGTGCAGTGGGTCACTCGGATACTCACTAAGCTTGCAGCAATTAGGACTTGTGGCTAATTAGCTAATAACCAGAGAGACTAAAGGCTGATGGGAGCAAGAACGTGATTAACCCATTTAAACATGCACATGCGTAATATGCTGTCTTTTTAAACGTTCTCTTATAAAAAACAAATGCAGCCGCTCACCTATATGTGTGTTAGATTGCACTGATGCATTTAAAGATAAAGGCTCGCACCACATCATCTGAGGAAATGTAGGCAGATAGGATGAAAGTTTATAAGAGAAGAAGGTTTCGTGGGAGACAAATTGTGCTGCATTCAAACATCTCGCAATTGATATTTATAGTCTCACATCAGTATTGATTAAAGTAACCGCACATAGAATTTTTCATTAGAGAGTGCAGCTCATTTATATACAAACAGAGTATAACTAGAAGAAGCCTACAGGTCCAAACTGTCAAAACAGCATTCATGAGTTGGACTGTTAGGTACCGAGGTAGACTATAAAACCCCACTTCAATATTTACAGGTTTAGAAATCAAGACCAAGTTTGTTCCTTTAGGTCTGAAGTCATCATTTGCATTGGGAAATTACAAAAAAAAAGGAAAAAATTCATGATTTAGATTTAAATATAATATTTAGATTTAACATTTAAGATTGTGTTTTAAATATGAAAAGTTACAAATTTACTAAATATTTTTTTAAAAATGACTTGAAAACACGTTTTTGTAAGGTTTCGCGCTAAATGTGGAAAAATGTTGCCGTTAATTTCAGCATGTTTCACTTTACAAACGGCGCCCCAAAAATACACAGATGGGTAAATGCCAACATATTATTAGCTTTACATCAAATTCACAGTACAGTTCCTTGTACAACAATATAAATGGAGACGAACTGAGGAAACATCAGTATGTGTAGCAACAATATTGTCTTCTGTACACAATTGCAGCACTAAAGTCTCCTCCTGTAAAGTAAAGGCTCACAAAATTGAAGATATTTATAGATACGAGTGTAATACATTCACATTGTCATGTTGACTTAGCAGCCTGGCCTTGGTTCCCACCACAAAGATAAGTCGAACTTAAACAGCATAAACCTGACGCTGTAATATCCTCACAGTCTCAAAGAGCCAGCTCACCCCAAACTCAACTTTAATTCTTTATATTTGGAATGATGCTGCTGAACCACGCCATCCAATCATATCACTCTACAGATGATGGTGCTTGTAACAGCATGACAAGATGATCATTGATACATTAATTACATCCCCATCAGGTGATCTGCAGTGTTAGCTTTTTAGTTTTTTGGAGGGTGGGAGGATAGGTGTAGATAGTAAAAATAATATAATTGTGAAACAACTCACAAGAAAAGGTTTGTGCATTGTTTAATTTTTATTTAATTTTATTTTTTGAAAGATGTAAAATGTAGGAGGCAATACCAAGGTGAACGGTGCCTTTAATTTGCCAAAAGCATTAGTCAATTCAAGGCTGTGTAATGCATCAGAGTTGTGCTGTTTAATGGCTGTTTAGTTCTGTTTGGCCTCCCAGATTTACTGCGCAGCACCATCCCCCTCAGCCTTCTATCAGCATCAGTTTAATCTGTAGTTCCATTACACAGATGTACAGCACTGAGGCTTGGGATTTTACTGAGAATCTAATGCAAAGCAGCGTGCATTTTAATAAAACGTACATAGCAGGATGCTGTTGCGGTGACTTTGAGGCTGTTTGTACAGAGGAGATGAGAGGAAAAGCTGCTTCTCCCACTGTTTTTTGGCCCAGACTGAGAGAGGCAGGCAGTAATTGGAATGGTCAGGGTGTGCCAGCTTCATTGGGGATAAGAGCAGGAAGGACAGAGTCTCTCCGAGAGATGGAGGGAGAGAGAGATGATTTTCAACGCTGTCAGCAGATCAGAGTCTTTCTAATGATCTAATGGAATAATCTTGTTGCCACACGAGGGATGGGTTAACCCCTCGCTAACCACTAACCGCTGATATGTTACGCTTGTAGTTTGTGTGCTTTGGGTTTTTGCAGCTTTGTGTGTGTGTGTGTGTGTGTGTGTGTGTGTGTGTGTGTGTGTGTGTGTGTGTGTGAGTATGCATAATACATTCACCTGCCTCCTTCCCTCTGCCTCTGCAGCTCTCGTCAGCTTTGCTCTTTGATGCGGTATACGCTGTGGTGGCGGCGGTCCAGGAGTTGAACCGTAGCCAGAACGTCGGAGCCACTCAGCTCTCCTGCAAGTCCTCCAAGATCTGGGAGCACGGCACCAGCCTCATGAATTACCTGAGGATGGTAAGGCTGCTTCTGCTGGAGAATGATTGAGATTACAAGACTGTCCAAGCTTAGTTTCAAGAAATGCTTGAAAATTTTGGAAAAATCTGGATTTTTTTCTTTCCTAGAGTTAGGAAAGGGCATTGGTACGGTCATCAGTCAGCTAGATGGCTCTGTCCAATAATTTAACAAAATTCATGTACCAGCACCTCTAATATTCACTTTTATCTGCTGTCAGTAAACATATGACAGTTTTGTAATACATTGAGAAGTACTGCCAAAACTCTAAAGCTCACAAATTTTGTTTCGTCAACTCTTGACAAGCATCAGAAACTCCTGGAAGTCACTGAGGCTGTCCCCAAAAAGTAGCTTGTCCGATAATACTTGTTGAGCTCTTCATTACTGCTTTTCTTCTATCTTTCTTTGCATGCTAATTGGATATTTTAAAGTCTAGATATTTTTACCGACAGCAGATAATGTTCGTGCTGTCTTCTTCTTTAACGATATGCTCCCTATCGACTAGGTCAGTTTATCTCATCTCTACATTATACTGAGACACAGTGGAGGAGGAGAGATAAAGATGTGCTGTCAGGGAATAAAATGTGTTTTCCTGTTAGGGCGAAATGACTGTAAGTGACTGAAATACTTAAATGTGACACGTGTTCGATATCAGACCATTTGTCTTTCTCACTCTGAGAAAGAAGACACAACTAATCACTCTTCTTTTTTGCCCTAAATTGAAGCTGTTACCAGCTTGTCTCCATATTCTTATTTTAAATATGACAAATGGTGCTCAGGCGGCTCATACAGAGACAGCAGCAGTAAAGTAACCTCAAGTCATATTCACAATAGGTACCGCCGAGAGGGAAGCAGACGGGATATCTTTTAACATGTGTGCCGTCTCTTTGTTGGATAGGTAGAATTGGAAGGTCTAACAGGGCACATTGAATTCAACAGCAAAGGACAGCGGTCTAACTACGCCCTGAGGATCATGCAGAACAGCAAGGACGGCCTAAGGCAGGTAAAGTACCTCCATCACACAGATCTGATGCTGAAATTAGCTTTCTTTAGATTAAATAGGTTTAGGTTCAGCTAACACTAGCACTTCCTAGCGGTGGTAAAATGTTCGTGAGATTGGTTAAAAAGATTTATACACAGTTTTCTTATTATTTCTTTAGTGACCCACACAGATTTGCTCTTTAGATATACACTGGCTATAATATAAATGTTATTGCTGAACACAAAGCGCTCCGGCACAGTCCTGTTCCCAGTAGAGCAGTACTTTGGGCAAATGTTTCAGTTGTCTTTATAGCAGTAAGGCAACTGGAGCTGGATTGTGCAGCAGGGAGCTGTGATAACGCTTGTTCAGCTGACATCTCTTGGAGCAAACACTCTCCATTATCCTACTTGCAAAAGGTTGAGGTTCCAGAGGACAAAAGTAAATACTAGGCGTGCCTCTTTGAAGGTGAAACAATCATATTTTTGTGGGAAATAAATTTAGGTAACCACAGATGTCACCTTTAAAGTCAGCTTAGCTCCTGCTCTTTTTATTGTTAGTTTTAGAAACATGGCTATATATATGCCAATACTAATGTCATATGGATCAATTAAAAAAAATTATCTGAAATGTAACTGTTACAAAATTACCAGTTAACAATATAAACCTGAGGCTAAACGTGATCTTTCTTTGTGGACGAATACAAAACCGAGAACTCAAAGCAAAGTTGAAAACCAGCCGAAGTTCTGTTAGCGGTGTTATGTAGGTGTTTGCCTTGGGTGCAGTTTGGATTTCACCATCACGGTCTTTTGTGCAGTAAAAATAAACTTAATGACCATATCTCCACTCCTCAAAAGCTGTAGACCACTTGTTATTTTCCTTCTTCCTGCATAGGAACGGAAATCAAGTGATTAACTCAAGTGCTGAGGAAGAAAAGAAGCAAAGTTTAGGGGGAAACATAGCTAGATTTTTCTATCTGTCTATCTATCTGTTTTTTCTATCTGCCCACCTTGCAGATAACTGAAGCACCGTTGCAACGCACATAACAACATAACTGTAACTACTGTATTTATCGCTAAATTTACAACAGTAATGTGTTACATTACCTAACTACTGAAAAATGTTGTGGGATTACAGTAGCACGTTACACCAAATATAGGCTGGGAGCATGTGGAAGTAGCAGAGCTATTATTGACTCTGATTAAATTTTTTTTTAAAAAAAAAAAATCAAAAGAAATGAATCCAAAAACTGAGGGAAAACAGTCTCAAATCCAAAGGATAAACTCAAACACTTGGGATTCCAGGAATAAAGTAGGGAAATCACATAGGGAACACTAGGAATGACAGAACAGATGCACAATATGCAAACTGAAGCTATACTGTAAATACACATGAGGTACCAAGGGAATTGAAAACAGGAGTGAAACTAACCATAGCTGAACACAATTAAGGTAAAAGACAGGAAGTAAAGCTGGAGACAACACATGGTCGACAAAAACTATAAGAAAAATCTAAGCTGAAACTAAGAGCTTAAGACTCAGAATACAAAATCATGTTCAAGTATGAAGTATGAAAGTGAACTAAAAATCAAACAGAATCAAGGTCCAAGACCCAGAACCATGAAAACAGTCTGCACTGGAAGTAGACAGCAATCTTTTTAAAACAAACTACATACATAAGCAGGTATTTAGGTCCATACTTTACCCTGAGCCACCTCACACAGTCTCGAAAAGTAGTCTCCGTGGGCAATTCAGTGTATGGGTACATCATTTCATATAGTTCCTAATAGATTAAGGACATTTACAGGGATTACAAAGAATAAAAAGAGTCAGTAATCAAATGTAAGTGATGAAAAGCTTTTAGCAGCGTTGAATGTGGTCTGTTAATGAATGGATAACACAGCTTCTGGTGCATTTGAGCTATGTTCTATATCTATTATTCAGGGGCTGAAGATGTTATAGCAGAGCTTTTTGATGCTTCATCTGAAGGATTACCAAATTTGAAAGCATTAGGCCTCAGATCTCTAATATCTGACTTGCAGCAACTGTTTGTTCCTGAAAAGAGGAATTTTTAAAACCCCATAAAGAGGTTTTAGCATAAGTTTCTTTTATAACCAGTCTTGTTATATGGCTCTTAATTTTCTACAGCGTAAGCAGTCTTTTTTAATCTATTTGTCAGAAATGGGAAAATGCAGAACACTGACTCTTGTCCTTTTCTGTCTGCTGACCAATCATATTAAAGTTCACTGTTATTCTCCAGAGTCTCATTTTAAAACCTGTTCAAAAAGTTTGGATAGCCATAAATCCTATAATCAAAACTGTCACCCCAGTACATTTTATCTTTGGAAAAAATGTCTGAATATTAAAATGAATTTGAAATTCATAAAATTTGTCTACTTATGTCTGCCCGATAAAGAACCCCTGGCCAAGTGTTTGGTAAAGCAGGGAAAAACAAAAACACTGTTTCAAATTCAAGACTTGCTGGGGGGAAGTTTATTCAAGCAAATTGATATCCCACTGTACCCTCCCATCCATCAGCTCCATCTCCAAATGCCCAGTGGGGCCAAGCCGTCACCAGCATTAAAAAGCTGTGGGTGATCTCCCAGGTACAAATCTTGGTTGTATGTGAGGCAGAAAGGATTCAAAGGCAAACATCATCACACAAGCAGCAAAAGTTTTGAGAATCTGTCTGTTGTCATGTTTGCTTTTATGGTAGCAGCCTGGTAACTTTGGGCTTTAGAATATTTACAAAGATAGCACCTCTCACATGAGACACACAAGTATAGTTTATAGTTTTGTACACTGATGTTTTGCAACAGGCACTGCAGTGTGGTTCATGTAGGAAACTGAGTAATGTGCGTAATACAGTTAAAAGGTTCTGACTGTGTATGAAATGGCTTATATGTGATAGTGTGTCAAATTTTATACATGCATACAGGGACATGACATTTCCTTTAAAAATGAAATGGGTATTTTTATCCATAAACACTTCGGTGCTGGGCAAGAAATACATATACATATGGCATGGTTTGCCAGTGCAAAGGCAAGTGTTCGTTTAATAAACAGATCATAAATGTACACACATGCATGACCTGTGGATCATATTTTAATACTGTAGCTGGAATTCTAAAGCAGGCATATCAAAACAATGAGAAAAAAAACAATGTCTAAACCAGCTCAGTATTTTTGAAATACAGCAGCAATAATTCTTTTATTCTATTCCTCTTATTGTCTATTACTGTTATTATTCAGCCAATGGACTTAAAGTCTATCATCTTCCCTTATTATGTATTCCCTATTTTGGATGCCAGGACTCAGTATTTTACATTTCATCTTGACAGCCAATGTCTCCTGTTCCCTTTCTTACCTACAGCATTTTAAGTAGTTGTTGTTACTCTGCTTTGCCACTGATAAGGTAGGGACAGATTTGATAGTACAGAGACGAGACTTCACCGTATTTCACAGCGCTTCAAATCTTTTGACCCTTTTAGTTGAAAAGATCTCCTTGAAAGCAGAGATTGAGTTCCCATCTGAGTGTGAGGGCAATCTTATCCAGGCAACCCATGAAACAGTCAGACACTGTGGCCCATCTGCATTTTTTAACCTTGTCTGTGTTTCCTCATGTCCCCTTTTGTTAGACTGGCACTAGTCCAGTCAAGCAGAAGGATGGATACTATCAAGCCTAATGTGATAATTTCAACGAGAAGCATTATAAAGACCCTGCTTTATAGTTATGGTGATGGGAAAAAGCAAGGTGTTAGACAGGTTGGGGGGGGGGGGGGTTGTTTGATTTGTTGAATAACACCTCCCACATGCTTTTGGGTTGGGGCTGCCTCAGCCAGGCAGACACCAGAGGTGCTAGGGCCTTGGCAGAGATAAGCAAGGTGGCCCGCTGCCCACACATACAGTCACACCTACACACGCAGTTTTAGACGAATATTTACCAGTATGCACATGACAAGTTGATACTTCAGGTCTTTTGTTTTGTAAAAATAGAATAGCAGCAGCATTGTCTACGATGCCCACACTGTGTCTCGCCAATGAATGTGCATTAGGGAGAGGTCATTCATTTAAAATGCAACCTGAAAGAAAAAAGAATGTCACGCATCAGCCAACGCTGTTGGGAAATAGAGAGCAATGAGGCATAATATGCACAGCCACCGGCCTCCATTTCTCTACCCTGCTTCCTCCGTCTTTCCTTACCCAGTGGCACCCATCGCACCCTCAGTCCTGTGGCTGCACTGAAGATCCCCAAACATGTGATCATCAGTTCCTTAGGGGCACAACACTCTACAGCCAATCACTGTCACAAATTGAATTTCTCTGGCAGGAATTTCACACATTAGAACAGTTTGCTGCTATCCATCCATCCATCCATCTATCTGTCTTGCAGATAACAGAAGCACAGTTTCAACGCAAGTAACAACATGACTGTAACTACTAATAATCTACTTACCTGTTGCCCTTGTTGTCCCCGTTGCTTCCATATGAATTAAGAAGTCGCAGCAGGGCCCTACCAATCAAGTGCACTCAATTAACTGATTATCAGTAAGCACCTCTGTGTTTGTTGGTGTGGAGCATTCAAGTTTGTGTTAACAATCTTGTGGACATCCCTGCAAATTCACCCTTGGGTTAGACTATGCAGTGTTCAGAGAAGCAGCAAAAAACCCAAGAGCTACATATCAGAATTTACAGGCCTCCAGGGCTGCTGGGAGAAAAGTGTCTTCTCCCTCTCATCTGAAGAAACCATAAGACTGCTGAAAATTGTCCTTTGGACAAATGAGACCAAAGTAGAGATGTTTAGCCATAATACACAGAGCCACAAACACAGGGTATCAGCACACACACACCTCAGGTCAACTGGCAGCCATGTAGCCTTAGTGATTGAGGGGGTGATGATTTGGGGTTGGTTTTCTTGCAGCCACAGGACCTGGGGGCCTTGCAGTCTGTATGCCCAAGGCATTCTAGAGTCAAATATGAGGACATCTGTCTGACAACTGAATGGGGTCATGCAACAGGACACCAGCAAATCTACAACAGAAAAGAATCTATGTGCCACAATGGTCCAGTCCAGGCAGTAACCTTATTGAAATGCTATGGTGGGACCTTAAGAGAGCTGTGCATAATCAAATGTCTGCAAACGGCAATGATGTGAGACGCTTTCCATTACATTCGATCATTTTCCATTACAGTTGAGTACCACCTCAACGTGGGTGGGGTCATTATAGCAAGGCAGCCTGAATGTCCCATGACATCATTTGCATATGACACAAACACAACACAACAACGGAGGACATCGAGGCAATGGTTTCACCTGCTGCTGAGCTCATGGTAAACATCTGCACCGTGTCGCTGGATTGCAGTGTTGGTTTGTGTGTAGCTATTTCCTCTCATTGCTGGGTTTCAAAGATGGCGGGTTTGACTTTTGTGAAGAAGTCGCTCTCATGTTTCCTGGCCAAGTAGGTACTAAAAAAGTACCTGGTACCAGGTACCTGCACTGATTGGAAAACCCTAAAAATCAAACAGAGTCAAGTACAGTCAAGCTGAGTAGGTGCTGTTGGAAAAGAGGCTTAAGTTATTGCTCAGGCAAAAACCTTTTAGGATGAGTGTACATCTACACATCTATCTTTACGTCTTTACCATTTCATCGGTCTATTTACCGATCAGTCGGCCTAGTCACTAAACGGGGTTTGTTTTCTGAATTGTTTTATAACCTAATGATAAATGATAAACGATCAGCTCTGACTCGAGTGGTAATCAGCGTTTGTGCTGGAGCACATGATTAATATGCTTTGGAGAAACTCATCAAGCTTTATTTTTACATCAAATACTCGACCCATGCGTCAGACCTCCACATCTGTAGCAGTGAATGACAATGAGGCTGTACTCATTCTTTCTTTATCTTCTAAAAGACAAAAAAAAGCAACTTATACAATAATATTTGCATCAACTTTGGGCTTTAATTAGTACTAGTCAAACTCCAGAGGGTGAATATAATTTCAAATGTTTACACTTTATTAGTACTTTACTTTCAAACCTTAAGTCAGAGAACTAGATAGTTTTCTTTTTGCTTCTTTAGCAGTTTTGACCAAATGAGTCTGATTCGAGCTAAGAAGCGTTCCACCCAGAGCGCGTTAACTGTACGAGTTTAATTTGATCACATTTTGGTAATTTCTGAAAACTTGAAACCATTTCACATGACAGTTCAGTTAACCTACCCTATTTCCAGAATATGATGCGGTTGCCTCGTGCAATAATATTTGTTGTTGAGTCTTGGCAGGCAAAGTAAATTTCCCAGCTGCTCCTGCGCCGGCAGCCAGGTGGGCCAGCGATGATGGTGAAGTTGGCATGACTTTGTCCGTGTTCTGGCCGAGGCACCAACACTAATGCTCAGAGGAGGTGAGAGAGGCAGGTGAGGGGCGAGAGGGGAGGAAAAATGAGCGATGAGGGTAGAGGCTGACAGGCAGAAAGTAAATGAGACAGAAAGGGCGCGCAAGAGAAAAATAGGACAGAAAGAAAAGAGGCAAAGACAAAGCTGTAAAATCAGAAACGGTAAAATTATAATCTGCACAGAAAATAACAGCCGGGGCTCTGTTTTTTTCATTCCTGTTCTACCAGACCTAATATTAAAGGCAATGACAATGACCTCCACCCATATTTCCGACTGAAATGACTAATCATTTCATTTTAAGACACAGGGTAATCCTGTTCCACAGTGGGTCTTGTGTAATGAGTTAGATGAAGAAGTACAGCACAAAGAACTCCTTGGCTTGCATTTTAACGTGAACATGTTTCTGGGGGAGTACTCTCCAGATGGTGTGAACACCGGGGTTAATCTGTAAAACACTATCAATCTGGATATATACAAATAGATAATGCGACTCAACCTGTTCTTTTGAATGCCGGCTGCTTTCTTCTCTCTCCAGGAGCATCAAATGATGACACTGTTTCCTGCTGGAGTGGATTACAGCAGTTTGCTGTTTGGAGGATCGGTTCCCATTTTTTTATGATACTGGGCTACAGCAGCTGTAGGACCTCTGACTGATCTAGCAACCACCAGCCAGTGTGCCTGCGTGTCTTCATCTGCATGCATTCCTTTTTTATTCATACTTGTGTGTTTGTGTGTTTTTGTGAGAGCTTATGTGAAAGCATTGATGGGGTTGGTCCCATCCCCTGCTGCCCGCTTTCCTGGCTCTGTACACAATCATACACAACAAGCCCACCACCATTTATGGTGGTTTAGCGGGGGCACAAACCCTTTCCAAAACAAACACACTGCAGCACAGACTGACTCTACGGTCCAGCCGCTCTCTCTCTCCAGCTCCCCCTAGCCTCTGTGGACTGGCCCTCATTTTCTGCATGGAGC
The DNA here is from genome assembly GCF_900408965.1 of Simochromis diagramma. NCBI lineage: Eukaryota > Metazoa > Chordata > Actinopteri > Cichliformes > Cichlidae > Simochromis > Simochromis diagramma. The sequence goes on from NW_024387375.1 coordinate 7,623,123, forward strand.
TCAATGACAGCAGCACGCCGGTTAATTGGAGGAAGCTGTAAAATGAGTAATTATTGCAGTTTGGATTAGGCAAGCTGTTGCCTGTTACTGCTAGGCTCTGTTGTGTGAGAGCATGTGAGAATGCAGAAGAGGGTGCTATAAAAGCTGCACAAGCCTTTCGGTGTCCTGCGTATTTGTATGTGTTTGTACGTGCGACATGCACATGGTGAGCTGCAAACTCTCCTGGCGACTTCTTGGAAGGAAGAATATTGCTCATTAAGCTTTTTAATGGAGGCTTTAAATCACTTCTTTAGCGTGGAAGCCACCTGAGGGGTGGGCGGAGGAAAGGGAGGAAGAAATAGAAACTGTTGAGGTGGTGGCTGAAAGAGACCATGATGCTGGAAGTCAGTTAAGAGCATGTTAGACCTGCACACGCTGGCCATGAGTGGGAAAGACTAAAGGCCAACTGCAGCATGACTTGAGGCAAATTGTTCTCATTATTGAGTCCAAAGCTGCTTGGCACAGTTTGCGTGCAAGATTTGACTTTGACAGTTATACATGGGCGTGTGTGTTTCGTTTAAAAGGCTTCCAAGGTTGCTGTGTATTGGTATTTGAGCTGAGCGGAAACTGCTTCAGCTTTTCAAAGGTCAAAGAACAACAAAAGAATTTGAAGCGCTCTGTTAGTGACTGAAACTCTCCTTTGTTTTCATGACTCATACCATAAACATAACTCAAAAACATGTTGAGAAATGGAGTTCTTTCCTTTCATTGTTAAAACTGATGGGACAGAAACGGGCGGTGCTGTGGTGCTGTGGTTAGTAACCGTCACCTCACACCAACAAGATCGTGGAGTGGAGTTTACATGTTCTCCCTCTGTCTGTGTGGGTTATCACTGGGTCCTCTTAACTTCCTCCCACAGTACAAAGACATGCATGTTAAGTTAATTGGTGATTCTAAATAGACCGTGGTTGTCTTTGTGTGTTGACCCTGTGAGAGATCGGCAACCTGTCCTGGGTGTGCCCCACCTTTACCACCCTGAATTGCATAAATAGAAGAAAATGGATGGATGGTAACAGAAACACCACCAGCCCGAACATCTGCACAAGCTGGTAACCCCGAGTAACTTCCCCAACTCATGCCTTTCTAATCGGGGCAGATTACGTACGATTGGGCAAAAGGAGTGATGTGATTGATCCAAATATATGGAACCAATTTCTTTTTTTGTTGGCACAACAGTCAAATTTATTTTGATTATTTTGCCTCATTTCGCGCAGTTTCATGTGTGGCAGCCACTATTCAAACCATTTGTTTTGCTGATGTAAATAAACAGTCCTCGGTTGCTGTGCGCCTTCCTTTATCTTGGATATGGATTTTCTTTTTTTTTTAATCTTTTTGTTTTTTTGGTTCTTCATCCCGCCGAACATATAGTGAATCTTTGCGAGATCATCAATAAACTGTTAAATCATCCAGACCAGCCTCCGTAGACCTTTTCCAATTTCCTGTATTATCATTCGAACATTTACAGCCAGATTGCTTTTTTAATAAACTATAGTCCCCGTGTGTCCTTGTGTCAAGGTCTTTAAAGATGGAGCAAGGCAACGGAAGTGATGAAGTAAGAGGAGGCTCTTTTTATCCTCATCTGCTTCCCTTTATCTGAGGGGAATGCTGAGTGCCTGGAATACCCTAGACGCATAAAGGCACATGCTTTCACTCTCGGACACGCACACGTACTGAGTGGGCACCACTTCAATTTGCATGGAGCTATTTGAGCTGTGTTATTTACACAAATACCTCCCCCCGTTAAAGGGTGGATGTGCTCGTACAATTTCTTTCCGTTTTCTATTGGATTTATTTATTTTCTGTCAGGACTGCTCCTGCGTTTATTATGGCAATCTGCTTTTTACCTCCCCTCCCCTTTTCTTTGCTCCCAACCCATCTCTCAGAACACTATTACTCTAACTGCCCCCGCTGCTGCAGATGCAGATGTACTCAATTCAATTTCCATCCACTGCTGCAATGTGAGGGAGAGGGACAGGTATGGGGGAGAGAGGATTGGGGGGGGGGGCTGACACCCTTTTTTTTTTTCCTTTCCTTGAAGGGCATTATCATAGGGCCTGGTGTAGCTCAGCACACCATGACGTGGCTTGGATCTCTTTTTCTGCCTCAGGCTCCAGCGGAGATGAGTACATCTTAACCAGGTCTGATAGACATACATGGTCTAAATACACAAGGACCGCTGCTAGATCTGCTGCCACTAAGGTTAGAGTATGTTTACAAAGTGAGGCAGGCCTCTGATCTCCTGCAGCTGTGCGACTCAAGCATGTGTGTGTCCACATAAGAGGGAACGCTGATATCTTATTTTGTAGCAGCGCATTTACACCAAGTCTAGCTGTTTTAATAGAATAAAGGACCTCAAAATGTTCTCTTTAAACAAGGTGTTCTGGTGCTGTATATTTCCTGGCCCAACTTTTGCTCCTGGGTCTTTATTAGGCTCAAAACCTGATCTGACAGGGATGTCAAACTCCTTTTACATCGTTGGCCGCACACAACCCACTTTGATGTCAAGTGGGTCGTACCAAAGAAACTCCCCTTTCTTTTAACTACGTGTTAACTACCCATTGTAAAAAGCTGAGTTTTCTATTGTAGATAGTTTTAGTTTTACTGTAATTATTATTTCCTTACTTTGGTGTAGTATGAGCCATTGGGGGGAGGTCTTATCAGTAGGAAAAGTTAGAAGACTTCCAAAGTTAATGCCCCCCTTCACATTTTACAATGCCATCCAGTGAGCCGGATTGGAGTGTTTTTGCTAGGCCCATTCTGGTCCCGCGGGCCTTGTGTTTGACACCCCATTCTTCAAAATCCATAAATAACTTGTGAAATTTCAAATCCATGAGAACGGCTCTCCAGACAGGAACAAATATGGCAGCAAAGCAAGTATGTGGTCTTCGTTTGAGCTAAAGCTGCTATTTGCCAGCAGGGGAAAACACATTGTTGTGATATAAATCTCACGTTTCTTTGCCAGTATGCAATGCAGCTGCATTATTTCACTGTAAAATAAAATTGGCCCTGAAATGTTGCCGAGCATCTCTGAGGAGTGGATCCAAGATCCTGCTGGAAGGGCTTTTCTTAAATGTATCTTACTATATGTGTTGCAAACTATATCCTAGTATCAGCATTCATAAGCAACGCAGGACCAAATATTTGTTCTTAGCATCAAACTGCTATAGCTGGGTTTGTGTGTGTGTGTGTGTGTGTGTAGTTTTTTAAACATCCTGTTGTTCGTTTCATTGTTGTTGTTTTTTTGAGGGGATTTTTGTGAAGACTAAAAGTATACGTTATTTTTTCCCCCAGGACATTTAGATGTTTAAATCCTCCTTGTCAAATTTTAAATTAAATTTTGTGATTTTTAGCAAACACTTTCCTTTTTATCACTTCCTCAAACAACCTTTTGCATGCTTTCTTCGTTTTTTTTAACAATCAGTCCTCCCCAGAGTAGCTCCTTCTTTTTATGTTGCTTTAATCTCACCAGCATTAGTGATGCTCTCTGATCAGCGCACACTGACTTTTTTTTTTTTTTTTTATCATACCACCATGTAAACATAGAGGAAAGGTTTGGAAAAGCCTTTTAGTGTAGGGGGAGAAAAAAGTGCCCTGGTGTAGGAACCTGTTACATAAAGTTTAGTTACAGTAGAAAAGCTACATGGCCTCTTGCTAATGTCACTAAACTGTGGATTGGTTACGAGCGGCTTTGTCCCCTCTAGTTTATTGCGCACAAAGCTGTCTCTGTTATGAGCGCTGCACACAGTCCTGGAGGTCAGAGAAGCTATGAATTCTAAGAGAATGCTACTTGTCTGCTAGCAAGTCTTTTTCTTATTACATTTCTCCTCATTTCATTTTCATTTAATTTTCTTGAGTGTGGATGAATGCTAATCGCAAGTCACAAATGTAATTTAATGTATCACTTTTGAAGTGTGATTAGAATATCTGGCCTAACATGAATGGGTTCGTGCTGATCTGTGCACCGAGCGTGTGTGCACACTGTATAAAACTACAAGACTAACTCTATCTGACGTGCTTATTTCTTTCTCTCGCACTCACACACATACACGCAAGGATGTAGCACACTTGGAGACTGTGTCGGATTTATGATACAGCTGTTGATTTAAATGCCTGGGACAGGGGGAAGCTAGGCAGCATTGTTTACAAGCCACATTTGTTGTCTTTTGACATATTCTCCCTCTGGATATTTTTTCTTTCACTATTTTTTTTGGCCAAGATTCATCAGAAACCTTGAAGGAATTCTTCAGCCTCTCAAAGATAAGATTTAAAACATCTGCACCCACCCCCTGAGTGCAAGAAACAAGTTCCAGGCACATTTGGTGGCACCATTCAAAGCAAGGCATTCTGAATTGTAAGCAATCAAATGCAAAATCAGTGCAATCCTCCTGAATCTTCTCAAAATGTTCTTCCCCGTGCTGAATCAGTGACTGCATATTGAAATTCATATTGAATTTGTGGAAGAAGAGACTCACACACCGGCATCCTTTTTGTGTGTCTCCCGTTCTAGCCTTTGTTTGGTCTCTGGGAGACGTACAGCAGTCCCCTTTCCTCTTTTGTTTTTCTCAGTTTGCACTTTGCAGGCTGGAGATGGGGAATAGATCAAAAGCAGAATGGATGAGCTGTTTTGCAAGATCCCCAGTCTTAACGGATTTCAAGGCTGGGTGAGGCTGTGTATGTGTTGCTTGGCTGCGTGTGTGTGAGTGAGTGTGTGTGTGTAATATGCATGTACATGCAAATTTATGTGTTTGTGCCTGAGTGCCTATGTGCCTATGTGCCGACAAGTTTGCCGCTGTGTCTAAGTTTTTATCGGTCTATCCAGCGCACCCTTGAATTCCAGAATCTCAATATACTCTAATGTAGGTGCAGAACAACCAAAGATGCTTTGTAACTGTATAGGTATTGTTTCATTTGTTCTCTCTCCCGGGCATTCTCTGCTCTCCAGACAATCCCGGTGAATTCTTCAAAGCAGTCCCATTTGATATCATACTCACATTCTACGTGATCGCTGTGCTTTTTTTTTTTTTTTTTAGTATTTTGTAACTTTTTGTAAAAGTCAGTATAACATTGACATTTGCTCTACTGTACCTATTTACAGTATATGCTTCCTTTAGACTTTTTTAAGCGAGTAAGCCTAAAAATATCTCTATGAATCCATGTGAAAAAGAAAGTTTTCAGAAGACTGTGATAACTAAGCACACCCCATGGTTCAATAGCTTGTAGAACCACCTTTAGTAGCAAAGACGTGAAGTCAGTAAGGGATAAATAAGGGTATACAGAAGTGGGTTTAACACCTGCAAGGTACCCAGGTCCCGTGGCTGCTGCAAAACAAGACAAAGACTGAATCATCAAGTTGTGTTTGGTTCATTCAAACATGGCACTGTGTGTTACTGCCAGAAAAGTCCACTTTGGTTTCATCTATCCAAAGTGAACTTTGTTCCAGAAGTCTTGTGGTTTGTTCAGACGCAGCCTTGCAGACCTAAGCTGTGTTGCCATGTCCTGTTCTGGCAACCCTTCCAAACAAGAAAGGTTGTTCAGTCAATTTCTGATTGAAACCTCTAATGAACTTCAACATTTAAGATGCTGACTGAGCACTGTAGAGTAAGTAGCTCTCGGAGGTTTTTTGCAGTTTTTATGAGCTTTGCACCTTCTGATCTCGGATTGAATTTGCCGGGATGGGCGCTCGTGGTAAGATTTTGGCTCCAGACTAGCAAACTGTCAAAACCTGTGCTTTTGCTCACACTTTCTGATGATCGATCACATACGTGTTAAAGTGATTATCATCACTTACCATCTTAAATACTATGGAAGTACTAAGGGTGTACTTCTTTTTTCACAGGACTGTATATATGACACAAAAATGAAAGAAATATCTCTAGCAATGCAGTCGATCCTACTGTCAAGCTTCCCGCTTCTACTCCTCCGTGCTTCTCCTCACTAAAACCTAAGTCACAACCTCAACCATGAATGTGTTTAATCATTTATGCTTCAACTTATTAAGATATATTTCAAAAGTGTGCTATGTTCACCTCATAAAAAATGCAGGACATAAAAACATTGCTTAATTTTTTTATGTCCTTCATTAAGCAGACTCTAAAAATCCCACTTATATATGAACCTGTAAAGTCTCAAATCTGCTAAAATTAAAATTATTTCTCTTGAATAACCATTAAATAGTAGGTTGTCAAAGGAAACAGGCAGGTTGAGAGTGTGTTGCTGCTGCAGTAATTGTGCAGAGGGAAAGACCTACGAAATTTCCCATGGGAATGGATGCTTTATCTCCATAACTCCAGATAACATAAAATCTCCACTCATATTGTTCTCCTTCACTGCTTTTGCACAAGAGTGATAATCTGGAAAAGAGCTGGCTCACAAGCTGAGATTGCAGCACACCCCTAAAGGTCTGAATCCATCCCCATTGTTTTGGTACCTCTCTGCTGATGTGATCATTAGCGATGAAGACATTTGGGCAGTCCGTAGTGTCTGGGTGCACAGCCTGAGCAGGGACTGTTGCTGCCGGGGCATCCATTGTTTGTTTACTTCTCTACAGGGGATGTACCACTTGGAGAGTATGCAGCACTGCTTTGAAGATCTGCTCTGCAAACTGAAGGAGCTCATCTCCAACCCTGAGCTTGTGTCTCATTACGACTACTGAACTAGCAATGGCATTATTCATCACAATGCCAAATAATGAGTTTGCAAACAGGCTCGGGAATGAATTACCAAATCTTTAATAACACGATGCATTTGTTTGTGTTTGGAAGTAATAAAAAAAAATACCACAAGTCGCAGTTTATGCGATTATGAAACAACAGACTTTAAAAATGTAACCAGATTGACTTTTTCATCACTTTTCCCTCACTGCCAGAGATTAGAGAGTTCTTGACCAGAAATAAATAACAGCTAGAAGTGCCACAGTTTGTAGCTCCTTTTCATCACTTGGCAACAGAGTCACGACTGTGTGGTTTACCCAGTCCTCTCTTTAATGTATGGCATATCCAACCACCTACACCACCACCTGTGTCTGTCTAGCCCCTGAAGTTTGCCTACGGCACCACCCTGATTAGTCGCTTTCCTGCTGATGATGAGTCATACGGTAGAGAGCTTGTGTAAGAAAAAAAAAGGGAAAAAAAGAACTTTTCCCACTCACTATTCCACAGAGAAAACATGCATAACAGTTGCACACACAAACACAGAACGCCGGTACTTCGTTTGAACAATGCAATTGTTGTGAAGCAGAGTGAGCACGCTCTAAATATAACTACCCGCTGTTTTTACCAGCAGCTAGTTGCTGATTCAACTGGTGGAAATGTCCGCTGATAGGCAGAAACTGCATCTACTTCAGCATATTTTCTTCAGGCCTAGATAGCAAAATGCTGCCATGTAAGTCCATCTCCTGCGAGAATACTTTGCATCCGCAGTACAGACATGAGGATAGTCCTGTTCGTCAGCCCCACACCCGCAAGTACGCAGCCACACATTCCAGTGTCGTCCCAAACTCATTTGCACCGCTGTGACACCTGAGTGCTTTAGCCTCAGTGTAAGTGGGCTGTATGACATTATGCTTGATAATGGTACTATTGCTTCTCTCATATATGATGGATGTGTCTGTCACGGCACAGTCTCGCTACACCCTATTGGATGCAGCATTTTTCTGACAGGAAAATCAGCCAATGCTGACGCTTCAGTGAGCAGCCACCCTAATCTTTTCCTCGTGCTGTAATTCCAGGTTCCAGAATGAACCGTGGGTAATCCCTCACAGGACGTGTCGTTCCACTGTGTCAGAGTGTCGTTGTCAGTCTCTCTGTGTCTCTCTTCCTCTCAGCGTGCACACACACACACACTCAAACACAAACTTTCTCTCTCTTTTTAGTCTCCCTGTTGCTGTCGCTTTTTCATGTTCTGGCTCCCTAGGTGGCTGCTTCTTATACTTTCTCATTGATATTTTTTTTTCTTTCCATTCGCCAGTCTCACCACACCCACTCAGTAAGTGATTGACATTCCCCTGCATCTTTTTATGTGTCTCTCTCTCTCTCTGTGTCTTCTCCTTGTGCTCTTACCCAATCCCTTCTCTCTTACATCCTGTTCTTCCTCATTTCTGGTGCAGGCTTTTCATCAGCAGCCCGAATTTAGCCTGAATTTATTTCCTAGATTCACTGGATGCACTGCGCAGTATTAATTTATAGTAACTGCAGTGCAAATACCAAATTAATGGCACAGCATATGAGAAACATCAGGATACAACCCTTGTGTTGCACACAAACAGTCTGGTGAATGGCAATGAGCTGTTTCCTCTCTTCACGATAAAAGCTTGTGAGTCTAATGGCTTCTCGGGTTGTGCTGTGTGTATAACGACGTTTTATGCAATGGTTCAATATTGTTACTTCATCGGGATTCATGCAATGGTTAGGGATCCCTCTGGTTTACAGTTTACTCAGCTTACACACTTGTTAGAAAATGCATATTGAGGGAAATGACACGTAAGGTTACTGATGTTCTCTCTTGGCCTGCAGATTAATAGCAGACTGTGGTGCTCACTGATTAATACTTCATCACTTTAATTAGTTATTTAGTAGCATCTCTCTAACTTTTAGACACTTTGCTCTCATCTTTTCATCCAGTTTATACCAAATAATGAGAATCTACCATTTTTTGCTGCATAAACCAACAGTAAAGTGTAATGTATAGCAAAATGTCTCAAGAATAATTACAGCATTAAACATTTTCAGCCTCTTTGTTAAATGTCACAGTGTGTTTTGAGTTCCTGCTTACATTAGCTAATGCATGCATATGCCTTCCTCTGAAATCTGACTCACGGGGAGCACATCTCTACTTTATCCCCTCCTAGCGTTAGCAGAGTCGAGGGGAGGGCCACCAAACGGCCAGTTCCTGCGCTTCCAGCATATGTTTGTTCTCCCTTCCTGGCTACCTCTCCCCCTGCTCATCTGCTACTCTCACTCTCCACCTACACTTCTTGGGCCAGAGTCACGGTGCCACCTCATCCCATTACCCTCTTAGTCACCCCCATGCTCAGACCTTTCGTGACACCTGCTGAGCCTAGCCAAGCCAGAGACTCCCACATCCCACCACCTCCACGGGCTCTGACAGCTGATTGTGTACGCTGATTGCTGAGCAGCATATTTCACTGGCCCCTTTTTGGTCATGCTGCAGTATGTTCACATCCCCCCCCCCTCTGTTTCTCGAGGCCATCAGTAGCAGAGTGTGCAGAGTGTGCAGTGCGTTGGTGCGGGCAGTTTGGGTAGCTGTAGTCTATTTGTGAGAGCAAGGTGCGGTTTCTCCCAACAAGTATACCAGAGGAAATGGAAGGCAAGATCTCTTTGATCATATACTCTCAAAGGAAATCTTTGAGTCTGGGAGCTCTCGCTTCTAGTTTAGATATATATCACATCAGAATTCATTATCAGTGTTAGGAGAGTAGTTAAATGGCTTCCAAATGTAGCACAGATCAGCACGAATGGCCTGAAATCTCAAGAGAAATTTGGCAATTTAGCCTTGAAACAAACCAGGGCCAAGCTTGAAGAAGTCTGTTTATTGGATTTTTTTTAATCACACTTCAATCACTTTGACATCTCGTCCTCTCTCGTCTGACTCCGACCAGCAGGAATATTCTCAAGGGTTTTATTCCATGTTCAGCAATCAAAGCGCTCATTCAAGGAATGCGACTATATTTTGCCAACAATGTGTCACCGCTGAATTAGGTACTATATTTTCTCATTCACTCCTCCTACATAATATTTTTAATTAGGTGAAGCTGATTATTGTTTTGAGAGATATAATTTGTTTACAGCCTTTGAGAGGAGGTGCAATACTTTGTCACTGACAGAGTCTGAATCTAAACTGTTGTTTTTAGGAATATTTATTCAAATCCTGAAAGTGCTGTCTTTTCCCCTAACTAACAGTTACAGTGTTTTAACAATAAATGACTGTGTGGAAACATCGCAGGCAGGATGAGCTTGAAAAGCTCTTAAATTATCTCTCGCATATTAAATCTAAACCACAGATAACCTGCGTCAGTAAAAATTACACAAACTGTTAAAAAAAAAAAAGGATCGCATCATCTCGTTGTTTGATTTTAGGATTACCTTCTGCATGCAAACGTCAGTCATATGGATGAAATGACAGTTTGTGAAATAAATGTCACGAGTATCACAACATTACTCCCATAGTAAGTACAGGAAGAAAGTAAATTGTCAAGTTTAACAACGCTTTTAATGCAGAACCTTGGATTTTCTTTTTTCACTTTTTTATTTAACAGCTTAGAGAACCCAAGAAAATCCTTCACCATAGTTTTCCATGTCTGTCCCAGTAAAACAGTGCAGCATGAGGCTGATTTACAAAGGCCTTTGTAGAGACTCTCCTCATAGAGTTCAGGATTGGCAACCTTGAGTCGAGTAAATAAATGAACGAGACGGGAGATGGCAGAAACAGATTGAAAGGAAAGACACCATGTGAGGTGGAGGTGTGAAGTCCCACTCAAGCTGTAATGAGAATGTGGCTGTGTGCCATAGGATTTGCAGGTAATTGCTTTAATGAATGCATTCTGTTGCCTCTTGATTGAGCACATGCCCTGTGTGCACTCCTGCAGGAGCCACGAGTGTTATTTCTGTTTCTCTCTCGGTCGTCTCACTAACTTTTGCCGTCACACAGTCTCAGGCTGTGGCGATCCGTCCACTGCTTTTTGTCTGGCCCAAATCTTTTATGAAGGTCACACTGAGTCTCCGTTAAAGACAAGACACAGAGTGGGAGAATTAGGCATAGATTGTTTCTGTTGCCCTTTCCAGCTGATGGTCTTAGTAGGTGATTTGTTTGCGTGTGTGTGTGTGTGTGTGTGTGCGCGCGCACGCGTGGACGCTCACTTTGCAGATTGGCCTGTGGCACTCTGAAGATGGACTGTCCATGGAGAGAAAGCTTCCATCTATCAATGTGACGGACACCCTCTTCAACACGACTCTTATCATCACAACAATACTGGTAAGGACTGTATGCGCACTGACACACACACACGCATCAGTATTCTGTGCCATTTTATTAGCTCAGCTCAGACTGATCTACATGTGGCTGACATTCTCTAGTTGACAGACAATTACCATATCAAAAACCCATTTTGTGTTTTCACTTCCACACTCAGTCCTTTTGGGATCAGAGGATCTGATGCTGCTCAATTGTTTTGCCCTGAGTACCGAGTGTATCAGCAGGAGCTAATAATTTACCATGTCAGCCATCCTCAGCCTTTGTTGTAAATATAGACCCTGTGAGCACTAGTTCTCACTACTCTAACTACTTGTTTTGAGGAGGGTGCGGTGCCAGTTTCGAGCAACTTCCTTTATCTGCTTTGTTCAATCGTCACTCATCAGAATCCTTAAACAGTTCAGAAAGAAAAACACATATTTCCTGCAATGAAAACATTCATTATACACTTGATGTGGACTATTTTTAATCAGTGCTTGAGTAAATCAAGTGTCTGGTTCATTACTCACTTATTTAATCAATTAATTGATTAAACACAAGTAAATTATATAAAAACAAAAAAGCAAGGAAACTAATTTCTCTCACTGCTCTTGCTCTGATTGTCGTTATTTCACAAATGGCCAAACACATTTCAAAATGACTAATCACAAAAATTCTGTGAAACTCACAAGTTTTTTTGGCAGACAAATTAGACAAGTCTTGTATTAGTAGAGCTAAAACATGCTTTAGGCAAACTGTCTCACGCTGTTATAGCTCAGTAAAACATCTCGTGCTGAAACACCCAACTGAGAAACATGTAAGTACAATTCACCTAACTAGAATCTTTGCAGGCAGCTGTTGAGCAACAGCAAAGTCCAAGAAAAAAAAACAGTTGAATAGAAGCGATTAAATGCAACTGCATTAATATAAATACTGCAGGGCTAAAGATGGCATTAGGAGCACGTGAGAAGGTGGATGCTGGGAAAGCAGGGGAAAAGCTTGGGTTACTGCAGGGCACACTGGAATCGTCTCTATGGAATGACAGACCTAGCAAACAGAAAACAGATTTAATAAACTAGAGAATGAGCTTTGACATGTGGCATTTTGTCCAGCCATATCTTAAGGCGAAAAGAGTTTATAGCTTGTCTGCACGGACACGCTTGAAGGTGCGGAAAATGCCTGCAATCATGGCCCGACTACCCTCGCTATCTCTCTCCAAAAGTCCTGTCCCCTCTGCATTTTTGTCGTCTCGTAGCAATGATCTGTAAATGAGGATATTGGTAAATATTTGCAGTAAGTTACAAATGATTATATACTTCTAAGCATATATAAATATATATTTCTAAGCATAAATGACAATCCAACAATACAAATCTAACATAAGTCTCTCCATAAAAGCATTTAAGATGCGCTTAGTTGCACGGTAAATAAATAAAAGATTAGCTGTGTGGGGAAAAAGGTTTGTCAAAAAGACCTAGAGACAGAAGTTTAACTGATGCAATTTTTGCCACTTGGAGACTCGAGGAAGTGGGCGGCGTAAGTCAGGCTGTCGCCTTCATACAGTTAACATATACGGCCTCTGCAGGTATGAGGGAGGATGCTTCAGCAATCTGAAAAGCACTCAACTTCAAACATGCTGAGTCTTATAATCTTCAAATGCCTCTGACTTTATCAACCCGTGGTTATTACATATGAGTATATCAACATGATTAGCAGTGAGTCATGCATAAAAATGGATGTCGCAGGTTTCGCAGTAGATATTTCAAAAGAGGAATGGTGAACTGAAAAGCTGCAGGCAAAACCAGCAAAACCTTTCCCCGTGTCATTCATGTCATACAGTGTGCAGAACGCCTGAACTATGACATTTATTTAACAGTACAGAAGCTCAGTTGCTATTGCACATTTTGAACAGTGCTAAATTAACCTTCAGTAATTATATACCTACTTTAATTACTTGAGAGGATATTTAAGGCTTTTCCAAACCTTTTGAGAATAATGTAAGGCTCTCTATAAGCACCCCTGTGTTGTATTTTTCAGCAGCTTTGATATTAATGCGCTGTTGGGGAACTCCAGAAGTGAAAAATAAGTCCAAGTTGAAACCGTCACAATGTTCCAAGAAGTAGGACCTAAATGCAACAGTTTTAATGGACTAAAGAGTTATGGTGCGTTCGTTTGACTACTACTGCTCATCACCTCTCCCAGGGTTTGGGTCCGCCAAGCGTTTATCTGAAGTTTGCTGTCATTTTTGAGTTTTCAGTCAGGACTTTGGACTGGAACACCCCTTCAAGTCACACTTGTCATGGTCATTTTTCATTTGTGGACTTTCTAGTATTATTTATTATTTATTCTATGTCAATTCTTGGTTTGCATCTCATCTCTGTGTGTTTTTAAAGCATCACTTTGCCTTAGTTCTTTGTTGGTGTTGCATTGTCTATGAGTCTTCCTTCAACAATCCCCTGTTTGGATTTGGTTTTCTGCTGCCTGCTGGACTACCTGCTTTACCTTAACAAAGGTTCCCTTTTTGTTCTTTAAATTCTGAGCCTCAGATCTGCATTTTAGATCCACATTTTTCACAAAACACGTGACTTCCAACTCAGAAAGCTGGAGCAGGCCAAAAACACGAACTTTACCTGAGTTCAGCAGTTCACATAAACATAAGTAAAACTGTAAAATGCATATGTAAATGATATGTACTGCATATGAACTGTACACCTACTGTTTTCTATTTGAGACTCACCAGGTAAGCCATACACAAAGATCAGGCTCTAACCATGAACGTGCTACAGCTGTGTTTTTAAGTGCAAAAGAAATAAGAAAAAGAAATAGCATTGCACTGCACAGCAGACTGGTTGGTAGTCAGACTTTGTACTCCTGCATGAATTGGTGATCACTGAAAAATCTTTCGGTAACTTTTCCTTCAATAAATCGAAGCTTAAGGTGGTATCCCCTTCATTTTTCCAGGCAATTGTAATAAAATGTAATTAACCATCAGCGACACTCTGACACTTTGTCACAATGTTGTCACAATGTTGTCACATAGTATGGGGTCGTTTATCAATCTGGTTTCAATAAAAATGGTGAGTTTTTGTAAAAAAAAATCAAAAATTCAGCTAGATCAGTAATTCTATCAATTATTCAAAAAAAGTTTCAAACTTTCCTGTATCTTCTAAAAGACAAACTGTCTATTTGTGCAAGATTTTGTTCGATTATCCAGGTAAGGAACGTTTCTGGGATGTCCATTTTAAGGTTGCTAGTCTTGATCTAGCAACCATGTAGCTTACTCAGCCACTGAAGTCGGTCAGAACAAATGTGCACCTGGATCCGTAGGACCAGTAAGGTAACCAGTCCCAACTACCTAACTAACTAACTATGCCTTTAGTTTGCTCAGCTGATTCAAATCAGAGCTGCTATGTTCAGCTTTTTTAATAAATGTCCTTTTTTGAATAATATTGTGTGATCCTTTAATTAAAAAACAACTACTCTGACCTGTGAAAATGACAAAATACCTACTTTAGTGTGTTTTCTGCAAATTGGCCTCTGCAAAATGGACAGACTGTCACATCAAATGTGTGATATCCACAGATATTCCACAGTGTCCTCTAATGTGGCAGTAACATGAATGTGTCCAACCAGCTGCTAGTGCTGTACCTTGCTAAGGAGCCAAACAAACGGTTATGTAATATAAATAATACAACATCATGTATTATTCCTGAGCTTTTGTTTTATTACTTTTGCAGGTTGCGCTGTTTTGCTTGTGCTAATCTTGCATTTGTAGGTCAATTAATGTTGCTGCCTAGCTTTACTTCATGGCTTTAGTTTGCTTCAGTTATTCTGTGTTTTGTTGTCAAGTTTCCATCTCTGTGTTGGATGTTTGGTTATGTCCCATCTTTTTTCTGGTAGTTCTCCGTCTCTCCTTCATTGTGTTAAGCTTCTTTCTCTTGCTTTGTTACTCTGATTTAGTTCAGGTGTGTTTAGGTCCCCATTAGCCCTTAGTGAGTTTCAGCGTGGTTATATTTAATAAAGGTTCTGCTTTCATTCTTTCAATCATGTGCCCACATGCCTGTGCCTCCTGTGCCTGACTCATGACTTTCAACTGGGAAAGTCAGAGCATCCCCAGTAACCCTGACTTCACAGTCCAAGATAGCATTAGCTCACAAAACATTAGTAAAACTCTAAAACTTGCTATCTGTATCGCTAATGTTGTGTATTTCTCCATGAACCTGCTACAGCTGTATCTTTAAGTGCGAAAGAAAGTATTGCACTGTACTGCTAGTGCTGTGCCTAAGGAGCAAAACCTTTTCCTACTGGACTACTGGAATGCACTCAACTCAGCAGTGACGTCACGTCCAGCACTGATAACCAATTTCTGAGGCAAACTGAATACAGCATCAGTCTAGGGAAACTCGGCCAGAACAAAAAGTGATGAGAATAAACGTGCTAGAGCACTGAGACACTTTGAGCTGATCAAGTGGATAAACTCAACTGAGAAACTATAAATACTCATTACAACTAACTGGAACAGAAGACAGAGGTGAAACTAAAAAGGACGGGGCAAACAAAGAAGAGGATGACAGGAGGTGACAGGAGGTAAAATTAATAGAAACACACAAGAGGAAATAAAAAGAATCCAAAAAAACACAATACAAAGATTCAGATTGTTAGTCAGCAGCACATCATTCACTCACTCATTGAATACAACACAGAACACAGACATGACTCGCTCAACTCCTCCTCCTCCTCCTCCTCGCTGATGAATCAGATGATAAGGCACAGAGTAGCCCTGTAAGCAGAAACAATTGGCCCACTGTGTTGTTGTAACTGGCTTATCAGCTGCAATCCTTGGGAATAGGGGAAGGACATATTGCCATATTTCGCCAAAGAACAACTCAGTGGTCTCATTGAGACTGATAGGGATTCAAACGGAACGGTTCATTTTGCACAGGAGGGAACGGCATCAGGGGACTGTAGAGATGTGTGCGTGTTGAGGTTGAGTTGGAGTACAAATGAGACAATGTTTTCACAACAGAAAGAGGCTGTGAAAGAAAGAATTGGCTGAGCGCAGAGCTTTGATTTCACTTTGGATATATAGAGTCCCTGGACCAAACTTCGGAAGCCACCAAGGAGCAATTTTCAGTGCCTATCACAGCTCATTCATCATGGTGTGATTGCTGTGTCGCTGTTATCTCGCTTGTGGGCGGCAGACGAGCCACAGCTGAAAGCCTCTATAAGAATTCCTTACCTGTACCGCCGGCCTGGGAGAATGTGTGCGTTTGTGTGCACTTGTGCAGACGCTTTAAGGATGCTCTCCTCCGTTCGTTTTCAGCTTATTTTGTAATGCAACTTTTGACGTGTCCACCTGGGCCTTACAGAGCAATCTCATTATATATAGCTGTCACCTTCTCCACTTTAATTTCACAAACAGCTCCAGAAAAAATGAAAAAAAAAAAAACTACAGTCGCAGAATTGATTATCACTTTACTGCAGGGCCACAAGCCATGTGTTTGCAATTATTGATTGAGTTTGTTACAGGCACTGTTGAGGTCTTAGTGAAAATGTCTTTACACCGTCGCGGTGATGCAATAGAAAAACCAATTCTTTGTTACCTGGAGATAAAATTGTTTTATATTATGTGTGGTATTGCATTTCCTCTCTGTCCTGAAGTACAGTAGAGCATCATCCAGCAAAACACAAACAAACCAAAAAATAAAAAGATTAATCTCTTTTCTGTTCTATAGCATCAATTCTTAGTGTTCCCGCTTGACATCCATTGTGATCATGTAGCTGCTGTGTTTCTAGAGCTACACCGCAGGTTGTGAAGTGTCTCAGTGCCAGACCGATGGGTGGGTATACATTAAAGTTTTTGAAGAAACTTCTCAAGAAGCATTGAGCACCTGATTCAAACCAGGAGCTAATGCTCGAATCCGGTGTGATCGTAAAGAGAAGACGCGAGCATCAATGAGCTGGACTCACACAGCAGCTTAACTTCTGCTTGTTTGTCTTTGAAGGTTTGTCCCAAGTGATAGAAATCACACATACTGAACATTTTTATTCACCCTGTACTCCAACCACACAAACACAAGTACGCAAGGTGCAAGATAAACAGTGCTGCAAATCAGGAGCAATGACCTGAAACATTGTTTCAACATCTGGTTTTCATTTTTTTGTAAAGCTGCATAAAAATCTAACACTAACTGCTTCTGGCGCTCATTTATACAAAAGATTTTCGGATTATATTCTTGTTTTTCCACTTGGTTTGTTTAATACAGGTGGTTGTTATACCACTAGGAAATAATTAAATACCCTTTGGTGTTAATGAATTATTTATTTAATTAGTCAAAATGCTCCTAATGTGCTCACAGAGTTCAGTAAATCTGTCTTATTCCTCATTTTAAAATCGAATCTTTTGAAAATCCTAACTTCTCAATATTTACATCCCAGCTCAGTCCCCTTTTTTTGTCCTTAATGCCTGCCACACGTTCCTCTTTGGAAGAGTCATTTTCTGACTTCTTCAGCTGCAGCACCCTCGGCCATCCTTTTCAGTTTTCTTTCAGAGTACCCTTGTGTCACTGAGTGCTTTCATATCCACTCACATACGTATTGGTAAAAATTCAACATAGTGCACATAGTGCCGGCTGATAAAAGCAGACACGGAGGCAGATTTACTGGCACACAGGCTCAGAGGCACTGAGGCATGTGCACATGAATTTGCAGACAGAGACACGAGATCTGACCCCATTTCTCAGAGTTTATGTGTACTCCTTCTTTCTTTTTCCAACTTGGGCGTATTTGTATTTGTTGTAAAGAGCAAAACGGTTTTGTCGCAGTGGCTTTATGAAAAATTAACGTGACCTGGCCTCTTTTCTAATGACCCAGTATTTTTAACGAATATTGTCAGGGCGTCGGCGGCTCTTCTTCAAAACGGACTTCACAGCCGCGGTGAGAGAATTATATCTCAGCTGCCAGTTTGGTGTGCTCAGGAGAGCAAGTTTTAGAAGGATAAGAAAACAGCAGAGGAAAGCGAGGAGGGGCTGTCTGAAGACATCTTGAACACCCTGAGGTTTTAGAAAGTGGAAACTCCACTGTGGTGTCTGAAGCTGAATGTGAACAACACCCACCAGTGCACCTGGCAGCCTGTGTGTGCGCACTTGCTTGTGCATATGTAAAAGTGTGTTTCCTCCACTGACATTATCAGTCTGCAACCAGACTCCTCATGGCTTGGGAATAAGAGGCTGCTTTAAAAGTCTGGATTTCTTTATAGCTTCAAACTCATAGCTTTATACGGCTGTTTTGCTGTGGTGTGCAAAAGATGGCACATAGAATTTCCTTTAGTAATTTTGTATAGGCCTTTCATGCTTTTATATCGTTTATATATATATATATATTATTTTGTTCTCGACTTTTTTATTGACAACTTTTTATTGGAAGTGGTCTTTTCACTTTTTTCAGTGTCTGTTTGGGTTCTGGGTTTTTTTGGACAAGTCAGACTTTTTAAGAGCAGTTGTGTTTCTATTTCTGCAGCTGAGCACTGATTGTTGTACGGCTTGGACCGGACATTTTTATAGAAAAACTGGAAGCTCAGAGAAAGAAGGATAAATTGAAACCAAGGAAAAGTAATGAAGAAAAAGCAGAGGCATAAAAGCAGAGAAACGTGTTGGCTAGATAACAGTCAGACAGCCTGCTGTGTTATTGATTGCTGTGGGGTTTTTACTGGAGTGATTGATGTTTCCAGGTCTGATTATATTAGTGTGTACTTAACCAGGTCAACGCTGTGGGATGGAGAGATACAAGGCAATATTTTCTAGCCTTACTCTAAGGGACTAGGCTTTCTAATGACACAAGACATATATAATAAATATGGTACGGCACATAAATCAACGAGAAGCTTGAAAGTGAATTTGTTTTTCCCTAATTAAGTGTTGTAGCAGCAACCAATACATTCATCCTTTCAAGTTACTGTTTCTTTGCTATGCAATTGTAGGGAGGAGTGAAGTGACTAAAAGTTGCTCTTAAGCTTCAGCAGTTAATATTATCGCTCACGCACACTTAAATGAAATGATTTACTGATGTTACATAAGGCCAGACTGGTTTTACAGTTAAAAGATGTTAATGAGCTAACAGCTACCTGAACGCTACTCCCACATAGGTTGTCTTGTTAATATTTTAGCCATAAGAGAAAAAATTACTTGAAACCATCTCACAGATGTAACATTATGTACAGCTACTTTCTATACAACTGATATTTATTTAGACTCTTTTTCTTCAATTGTAATTATAGACCAATTTCTAACCTTCCTTTTATCTCAAAGATTCTTGGAAGAGTAGTTGTAAAACAAATAACTGATCATCTGCAGAGGAATGGTTTATTTGAAGAGTTTCAGTCAGGTTTCAGAGCTCATCACAGAACAGAAACAGCTTTAGTGAAGGTTACAAATGATCTTCTTATGGCCTCTGACAGTGGACTCATCTCTGTGCTTATCCTGCTAGACGTCAGTGCAGCGCTCAGTGCTGTTGAACATGATATTTTATTACAGCAATTGGAGCATGCTGTAGGTATTAAAGGTACTGCTCTGCAGTGGTTGAATTGTATATATCTAATTGACACCAATTTGTTCATGTAAGTGGAGAGTCCTCTTTACACACTGAGGTTACAGATTGCACAAAGTGTTACCTAATTATGGTGTTCCACAGGGTTCAGTGCTTGGACCAATTCTGTTTTCATTATAAATGCTTCTCTTAGGCAATATCATTAGAAGGCATAGCATACATTGTCACTGCTATGCAGATGACACCCCACTTTATCTATCCATGAAGCCAGATGTCTTAAAATAGAAATGTCTTAAAGACATAAAGACCTGTATGACCTCTGGTTTTCTGCTTCAGATAATTCAGATAAAACTGAAGTTATTGTTCTCGGGCTTAAAAATATAGAAATATGGTATCTAACCAGATGCATTACCTTGGCCTCCAGTAACACTGTGAGGAATCTGAACCACATATGTCCTTCAATGTGCATATTAAATAAATATGTGGGAGTGCTTTCTTCCATTTGTGCAATATCTTCAAAACTAGAAACGCCCAAAATTAGAAACATCTTGTCTCAGAGTGATGCTGAAAAAACTAGTTCATTCATTACTTCTAGGATCAGGATGTCCTTAAAACTTCCTGAAAGCTTTCAGTTGATTCAAACTGCTGTAGTAAGAATACTGACAGGGACTAGAAAGAGAGCATATTTCTCCTATACTGGCTTCTCTTCAATGGCTCCCTGTAAAAATCCAGAATCAAATTCAAAATCCTGCTCCTCACATACAAGGTCTTGAATAATCAGGCCCCATCTTATCTTAATGACTTTATTACCATATCACGCCATTAGAGCTCTTCGCTCGCAGACTCTGGACTTATTTAGTTATTTTATTAAAAGTAGAATGGCAGGCAGAGCCTTCAGCTTTCAGACCCGTCTTCTGTGAAACCAGCTTCCATTTTCAACTGAGGAGACGGATACCCTCTCTGTTTTTAAGATTAGTCTTAAAATGTTCCTTTTTGCTAAAGCATATAGTTAGGGTTGGATGAGGTGACCCTGAATCCTCCCTTAATTTCTTGCAGTAGGTTTAGGCTGCTGGGGGATTCCCATGATGTACCGAGGGTTTGTCTTCTTCAGTCACCTGTTTTGTTTTTGTTATGTTTAATCCCAATCTGTAGTTGTTTTTATTATTAGTGCAAACAGGATTAAGGGCATTGACCCCCAGCTTGGTGATACCCCTGCCTCAGTCACACAGTCCTACAAACTGGTTGGCAACCACGGTTAGCACAGAAGCAGTAGTAAAAGGTAAATGGCCTGTATTTGTATAGCACTTTACTCAGTCCCTAATGACCCCAATGCGCTTTACACTACATTCAGTCATCCACCCATTCACACACACATTCACACACTAGTAAAATTTGTCACAACTTTACAACCGCTCAGTGAGTTGTTAGCAAGTGTTATAGACAAGTCAGCAATTTGCATGCAAACTGTGGTTACTAGGGTCAGGGACTGGACTCTATGCCTGCTTGACTGTAGTTTTATCAACCACAGCAACTCCCAGCAGTCACCAGAAACCTCCAATAACCACTTGCCAACTGCTCGGGAAATACATGTTTTTCTTTAGAGACCGGTGGTTACGAGTGGGGTCACCAATCAGTCATTAGGACGTGTGACAGAGGGCTAATAAGATAATTCAGAACTATAAACCCTCTGATTCACACATGCATTTATTTTATGGTTGAAAAACTTTGTTAATAAAACACACAACTACAGATGTGTGCACTTGTAGCAATTTGGGGTCCAGTGCCTGAAACTTTGGACTGAGCCCCATTGGTAAATTGTACAACTTTAGTATGCAATTCAACAATAAGCTTTACAGCTTTGGCTGCAAACAATACCTTTTACTTGGATCAGTTGATTTCCGGATCTGTTCACCGTGAGATATATTGTCTCACCTTTTAGCAAACGCGCCAACCCGCTTACTCTCACACTACTGCATATTGTAATGCTGTCTGTGTCAACTTCTTTCTGTTTTGCTGCTATAAAACACTGGAGGCTGTTGTCAGTGAACAGCATGTCTGTTTAATCAAACTGCGAGCCTGGTTAGATAAAATGAATCTGTATGCAGATTCTTGGGGAAGAGCGGTGCAGACACAGGCAGCTGATCAGCAGTCATTTTGTTGTCAGTCTTATCACAGCAGTGCAGGATGTGCAGCGTTGGTTCTACTGTCCGGTTCCTCCAAGAAAGAAGCAAAGCTGTTCAATCAACAGTATTAACACGATGTCCACCCTCACCCCTCCTTACAGGTGGAGCCAAACAGTTGCTATGACAACATTGCAAGTCTTAGTACTAATAACTGTTGCGCCACCTGATGTGCACCGAGTTTTCAAGTGCCTCCAAATTCAGCACAAATTCGTCAGTAGTCAACCAGCTACCCTACAAAGTGTTTCCAGCTGTGGCAGTGACAAAACCATTTCACTCCCATCCCCAGCTCTCGAAATACAGCACCACTTATTCCTGTTTATGCTTTACCCTCCTGAACCATGTCACAGTTGTCTACACGCGTGGCTGTCTTATACGCTGAAGGCATTTATGTTAAAACGAGTCAATAAGCTACAATTAAAACAAACAGAAAACTAGTATACCTTCTGCATTGTTAAAAGCACTCAATAACACATATATCCCGAACAATACAAATTTTCTTTGTTGTAAAAAGCTTTTAGTTTTCAGTAGGAGTGATAGAAAATGTTTAGATACCTTTAATCATCGTTATTTGATGCCAAGTTGCCAAACGAAGTTAGTTTATCTGGAATCACGAGCTAAGTTCAGGGATAGTGGGATGGAAAAGTACATAACACTGTCTCTTTTGTGATGTAGTGGAGCCTGAGCACACCAGTCTGACAGTTGCATTATTTGAAAAATAGCACAATAGGGTTGGCTCCAAAATACATCACTGCAGGGCTCTTTAAATCTTCCTACAGCACCAACTAAATGACAAAACAAGACATAAATAGACAGACAGCCGAACAGAGAGTTGGTTTGCTAAAAGACAGGTTGTAAATAGGTGTATGTGTATGACTGATATCAGAAGAAAAGTATCCAGTTTTTGGTTAATACAACAGATTAGCATGCTCCTGCCTTGTTGCTGATTTCAGTGCCTGGCTCTGCTTCAGAGCCACAAATCTCAGTTTTCATTGAAGGCAGTAAACAACGTGAACCGTGACCTCTAAAGGACATGTGGGATGCTTCCACCATTCTTGCTCATTGCAAAATCTTTAGATAGGCTTAGTAAAATAATGATATTGATCATTAAAGGAAGACTCGGGTGATTTGGTAATAAATTACCCAAAAATGCTGGATATAGTAAAAAGTGTAAAAATTTAAACTCATATATGGAAAATGATAACTAACTTATTTTTTGTATTTTAACACTCCAGTTAAAAAAAATAATCATTTTCTGGCAATTACTTCATTATTTAGGAGTAAAGGGGTTTAGAGATAGACGTTAAGAAGAACTAGAACTAAAATTCTGTATTGCTGTCACACTTAAAAATCATGAGATCTAATGCAACGCAAATCCTTTGTTTTTTTTCAGGAGAATCCGTATGTGATGCTCCGACAGAACCACCAAGAACTCGAGGGAAATGACCGCTATGAGGGCTTCTGTGTGGACATGCTGAAGGAGCTGGCAGATATTCTCAAGTTTAAGTATCGCATCCGGCTGGTGGGGGACGGCGTCTACGGTGTTCCCGGAGCTAACGGAACATGGACGGGCATGGTTGGAGAGTTAATCTCAAGAGTATGTAAATATTTGCATATATATATGCATAGACAATAATATTGCCAGCAAACAAACCATATCACTATAAATGATTATGTTTTCTCCTTCGCATATGTGTGAGACAGAAAGTTTTTACAGGTGTCTATGCAGTCCTGTGAAAAGCTAAGTACAGCTTTGCCGCTTCCATAAGAATTAAGATGGTAAGAAGCAGCCAGGTGCTGCTAATCAAATGCGTTTTATTAATGGATCATCAGCAAGCGTAAGCATCTCTGTAAACGCAGAAGTTTTGGCAGCTTGTTCTGAAGCATTCAGGTGTGTGTTAACACAATGCCAAAAAGGAATGACATCAATAAAAGAAGTAATTGCTCCTGTCCATCATTCTACAGTGAGAAAGAGGATTCACAAGTAAAAGGAACTTGCCATTTTTCCCAGGAGCAGACAGACATCCCAGTAAATTCACCCCAGAGTCAAATCATGCAATGCTTAGAGAAACTACAAAAAAAAAGAAAGAAAGAAAACAAGAGCTGTTTCTCAGACTCTACTGGCCTCAGTTGGCATGTTAAATGCCTGAACCCTCTACTGCACACATTTTGATGGTACATGCTAAACATCATTTTCTGACTCATTTCGGGCCATTTTATTGCCAAGATATTTTTTTTGTGCAACAATGGTATAAAACCACAGAGAAAATTATTATCTCATAATTCATTACACAACTTTTAGAAAGCAAAAAGACCTCAGAAAATCTTCCAAAAATGTCGACCAATGTTGAAACAGAGAATTGAAAAGACGTGAAACATATTTACATAAATGATTTGATGCAGGCTTAGGTTCAAATTGTGCAATATTAATCCTTTATTTATCCAGGTAAAAATCTCATTGAGATTAAAAATCTCATTTCCAAGAGAGACCTGGCATCATGGCAACAAAAGTCACATACCACATAGGTATATAACATTTAAAACAAATGTTATATACCTATACAATATCATGTCATATTGATTATACTGTTGTGAGACTGTCAGTCTGTGTGAAACTTACCAAAACAGTTCTTCTGAGGTGGACATTACACTTTATACACATCACTTTTGGTTTTTCTGTGCACCCAGGAACCCTGCATCTTGCCTTGTTCGGTTCAGTTCAGTTTTACTTGTATTGTGTCAAATCACAACAATTACCTCAAGGTGGTATATTGTAATGTCATGAACCTACAACAATACAGAGAAAACCCTGACATTAGATGACCCCCTATAATCAAGCACTTGGCTACAGTAGGAAGTAAAAACTCCCTTTTAACAGGAAGAAACCTCCATCAGAACTAGAATCAGGGAGGGGCAGCCTTAATCGGTTGGGGTGATGGGGTTGTCACATACTGTTGGCCAAAATGATATATTATAATATATTGTCTGAGATGAGATTCTGATTTGGAATGGGAGCTCTGGGACTCTGCTTCTTCCTCCTGTCGTCATAATTTTGAGATATCCCACTAATGGCTCGAACTCTTTGCACAGATTTCATGCAATTTTGTATTTTGGACCACATTTCAACTCGGAAGCTCAGGTGGTTGGACAGCCTTCCCAATGTAAACTTCACAACTGTGTGGAATACCATCTGATGTGATTGTGATTTGGCACTATAAAATTAAAACTGACTTGAAATGATCCAGCAAGGACTAGGCAACTGTTGTTGCTGATATGGAGAAAGCTTTTGATGGCCTCCCACTAAGCAAGAAGCATCACATCAGCAACATGTGAAATGTGCACAAATTTGCGCACGAATGCATGAAATAACATATCATTACATACAAACACAATGTTATCAAAATCTCCCTCAAAGTATCCCTGATTGCACTGCGTTGCCCGAGGCAACAAAAAGAATTTCTGGGCATGCAAAATTTCATGGTTCATTGGTTTCCATCATTTAACTTCACACGTACAGGTCATGAGGCTTAAAAAGACTTTCTGTTGCTCTAGGGCAACACTGTGCTGTAGAGGTTTAAATGTTTAGAGGGGTTTCCAGGAGAAAGTCTCTTCTCTCTGAAAAGAAGTCTAAGCATAGGTTTGCAATGTTGCATCTGAACAAATCACAAGACTTCTGGAACAATGTCCTTTTTGACAGACAAGACTAAAGTGAAGAAGTCTGCCCATGATGTACTGCACCATGTTTGTCAAAAACCACACTCAGCAGATCAGCACAAACATCTAACATGAAGCATGGTAGTCGATAGGTGATGATTAGTGCACATGACCTGGGCTTGCAGTTATTAAGTCAGCCATAACCATGCTGTGTGGAACCTTAAGAGATCTGTGCATAAAAAAGGCCTTCAAATATCAATGAACAGAATCAACATTGTAAAGAAGAGTCATGCAGAAAGCCATTACTTCCAGCTGTTCCTAAAGGTAGTTCTACAACTTACAACTTTTCCTTAAAAAAAAACAAGATTTTCACCATAGCTGTGTGGATACTAGGGGTGCAACGATACTCCTATCTCGTAATATGAACGATATTGAACCGTTCGATACAGTGCTTTCGGTTCAGTACGCATATGTATCGAACAATACAAAATACATTTTTAATTTATTTTATCAACTTTCCTTCTGATGATGCTGTCTGTGTTGAGCGCTCAGTGGATCTGCGCTCGACAGTGCAGCCTAGGCGGAGTAGTCGAACGCAGATTCACTGAGGGCAGGGCAAGCTAGCGAGACAGAAGTTAAGCTCTCCTTGCAACATGGCAAATTGAACCTCCCCCACCCTCATTCAGTTCTGGCGTTTGGAACTATTTTGGTTTTCATGTGACGTATGACCCTGAAGGTAAGCGCGTCATGGACTAAAGTAAAACAGTATGTTGGATGTGCCACGCAATGCTCAATTACATGGGTGGGAGCTAGTGTGTTAACGGAGTTAGCTCATTAACGTGTTTGCTGTCCAGCCCCATGCACAGCGATTTGCAGTAGCTCATTAACGGAGATTTGCCGTGTTGTGGCGTTAACGTCATTTCAACGAGATTTACGCTGACAGCACTAGTGGGAACACAACAAATATGACTGCACATTTACACCGACATCATCCTAGTGCAAAGACAACAAACACGCATGCTACAAACTTTACCCGAGTCATTTAGACAGCCGTTAGCACGTGATTCTCTTTATGGGGACCTGATATGTTTAATATGCTGCTGAGAATATAGCCCAGAAGAAGCGTATAGTATAGCTTTATTTTGGAAAGAGCCATTTCTCTGTAATAAACTCTCTTTTCCAAAGATGAATGATTCCTCAATCAGATACAGGGCTCGCAAAATCGCTAGCCCAACGTCCTGGGGCTACCAAAATCTATCTCTGCCCTGCCCATCGGGCTATTGTAGGAAGGAAAAATATATGTCAATGCTTTTGCATTCTTTCGGAAATGTAGCTGGGTAATTATGTCATTGGCATCGGTGAGCCACTGTCAATATGTGATATATTGAAATCGCATTTGAATTTGCGCTTGTTTTTTGCTTTCACTTTGCAATCGTGCCAACAGCGACAGCACTGATTGGTGAGTGATTTGCGCAACAATTCCTCTGACATCGTCTTATCAATCGTTAGCTTACTATGCAAACATGACAAGTGAAATCTCCCACAGCAAGCTTAAACATGTGAGAGGTTGATCGCGCAGAGAATCGCTGAGCGTTATGTGAGTGCGTGTGTAAAAGCAGCAGGATATATATTGTAGCGGGTCAGGGCTGTTCAGGGTTCTGTTTGTACAGTTATGTTTTGTTTATGTTGCCATAGTGACGGGTGACGCCCTCTCGCTGCGACAGTGTGTCCTTCCGGGGTCAGAGGGCGCCCTGTGTGTTGTTGTTGTTGCTGTGCTGTTGCCATGCTGAGCAGTTAGCTAGCGGCAGTGTTCTTCTGCAGATGTCAATAAACGGCTGTGCTCCCTGGCTAGCTCACGGGAAGCAAGACCAAACGACACCTCCGTCTCCTCCTTGTCTGAGCTCGCCACAATATTTTAGTTCTGCTGAGCCAAATAAGACAGGTCAGGGTGAAGAAGTGACAGCCAAAGAAAAGCTTACCACAAAACGGAAAAGTTATGACAAATCAGACTATAAGGCAAAAAGAAAGTGCAGCTTTATGGTTTCATGGACAAAAGAATTTCTGTGGCTGCAATATGACAAGCGAAATAACCAGGGCTGCACATAAGTGGTCAGCGGGTGCGCATTCGCTGTCAAAATAAAAAACGGGCACAAGATATGAAGTTGCAACGCATGTTTGCATACATAAGATTTTCAGGAGGAGGACAGACATTTGTTTTGAACTCTTAAAGATGTCAAAGAAGCTCCTTTAAGCAATTACTGTGATGTTCCTCCACCTCCAAAGAAATGTCAGAAGGAGTCCGAACCACAAAAGAAGCACGTATTCTCGGAAAAGTAGTTGCAGGAGGTGAGCTGGCTTCAAACAAATGTTGAACGCACAGAGATGTGGTGCGGAATGTGCCGTGAAAATTTAATAAATGACAAATTAAAAAGGCATGAACATTTTTTTTGTATCGAAAAAATATCGAACTTTGACACCAAAGTATCGAACCGAACCGAACCGTGAATTTTGTGTATTGTTGCACCCCTAGTGGATACCACTGTATTGTTCTTCTTAGAGAAACATAGAAACAAACCCAAAGTGTATTGCTCAGCTTTCACATAATTTACAGCACATTTCCTTCATATCATACAGCCCCCTTCCTTCATTCAGCAGTTGGCCTTTTCAGCTTAAGTATTGTATTTTTCAAAGCAGTCACAGCTTGTTGGTGGCTTGTTTCCTGCCAGCCGCTTTAGCTGAACTGACCTTAACAGACTTTCCTCCTGGATCAGTCTTGTTGCTGTTAAATCTCTGAGTGAGCCCTTATATTATTTGCTGTACGTGGCTGTTAACAGGCAGATAAGGTTATATAAGGGATGAGAGGGAGAGGGGAAAGAAGTAAAAGTGCTGTTAAAAAATTAAGAGGGCGGGGTGAGTGAAACAGACAAGTGTTAAGTCAGTCCTAAGAGGTGATCTGTCTTAATTCTGTGGGCTAATGGAGGGCAAAGCCATTAAGTATGTAACGCGTACAGTGCCTGCTCTTGTTATTGTCACAGTCCATCTCCCCCCTACATCCATGTATAACTTGCCTCTGGAAGGTTGACCTTCAGAACGGCCATGGGTGAAGTCGACATGAGTCTCTGACATCAGCTTGAGCCGTGGATTGGCATGGTTGAGAGGGATTTTCATGGTAAAGGAGGCATCTGCAGGGAAGTTACACAGTAGACAGAAAGGCTTCGGAGTGTTTGGTTAAAGGCATAGAAAAGAACAGGAAGGATGACAGTGTAAGAGGATTGTGGGAAAATATACAGGCCTTGGCTACAAGTTGAAAGGATAGGTAAAGAAAGGAAAATGGAGGAAGAGGGGTGTTATACACTTGGTAGGAGCAAAGGAAGACAGCATCAGGATATTTTGGACAACAGATACCCGTCTCCCTGCCAGTACCTTTCAGACTGAGCAAGATTTCACTGAGGATGAGGATGATTAGTCTGACGGGTGTCAGACAGCCTAAGCTAACAATGAGTCAGGCCAAGAAGAACCCAGACACAAGTCTAAGTACAGTATGTGCCGGTTACCTAATCCACAGTGCTGCGATTAGAGAACAGAGACATACAGCATCTCTAAAGACCAAAATTCAAAGTCTAAGTCAAATGCTAAATCCTCAAGGGTCATGTTTAATTCATCTCTCACGTTCAGTTTCGCATCCTTTTTACTGGCTTAGCATGATCTGATTGACTGCAGGTGGAAACAGGTATGATGCAATATTGAACAGGCGACATTACACTGTGTCTTTTCTTACATACTAGAAGGCATAACAGCAGGGAGGCAGAAGAATCCGGTAATCAATATTAATATTCCATCGCCACATAAATATTTCACTGGATGTTACAACTGTGTGTTCATTTTTCAAAGGATCTGTTACTTTCTTTGTTAAAATTGCCTCGATGGTCATTTGCTGTATTTGGATTCCTTCCAGCACTGGGAGCAGGCAATCAGCCTTTCAAACAGCGGTCAGAAACGAGACAGGAGGCTGGGAACAGATGATAATCTCGGGTCAGCGCCTGCAGGCTGAGAGTAGGGCAGCAGGAGACACTAGGCCTCAGTGTGGAGTAAAGGCTGCCGTGAGGTTAAAGAGATGCAAATGTGAAGTGCAGAGTATTAATTGAAGCACAGACTGGGGGTTTCTAGATGAAGCATTTGAGGCCTCTTCTGAAGGTCAGAGTGATTATAGAAAAACATGACATCGAAATGGATGACGCGCCTTGGATGTGTGCATGTTATGTATGTCAGATGCCCTCCTCGTTCCTTGACATAGAAACAGTATGTTGTGGATTTTGACTAGTGTCTGCAGTGCTGCAGCACAGCTCCCTGCTCCTCATTCTCCCATTCCCCTCTATGTCCCCAATCCTCTTAGTCCTCCTGCAGCAGACAAAGAGGAATGCATTGCTGCTTTCACTCTTTGCTCCTCAGGGAGATGAAAAATCCCTTGCAGTTGCACTTTGCTGGCCTGTATTATTAGTACAGAGCCATTCAGCTGCATTGACCATTTCTACGTGTGTGTGTGTGTCTGTGTGTTTTACTAGCCTCTGCTTTGTCGAGTGATTTGTCTTGACAGTGCTCCCTTGGCCAGCCACAATGGTTACCCTGAGCTCTCTCGTGCACTGCACACACACACACAAACACACACACAATGCCAGTGCCGGATTATCCCCATCACGGATAGCCGTATTGGTGGACAAAAAGCCTAGAGGATACAAAAAGGGCATTATTAGGGAATTAGCAAACCAGTAGCCCACTTCTTATGTCATCCTCATCTTTCTTTTTTTTAAAAATCTTCAAATTATTGGGTATGTCACAAACACTATGCCATGCCTCAGAGCTGTGCTGTGTGTGAGTTGGACTTTTCATGCAGTAATACTACTTATCCTGTTGCAGAAAGCAGACCTGGCAGTCGCAGGCCTGACCATCACAGCAGAGCGTGAAAAGGTGATTGACTTCTCCAAGCCTTTCATGACCCTTGGTATCAGCATCATGTACCGCGTCCACCTGGTGAGTTAAGTCCCCCCGCACACACCTATTATACCTGATCGAACTGCCTCTCATACAGCTTGCGGATAAACCTCAGCAGGCTGTCAGGCATGTCTAATGTCTGGAAAAGAAGCACTCTGCCTTCTGGCCTGTAGAGTCTTTTTCTCTCTCTTAGTCCGTTTAAATTCCTCCACAACTTCTCCCCTTTTACACCTTATTGCCTCTTTACCTCTCAGCTACTCGTTTTCCCTTTCATCTGCGTTTCTTCATGGGTCCTCTTCCTGCTTTACCCCTGTCCTCCGACATTACTTGCCACTTCATCCTTCTCCTCTGTGTCAAGTTCTTTTCATTTTTCCTTTGTCCACCCATTTCCTCCTTTTGTTTCCGTGCCCCCCCTCCCCCCCCCCCCCCCCCCACCTCATTCTGCCAGCACCAGATGGCTCATTTTATGGTGTGAACTGAATGATAAATGTAACACTTTCACAGTTGTTTTCTGCTTGTTCTCTGATTGGATTTCGCCATCTTATTCTCACAAGCAATGCCCTCCATTCTCTGCAGAGAGCAAGTCCAAGCAAGAAACAGCGAAACAACAGCAGTGCTGGTGGAAATGAGCCAGTGTTTGCGCACTTAGTGGCCCATTAATCATCAGTCCTCCCCCAAAACCCAAGGTGACACTGTGGGGGCCACAGTGGCACTGGCCACAGTCCGTGCTGAGGTGATCTAGCACGTGCGCAGGCTAACATTAGTGTAGCATCCCAAAGGGGCATTTTACTCACATTCCCATTCCATCTTGCTCCTGTCTCCACTACTTGTAAATCTCCCACCGTGTCACCTTCCCATAGTCTGTGCACAGTACCCATAGGTGAGGCAGTGAGGCACTCAATTGAGCGGCAACAGTTGGGGAGAATCAATCGACGTTCGCAGCAGGTGCTACGTTAAATGGGCTGCTGGGCAGCATGTGACCTCTGAATTGGGAAGCAGGCAGGCGGGTGGCAGCCTGAGGATATGATATGGAGCTTATGTCCCACAGGGTTGGCACACAGAGCCAAATAGTTGAATTAGCAGAGACTTGACCCAGTTGACGCCAAAATTCCTGAGTAAAGCGGTTTCTATTAAGATAAGATGTGTGAAGTCGGTAGAGGAAGGTGAAAAGATAAGAGGGAAAGAAGACAGGCATAAGTGCAGGTATCATCTCTCTTTGTCTCTTTCTCTGTCCCTCATTTCCTCACACTCTCTTTACTTTCTCATTGCCCCTTGGCATTTTCTTAGATCCGATTCAGAGTGGTCCCTCAGCATGCTCTAAAATTCGATATTTGAATTTCTGTGACTGCACTTGTTTAGTTCTAATCCACTGACTATTGATCTGAGACACAGTGATTTCTACAAGGGGGTATACTGCTTATTTCAAACTTTAAATGAAAATTTCAGTCCAATCAATAAGAATGGCGAATGCATTAAAATACAGCTGCCTGTTGGGTATTAATTATCCGCACACTATCGCCAGTTTAATCTCCATTTCTCTTCTTTGTCACAAGTATTGCATGTCTTTCTTACTCTCTCTCTCTCTCACACACACAGACACACGCACACAGTTTTTTCACTTTCATTATTTATTCTTATTTTATGTTTGTTGCATTCAAAGCACACATTTACATTCTTTTCAGTGAAGGC
This sequence comes from Simochromis diagramma, assembly GCF_900408965.1. Lineage (NCBI taxonomy): Eukaryota > Metazoa > Chordata > Actinopteri > Cichliformes > Cichlidae > Simochromis > Simochromis diagramma. The sequence continues at coordinate 7,655,183 of NW_024387375.1, forward strand.
GATAGCTTTAACGTCAGGCGTAATCCTATTACAAAGCTGCTGAAAATGTACATTTCCTGTTTGAAACACAGGTGCAGATTTGAACTAACGCTTCACTGCCTCCACCCCCCCACCCACACGCCAAACCCCAAACCCCCTCCCTTGCCCTCCACACCACCCACCCAGCCACTACAACAACTGTCACAGACAAGTTTTCTGTGGAGTGTTCAAAATTGCAGCAAATCAGAACATTTAATCACCTGTCAAATGAGTTTGTGTCTTCGTGCTATTCTCTGAAGGGACCGCTGTCTGTTATCATTTCTGGGACACTGACTCTGCAATAAATAAAACTAAAGAAAAATCCAGACAGCTTGCATCTTGCCTGCATAAGAAGAGCACTACCTGTCTATATGTTTCAGCTGTCTCGCCTGAATGTTTTGTCTGGTTGGGGATTTGTAGTTGGGTGCTATTCGAGGCCAAATAGTGTATTTTATATGGTGGGGTATTTGACATGCATGTAGCTTCAGGCCCTATAAATAAAACGGATTTGCTTCATACACAAATCAAAGAGAAGCCGGTGCAATATGAATCACTGCGGTTATGAACCCAGACACTACCTAAAGCGACTGTCAGCTTCATCTCATAAAAACCTTTCGTTGTCTTGCATTCATCATCTGTACAATATAAAAACCATATGCTGCATGCCAAAATCCCAGCACTGTGAGCGTCTTTAAATCTGTGCCAGTTCCTTCTCCATTAATTCGCTGACTGTGTAACAGGGTATATGAGTGGATGTGTGCATGTTGTGTGTATAAGAGAAAGAGTGCCACTTAATTAGACATAGGGGTTAATTAGGGGTGTGTAGAAGCTGTGTCAGATTCAGCAGCTGCCCTGAGGGTAGAGCGTAGTATAACGAGCTTTATTGACTCACTGGCCACAGAAGTCCTCAGACAAAATTACACAAACAAATGAAACCCTGTGCACAGAAACACAGACGCAGCTCGTGGAATTTAAAAACTTACCAGTTATGTTATTTAGGGTTATTTTTAAATGCAGTTTTTTTCCCATAATAAATCAATATTAAATTTAACACTAAACAGTAGGTTGTGTAATATCATTAAATTGTGTATATATGTGCTTAGGTACAACTGTGCAACTGCTCATTAATGCACAGGCTCTAATCAGCCACTCACATGCAGCAGCTACATACATTTAAGGATGTAGATATTCTAAAAAAAGACCTGTTGAAGTTAAAAACTGGGCATCAGAATGGGCTAGAAGACCATACTGAGATCACACTCCTCTCAACTAGCATAAAGAAACTGAGCCAATTAATGATACAGGTTCAGCATGCTGGTAGTGTGATGGTGTGGAGGATATTTTCTTACCATCGTTTGGTCCCTTTAGTACAAACTGAGTATTGTTGCTGACCATGTCCATCCCTTTATGACCGTTGTGCATTCATCCTCTGCGGGTTCCTTCCCACAGGATAATGTGTCGCGTCACAAATGTCAGATCATCTCAGACTGGTTTGAGATGTGGGATCATCTTGATACAGAACAGAACAAAAAGCAGCCAACATCAAGAGAAGAGCTTTGAATATCTTCCATGAAGCCTGGAGAACTATTCCTGAAGACTCCTCAGGAGAAAGTTCAGGGTGAAGAATAAAGCTGCTCATATCAAATATTGACTTTCAAGCTCGTTAGGAATGTTTTTGCCTTTTAGATTGTATTTCCATGGATGCATGTGTTTCATTAAACTGCTCTACCTATTTCCCATTTTCCTAGCAACATACAAAGAAATAAGGGGTGTCTTGAGACTTTTGCACTAGACTGGAAGTTTTATTCTTTTATTTTGAAAGTAACCCTAAAACTAGTAGTGATGTGTGGGTTTTTTTTTTTTAGTTATGTTAGAAGAGTTTCAGCAAACACAAAAGCACAGCTTTGTTTGTGTGCAACTCACTCAGACATAAAGCCAGACAACCCGGTGAGCTCAAGAGGCAGCAGGATGTTGTTATGAATATGACCCTGTGACCTCAGCCAAATCAACTGCTCTCCACAGATTGCCCCCGCGGCCATCTCAGCAGCCGTAACAACTGGCAGCTCTAACACAATTAGAAATGCACACACTATCAAAGAGCTTGGGGGGGGGGGGGTGGCAGAGCTTGGGGAGACACGGGGAGGGACAGGAAGAAAGACAACATAAAAGAGAATAAGCAAGAAATAGGTAGAAGGACATGAGGGAAGATGGAGAAATGAGAGCAAGGAAGTGAGCGACGAGAGTGTGAGAGCTGAAATGACAATGGGAAGTCTCCTTCGGTGAGTCAGTGTTCAGGCAGGAAGCCTCAGGGGGCAACGGTGTGGTATGAATACCAAGAGGAAAGATGACTAGGTGAAATCCTCAACTGGATAACCTCACCGGCTCCCTCTGCCACCCTCCTGGCATGTAGGCAGTCCCCCCGAGAGTAACGGAGAAGGGGAGAAGCGGGAAATATGGAGGGACAGCGGGAAGTTGAGAGAGAACAAGGGCAGTGCAAGGTAAAATGAATGAGTTTTTCATCTGTGTGTTGAGATGAAAAAAGGACACATAGCTACTAAAAAAGGCAGCAATTTTTCACTATTTTATTTGTTGAGATGGACTCATAAAAGCAGGTCTTAGAGGATGTTTTGCCCTCTGTGCCACAGGTGTATTATTTTACTTCCTGGGATTTGCCTCATCCCATATATATCATCTTAACATGGCCATAAAACTGCTATAAAATGATACCCCTGACTCTGATAAAAATCATTCAAATATGGCAGCAAGTACTTACGCTGTGAAGAGACACTCATCCAGTAAACATCTAATTTGGTCCTTGGTGTACTCTGTTTATATTTTATTACTTTGTTAATTATTTTCTAGTTCTAGTCTACACTTCATCGGCAACTTTGTGAGGTACAGTCATTTGAAGGCTTGTTAATGCAAATATCTAATCAGCCGATGCACAACACATTTAACCTTGAAGCAGATGGGCTACAACAGCAGAAGACCACACCGGGTCACCCACTCCTGTCAGCGAAGAACAGGAAAATGAGGCCACAGTTTCCACCAGCTTACTAGATGAACATTGTTCGGTATAATTTCTACTGCAATATTCGAATGGTACAGAAACAAAAGCATGGCTCCATCCTCCCTTCTGTCAATGGTTCAGGCTGCTCATGATGGTCTAATGGGGTGGAAGATATTTTTCTTGGCTCTTTTTTAAACACCAACTGGTTTTAAACATCACAATGAGTTCACTGAACTTAAATGACCCCCAAAAGTCACCAGATCTCCATCCCATAGAGCACCTTACAGATGTGGTGGAATGGGGGATTTTCATCACGATGTGCAGCCGACAAATCTGCAGAACGTTAGCGGTGCTATCGTGTCATTATGGACCAGAATCCCTGATGAATATTTCAGGCACCCTGCTGAATCTACACCATGAGAAATTAAGGCACTTGTGCAGGCAAAAAGGTGGTCCAAACCAGTATTAGCAGGGTGTACTTCATATAGAGTCCAGTGAGTGTATATCTTCTATTTAACAGTAACTACTGGATTAGTCACGGATGCTGTGCTTTCCGTAGCCAGCAGTCAATGTGCTTTTCTGTGCTGAGTGGTGGGTGCTCCCTGTGCAGTTGCCCAAGCACATACTGTATCTGCCCTGCTGTGGATGACTGACAGTTTAGACAGCTGCTGACAAGATTAGAAACACAGGCACACACACAAACACACAGGTGCTTGACAGTCTGTCATGCACACACAGACTCATCGTCCAATATAAAGAGAGACTGGACCACCTAAATAAGATTGTGATGTAAAGTATGTCTCTGAGAAATTACTAAAAATATTTAGTATTTGCACGCATAATTTATTTATGAATAAATGAATGAAAAAATAGGTAAACCCTTGTATATGTTCTACTTTACAATTTCCTTACATCACTGGAAATCCTGAGTCACCCTGCCCCGTGAGGCACTTCTCCTCAAACAATGTTTAGTGGTTCGCACAGCAGTTTGTGGCACAGCAATTTTGAACCCATCTTGATTGATTTCTTTTGGCAGCACAGCGAGCATTTACATATTAAGCACTTGATAAAGGTGGTATATCCAATATGTTAGAAAACAGCTGCCTATTTACCCATCCGACAGGTCCCAAGTACCATTAGCATTCACTTGCATTTCCCTTTCCAGCAATTTGTCAAATGTAAGTCCAGTAGTCATTGCTTTACCGCTGGTTTGGTCCACACCAACTCCGAGGGGTGAAATATGGCTCCTTAGCTGTTAAACGCTCTGCTATTGTGGTGCAGATTGTATTCATGAGAACAGGAGCAGAGAGGAAATAAGGTAGTTAAGATCAGCGCGAGTGAGCCAAAACAGTAAAGTTGGCACGGTAAAATAAAAGCACTGAAAGGTGTTAAAGCACTGCTGAGCTGTGTGGAGCTTTAGTCGAGTGATCACACACCATGTTTTTCCATGTCACGAGATCATCATTAAATAGAGTTTCATTAAGCTTGCTCTTTCTAGTCCTTAGTTTGATCTAAAATGTTTTAATACAGAAAAAAACTGAATAAACTATCTTATCTTTGGAAATATGCACACAGATTTTAAAACATTTTCATGCAGTTTCCATTTAGCTTATCTGAAGCTTTGTGTGCTCATTAATTTGTCTACTCCAGCTATGGATTGTTCCAGTTTCTAACTCTTTAAAAAAAAAAAAAAGTAAAACACTTTTGTCCCTTAGTCTCAAAGCCAATACATAAAAGCAGCAAAGTCGAGCTTTCTAAGCAGCAAACCTCCTACTGTTTTCCTGTTGTCCTTGTAATCTTCCTGTTGTCTCGTCCTAGCTTTCTCTCCGTCTCTATTTCTGAGTTGCTCTCTTGCACCTTCACTTCACTCTGCCATCTGTTAGCACACTAGTCCCACGTCTCTGCAGTGATCTTCATCTTAATAATAGCACCTTGGTGAAAACTTAACATGTGGATGAGCATGCCCAGCAGTTCACGAAGCGCTGGGTCAGCATGCATCAAACTGGACCAGCAAAACAGGAGGACTCATGTCAGCACATACTGCTGCTACTCCAGTAATGCCAGTGCCAACCGAAGGCAGCCTGGCACTGATGCTCACTTTACAACATGAATCTATACCTCTGACATGGCCATTGTGTGTTTCAGCTCTGCACTATTCCATTCTCAGACAGCTATCGCCATCGTCATAAGCAATTACACTCTATAACGTGGACTGACATACGTTATGAGTGGCAGGCTGATTCGAATCTTGCTCAGAGTTATTCGGCAACTCTCTCCCCCTGCTTCTCCTGCTTTCTGCACCACTCCTATTTTACTCAGTCGGGCTAATATGCAAGTGATTACAGACGCATTAATGAATTTTCATCTCCGCACAACTCTGAATGGGGATTCGTTTATCATAACAAATGCCCACCAAAATAATTTCAACCTCTTTGCCTCAAATTAAATTTTGGAGGGCCTCAGAAATGTATTACTGCAGCGTTTTGGCACGCAGGAGGTCTGGCAGGAATACTTAATTGAGTTTTTATTTTTTGCATAAATGCAATTTGGGCTTGTTCACGTGGACTCCACGGCGGTGCCTTTGACACAGAAATGGACAATGAGGAATTTCTACACGACTAAACGTGTCCCTCTCATAGCAACACTTAGACAGTTGGTTGTTTGATCACCTCCATTATCTAAGCGTCCTGCTGGCCCTGACAGCCACCTCCATTTCATAGTCATTAACAGGCAGCGGACGTGCACTTGTGTGTAAATGGCTAATATTCCCCTGCTGACATTTGGTCGGGAAGGGTGTAAGCTTAGCGTGCGCGTGTGAAATATGAGCAGGCACAAACACACATATAAACAAGCAGGCCCAATCATCCTGACTGTGGTTCACCAGTAATTGGTTTCATTTAGAGGACAATGTTGCATAATGAAACATTAGGAATTAGCCCCTATATTCCCATCGCTCTACTGGCTGCCAACCTCATTTTAGCCATGTTATCTCCTGGTTACCAATGCACATTTATATGCAACACTCCATAGCTGCTTCAGCACAACTAGCCTTTTTAGCCAAGCCTGAGCTATTAATATCCCCCCCCCCCCCCCCACCTGTGTACACTGCCCACTCCCGGTCATACTGCAAGTCAACTATAGGTCATGGAATTGAATTTGTCTTTAATGTGGTTCTAATGGTTTAGCTGATTATTTGACATTTCTTTCTCTCTACATGCAGACTTGTAGAGAGTAAAAATGTTGCCTTTTGTTAGTTTTGACCTCTGATTATTCTGTACGACTAAACCTAATAATGTATCTATCACAGCTTGTTGGAAGTTGTGAGAATTTTTTTTTTCAGTGTTGGAATGCGGGATATAAACCTCTTATCAGTGATGTCGTATTATCATACAGGCCTCTGCCACTCTATTGACAGTTCATGGGAGACTGAGTTTGCGCTTTCATACAGTGCTGATCTGAATGTTTACATGCAAATGAGATTCGTATAATTAAAGTGCTATCAGTTTAGGACAGGGAAAACCTATGCTTATCGCATCAAAATCCGTTTATTTGCGGTCACAGTCACCTTTTCCATCTTCTCCAAATTACACAGGCACCAGTAAATGTTGGTCAACACACACCGAACTGGAGGTGGGAAGAAAGGGAAACAGAACTGAAATGCAGCAATCATCGCCTTTTCTATGTTTCCTTCTTTAGTTTATGTCCAAGGAGACCAGTCATTCTGTGTGTGTTGTCTTCCAGGGACGTAGACCAGGCTACTTCTCCTTCCTGGATCCCTTCTCACCGGGTGTTTGGCTCTTCATGCTTCTGGCCTACTTGGCTGTCAGTTGCATTCTCTTTCTGGTGGCCAGGTAAGGAGCTCAACCATAAAATGCAGTCTGTACAGATAAGCGAGAGACAGGAGAAGAATGAGGCAAACAAATGGACTGGGTACAGAGAGTAAAAGCACACAAAAAAACGTTTTTTTGGGGCAATATACGGCGGAGGAAACAGGTGTTTGTTCTCTCGCTTCTCTTTAGCCTCTGGTTGATCTTGAACATCACAGAGAAAGAGACGTTCTCCCACCAGTGGCAGGTCTCTAGCATCACATTGCCACCTGCTGGTCAAGGATGGCACTGCCACAACTGCTGCTGAAAATCATAATTTCCTTTGCAATGGAAATATTACTAGGTTACAGTATATCTAATGAAGACGCTTTAATACAAGAAAATGCTAATTGAATTCTGCAGCACCTTACAGAATCAAATTAAAAGTACCAAGACCTTCAAATTTACCAGTTTTCTAAAGATAGCTCTACGGGTGGTCTTTGGTGTAATATGAAAATCATTTATAAATGTTGGGTGAGGTGGTTTGATCGTAGCAGTTTTGGAGATAATAATATATGTACTCCTTTTTTTAGGTGTTTACTAAGAATAATTTTTCCACCCGTGATCACAGTGGGAAATATGTTAAACGTCTGGGTTGTTTAAAGTTTTTTGTCCTTCTTTTGAACTTTGTTGTAATTATTTGTGACTCAGAAAGAAATTCTATCTTTGCCACGTGAGTCACATGGCTCGTTGGCTCAACTCAGCACAGAACAGAGTTGTCACAGAACTGTAGCTACATCTGAGCACCCCAATTACACCGCCTGCATCCTCACAGTTTAAGTAGGCAGAAGCGAAGCACAGGTTGGTTCTCCCTCTGCAGAGCCAAGGTGACTTTGTCCTCACTTGACTGAGTTGTTTTCTCCTCATCCTTCATCCCTCTTCCTATCTCCATTCCTCTCACTCCCCGTCTCTTGAGTTTTGCTCTTATCAGAATACATAATCTAACTTTCATTCCCACTCTCTCTTTCCCCACAGGCTGACACCTTATGAATGGTACAACCCCCACCCTTGTTTAAAGGGACGCTGCAACCTGCTGATCAACCAGTACTCGCTTGGCAACAGCTTCTGGTTCCCAGTTGGAGGCTTCATGCAGCAAGGATCCACCATTGCTCCTAGAGCTCTGTCCACACGTTGTGTGAGCGGAGTGTGGTTAGTATTGGCTCCAGATGCACGGTGCAATGCGCAGGTTTCTCCATCACGGAATGCAATTCATCAGTAACGCATTCTTGAAGCTTGATTCCAAATTTCAAGAGTGAGATTGTGCATTTGTGTGCACACGAGGCATCGTTTGTGTCTGTCTGTCCGCCTTTGCAGCTAGAACTTTATCCACCCATTAATCCATCCGCCATATCATCTACTGAATATCCTGTCATGTCTTCTCCTCTCAGGTGCGCAGTTATTTTAATCCTTCTACACCTCCACCCAGATCATTTATCTTCATGTGTCAGCCTGCCCATTTACATACGTTTGCAGGTGAATACATATGTTCTTGTCCGCTGCCTTTCCCACACAGGTGGGCCTTCACATTAATCATCATCTCCTCCTACACCGCCAACCTGGCTGCCTTCCTAACAGTGCAGAGGATGGAGGTACCGATAGAGTCAGTAGATGATCTGGCAGATCAGACGGCGATAGAATATGGCACCATGCACGGTGGATCCACGATGACCTTCTTCCAGGTTAGAAGTTACACACATTGCTGTATATGCCACATTGTTTATCCTCCTAAATCTTCACTCACACATACATACACACTGTATGTAGGCACAGGCTCACTTCAGAGCACATGGAAGTCAATGGGTCATCTGTGATCAGCTATCAGCTGTCCTTTTCGTCACCCTCCTGTCCTTTATGTCTTCCTCCTCTAACCACAGGTTTTATCTGTTTCCTGTCTCTTTTTTGCCACAACCATTCAATATCCTTCTCCTCGGGGAGATGGGGCACCGTCCAGGTCCCACGCTATCCTCTTTCATCTTTTGAGATTTGACCTCAGCGAGAAAAAGAGAAAGACACTGAGCAGGAGAAAAAGAGGGTGTTAGAGGGGAGAGAGACAGTGAAGGATGATATTGGGCGAAGGGAAGAGAGATATTAGCCTTGTATTCCTTGGCGCTTTCAAGTCCACTGGACCTTAAATAACTCAGGGAAGACAGGCTGAGAGAAAGTAAAAGACAGGTGGAGGTGTTAAGTGAAGTTTCTGTTCTGAAGTTTCTCAAATGGGAAAGAGGTGCGCTAATAGAAAAAAAAAAAGGGGGGGGGGAGCGCTCTGATGTAACACTCCATCAGTCCAAAACAAAGCAAACCAAACCAAACCAGAAGAGGAGATGCTTTGTTAACTGTCTCTCACTCTCTGTGCCTGTTTCTTCTGATCTTATCTGCTCTTTCACGCCTGTGCAGAACTCCCGCTACCAGACGTACCAGCGCATGTGGAACTTCATGCAATCAAAGCAGCCCAGCGTGTTTGTGAAGAGCACAGAGGAGGGGATTGCCCGTGTCCTCAACTCTAACTACGCCTACTTGCTGGAGAGCACGATGAATGAGTACTACCGCCAGAGGAACTGCAACCTGACTCAGATTGGAGGACTGTTGGACACTAAGGGCTATGGTATCGGCATGCCGCTGGGTGAGTGGAGGACAAAGCGTTGAAAATTGGAGGACACTTGAAAGTGACGGATAAGCAAAAGAAGGAGGAACTTGGTCAAGTAGTTGAAACATCTGGTACAAGCCGCAGAGAGACAGAAGCCAGTTTGCCGGAGTAATGCGGGGGCAAGGCAGTTAGTGTAAAACGAAGTCAACGGAGGAGAGAGCTGATGGTTTCGCTTAAATGTGCTGTATAATTCATTCCCCTTCTTAGCTGAAGCTAAGAAGGGGAATGAAGAGCAGAGGCATTAGTTGGAGGATACACCATAAACGTCACATTGGAGAGTTGAATAAAAAAGTAAAGCCTCAGCAAAGCCAAACCATTAGCTGCTATCATGGGGCAAAATGATGCAAAAAGGGAGAAACTAAGAGAGCTTTAATGCTAGATTTTAATAGAGCAGCTGTTGCCATGCTGTGATGGGAAAAGTGAGGACAAGAGCGAGGGAATTTGAGATATTGTTCCTGTGAAATGTGAAACAGTTTCTGCGCGACGCTCGCTCGCTGCTCCAAGAGTATAAACACGGGGTTTACTTACACTTTGATCTCAGATTGAGTCAAACACACCTTAAAGTAAACAGATTAATTTCCATTCCTTTGATGTTTAAAGGATAGATAAGCCGTCTTTTTAGTGGATGATGGCGCCGTGACCTGTAACACATTGGAAGATCATTGTAAGCTCCTTAATCTCAAGTTTGAAATCTTCGTTTTGTTGGTTCGGGCAAAGCGTGGTGAAGTGACGCGCTCTCACATTTGCCACGGCATACCAGAGGAAAAGGAAGAAGAAGTAGTCAAGGAAATGTCACTCTTCGTTTGTACCCTCGTTGTGTCCCTCGTTTACTTTTCTCTTCTCTTCAGGGTCAGTGTACCGTGACGAGTTCGACCTAGCCATCCTCAAACTGCAAGAGGACAATCGTTTGGAGATCCTGAAGAGGAAGTGGTGGGATGGCGGCAAGTGTCCAAAAGAGGAGGACCACCGTGCTAAAGGTTTGTCTGTGCAGTTAAATCCACATCTTGGTTGATGATCCCAGAAAACACTTATCCCGCCCAATCCCGGCATCTCTCCAGGTCTAGGGATGGAGAACATCGGTGGCATCTTTGTGGTGCTGGTGTGTGGCCTGCTGGTGGCAATCTTCATGGCAGTGCTGGAGTTTGTCTGGATGTTAAGGCACGCGCCAGGAAATGAGGTGAGAGAGGGCTATCTAACCTGCATCTGCTTTGTCTCCCTCTCCCCTCCCTGGCACCTTCCCCCTCGCGGAGCTGCTAGGCTTTTCCACAGTGCGCAGCTTTGACAGGAAGTTATGAGCACAAACCAAAGTAATACCTCGTGTGTTTTTTGTATTCATAGCAGAGAAGCATCCATTCTTACCATATATATATATTACACAGAATAATCAAACTGTACAGTAAAAAAAAAAGATCTTGTTTTAGTTATATTTACAGGGTGCTGCAAATCTTTATCTCAGCCTTAATCTAGTGACCTTATTTAAAACACACTCGCTGTTGTGTCCACGATTGTCAAAAACTACATGTCCTTCTCACCATCAAAAGTTGAAATATGGACAGTAGAGGATTAGTCGTGGCAGTCAACTAGAACTTTGCGCTAAGAATGGACTTCAAGCAAGGGCGTCAGATTTGTTTTGGAAGCAAAAAGAAAAAGACAATGCTTTCTGGAAATGTCAGGACCAAGAGTCACTACAGCTCGGTCACACAATGTTGGTTATTCAAAGTAACAGGGGACAAAACAATGATAAATGACACCTGAAACACTTAAAAGTGCCACGCTATGATTTGAAAGTTGCTGATGCAGAAGCAAAATCACCAGCCAATAATGCAAATATTTCAAACTGCATCAGCACATTAGCTGTCCTCTGAGGCTGAAGACAGACCTGCATTATTACAACCTCTTAAACAGCAACTTTAAAAATATTTTTTTCTAATGATTTTTAAGAAGGAAGGAATTTAGATGCATTTTTTTACTGGCGAAAGTTGAAAGTGCTTTTGAAAATTGTGCTGAAAGTGTGTGGTATTGTAATCCAGTATGAAAATATGATCTCAATGTAGCTTCATCTGGAGAGAGGACTAGCAAGCAACATGAGTGTCCTCAGCATCCAGATGTTCTGCTGTTTGGAGGATTTTATTTATTTATTTTTTATTCACAATAGACAGATGAGTTTAGTGCTAGTGGAAGGGGCTCTCCTGTGATATTCATGAGGGAGGACTGCTGTCAACCACAAAAGATGACTTGAAGAATCAGAGAAAAATGTGCATGCAGTGATATCATTACCTCCGATGTGATTTCTTTAACAGATACTTGAATACTATTTGGCACTGTGATTTTAACTCAATAAACATTCAGAAAGTCAAAAACCCACTCATGTGATTTCTTCTTTTGGAGCGGTACAGATTGATGTCTCACTCTAAATTGTGAACCCTGTGTGTGTTTGTGTGTGCGGGTCTATATATGTATCGTTCATATTTGTGCATCTGGATTTACGCCTGTGTGCATCTGTACAGTGTTCGTGTGCAGCTTGTGTGGATTGGTGATGAGTTTCTTTTCCGTCTTGTGCTTGAGCTGCGGTGTCACGTCTGTGATTGCGATTATTTGAGTTTATATCCTTGTGTTACACCCAGCGGATCACTTGATCACCAGTGCCGGCGATAAAATGCGTGTGCTACACTTGTGGATGTGAAAAGTAAATTTAACAAGCCCGTGTGTATTATATGTGTCGCTGATTTCACTGCTGGCCGCTCAGTCTACACCAGCCTTTTCTCTGTCGCCCATGCAATTTCCCTATTATGAACATAACCCTGAAATGTATCTGTTGTGTGTCTTTGATGTCACTCCGTCTGTCCTGATCGAGCCCATAGTCAGTGAGTTGTCTGGCCTCTCTCTCTTTCTCTCCCTCTCTTATTCCCCTCTGCCCTATCTTTGTTTTCTTCCCGTGTGTGTGCTTGCAGCAGTCAGTGTGCGAGGAGATGCTGCGGGAGCTCCAGGGGATCGTTCTGTGTCGCGACAGCCTGCAGGCGAGGCGCCGCCGGGCGGCGTCGATGCTGCGGCCACGGCCCTTACCTCTGGAGGAACGTCGGGCGCGAGCTGCCGCTGTCAGCCTCAGCAACGGAAAACTGTGCGGGGGCACGGGACTGCCTGAACCCCTTTCCCACAGACTGGCGCAGGAGGCTGCCCTGGTCGCGAGGGGGTGCAGCCACATCCGCATTTGTCCCGAGTGCAGACGCTTCCAAGGACTGAGGATGCGCCCCACAGGGGGCCCAGGGGCCCTCCCATCTCCCACTCATAGTGAGGAGAGCATAGAATGGGACAAGACCACAAATAGCAGTGAACCTGAATAACGCCCCACAATTCCAGCAGGACTGCCTTTCCCAGCAGCCACCTCTCTTCTTTCCAGGGATCAAAGATCATGTGGCATTTTAATTCTGCCATCCAGAGTTTATCCTTAAAGGACAGGACAATGCTGTGGACTTTCTTTTACCCCTGAGGCGACCGCCAGCAGTGAGTTTTTGGAATCTCTCCTTGGGCGAACTTTTTCCTTGGTCATAGGAAAAACTGATGAGTCTGTCTCGTTGTGTTCTGTCCCTGGTGGCCCTCTGTACCGTGTAAAACAGGACAGACAAAAACAGCTACGGGGCATTTGTACTATGCAGTATTTCCAGTCATTTATCATTGTGCTGTTTCTTTTCTTTCCTTTTTAAATTATTTCTGTCCTCTGTTGGATTATCAGTACTGAATATTGTTATTCTATTGTTAAAAAAAAAAAAAAAACTTTAAACAAGGTCCTTTTTTTATCTGACAATTTACTCTAGGAACGTATATTGCCTCTGAAGAGCTGCAGAGATGGACAGATTAAGGCAAGGTCAACCTTCACGTTCTTTTGTTTTGAAAGTGCCAAAAACCACAAGCATCATCTTGTGGCTGAAGAAAGCACCACAGCCTTGAGAAGACGGCAAACTCATGTGAACATAGAAAACAAAAGGACAGACATGCGGACACAAAGACTCCTTTTATAGTAGTGATATTCTATTAAAAATGTTTTAACTGTTCGGATCTCTGAAAGACAGTGATGCATGTCCAGAGGTGTTGGCCAGTGCTCACTGAATGAGTCACCCTGAAGTGGTTCTAGGGCAGTCAAGTCAACTTAAAGAAGGATTTTCTCTTTTGAATACCTGCTTAAAAACATGATGTCTATCACACAAACGTACATGCACAGAGACATCCTCTTATATCATCCCTCTTCTGTGCACTGACATTACTTTCTCCTCCATCTGTCCTCCATGTCTGACCCATTTATTGTCCTTGCACCAGTCCCCTTTACGCTCTCTTGCTTACAAATATATCCATTGTAAGTTATAAGACATCATTTTTTTCTTTTTTTTTTCCAGCTTACATATTCAGTATGTGTATCAAACCCAGCATATATTAGAACCAACCAAAAACAAAGTCCTCGGTAGAGTGAAGGGATTTTTATATCAGCAGTTGGCTTGGCTTGTTTTAAATGTCAGCGCAGTTAAACTTTTATTGAAAGTGATATTTTACACACTGCTCGTAGGAGACAGCCTGGGTGCACTCTGACATTTTGATACTATAATTTTTTGCAAAAAACCCCAAACCAAACTTAGAATACATTAACCAGGCTAAAACGTGGCGGATATTTAATGCAAAGTGATGCGGGAGGAGCTGAAACACACTTATTTTTCCTTTCCCCACTACCAAAGTATTTGAAATGATTAAAGTCAGTTACCTTGATTTGCTTTGCGTCAGCCATAACTTGAAGAAGTGAGGTAACGAGAATCTACCACCAGCAGCACGAGTCTTAAAATCGCCTCACTTTCTGCTCGCATTACAGAGACGTATGGCTTATTTTCCTGCTGTACCGGCTGGTTTGAAGGTGTTTCTGTACGATAGCCCGACCGTTTCACAGCGAGAATCAACGGTCATCCAGCTGTCTGCTCCGCTTCTTGCTTATCTTTGATGTGCCCATCATTTTAAATCTGCCCATCAGGTTCTGTCAATCACCATCCCTCAAAACCAGGCTGCCAACACAACACAGCTTGAAGGTACCGCTGCAGCGTCTCTTGTTCTTTTATTAGCCACGAAAGCTTTCTGCCTCCATCCTTTTTCATCTGCAGGTTTTCATGCTTGGAAATTCATGCATATTATCATTTATCATCCTGTAGTAGAACACAACATATTTTGATCACTCTGTCGTTTAAATGAACATTTCATATTCATGGCAACAAACTCTGCACATCTTCAAATACAGTACATCTAATCCTCCAGTAAGAAGCTGCTGTGTTATCGACCCACAGAATTGTGTGTATTTACAGTATAATCATCGATATAATCATGGAGGTGCCCGGTAATGTGTGTTTTATTATTGCAGCAGTAAACTCATTTGGTGTTCATTATGTTCATAGGACAGAGAGATGCGCACTTAGGTGTGTGCAGTGATTTAATGGAAACATTTAAACGCACACAGACACACACACCATGCAGAGTCATTCCCAGGATCCTCACAAACAGTTAATGTACACTTTCTGTAGCTCCATATATAATAACAGGTTTAAATCAAATTGCCAAGCAGATGGCAAAGAAAGAAGACCCACAATTCATTGTTTTTTTTAATGAAAGGTATTTCTATCCATTTGCTGAATGTCCCTAAGAAACTCATGAGAGTTTGAAGGCTCTCGCTGCTCTCAGTGCTAACTTCTTAAACACTCAAAACATTTACAGGGGGTGCTAAATCAAGCGTAGTTGGAATGAGATTGCCAATTACCTTGAAGGCACGAAGAGCAGTAGAGTAAGAATTAAAACAAATCCCACAGAAACACTGGGCGACCTTCTCTGGGAGACCACTGAGAGACGGCTCGGTTTGGCTGCTATGTTTTATATGCTTTATTTTTCTTATGTTGACATTTTTATTCCATTATAAATACATTTCTTAAAACAACCTCAATTCTCTGGGATTGCTGGCTTTGTCTCCTTTGTTTTTTTTTCTGCTGTGATGTATTTGACCTTCTGGGTTGTTTAGATATGTCATGCTAAATAGCTTCTGAGTGCGCTTTCTTTTTTTGTTTTGCTTTTTGGGGGTTTGTTTTAGGTGAGGAGGGGGGCATTATACAACCGGGAGAAATATGCAGAGCACGCAGCTGCTTTGTTGTGACATATACGCATGCAGAGGAGCATCAGGGACGTATGGGTTTCTGGATGAGTACACAGAACAACTATCGAGTGAACCAGAAGGATCTGATGCACCCACATCTCGTTTCTCCCCCATAACTGAATTAACGTCTGCTCACTTGTGAATCCTTTGAACAGCTGAGAATTTGTGTGGGTAGGCAGTCTAACAGAGGCTAATGAGTTTAACAGCTCGCTCATGTGCTGTATAAGCGTCCACTCACTCGTAGCCCATCTATCACTGTGATTTTTCAGTGGATATTTCCGTCTCCTCGGGACAGTGATTGAACGCCACACAACACCCTTGGTCTGATTTATACTTGAATTCAGACTGCATCTCCCTCTCCTCTCCTCTCCTCCTCGAGTGCCTGCCTCACAATCTTCCCATTGCAGCGTTAGAGATGACAAGTTTTCTTTTCAGTTTGTCACCACCCACAGCACGCACACACATGCATTAAAAGCGTGGCACACTAAACACTCACCGCCACCTGTATGTCACAGCTGTGTCAACTTTATTTTATCGTGCTCGTGCTTTTCCTTTTTACCCCTGGTGCTCCAGGTTCATGAATTAAGCGCATCTCTACCCACCCTCTGCCTAGCTGCTGTTGGATTTATGGAGCACATGATGAGCATTGAGTGCCTGCAGAGGTGGGTGAACAATCTACTTCACTCCTCGAGCTCACCCAGCTGTAGCACATAGCAATACCGGTTTCCTTGTAGTTGATTGCTGTCGTGCAAGGATTAAGGAATTACAGTGTACCGTGTAGTCACCCTAACAGCTACATCCACACTTGGAAGAATAGCTTGTTCCATGTTTGTTTTTTGCTTCTTTTTGGGGGGGAACCTGCCTATAACATTTTGGGATATGGAGATTATTTAATATATATATATATATTGTCTATACTGTTGCATTTAGTATGACTTTACTGCCCTTTTAAAATGGTAATTATTGAATCTATTCATTTTATTCCTGCTAATATTGCATCCCTCTGTCAAACAATTGCTTTTTCCTAACAGACACCAGATTTTCCAGGGGTGGCAGTATTCATAACAGTATTCAAGACAAGGCACTGCTACACATTTTTTAGTAAGCGCTTTCCTGCTGATTTTATTATTTGCAATTAAGTGATTGCAATTATTTGCAGAAGGCTTCTTGTTGTTGTGTGCTCAAAGAAAAGGTATTCAGAGTGCAGAAATTCTCTATAAGGTGAGACGCTGTCAGGGCTGTTATACAGCCTTTTGTTCGCTGACAGTTGTTGAACATATTGACCAAAACATCTTGACATTGTTTGTCTTTCAGAGAAATAAAATGGAGCTTCATTTCCTTTGTGTTTGTTCCCTCACTTTTCACTCCTGCCTTGATCGATGCCTCACAGAAGAGGAAGCACTGATCACCTATTTGTGTGCGAGTGGGTGGGTGGGTTAGAGAGAGCGTGCGTTTTGTGTTTTGTTTTTGTTTTTTTGTCCTATGTGATTTCTCTCATGCACTTGGCAACACAGGAAATCACAGCCTTGACATTTTGCTGTATTGTTACCCACATACTTGACAAAGGTGGTACACAGCCAAGTCAAATTCCAGTGGAAGCGTAGCCGACAGCGCTCTTTGTCACATACCCACCAGAAAAATGAAAGTAGAATCCTGTTCTTACAGAAATCCGTCACGTGGGTACTTAATAACAAAAACCAGGCTGGATTTTGATTTTTTCTAATAGCGAGTTACAAAAGTCATTTGTTTTGGCCAGATCGCTGGTCTTTGCTGACCCTGGATGAAGGTTTCAATGACAAAGATAAATATCAGTCCATTTCTGTAATGGCTCCATCATTTGCACAGCATCGTTTGTCTTTGGGCGAATGCTCCGGTGCCAGAGTTCAAATTAGAATTTGTTCATTAATCGTGTTCACGGAGGACAAAAATGGTACGTTTGTTCTGCCTGCTAGAGAATGTATAGAGAAAGGTAAACCCACAGGGAAAAGATACACCTATTAATGGGCTAATGATATAGATAGATAGATATGAAGTACATTGGTCTAAATATTGGCCATACAAAGCTCTAAATTGGATGTTGGCTGCCTTTTGTTCCTCTGTCAGTATGATCCCACACTGCTTCTGGGGAGGTCAATCCATCACTGATAGTGTTCCATTTTGTGTGTTTCTGTCCAGGTATGCTTTTACTGCATTGGCAGTGCGTTTAGGATCATTCTCATGCCGAAAAGTGAAGCTACTTCTAATCAGATGCTTTCCAGATGGTCAAAATGTGAAAGTACTTCTCTCCCTTCATACATGACAAGATTCCCAACACCACTGGCTGAAATTCAGCCCCAATCCATGACTCCTGCGTGTTTCACAGATGGCTGTAGACATTCACTGTTCTACCAACAGTTTCAAATTTGGACTCATCTCTCTATAAAGACCTGTTGCCTCTGATTTTCATTCCATACCTCAGACTCATCTCCCTCTTTCCCTTCTTTAAAAATGACTACTTGACAGCCACCCTTCCACTGAGACCGTTTCTGATGAGGCTTTAGCAAACAACAGATGGATCTACTGAAGGGCCACCATTTCTCCAGTTTTTAAGGACACACTACACATGCAGACATATGCAGTGTTTTCAGCTAATAGCTCTTTAGGGATCAACTTATTGGCTAATAAAATACTATTTTATCCCTGTCAAACTTTAGTATCTTTAGCATCTTTTCAGCAATTTGAAGAAATGGGAACAAATTTTGTGATTAAATGATTCATGGCTCAGTCTTAAGTGGCTTTACAAACAAAACAACAGTCTGCTGAAAATGGACTGGATTGAAAATGAGTGAAAAAGCAGCTAAAGTCCAATGAAAAACTCTAAGGACCTTCAGAAAGCCTGGAGAAATATTGCTCAAGACCACTTTTAATAAAAATCTGACTCCTAGGAAGGAAAATGACAAAAATATGGGGGTAGCTCAAGACTTTTGCACAGTATTCTATGTAATACAAATATTTTTTCTTTTTGATGCTTAAACTGTAGTTGACTTATCCGTGCTTGCTAATACATCTTACATCACTGACTGCTGCAGGGCTCATAACATTTCCACTATGGGAAGATAAGGCACAATGTGCCAATCGTTATTTTTCTGCACCTCCGCTAACAGGTGCACTATGCCGTTCTCATTTTAACTACTGCAGTCGACCCCATTAAGCCCTAAACAAACTGAAACGGGCAACAGCTCCTGGTGGTTTGAGGAGGAAATATTGGTTTTCTGATAAAGGCCTCTTGAGTTCCTGCGTTAATTGGCCGTCAGAGCACAGAATTATCTTAATCCCTGAGTAAATGATTCATTACCCCACAGATGAGAGACTAAAAAAATGCACTGGGCCACGAAAAAAGATGCACAAGTGACAGCCTTGAAAATAAAATGTGTTTATCTCGCTCCCTGCAGGGAAAGTCAGGTTTTATTGATGCGGGGCAGCTGAATCATATTTCCTGCATGATTAATTTTTTTCCCCCGTGCCTTTCTCTTGTTATTGCTTAGTATTAATCTGCTTGATACTGAGCATTAGTTGTGGTTTTCTTTACATCGTGCATTTGTTTCACGTCTCCCTCGTTGTCTTTTACCATATTTGGCCTCTCAAAGGCTGCCACAGAGAACTCTATCTACACTGCCATCTCTGCTAGCATGCATACTTGTTGTGAAATCACAATAGTTACAGTTTTTTCACCAACAGCTTTATTCATTTTCACCACTTTATTGTAACCCCCAAATGTTTTATGCAGCTTTTTTGGATTTTGCGCTCTTCTATATAAACAACAAAATACTTACTGTACTACTAATATTCATATAAAATACAGTATACACACTGTAATGCACTAATAGCAACTGAGTGTCAGTGGCCACCATCTTCCTGACCACAAGCAGTCATTTGCTACATCTAGTGGGTGCTACATGCCACTACATGGTGATCTATTTCCTATTCTAAAATATACATTAACATCCATACAGTTTCAGGTGAGCCATACACAGCACTCTAGCAGATCAAACAGAGTCAGTGCTGTAGCTACAGCATTAAACAAACACATCTCACTGAGCAATAGCTGCTGTTCTTACTGCATATGTCAGACTCCTGTATTTTAAAGATCCAGTGCATTTAGGCCAAATTCAGAGAGCAGCTCCTTGTACTTTTGATGAAGAGTTGCGCTTTCGTCTTCCCAACCCTGTCGAGTCGCAGACAGCTGGGAACTCAGGCTGTCGAGAGTCTCCTGCAGAAAACATGGGCAGCATTAAAATGCAAGCTAAGATTTTCCCTTCAAGTCACCGACTTGTCCAACCTGATTTCCCTCCCTTCTTAACCACCTTTATCGCTGATGAGTTGTAAGGGTGCACTGAAGGAGGTTTAATTAGATTCTGTGTCATACTTGGGAAGAGAGGAATAATGTTAATTACATATTAAAATCCTATCTCTGCGATCAGAGGCTGAGCCCTCGAACAGGGCTCTAAGCTTGACCACTTACCTTTGAAGATCTGAGCGCTGAAAATTTGCATGCAGTGTCTGTAGCCAGCCAGTCGGACTCGGCCGCTAGCGAAAAGGTCAACAATGACCCCATTCCTCATCCATTACATCTTAATGGAAAAAACTCCCAGAAAGTGGAGTTTTTTTTTCTTCATATTTGTCTCACTTAAATGTTTTGGGTCATAAAACAAACTCTAATATTAGATGGAGATAACCCAAACAAAAAGCTGAGTTCAGTTTCACCTACCACACCCAGTTTAAATTGCTGACATAGCTGTTGAATCAAGTAACAAGAACCTGTCTGACAAAATGTAGCAGGCTAAAAGGCAACACATCATGCCACGATTGACAGAAAACAACTGAGAAACAAAGTGATTGACATCTATCAGTCTAGAAAGGGTTACAAATCCATTATAAGGCTTTAGGACTTTACAGGAAAAAAAAACTTTATCGAGAAAACTTGGAACAGGGTTGTACTTTCCCAGGAGTGGCAGGCCTACCAAAAAGAGCACTTCAATGACTCATCCAGGAGGTCACAGAAGAACCCAGAACAACATTGAAAAAACCGCAGGCCTCACTTGCCTCAGTTATGGTCAGAATTCGTGATTGAACAATAAAAACAGATTGGGCAAAAATGGCATCCATGGGTGAGTTCAAGGAGAAAAACCACTGCTGAAAAAGGAAGGGCTCATATCACATTTGCCAAGCGACATCTTGATGAACCCCAAGGGCTTTTTGAACATTTTCTGTAGATTGACGAGACAAAAGCTGAACTTTTTGGAGGTTCCCTATTACATCTGGCATAAAACTAACACAGCATTTCATAAAACGAACATCATATCAACAATCAAACGTGGTTTTGTGGTGTGATGGTTTTGGGCAGCTTTGCGGCTTCAGGACCGCATACTACTCATACTTATAAACCCTCCAATATAGATAAATGAAAATAATTCTGCGAAGAAGAGTGTCTCAAATGGCATGTAAATGTCACAAATATGCAAAAAAATAAGAAATCAGGAAGAGGGCAAATACTTTTCTACAGTACTATTTGTGGCTTCTTTTTTACAGCAGTTTCTCGGTCATGTTGATTGCATAATTTCTGGTGTTGTGTGCATTGATAGTTCCGTAAAGCTGCAAAGTTTGTAATGGCGTAGTAAGTTTTCTGAACTAAGCACCATATTTCAGGCTTGCTTATAGAAGAAAATTACTCACTTTGCATCAGAAGTTAGTGAGGACATTCTCTGCCTGTGCAGCTACACTTGGAAAAAAAACCCAAACTACTCTAACGGTCATAAAAGGACATCTTTATTGATACGTACTAAGGTGTCAAAACTTGTCGTTGAGGATACAGGGGAAGTCGGCAAATGTCATTTTATGGGGGAAGAATTAAACCACATCTATACTGTACACTCCATCTAGGTTTTTAGTATTTCTGACCTAAGATTATTAGACATAAACTGCAACAGTTTTCATCAGCATCATCATAATATCATATGAATCATTTTTAAGTCACTTAACTCATATAAAACATCCATGACAGCTCTATTAGCATTTGCTTAGTTTGTCATTTTAGACTGAATTATCTGCTCAAAGCAATCATACATTCAGGAGCTTGACTTTCAAGAAACTGGTGTCATCACACTGCTCTTTCAAGAGTCACACATAAGCTGCAGGTCTGACCAACAAGTAGAAGTGCTAGTACCTTCCCATGACTTTGGCGGAACTAACTCTGAGATCAAGTTCTCTGAGGGTTGGCCTAACTGCACATACAAGACAAAGCTGCCCCACATTGTGCAAAAGGTTACCTCAAATGGGTATTTTCGTGTAGGCTTTCAAATGCGTATTGTTGCCACAGTGTGTGCTTGAGCTGCCTTGTGTTGAAACTCACATGAAGGATCTTCTCATAGTCTGACTCCATGTTGTCCAGCTTTTGTCGAAGGTCTGCTATGATGGCATCCTTCTCCTGCTCCACTTGCTTACGCTCACTTTTCTCTTTACTCAGTTCCTCCTGGGATAGGGCTATACAAATACAGAGAGTAAACTCTTATGTGGATCCATTTGTTTGATTATACTTTAAATATAGATAGACCATACCAAGGTCTTCCTTCAGTTGGCTGACTTCCTGTTCCAGTTTCTTCACCTTGTTGGTCAGTTCAGTCTGCATGGTTTTGTACTGGCGACTGAGGTCTAGAATGACATTTGCGTCAGCTATTTCAGACTTCATTGCTGATTCACTTTGAAAAGCTAATACAGCAATCAGCTTAAGCGCCCGGCTAATTAGATTTTTTGTTCCTCAAAAATTACCCTAACCTCGGCAAACACACCCCTTGTCCTCACTCCCAAAGGGATCCGCACTTTGATCAGGTTATTAAAAGACGGACTAATTTTGGATTCGTGCCCCGTCTGTACCCACCCCAGTAGATGTCCCTGTGGTCTTGTCTCTCGCGCTGCAGCTTCTGTTCCATGTCTCTTACACGTCTCCTCAGGTCAGCTCTGTCTGACTGGACCCTTCTTAAAGCCTCACACTGTAAGGCTGCAGGAAGTCACACAAACACATGCAGGCATTGAACGTACAAACCAGAGGGAGCTTTCTTTGTTTTTTGTTTGTTTGTTTTCATAAGCAAAAGTGGAAATTACTTTCTTATCAAAACTTGTACTGATGCAAACTAAATTATCCATTAAACATGCCCAAATATGCAGTCAAGTTTTAACATGTGGGCTTTCATTTCCACTTGTATTGCTTTTAGACGTTTTAAAACATGTTTTTTTTTTACTATTTTCTATCCTTTTATGGGCCAAAAGACTGATCTCTTAATAACTCACTTAAAATCTATATACAACCCAATAACATGGGACATCAGCGATTTAAAAGGGAACAGACATGACAAGGAATGGATCTGCTAAGTCATTTTCAGTTTGACCCTTTATGTAATAATCATACAATCTGTTTTTATTATTTATAAAGGAATAAAACCTCAAGGCTCACCTATGTGATCCTGCAGAATGGCTATATCCAGAATACTGTGCCTATGCTTTTCTTCCACGTCATTTTGACCTGTAACAACACAGAAATATGTGTAAGAAATAGAAGATCTGCAGTCACGAAAGAAAAAAAAGCATCTCGATTACATTTTTCTGGACTTTTCTCTGCGGTCTTTTTTGTCTTCTTCTTCGGGGACATGCTTGCTTAAGGCTGCCTGTTCAACCCACGGACACGCACAGGCTCACAGAGGGCCTACGCTTACTGTATGGTGGTGAGACTCTGTTGCTGTGCACTGGTTGCTGAGTGAGCAGCCATAAAACAAAGTGCCCGGTTTAATTGATAGTTGAGTGACTTTTACAACAGCCAGTCACACATGACTGGGGAACGCGCACAGCGCCAGCTGCCTTCAGTATATGTGAAAGCGTCTTTTGTTGCTAGGGGTTACCGAGGCCCGAGCCGGGAGAACTCAGAGATGCACTCAGCAGCATCTCACTGAGATTTTATGAATGCTCTACAGGCAGACGCGCGTGCTCGGTTACATTCATTTATCGAGAACGCGCTTTAAAAAGAAGGCGGGGAGTTTAGGGTTTGGGCAGCGGGGAGAGAGACGAGAGGGTGGGGGTTAACGGAAGAGGACGTACAGGAAAGGAAAGGGCCGCACATACACGTCAGAGGGGGGAAACAGAAAATGCTGGGCAATGTTTAAATCCCATAATTATTTATTCACCCTAGTTCCCGTCTATGACCGTGAGGCTTTCGCAGCTTTAAGTTCAACTTCCTCTCCTCGGTCGTCGCTGAGCGCTTTGTGTCGTCAGCCTCGCAGCCCGCAAACGAGTGCTGACAGTGTCACACAGCCTCTGAACTTCCCCTGAAGACACGGCACAGCCGAAAAGAGCTGCTGCTGACAAAAGAGAGGAACGACATCGCGGCTTGGACGGAGGCGAGGACACGCTCGAGTCCTGCGAAGAAACCGTTGCCATTGTCCTCCAGCTGAGGGCGAGAGGAGCCAGGTCTGGTGCTCCGTTAATTAGCCTGCGTGGGTCCCTGCAGAGAGAGAGGGAGACGCTGAGCAACGCAGCCTGCTAGCTGCGGCACAGAGGGGGACTTGTGCAGGGTGTGAGTGACCGTTGGGCTTGTTTTATCCACAATCTGGACATTTATCTACCAAATAATCATGTTATATTTACTGATGGGAGCCTTTATCCAATAGTCATCTCTTCCTCCTTCATTTTACCCCCGTCGGACCCTGGCTCGGATTCGCCGCTCGGGCGCTGTCCTCACAGGGGGTACGGGATCACCATCGCCCGGTCCAACCAACTCCAGGCGGCGGTTCGGTCCCCCTGACCCCCTGCCCTGCCTCACCTCGCCTGTCTGCCGCTGTGGCCGACCCTAGCCGAGCCCGAACATGGCTGGGAACCTGAAGAAAGGCGGGGGGATCATCGGAATGATGAAGGATGCCTTCCAGCCACACCATCACCACCTCCACTCCCATCACCAGCCCGGGGCCGTGGACAAAAAGACGGTGGAGAAATGCTGGAAACTAATGGACAAGGTTTGTCAACGTTAAGCCGTTAGCGTTTGCTTACGCGTCGGATGGCTAGAGCGACTGCTAGCTAACCGTAGCTAACTTGCGATAAGCTAGCTAATCTTCGCCTGCTGAAGGTCTGTTGTTGCTAAGTTAGCTAACAGGCTGGTACAGGATATGGTTAGCTAACTTTAGCTCACAGATAACCTGAACTCTTGTTTTGTTC
This sequence comes from Simochromis diagramma, assembly GCF_900408965.1. Taxonomy (NCBI): domain Eukaryota; kingdom Metazoa; phylum Chordata; class Actinopteri; order Cichliformes; family Cichlidae; genus Simochromis; species Simochromis diagramma. Next base: position 7,680,124 of record NW_024387375.1, read on the forward strand.
GTCATGTGGCACGCCACTTTCGTAGCAGCTTAATATTAACTGGCATAGGAAGGCTTAGTTTATTACTTGGCAGGGTTGTTAACACTTTCGGGTAACTACTCTTTAGTTGTGAAACCGCGGTGCATAGCGTTACATTGTTTGACCACGGCTAAATATTTTAAGGTATATCACAATCTTTAGCTCTAACAAGGAAGTTAGTATTCTTTAAATATGTCACATAAGAGCTGAATCTAACGACTTTGTGACAGGAAATTGAAATACAAGGGCTCCCAGCACTGCAACGGTGTCTCCTGTAGCTCGTTTATGAAAAATCTATTGAAAATTGTAACAAATTGTTTAGAGAACAAGAAAAGTACGCATTTTACGTGTCCAGCTATGGTCTTTACCAGGGGAGAGTCATCTCACAGCTTTACTTCTCGGAAAAAAGCCTGCAACAGTTTGACCCCCAGTTTCCTGTGAGATTCACACACGGCTTTTTTGTTTCTCAACTTCCAACGCGACGGCATTATAAACTATGATGCCTTTGCAAAACTACTAGCACATTTAAGTGTGTTTTGCTTAGTCGAGTCTCAATTAGCACAGACAAGAACACAAGTGGCAATGAAACGTTGATCTTTATTATCACCTTGTTTTCTGTGAATGTTCAACACTTCTGTAGAAAGCTTGTCTAATGTAGACCAAACAAGAAAGAAGAGGGAGGCTGCTGATCTGATCTGCCACACATTAAACTACCTGCCACCTATCAGTCTGGCTCTTGCAGTTTACAGAAGGGATTATTTTGCCATGTTAATATGGTTTTATAGAAACTGATTGACTGGAAGAAAAACAGCCAGATAAAGGAATATCTTACCTTTTTAAAAAAAAAAAAAAAAAAAAAAAAAAGAAGCTATACCTCACGTGCCAAAGTGATTTTACTCCATGGGACTGTGTAAAATAGCAGCAGAAGTATATTTAGTATTATCTAAAGTGAACCCACAAACCAACGGATACCACTGACCAAGACCTGCAGAACTATAACGCAATTTCTCCTTGAAAACACCTCCCACGTAGAACTAAGTTAAATTTTGATCCTCTGTTACTTGCTGTACCTGTTCTTCAAGATCTGTATCTGTTGCAGTGGCTAATGTTTATCTGTTGTCACATCAATTTTGTGCTGCCTGAATGCTCAGTGATAGTGCGACGAAGAGCTCAAATCACTTTATTTTTTCATGATGAAGATATGGTTGTTTTTTGTTTTGTTTTTTTTCTCTGGCGGATAAAGAAAATGATTGACAATTTATTTATAGGCAAATTGCTAATCAGGCCGTGGTTTTACAGTTGGGGCATGTGTCAATGTGTAAAGTCAGTATTCTTAATTTAGCTTTCCTGTATTAACTATAAGTTAAAGTGCTACAGCATTAAAGGTTTATTTTAAAACAAGTTTAACATCAGATCCTGTTCCGGTCTCTGTTGCACTGCCACATCCTTTCGGCTAATTAGGTAAAGTAATACTCTAAACTAAAATCAGAAGTATTAGCTACGGAAATGCGTTTAGTAAGATTTTAAGTTTTGGCCGATATCAAGCCCTGAATTTCCCATCATAATCTAAGACAGTCATTTATTTTATTTTATTTATTTTTTTAATTTTAATCAGTTTTATGCATACAAGACATTGTTCGCGTTGTGGAGGTGTATAGTTGAAAGGTACTTAACATTTACACAGCTCGTTCGTCTCCTTTATTCTTTTTCATGCCTTTTTGGGACTAAACAAGTGTATCAAGACGATGATTGCTGCTTGGCCTACAACATGGATTGACTCTATTTAGCGTATAGACACTGATCATAATACCACATTACCTTCTCCTGCTGTGAGGAATCATTATTACTCTTTCAACATTGAAAAGGTTTAGGGGACATTGTCTCACTAAAGTTGTGTGAGAAAGCAGTTAAAATGGCTGTTTGCAGCTAAAATCCCCCAAAATTCAACCAGCTCCAACTTGTCTTCAACCTGTAAAATACCTTGAAGTTCATGTGGAAAAATCTACATAATCACACCAGGTGTAGAATCACCTGAGAGCGAGAGAGAGACAGAAAGATCAGTGGAATGTAATTTAGCTCGGAGGGGATCAGCATTTTACTTCAAGTCAGAAGCTTTAACACATGCTGACATAGAGCATTCAGCAGTTGTGACCTTGTACCAGCGCATGCATGAATTATGTTTGACTGAGGGTTGGGTACAAGTGTTAGCACTAAGCGCTTGGAGGCCTGGAGAAGGTTAATGGAATTGGGACACATTGTTGGTAATATTGGCTCTTTTTTTTTTTATTTTTTTTTTTAAAAGTTCTCCAACAGTCATGGCTCAGTTTGGTAGACTCAAATCATTTTTATCAGCCAAATCATCAAGGTGTTTTTATTTTTACTTATTATGCATGAATATTTGTATAGTTTTTTTTTTTTAATCATGATAGTGGAATATGTTGCACGGTAAAACAATGTAGTCTATACAGCATAGATTCATATGCCTAAAAATAAAACTACATTAACAATTGTAATACACTTAAAAAGTTCATTTTTCCATTGACGATGATTAATAAACCAAGTGTTTGAGCTCTTTGAAGTCTCATTACTTCCACAATGCCACACTGATGCCTTTTAAATGGAGGAAGCAAGGAAGTTCATAACGACATTCTTGTAATGCTGTTCCTGCCATATCTCTTTCGTACATTTTCACATGATCAGTGGACAATAATTTGGCCTGGTCTGCAAAGAATAAGCCACGTCCTGTTTTTGACATACAGTTGTTCAGTAACTGAAGCTGACAGCCTGGCTACACAGATGTATAAAAGCTCGGGCTGGAATCGGGACATGACACCCAAAATGTTTGGCTGTGTGTTTCGTAATGATTCATGAATTGACCCGGCGAAGTGCAACACTGCAGTTAGATTTGTTGAACATTTTTGAGGATGAAACTTGTTAATGCGCTCTCCTGAATGTCTTCAACGTTGTCATAAACTTGGTTCCCCAAGTATGACCACAGTCATGGTTAACATGTTTTATAAACCCATGTGACAGATGATTGTCGCGTTCACGGTTTGGTTGAGTCGGTGTTCGTAGTTACACTCGTGTTTGTCAAAAAAAATTTGGCTTTTGTTTGCATTTGTGTTCCCGAAGTTGCTCACTTGAGGTTTTTCAAATTTGCAAGGCAATCATGTCCAAATGTTAAGTAAAGAGAATTTGAGTCTGTAAGGCAGAAGTAGCATAGGATGTGCAAATTAAAATGGGGAAGTGTAAACTCATTAACAGCTTCTGTAAACATGCTCAAGAAGTGGAGCATAGAGGGACTACATGCTTAAAACATGCTAGTCAAAAGGGTGATGGGAAGGGTGCAGGAATTCTTGTTTACAAAAAGTAATATCTTAAAAAGGAGAGCTACTGTAGGGTTAGGACTATGCTCTACACCAGCTAAAGCTCTTTTTCTTAAAGTTGAATCACGATGCACAATATGTATGCATTTTCTACTTAATGTTCAGTCAGAAGTCAAAGCCACATGTGACACATCACAGGCCCTTTTAGCATATTTTGAAGCAGCAGGTGCAGAACGCTATTGCTTCATAAAAGTTTAAATCTGCTGGTTAGCTCTTTGCACTCTCTCACAGAGCCTGCATAATTGTATGGGTTTTATTCTGGTTGGTGCAATTTTATCTCACAGTTCAAAGACACAAAGGTTAAGTTGGCTGATGATTATAAATTGGCTTTAGTTTTGGATTAAATGGTGGAAACTGCTGTCTCTCGTTGAGTTAGACATGTTATGGACTGGCTACCTGTCTAGGGTATCCCCCTGCCTGTTGTGTTAGCTAGACTTCAGCCCCCTGTGACACAATTTGGATAAATACTTGGGAGTGTAAATCACCATCCAACTGTGTCTGTTGTGTTTAAAAATGTATATTTTCACATGAAATGCTGCGTAGCTGTAGTAAATGAATAAAAAAATGCAGGCGACTAGCTACATAATTAATGTAGGTTTGCCATCTAGGTCATTCTGATAGTACGGTGATAAGTAAACTAACTTAAGATGTCACAAGGTATTTAAACTTTGCTACTCTGTCTATATTTTCGGTTGCATAATATACAGACTTGCATCACTCTGACTACTCTTAACTTCACAAAGTGTTTAGGGAACACTTTCTTTGTCTTTTTAACTTTATTGGCTTTTTCTGTTCTGCACGTCTCCTGTCTAGGCTCACAGACACTACTTTGCACTAAAGATAAGTGCTCTAATGCAAGAAGAAGCTAATTTATGTGAAATTCTCTATATGATATAAATACTGCCTTAGTGATGTAGAGAGTGAAAATGCATAGTGACACATGGGATGGATTGTGCAGATTATCTTTCTCTTTCTGTCCTTTTAACTGCTCTTTCATCACTCACTTTCTACCACATCTTTTAGCTTGAGTTTTATCTTATGTACTCTTTCTAACCGTATCTTGCCCTCCCCCTCACATCCTCCCTTTCTGCAGGTGGTGCGGCTATGCCAAAACCCCAAACTGGCTCTGAAGAACAGCCCTCCCTACATCCTGGACCTGCTGCCAGACACCTACCAGCACCTGCGCACCATTTTGTCTCGTTACGAGGGCAAAATGGAGACTTTGGGTGACAATGAGTATTTCCGGGTCTTCATGGAGAACCTGACAAAGAAGACCAAGCAGACCATTAGCTTGTTCAAGGAGGGCAAGGAACGCATGTATGAGGAGAATTCACAACCAAGGTGAGAAAACTGGATGAAATACATGGAATAGATGCCCATCTTAATCGTATCAGTGTCTATGTTATAAATTATTTGCCTTCTCAAGTACAAATGCTTTTCTCAACCTTGCTGAGCTGCTGTGTTCATTGTCTTCAATGAAACACATCTGAAATGGGAAATTTCAAGGTGTGAAACCTTCTTAATGCCGCAGTTCATTGTGAATAATTCTGACGATGCAGGTACAGCGTGAACAATTGCTCCCACCCCCAGCCCCAAGGCTGGCTGTAGCTCAAGAAGCATCAAAACAAGAGGAAAGATGTGTTGTGGTTTGAGCATGTGAGCGTTTGTGGTCAAAATGGCGCTTAATCTACAGCTGCCTGCCTGCATGCTGCTTTGTTTTTGTGCCTCCATATCTCTACCATCTACTCGAGCATAGTTTCACCATGTAGCTTATTTTACTTTTTTGAAAAGTCACATGGTGCCTCCCGCTTGTCTCTTTCTTTTGTCTTGCTTGAAGTTTTTTTTTCTCTATCTAGAAACAGAGTGAAGTGTATAGTCTGTCCCGAAAATAAGGAGTTGTCATGGCTTTGTTTGGAGAGACTCAGATTATTGAAAAGACATTCCATTTGGGTTTTGTTTTTGTTGTTTTTGTTTTTTTTATGAAAAACAAAAAAACCTCAGTATAAAGTGAGGTTAGTGGTAACTGGCAGCCTTTCTTGAGGTGCAGACTATATTGGAAGAAGCTGATCTTCTTCTTTGTATATATTTACAGACGCCCTTTTAGTTTCATGTATGCTGTGGGTGAATGCTGTTGGACTTTGTTGTGATGTGAATACTTCTTCCTTTTACAGCAGATCACTCCAAATGACATGAACTGCTGTCAGATTTTGTGCCTGCAAGGACTTTGTCCAGAATATCTTTTCTCACTGGTAGTAGGCAAGATGACTTGCAGCAGTTTTGGTTTTTTTTGTGTTGTCAAGGAAACCTTTATGACAGACTGCCATCTTCAGTAGATTTTGGACCCTAAGTTATTTGAAAATGGGTGAACTGAGACCATAGTCAAAGGACATAATACCCACTCTGATACCAAGTACATTGTACTTACAGGTAGTAGTTTTGCCTGAGCACACATGTGCTTCAGATGTCAACTGGGAAACTAACCATGGCAAAGTTTCCCAGGCATCATTTGTTTTTTCACAATGCACATTACAGAATGCATGTGTTAGTTTAGTCAAAGGAAGACAGCACAAGTTCTACCCACACATAGGGCAAAACTATTCATAGTTCTCCATTATCTTCAACACATAAAGGCACCTCCTTGGCAATTCCAACTCCAATCGAAAAACCCTGAAGGTTCCCCGCAGCGTGAAGAAAACACAGTCATTTGTTTAAGCCGCCAAACTGAATAAACAGGTTTTCTACAGGGCACAAAAGTGGATCCCAGCAGTAAGACGGGAGGCGCTATCAGTAGTAATAAACATGTAGGATCCTGACACAGTACATCTACTTGTACATCAAGACATTTGTAAATAATAAGTGCGATATCCAAGTTTCAACTGTAGGCTACTATATTTCTGCAAGATGACCTTTAGCATTTTGACAGTATGAATCTTTTGTTGTAGTGGTATGTGGATGATTCAGAGACCGGAGGTGGATTGACAAAAAATTAAGAGGTATTGTTTTCTAAATAAAGTTTCGAACCATAGAAACAATAACATCAAAACAACACTGTTTTTAAGTTGTCTTATGTAATGGAAAAAATAGTGACAGAATTGTGTAAGGTTTGCATATATATATATATATTTTCTAAGACAACAATATTTTATCCTGTGGTAGTGTTGTACTTCTGGTGACCTGGCGCCATATTTCTTTGCTGATCAGAGCTGATAAGGTTGACCGTGACCTTTTATCTAGTTTCCGATAGACTTTTCTTAGCATTAGTCTAGGACATTAAAGAAAATATAATTGTGATATCCTGTTAAATTAACACTGTTTAATTAACAGTACAGATGGGTAGGACTGATAACATTTGCAAGCATCATTTTATTATTAGCCATAGCCGCTACCTTCTACCAATGATAACAAACAGCATAATGTTGCTATCAGGTAATTGCTAATGCTAGGCTAACATTTATTATAACCGTTTAATACTTAAAGCTTCGTTTTCAACAAAATTTACTGACACCGGCTGTTAGTGAGGAAAGGGCTTTATGCCAGTATTAGCCAGTACTAAGCTGATATTTGTACTGAGTGTGGGATCTCAAGGTGGTTCATCTCTGCCAAGTAAAGCTTATATGTGAAGTTGATCAAAAGTAGTTTATTTGTTATATTGGTGCTAATCCACAGACTGTATGTATAAGATGGAAGCAGCTTCCAGCTTTGAAAAGTGAACACCCAAATGTGGTAAACCTGCATTTAAAAAAAAAAAAAAAAAAAAAATTAATTAATGGCCAACAGGGAGTTGCTCTTCCAGTTACACAAAGACTTCCAGTAGTATAAGTTTGTGGAAAATTGGCCCTCGAATCCCTTTCTCTGTAACCTCAGTAAACACTTAACAGATGATTCAAGTCATGCTCAATAGAATATTAACTACATTTTGTAGACTTTGGTCATTGTGAGAGTCAGAACCGTGTCTTTATATGCAAGAAATGAGAATTTGTAACAACTTGTTATGGACAAGTCCGCAATCATGATATCAGGGCTACCCACCCTTGCTCATTGCTCATCTTGGGACGATGACTGACATTACTGTGGCAGCGTCTTGTTTTTTTTGTTTTGTTTTGTAATACCCCGTGTGCTAAGTCCTCCTTTGCTGTAGGCATTTTCTTAATTTTCAGACTTTTCTGGAGTGTAACTATAACCATGTTACTATTGTCTGACTTCGGGAAAATTTTATTTGTGTTGTGCATTATAAATTTTCTAATTTCAAGATCAAGTAATCAAGTAAACTTTTCGACCCTTCATAATTTAAGACTAGTATGTACTTTTTACTAAAGTCTGTAAACTTTGTTACAGTAATAAGGAGTGTGACTATCACTTGATCTTAGTAAAAAAAACAAAAAAAACAATAGAAATAAAAGTCTGAAAGTTTCAAAGTTTGCAAAAACATAATTTTGCCAAGCACTTGTGATAAGATTAAATGTGCAGTCAAAAAGAGAGAGAGAGAGAGAGAGAAGCCAAAAAATGTATGTCATTGAAGAAGCCACTAGTGGTTTACTTTGGAAAGCTGTAATGCTTCACCACTGTGAAAAAAAAAAAAAAAAAAATCCTCTAGAGCAGAGTCAGTGTGCAGCAAATTGGCTCACATAGTAGCCCTCTGTGGATAGTTGCTTTTCCAGTGTTGCTGTGCATGCTCTTTGTAATAACGCACTGAAAAGTCTACAGTCATACGTGAAAGGAAAGTGAAGATTTCGACTACTTATATGCCTGCAACGAGGAAGTGGATTTGTTGTACGGCTTGAATGACAGCGAGAAAAAGATGGCTTAAAAGTGGGCTCATCGGTACCACCAGATTTTGATTATTGCAATAAAAACGAACACGGGTTGCTAAAATTTGGTAGAAATTTAGTTGATCGGAGTAAATTTCCTTCCAAGGCTAGATCACTTGATCACTTGCAGAACTAAATCAGAAATACATGGTTCTAATGTTTCTTCACACATTGGTGTAACCTGGTGTTTCCTTTGAACATAGTCTCTTTTTTTTTCTTTTAAATTAAGCAATCATTTTATCAAGTCAGTTGTCAGATGTACATCCTCATCTAGTTGCTCAGTTCCTCAATAAGATTGTTTTCTTTCAGCTACCATGACTGTAATGTTGCAGACATGGAAGCAAAAAAATGCCAAAGCAACCAGAGAGAAGAGGAAATGTCTATGTGAACCACTCCTGTATTTGACATGAGGCGATAAAGCTGTTTTTAGACATTGTGTCAATTTCTCTGTGAAATTTGTTTTTATCATTGCTTGATTGGACCAAGAGACTGTGCAGAAAGAAGGGAAAAAATCGTGCTTGAAGGAGAGGAAATGGACACACACACACACACAGACAGTAGCCAGGCATTACACACAAAGACTGCCATTGTCTCAAAAGAGAAGGCAGTGGCAGTGACACTAACCAATGGGTGTCAGCCCACTTAAAAATGCTATAGAATTGACCAATGACGGAGAGATGCTAGGAAACTAATAAAACAGAAACTTGGTTAAACAGAAGCTGAGGATAATATGGGCCTCAAATAGAAAAATGAAAATGCAAGACCGACTTACACTTGTTATCTCCACCACTTTAACTTCAGCCAACATCAGTGCTTGTCAGCCATTGACTTCAGGGTCTATGATTGGGCTTTATGGCTATTTTCAAATCAAAGTGAAGGATCTCAAGTGTGTTATAAGAGCCCCAAATGAAAAGTGGGTGGATATGCTGTGATGCGATGTCGTGCAGACTTCTCCGCAGTTTTTGGCTTCTATTTATCCAGCCCCCCACTAACGCATAAGCCACGCAGATTGTTTAGCTTTAGAGATGAAGCAGAGTCGCGGTAGCACAGTACACGCCTGGGTTTGTTGAGCAACACTTTTCGCTTGGGCTTTGACTGTGGGAGCAGCTGAGTCGGGTGGAAACGAGGTGCATACATAGTCACAGAGGAGAGGAAAAAGAGGGGGTTCGTTGTTGAAAGTCGAAGAGGGTAAGATGAAAGTGAGTCGACTCTAAGCAAAACTTAATTAACAGTGACAACCCATATTCGGTCAGAATCGACATGACACAGTCAGCACTTCCTCCTTGTTTGCTTCACTTACTTCCTCTTCTGGCTTTACGCAGCACAATCGAGACATTTTCCGCTGTAGGAGTTCACAAAGAGCCAGACTGTTAGTTTATTTTTAATATACAGTTTAGATTAGTTTTAAATTTCAACCCACGACCAAATGTACATTATTGCCTGTTCTCAAGATGGCTAGAAGAGTAGGATTAGCCCTTAAAGCTCTTCCTTTTCTAAGCAGGAAGTAGAGCTACACAGTCAGACCATATTGTGTTATAAAAAATGACCAGTCACTACTTCTGCACTTAACAGCGCAGTGTTTTGTAACTGTGGTCTCTTGTTGGCTGTTAATTGGTCTATGTTGAAAGTAATTGACTTTCCAAATCTCTTCTTGATTAATACAGCTTTTTTTTTTTTTCTCTTTTTTTTTTTTTTTTTTTTTTTAAGCCTGTTTATTCATTTACATGCAAACAGGATAGGAAGCCTGTGTTTAAACATTACTCATGGCACATTCTCTAAGAATAGTCATACAGTAGAAGGGTTGATCAATGTGTCCTCAGATAATCCCTTCTGCCTGCCCTCCCATGGGTCTAACCGGATACAGCTTTGACCTCTCTGAGAGAGTCTGTTTGATCATCTTCCTGGGCTAAGCTGCCATCGCATCCTGACCACCGTTGATAGGTCCAGCTGGTTACAGGAAGTGGTGAGCTTATAGACTGCACAGTCATGTATTGCGGAATAGTCTGCACTGCAGAAATATAATAATTGCAGTGCTGGTGTTTATGTAATATGATCTAATTTATCTTAGCTGTATTCCACCACTCTTCTGTTAGTGAGACATTATGACAAAACCATGTTAGCACTCTGAGTATCCCCTGTGAGCACCCCCCACCCCTTTTCTTTTTCATATCTGAAGATGAAACGAAATGTCCCTAACTGACTTAAACCACCTTAAGCAGCAAAAGGATCACATTTGCAGAGCTATTTTTAGGATTTCTTTAAGAATTCATTTTGTGGTAAACTGATGACAGTATCGCTCAGGTTTCACAGAGCTTCATGTAAAGCAGACATTAATTAAAAAAAAAAAAAAACAAACCTTTGCTTCCTGTTTAACCACAAGGAAGCAAAGAAAAAGAAATGGTTGATTAGCACAAAAAGGTGAATTGCGTGCTTGGCGTTGCACATCATGTGAGGTATAACGGATTAGGTTGCTTCCCTGTTCCCATTTTGTACACATTAACAACATTTGCACACATACTAAGTTCAAGGAAATAATAAATCTGTCAAACACCTGTACTGGCACTTTGTATTTAATCATTAGTTATGATTAATTTTTGATTCTCTTCCACAGTGTCTTCGTCCCATCTTCCTCCCCTCCCTGAGCCTTGCTCTGCCAGAGGTTTCTTCCTGTTAAAAGGGAGTTTTTCCTTCCCACCATTCCCAAATTGCTTGCTCATAGGCGGTCATATGATTGTTGGATTTTGTTTTTTCTCTGTATCTTTACCTTACAATATAAAGTGCCTTGAAGCAACTGTTGTTGTGATTTGGGACTGTATAAATAAAATTGAATTTCATTCATTTATGGTCTGAACCACTTATTAGTCACAATTTTCTGCTTGTCTCTTAGTATACTCCTTTTTTAAATCATTGTAAGGTAAATGGTTTTTATCTTGGGAATGTTAAATAAAAACAGTGCCTTTTAAAAACTAAAGTAATTAAATGATAAATTACTAATAAAACAGCATTCAGCTGCAGCCCCACACTCAGGAGTTAACATTTTATTCCACACACACCCTTTAGCCTTTCACCCCCATTGCTCTTTCTCCTTCTGTGCTTACTTCCAACTTCCCTTAGTGACAGCACATTGCTCCAGTCCTTTGCACAATAGAAAAATGCATTCCAGGCATGTTTCAGTGATATTATTACAATGCTCAGTAAACTTCCTTCAGCTTCTACTCATTCAATGTTCCCTGCAGCTGGGCTACTGTACAGCCATTCATTAAAACAATGATTTGGGTCAATTTTTCTCTGGTCAAAACACAAATGTAGACAGAGCCTCTCGCTAGCTCTGCATTTGTTTTGGTCCTAATCATCCATCTCAAAGTTAATTTTTCTTTGCTGCACCGCTCACATCTTGCTAATGCTATAAGACCTGAATGAATAAAATATCCTAGAATGAACTGTTATTTTCCAGCTGTTCACAGTGTTGCTGTATTGTCAAAAATTCATGTACTCAAGCCTTCGTGGACAAAGAAAAATGACAGTGTATTGTACCGTAACTTCAATACTTTAAAATGTCACAGGGGTTTTTTCATTTCTGTTCTTCTATTTCTGTGTCTGAGAAAAAGCTGTCCTATAGCACGGCTTCCTATTTTTTGTACATGTACCTGACATCCACGTGAAACAAAGGTCTGTCTCTGTGGACACAGCTTTTGAATTTGCTTATCTAAAAACCCGTCTTATCACTTTAGCTACTATACTGTAGGAAAGGTTTGTTTCTAGTATAGAATTGAGTTGAGGAAATTCTGCAGTGTATTTTGTTATGTCAGATAAAAGTGAATAGAGGAGAAATTTGCATGGATATCATTCATTCCTCTTTAATCAGTACATGCCTTTAGTTTTGTGCTTTAACTAGACCAGCTCATTTTTATCATAGCTGTTGAAAATATTGAGTTTCTTTCAAATGGACAATTTCATATGAAATAATAGCTCAGAAACTTGCTAATCTCAACTGATAGCCCTGTACTGCTGAGGTTTTTAATCATTTTGAAGTTGTTAACAGAGGAAGTAGTTCCGGCATTACGTTTCCCACGAAAATGAAACACACTCTCACCGAAGTCTTTGTTAGTTTTTACACCTCACAAGAAAGGAAATAAGGGTCAAAACCTTTTAATCCTGAACTGTATTGAACAGTCACCCTGAAATCTCCCAATGTAGCTCAGGGTGACGGGAATAGGGCTCAGTCCTCCTTTTGCATACTCATGCCTTAACCAAATTTTTGTACAGCCTTAAGACGATTTACTCTAGCGTTACGTGTCATTTTAGAGAAAGCCATTGTTCAGTTTCCCCACCGCTGCTGTTCTGTGCTGCATTCAGTCTTATATGAATCACACCAAATGTGCTTCCTTCTCAGCTCAATTCCGTGTACAGACTGATATGACATGAAAAACAGCCTCTCTGTGTGATGCTACAGGGGGAATACTTGTTGATTAGTTGGTGCTGATGTAGTTGGAGTAATTTAAGGAAAGCTTTTAGTGGTTAGCCTAACGGCTACTGGTGATGGGAATGGAAAACACGGTTCACACTTCAGAGGCTGCGGGTGTTTCGGCTTCAATTACATTTTCCTACACTCGTAGCTTGGGGCTCTATGCACGGATATATGCAGGCACACAAATAGCAGAGCATCACGGTTATTTATGTCGCAGCGATATCAGTGAGCAGTCGACTCATGTAGTCCTCACACTTAGATTATGGTGATTAGCATGATGCAACCCACTATCTTCTCTGCCTCGCAGGGTACAACAAGCAGTTGCTGTTTATGCACACAGAGATAAATGAGCTCAGATATGCACTCAGATATGTGAGAGGATTTGGCTGAAACTGAGCTGTTTATTATATAATTTATTTCTAATCTGGATTTAAGCATGTCTGATTTACTGCTGTGATAAAGTGTTTATAAGAAATATGAAATACATTGAAATGTGGTGAAAGACGTTTGAAAGGATTTTCCCAATGTTTTTATTTATTAAGGACTGCTCAGGAACAGATAAGTGTGCTCGGATCATTGCTAAAGCACATTGTCTCGTGGTTGTTGCTTGTTTGCTGTCATGGCCGTTTCCTGATATTGCTCTGGAATGAGGCCAGTTTCTGGAGGTTTAAAAGTGATGACTGAGGCAAACCGGAAAGCAGAATTTCATACACATTGTGTACACTCCAGTACAACAGCTACATTCATTTTTAATATCTTTGTATATTTTTATCACAATTTACCACATTGTTTATTTATAAGTTCAGTGCTAGAGTTACTATTAACCCTGATGGAGAGTGCTCTCCCCATTTCCCTGGACCATCTTGAGTCAATAAAAATGTGATCTGTCAGTGCCTGAAAAGTACAGGATGGTAGGACTGTAAGAGTGTTTCAGTTTGGAGAGAGCTTTGACTGGTCTAATGGATTTTGTGTGTCTGTGTGTGTGATCTCCTGAAATTCTGACATTTAATTCTGGAAATTAATTTACTTTGTTCTGAAATACTTGTATTTGGGAACTTATCTTCATGATATAGATGCCTAATATGTCAAATCTTAATCAGTGGTATTAACACAGTTGCAGGCTGTGTCCTGTGTACAGCGCTTTGCATTCTGCTGAAACAGCAGTGGCTTCTCATGTTGTAGTAAATGAGCTTGTAACTGCTCTGTGTACTGAGGCTGTGTTGTCTGTTTCTCTTAGGAATTTTTCAAACTGAAAAAGCCAACCACAGGCTCAAAAACAAAAAAACACCATGATAGTCTTATGATGCGATGCAAATGTGACACATTGGTGTATTTCCTCAAAAATGCTTTTCAAATCTATTGAGAAACTTACTGCTCTTATGATTTCCCCAAAATCTCTGGATTACATAAAATTGTAATCCACTGGGAGTGGAGGAAGCGAACATAGGCCTATGTTTTTTCGGGTCTCTGGATTTGTCCTCAACATACTTAGCTCTGCTCTAGTTTTAATTATTTTATATGATGTTGTAAATGACTTTCTGGTAGCTTTGCCGAGCACGGCTTGTGTTTGATCTGCGTTTCCCTTTGGGCCTCGAGCACAAGCGATAACACAGCTGCGTGATAATACCGAAGCTACTTGTGGCTATCGCGAGTCCAGAAAAGCTCTCATTCTGTGAGGATGACCCATGCTGGCTGTGCTGAGGTGAATTAACGTAGCGTAATGCATTGCTGGCCGGCTAGCTGTGCTACTTTATCACAACCAGCAGGAAACAGGAAGGGAGCAGCCAGCTGCAAGGTCAGAGGTCACTCTATAGTATGAGGGGGATGGAGGACAAAAACCTAGTGTTCAAAAAAAGGTTTGGCCTTTGACTGTGGTTAAGAATGACAGTGTAACTACAGGAAAAACAGAGCACTATAGAAGTATATGACAGTCTATATCAGCATGCTATTTTGTATGATTGTAGCACACTTACTCTTCATCGTCGCTGCTGGCACAGCACTTCAAATAGTAGTGACTGTTGTAAAGCTGGCTATTGAAGTATTGGCTACTGCCAAGTGTACACACAGTACAGAGATGCTGTTTTAGAGTGAGATGGGCTGAGAGATACTAAATCAGTTTATAGTTTAAATTAACTTGTATCTTAGCTTTGAATATTAATATTCACTCAGCTAATTTTAGTGGTTCCTCAACATTACAGACAAAAATATACAATGTTTTATTTTCAATGCTAATATTGTGCCATAGACAGCTGTGAAACTGTGATGCTAGTAGGACCAATGTTAACTTTCAGACTCCTTCTCTAGTTGTGAGTCACACTGAATCGAATCACTACACACTGTACCTTTTACTTACAAAACACAAGATTGATGGATAGCAAACTGCTAATGCAGGTTGCTTTAACTGAAATCGATCTCGATCTAAAGCCTAGCAGCACCAAACATCATCGCAAACTCAGCAAGTAAGAGCGCAGTCCCATTTTTGACTGAGCTAATTACATAGTTCCACTTCCTGTTTGAAGCTTCTGGTGCTTTTGTAGTTTAGGCAACTTAATTAACTTGCCTCAGCAGCTTCTTCTGCATGTTGATCTGTTTTATTAGTTTCTTGATTTTTAAAGCCAAAAGCATCTTTAGCAGTCAGCTTCGACACCCAGATTTCTCACAAGAGTTAAATGGTAAATGGCCTGCATTTGTATAGCGCTTTACTAGTCCCTAAGGACCCCAAAGCGCTTTACACATTCAGTCATCCACCCATTCACACACACATTCATACACTGGAAAGTAAGACTGAACCAAAAAAGACACTTTTTTTTTTTCCCCCCCCAAAGACTTGATGCATAGTGCATGTTTTTGCTTTACCTTCTGTCTGAACTTATCCCACTGTGATCTAAGGATTAGCTGAACCTAGTAGGATTTGTTACTTTTTCTCAGTCTCACAAGTTAGCCACAAAAACTTTTCAGTTTATTCCCCTTCAGTGCACATGAAATTCACCTCAAACTTTGAATCTGTTAAGATCCAAATTTCAATGCTCATTGTGCCTATATAAATGTGTCTACCCCAAGTGGTTATGTTCAAATGTATTATTACATTTGGTGAATTAGAATTTAAATTAAATGGTGGGTTTGAAGAGATGGTTTTATAAGCTCAAACACTTAAGTAGTCTCCATGAATGTTTTAGGTTCAGAGATGAAGGGAGTGGATGAGTAGATGAATAAGATGGCAAAGTAACCCTCATGAAAATGAAATGAAAGCTGTGAGTCAGGAGAGAGCAATTCCACACAAACTTGAGAGAGGTGAAGACTCTTTATATGATTATGTTGTAGGTAAAAGAAAAGCAGGAGGGGGCTGTTGTAACTTAGATCTAAGTACAGAGTAGAGAGAGCTTGACAGAAGAAAGGATAAGGCAGCAGCTTTAAGGCTCAGCAGGCCAGTACAGCCAGGAAGCAAAGTAACTGAGGGCGACCTCCTGCTGAGATGATAGCTGTTGAAGAAAGCACACAGAAATACAGTGTCACAAACATCTGTCTTTCCTGAGATGATGCTGGAAAGGGAAGATGCTCTGAAACAGAGCTACATGAGCTCCTAAGGGAAATGCTGGGAGTAGTTGGTCTCATTTGTCACATTTCATCACTGAAGAGGCTAGCCTGGACTTCAAAGACAACAGCAGTCATTGCATCTAGCTTCAAGTCTTTGCTGTAGATTTTAAGTGGGCAGAGCATTTAAAAAGATTAGACATCAGGACTACAAGAGTGATTACTGTTATCATTTACTACCGCGAGGGTGTAAGTGTAAAACACTTGTGCAAGCCTTGCATCATTCCCCCCAGATTCTTGTATACCCCTCCGTGGTAAATGGTCTTCTTAACAAGTACTACTCTATTTTGGCAGGATGTCAATATACACTAATCTTATTCATCCATCTCTGGTCACTGTCCTGCTTCCTCATTCACTCTTTCCACTCCCCGCTTTTCCACTCATAGGGCGTGTGCTGTAGTGTGGGGCAGCTGCAGTGTAGCCGCGCTTTCATTGCTGTCTCTCTCGTGCATGTCAATTCACCCTGCCCGACAGCCAAGCACAATCTCCCTCTGTGCCGCCTCATAAATCACCGCTTTCTCAGCTTAACGCTTATAATGCTGTGATGTGGTGCACGGGCATGGTGATAATGTTCAAATTCATTCTCTTATTTCCCAGTCAAGTATTTTCTCATCTTTGTCATTTTCTTGTTTGGCTTCATGCTCTTCAGTTATTTCCTCCTTTCTTGTTGACCAACTGAAGTCACACCTATGTACTACGATGTCCTAACCTTCACATCGTATTCACTCTAAAGATGCATGCATGCATGTACTTGTGAAATGTATGCAAGAACCTGAAGCTATTTCTAGATCATAGAACCAGCTAAGGACATTCTCTGGACATTCTCAGTAAGAATGTCCTTAGCTGATTTGCTATTTATTTGTTATTTAAACCTGGAAGCCCATTCTTTTAACTACCATCCATGTTTCGGCAGATTTGAGGAGCAAAAATCTGTTATCTCTATGGTAGCCTGCACTTCTCATTCAAATCTCAAATTTCTTTGAGTTCCATGATGGTATCCCCCCTTCTCACTAAAATAGATTGAATAACAGGCTGACAAACAGATGAAATAGGATGAAAAGTAGTCAGAAGTCATACACAAAGGGAAACGATAAGGGTTTCATGTTTTACCAGACTCATCATTTCCATTGTATATTCTGATGTATTTGTTATATACATTTTGCAGTGACATGGGGGGAAGGGTAGGCTTATTTATCAGCCAATTAACAGTTTGTAAGTCACTGAATCCTATTGCCACCTCAACTCCATTTGGAGGAAAAAAAGAACAGAAAGTCACATTCCATGTGACACTGTATGTTTGGGTGTGTGTGTAATATGCTTTGGGTTGTTTTTGAACACTTGACAGTCATCCACAGCACATCACTGCATTTCTTTTTTGCATTGACACAGATGGCTGAGCAAGCAAGAATGCTAAATAGGTTATTATTTTTGGTGGACTCAGGAAACTGCATGTTTGATGTGCATTTGAATATTTACTATTTCTGTTTCAGTGTTTTCGCCAGTATTTTATCCACAAGTAAAACTGTACTTGAATACACTCATGTTAGCTGAAAACATTGTTTTCTCACTGTGTATAGCTTGTGACACTAAGTTGACTTCTGCTTATTTGCCGTAAACTACTGTGTGTGACACGTTAAAACTATAGTTGACACTGAGGTTGTGTATTTGGTGGTTTGTTTGTTTTTTTTACTTTTGAATTTCAAAAACAGATTTTGTTTTCTGGAAATTCCAACCTTGGTAAATAATACACACGGTATAATCTGAATAAAATCCAGCTGTGATGCTAATAAGTTACTAATGTTACTCAGCATTTCTCTCTTGTGGCCTTTGCACGGTCTGGTGAACATCTAACAGCAATTCACTGTTTAACATGTTAAATCTGACAGTCTTCCCTCTTTTCCTGACTTCCACAGGAGGAATCTTACAAAGCTGTCTTTGATCTTCAGCCACATGCTGGCTGAGCTGAAGGCCATCTTCCCCAATGGTCTGTTTCAGGGTGACAACTTCCGCATCACTAAGGCAGATGCTGCGGAGTTTTGGAGACGCGCCTTCGGGGATAAGTAAGCACATTTGTGTGTGTATTATCATAGTGGTTCCCGGAAACTTAAAGAGTCACTTTTAAATTGTAAAAAGGAACTTCAATAGTGCAAATCAGTAAGAAGATATATGGTGATGTGAAAAGAGAATCTGTAGTTCTGTGAAAAACTAAGTGCTCCTTTCCACAGGAGTTGAGAGGATAAATAGCAGCCATTCAAATGAACTAGATTTATTGATTATCAGCAACTTTGATCAGCTCTACAAAAGCAAAGGTTTCAGCTATTTGCTGGTCTGGATGGTTCAGATTTGTGTTAACAAAATGCCACAATCTCATCAGTACATCAGTGGACATCCCAGCAAATTCAGGAGAAATCAAACTCAAACGACTAAAGAGCTCAATCTCAGACTCAATAGTCCGGCTGTCAAGCACGGTGATGGAGGGACGATAATTTGGGCTTATTTTGCAGCTACAGGACCCGGATGCCTTGTAGTTACCGAGCTCACCACGAACTCATTTGTGTATCAAAGTATTCTAGAGTCATATGTGAGGTTGCGCAGCAGGGTAATGATCACAACAAGCACAGCAGCAAATCAAGGTGTTGTAATGGCCCAGTCAAATTCAAGACATCAGGTTGATTGAAATGCTGTGGTGGGACCTTAAGAGAGCTGTGAATTCATAAATACCCACAAACCTCAGTGTGCTGAGGCGACGGAAAGAAGAGCAGGCCAATTCCTCTGCAACAATGTGAGAGAAAAAATAAGATTACTTCCAATTATTGGTGCTAAAGGTGGTTCTACAAGTTGTTCAATCATGGGGTATTTTCCGCTTTTCACAGGATTGCTGAGGAAAAAGGTCTTTTTTTTTTTTTTTTTTTTCCCCTCTCACATGACTCTGTGGAACATCTGAGAGGAAAAGGTTTTGCCTTCTTTCACAGAAATCAGACAATGAATATCTTCCCTGGGACAAATGTTGGTCCAGTGACTAAAGAACACTAATGTCTTTTTGTGGTTTATTCACATGCAACTATGGACACAACTAATGTTCTGTGCGCACATTTTGGTTAATCAGTCACTATATACACAGACAAGTCAGATACCAAGGGGATGTAATCATCCTAGGGAACAATTGTTAGTGTATTCCCTAAAAGAAAAGGGATTCATAAATATTGCAAAGTTGAGTATATTGAAAATGTTGGTCAAAGGACTGAAATTCAGTTCACGTCAGGTTTATATTTATGTCCAGTACAAAGATGACTTGAATATAATAGCATTTCCTCTTTATCAGATGTTAATCACTGTAGGTTTTACACACAGGCTATTCATGGCTGCATTTCGAGGTATGGGTTGCGTGTTAGATACAGACATACCAACCATAACCTGTAAAATGCTCTTGTGAAATGCATGTAGCATTTCACAAGTTAAAACCAAAACTCTTATTGCACCTTTACCTTCATTGTGCAAGACAGCATGCTGGTAGCCTACATTTAAGAATCATTATTTATGAGCTTTGAATTCTTGATGCTTTATTACACTTTTTTTGAGGGGATGTCATCATCCAATGTGTGTTTTTGTGTGTTACAGAACCATTGTGCCTTGGAAGGTATTCCGTCAGTCTCTCCATGAGTTTCATCCCATCAGCTCTGGGCTGGAGGCTATGGCCCTAAAGTCCACCATAGATCTAACCTGCAATGACTACATCTCCGTCTTTGAGTTTGACATATTCACCAGGCTATTTCAGGTAGATATCACACAGATGCACACTGCATCTTTCTCTTTGTTTTATAGTGGTCTCCTGAGCTAATGAAAGCAGATATGTGCAAAGGAAGAGAGAGACAGAGAAGACCAAGATGGAGAGTAATTCCTAGGGGTTTGTTAGCCTTGGTCTAGGAAACAGATTTCATTTAAGCAGAACATAATGAACTTAAACTAATCAGCCGCATCTTTTTTTCCAGCTAACTCTATCAACTTATTAGCAGGATGTCTGTTGACGTATATACACCATCAGACAGCACTGACAATGAAAGTTTCCTCCTTCTCTGCCCAGCCAGTACACAAGGATATGTTCGGGAATTATTTTGCACTCTTTAATAGGCATCTGTTGTTGCATCATGTGGCCTAGATAAGTCTGTTTGTGCTAGAGAGCGACACTGCGATCTTTCTCAAAGAGTCATTAAATGTGCTTCCCTGAGGTATTTTATTACTTCCAGAAAAGTAATAAGTAGCAAGGTTGAAAGTAGAATAGTAGAAGTAGAATTTCTTTGACATGAAATCTTTGAGAGGTTAAGAAATTAAACTATTTTATTTTGCTATCCCCTAAATTAACTGTGTGTTTTATAGCTCATATTACTGGTTGTCTATTTGCATCCTGTTTCAGAGGTAAAGGGCTAAATGCAACCCACAATTTATATTTCACAATCATGAAGCAGCGCATTTGTTTCTGTGCCATTTTGCCATATACTTCTGGTGTGCAAGTGCTGCAAATTTCTCTAAGTATAGAATGAGGACAGATTTAAAAAAAAAAAAAAAGCAAAGGATATTGGGAAGGGGAGCACAAAGGCTGCATTTATCTACCTTCTTCAGGGCTTATCTGTATTTTGTAGTACA
Organism: Simochromis diagramma; assembly: GCF_900408965.1. Classification (NCBI taxonomy): domain Eukaryota; kingdom Metazoa; phylum Chordata; class Actinopteri; order Cichliformes; family Cichlidae; genus Simochromis; species Simochromis diagramma. The sequence continues at coordinate 7,701,036 of NW_024387375.1, forward strand.
AGTTCTTTGCATCAGTATTGCAATTAAAACTGTATCAAATGAGAACCACTGATCTCTCGAGTGAACCACAATTTCTTGTATGCAACAGCTAATGTTTATTCCTCAGTGACATCACCCCTACTTATGTGTATGTTACTGACAGGCTTAATGAAGCCTAAACAGATTACAGACATTTCCTATGGCACTCCCTCTTACAAAAACGTCCTCCTCTAAATGTCCTCAAACGCAGAAGAGGAAGTGAGCCTGTGGCCATTTTAAGCTCTGTCCTTGATATGCAGCAGACTGTTATTTTTTATTTATTTATTTTTTATATTGCTTTAAAAGCCCTCTCAGATATCTCATCTCTCTTCATGCAATATCTTTAGGCTGAATTATGATTTGATTATAAATGGGCACATATAAGAAAACATGCATTCTTAGTGCAGTTAGGTGAAAACAGAGTGGTTTAGGATGAGTTGCCCTTCAAATGTCGTTAAGACGTACCTGAAAAGTAATTGTACAGTTGCTGGATATAACCTTACTCATCAGACTTTATTGCACTTATTTAGTGCAGTCTGTTAGGGGAAAAAAAATACTAAAGCCTACAACAGACGTGTGATAAAATATATTCCAGAAAAGAGTCCAGAGGAGACAGTTTTGACTTGTCACTTCCTGTGTTAAGTGCTGCTTACTGCAGAGCCAAATGGGCGGCGCTGGACCACGTCCAGCTCCCCCTCTCTGTGATTAAGGTTAGATTGAGGGTGGAGCTGGAGCTGGACTAGGCAACTGGCAGTATTAGGTTTTCATTTGGGCAACTATTGTGATGCTGAAAGAGGACTGGATGGGTCTCCATTAACATGTTTGCATCTCCTCAATTTTGCAGCTCACGTTAAGTGTCATATGTGTTAATTCTGCTTCCTTTCACACATCAGACAGACTAACGATAGCAATTGCAGAACCACCTACTCACCACAGCATGCATTCAGTGAGTGTGCTGTGGAGTAGCATGAATTTTTTTTTTCTCCCTGTTCTTCTTCATGTTAAATTTTTACTAGTTATTGTGAGCATTTCTGGATGTGGGTCAAGTCGCCTTTAAAGAAAGAAACATGAGCTCCTATAAACCAGGCTTTTTTCTCTCTCTGTCTTTTTTTGAATGTACATTATGGAAAGCAGTCTACTAAAGTCTAGGAGTCTTCATTCTGTGATCCAGGTGGTGCCAAATGAGTTGCTTTGCTTAAAATACCTTTTTGCGCAGATTGATCCCGGTCATTGTACATCACAATGAGGTTTGCCGAACAGTTGTTTAAACCTTGAATATCACCAGTGATGCAATATATTTCACTCTTGCTGTGCTCATTCTGTTACTGCCATGTACATTCACACATCAGATGACTCACTTTCTCTGTGTGTGTGTGTGTGTGTATGTGTGTGTAGCCTTGGTCATCCCTGCTGCGGAACTGGAACAGCTTGGCAGTTACTCACCCGGGGTACATGGCCTTCCTCACCTACGATGAGGTCAAAGCTCGGCTTCAAAAGTTCATTCACAAGCCTGGCAGGTGAGATATCATGATACCAGACATCCACACCAGACTTCATGAAATATTCATCAACACTGAATGTCTAACATGGTTCATAAAGCATTAGCTATATCAGACATAGATAGATAATTGTATAGGAACTTAATCAAGCATCACCATTTCTTTTTACCAGTACCACCTTGTGGTTGCTTGGTAACTTTACAGTCTGTTGTAATCTATAGATTACTTGGACATATTACACAATTTGGTGAAGAATGGCGTTGTGCTGGGTGCACAGTGCAGTGAATACATAAAGCATAACTGCCCATTTGTAAATGCAGTTCATACCCAAAATGTTTCTACCATTACGGTGACCTTTCATTGCATGTATTTTTACAGTTTAGTTTTCTATCAACATATATTTTAGCACTGAGCAACATGATTCTGTCCATTATTAGACACGCGTCTCTCACATCAAATCATCACTCTGGCAACTGGATAGTTGCACCTAGGTCCTACTTTTGTCCCTGGTAGAGGACAGAGAGGGCACAGTTTTAACCTTAATGCCAGATTCACTCACAATTAATGCAAAAGTTTGTGTGTTCATGTGTTTTAGTTTGTGTGTGAGGAACCCAGGGCAGCATGGCACTGGTACCTTGCATCAATGGCCTGATTGTATGCTGAAAGCTGATGTCACTTTTCAGGCCTGGCCCGTGTAGGGCCACGTTGACATTGGAGCAGTAGTTACTGGTTGATGTGAGTGCAGCGTTTTTGACGCTCTAAATTACTGTGCCCCATTAAGAGAATGATGTTGGTACTATGGGTACAACAGTTCTGTGCTAAACATCGAGGCTGTGACCAACACTTAGGCTTAAAAATTGGCAAGACTATTTATTCCTTCCTCTTTTCTTTCATTTCTGTATACAAATTAGTCAGCTTGTGCAGTTAACTAGAGAAGTGCACATTGGGGGGAGTGGTCCATCTCTTATCTCTTCAGTTTTGTTCTTGCCTTTCCACTGTCCATCCCACGGCACAAACGGCTATTTTTATCTGATCTAACATGCTGTGCATTCACCTCCAGCTCCACAACAGTGTCATTCTTATGAACCAGTATTAGTCCAGTTGCGGTTGATGTTAGTTATTGATCTTTTATTTTGATAAGCAGTGATGGGTTTTGTGTCTCTGTCATTCCTACACTCAGTTCTGTCCCAGTTGTCTTCTTTAGCAACGTTGAATGGTAACTACGGCAATGGTGTAAACGCAGCTGCTTTAATGTTTCTATAATGTGTTATATACACGGAATGTAATGTGTGTATCTGTGATGTGTATCCCATGATCTAGTATATATTTATGTATATATGTGTTCAGTATTGTAATGAAAATGCAAATTAGAAAAAAGTAGCTGATTTTGCCACATTCTGTTATGCATGTTTATTATGCAGCCTGCATATTTTCATTTGGATTGTGCTTACTTGGAAGGTATTTCTTGTGCACATTTTGCAGACACTGCTGCCCTTTTACTACATTTCATCTCATTGTATTTTATTACTTTTTTCAGAGTTAAATCTGACCATTTAACACCATTCAAGCTCTTCTTATTTAAAATTTCCCTTTCTTCTCAGTTACATCTTCCGACTGAGCTGCACAAGACTGGGCCAGTGGGCTATTGGCTACGTGACTGCAGATGGAAATATACTCCAGACCATTCCCCATAATAAACCCCTCTTCCAGGCTCTCATTGATGGTTTCAGGGAAGGATTGTAAGTCAACTGGCATTTTGTGAGCCTCACTTAAAATCATGTCATTTTCTTGCAGCTTTCCATCCAGACCTCTGAGCTTCTGTTTTTTGTCTTTGTCACTGGTTCGGTCTTGATTCCCTTGATTCGATGTAATTTTTACTTGCAGAGCGCCTCTTTTTCTCTCTTTCTCCTGTTCTGTGCTTTCTTCCTACAAAGCTTGCACAGTTTTGTGTGTGAGATTTGCTCTAAGCCAATTCAGACATATCATTTTACATGTTCCCATCATTCCAGTGTTCTAACCACAATAGAGTTGTTGATTTAGCTGACTGGCGTAAAACTCATCTTTTTAAGCCAGTGCTGATTCCTTTGTTTAATAACAGCTATAGTTGGTCCGTTCCACCATGTAATCAAATGGTGATTTCAAGTGGGAAATCTTGAAAACTTTTCAAAGCTTATAAACTGTATCGCCTCTATCTTCGAAACATTTATCAAATGGTAATTACAGAGTCTGACTCATTTAGAAAACACTCACGTATTGTACATGCACGAACTCGTAGCGAATGAATGGACTGAACAGATGTTTTCATTACTGCAGCCTGTTAGGTATACATGCCACATAATTGCAGTAACTAATAATGATCATTACTTCTAAATTAACATACCTGCCAAAATACCCAGGGATACTTTATATAGATTTACTAATTTGTTGTGTCTCTACATCTGCAGCTATTTATTCCCTGATGGCCGGACTCAAAATCCTGACCTGACAGGACTGTGCGAGCCTTCGCCTCAAGACCATATCAAAGTCACCCAGGTCAGAGCAGCCTTCTTCTAAGACCCTTGAAAACCCTGTGTTTTTCGTGTGCTTTTTATTTTATTGCAGTGTTAAAATGGTTTGTTACGTTTGGATGACTAAACAAAGGATACTAAACAATTAATACAACTGTTAATAAGATTGGTTCCAATAAATGGGATCCAGTACTGATCACTCTTACAGCAGTGCATCCAGTGGGAGTCCTAAAGAATTTTGAGTATTATCAACATCTTTATTCATAACTTTGTTTTAAATACTGTAGAAGATCTTTTCAGACTCATACATGTTCTCAGAATTTTGTAAGTACAATGAACAGACTCATTTTGCAGCCACTGGACTGAAACTCAAACTACACCCCCACAACTATCTATTGCTCTAGATCCTTCCAGGCTTTTTTTTTTCTCTTCTCCTTTTTTTTTTTTTTTTTTTTTTTCTCAAAAGGATCTCAGGTGCTGTTGTTCCTGTGTGATGTTACCGTCTTGTCATGTGTTTTTTTTTTTTTTTTTTTTTTTTTTTTTTTTTTTTTTTCTCCCCGCAGGAACAATATGAGCTGTACTGTGAGATGGGCTCCACTTTCCAGCTTTGTAAGATCTGTGCTGAGAACGACAAGGATGTGAAGATTGAGCCCTGTGGTCATCTCATGTGCACTTCCTGTCTCACTGCCTGGCAGGTACAAGAGTGGGTGTATGCAAGGGGGTTTGTGTGGGTTGTTCATGTGTCATAACGCAAACCTGTTGAGAAGTGAACTGTCTGTTTAAGTGCTCTTTTATTCAGACATGTCAGACACAAAAAGAAAAAAACCCTTTTCTCATCTCTGCATGCTCTAACCATCTGCCTTTTGGCCTGTGTTGCAGGAGTCAGAAGGTCAGGGAACAGGATGTCCCTTTTGTCGCTGTGAGATTAAGGGTACGGAGCCGATAGTTGTGGATCCTTTTGACCCAAAGGACAACAGCGGAGGGTCTTCCAAGAGCATATTTGGGGCTGAGGGTGCACCCTCACCCAGCTACGACGATGATGATGATGACAGACTTGAAGACCCTCATCTAATAATGAGCAAACTTGCCTGCACAAAGGTAAGATGGTGACAGGAGTCGGACTTGACTAAAAAAAAAAGTTACTTCACTCAAAGTTTCCAGTCGTGGCACTGGGTGAGCTATTCTGGTCTTTTTCTATTCATAAAACGTTGAGGCACTTAACACCCAGAGTGCACCTCACAGGTTCCTGCTGTCCTCTTATCTCCTGCTTTTCTGAGAGACCCTGTGCAGATGAAACGCTCCCTGCCCTGGCCTTTTCACTTCTTGTGAGCTTCAAGCTCACATCTCCTATCTAAAGTCTTTCATCTCCATCTTTCATGGCACCAAGGTAGCAGCTTTTTGTGCCTCTTTGTATTTGATATGTGGGGCATTCTCCTGTCTTACATCTTTTATGTACCTCTGAGAAACTCTGTGTGCATTAATCTGTTTATAGAGCAGGCGAATACCTGAGATCATACACACTTTGATGTGGTCCCGGGAATTTCTTTGGCTTTGATTGCTGGCCTGACCTCTTTGACCATTTACTCTATATTTACTCATTTCTTGTGCGTACTTGTTTGTTTCATCTGTGTTGAAACAAGATACGTTTGAGGAACTGCAGAAAAAATAAAGCTCTAATATTGAACAGTGCTGTAAAGTAACCTTATAAGGTTATGAGAGTTTTCAGTTGGCCTGATGTTATTGCAGAGATATGAGAGGAGATTTGTGATATTTGCAAAATGAGAAGTGGCATTTGGACTCCGTCTGATTGTGTTTGAATAATGCTGATCAGATGAAATCTGTGTTTGGCTCTTTTGTGCGTCATCCAGGTGGAGCGTCCCCCATCACCTATGTCTGGGACTCCTCAGTCCTCTCTTCCCCCGGTGCCTCCCAGACTAGACCTATTACCGCACAGAACTCCCAACCCCCCTGGTGCCTCCAGCCCTGGAGTCAGCAGTAAGGTAACTAAATGTACACAAGAAGGGATTGTAAAAACTTACAAGTCTAATATTGATGTCCAGTCTATGTACAGTAGAGTGTGTCATGGCTTAGTGGGTGCCTAATCCTAATCTACTCAACTTTTGTGGTGGGTTGTGCGGTCACAATCATCAGGGCATTTTATGTTCAGATTTCCTTCTCTGGGAAACTGCCATATTTCCACATTTTTATTATCTTTTAAATGTAGATAAAATGAAACTGCAGATGAAAAGCTTGATTATTCTGCACATGATAAACAGCATCTTTGCTTGGTGTTGTTCATCTAAGTTGCGTGTATTGTTGGAAATGATGACTAATGCATAAACAGTGGCTTTCTTGCTAAATGGATTACTTCCAGCACTGAAGATAACAGCACAGAGCTTTCTTTGGTTTCACATTAATATCGCATGTAGTCTAATTGAGATCCCTCCTCCTTGGTTTTTCCCTCCAGGCACCATCTCATCACAAAGACAAGCCTCTTCCCCTTCCCCCAGCACTGCGTGATCTCCCCCCTCCCCCTCCTCCAGACCGTCCCCACACAGCCGGGGCAGCCCCTGATGGACGGCTTCAGAGGCGGCCCTTGCCCAGCACACCCGGGGAGCCCCCTCGCGATAAACTCCCTCCTACACCCCCAAACCGGCCCCTGTCTGACTGGACCTCCAGGCCGGTTCCCAAGGCTCCCACCTCCTCTTCGTCATCCTCTTCGGTATCCTCTTCGTCCACCCAGTTCCCCTGTCTGGGCGGGGACCTCCGAGCAGGTGTCAGGGAACTCTCCAACAGGCACTCCCTCCCCTTGGCACTGCCCTCCGCCATGGACGCTCGCTCAGACTCCCAGAACAACAGCTCCCTCAGTCTGGACCACCAGCTGGTCAGAGCAACCACAAAACACAGCACATTCAACTGCCGTTTGATTCATTTGCTGGCACACACATCACTAAAGTTATTACTAACTTTCCAAACAAAACTGAAATTATTCAGAATACTGTTTATATGGATTCCAGTAAATTATGTTATCTGTCACAAAAACAGTGACAATGACATTAAGGTTGGCTTTTTACTTTTTGGACGAGCAGGCCTAGTCTTTTTTGAGAGTTTAAAGTCTTTGGTTCCACTGTATTCTGATTCATAGTCTTCTACTTTACTACTGGCATGTCTGTGCAGGTCTAAATCCTAAGAGCTGCCTTTAATGTGTTTAATTTATTTATGATTCTTAGTTTTAACTACAAAAATATTTGTCTTCAGTGTTTCTAAGATGCCATCTTTTGTTTCCTTTTCAGAATTTTTCCACGGGAGTTGGTCAAGATTACGACAACCCCAGAGTCAAACCTTCTGTCTCAGCCAACGCCATTTATGCACTGGCAAACAGGTACGTTTCAGTGCTGCTGAAAGCATCTCAGTGGAGTGGATCTTATCTTTCCTGAATCACTGACATGCTCTTTGCTTACTTGCAATCCACAAAGCTGTACAAATTACCTTGTTTGAAGTTGATTTATACTCAGTACCTTTTTTAAGGATCATTTTACATAATATAAATGGTGCTTAATAAATAATATTCTTGGATCTGACTGCAGAGCGTCCCCAGCTACAGCCAGGCCAGCAGGAGGAGATGAAGGAAATGACAGTGATGATGAGTACATGATCCCCTCTTCTCGGCCCGTTCTGCCCCCCATCCCGACTCCACTCATGGGGGAGACCCCACCAATCCCAAGACCCCCACAGCCCATGTCAGCAGTCCCGACACAGACCCAGGCCTCTGCACTGAACACACGGTACTCAGGCCTTTCTATTACTCTCTCGCAGCACATAAGAAAAATAAACTGTCTCTACTGATTTATTTTTGCTTTTGGCCTTGCAGGCTGATTCTGGACGATGTACCTCATTCACTCCAAATGTATGAAGCCATGTTCAACGCCCAGCCCAGGTCACAACAAGCGAGAGATTCAGGTATTTGTGACCCACTAATCTCAGCTGGGCTTTGTGGGGCAGGGCCGTGTGCAGTGTTCAGAGCAATTCACTTTCACGTAATACTTTGAATATGCAAAAATCTTATGTTTTTAATCAGACAAGCCTCATCTGGATTTTCTGAAGTTTTATTTATTTGCTAAAACCACTGCACATCCTGGGAAAAAACACCTCTGTATTGACATAAATGTGACTTATACTTCTGACTGTGCTTGTGAGTTATCTGAAACTGTTTTAGACAATGTTAACCAGATGAAATTAAACAGGTTAAGGTCTCGAGCATGTATTAAACTTTTAATCTCTCTGTTTGATGTCATATTCTGATTTCCTTTCAGACTATTCAGATTTGCCCCCTCAACCAGTGAGTAACGGTCCCAGAGACCATGAGGCTGACGACGGGGAAGAGGAGGAGAACGGCTACGATTTCCCAAAACCCCGACTGCCTTTGCCTCCCGCCCGACGGACCCTTTCAGAAATGGGGGGGTCTTTGTCTTCATCTTCTTCATCCTCCTCATTATGCGCTGCAGCAGCTTTCAATCGTCTTTCTCTAGATGCGGATGCTGGAGCGACAGCGTGTAAGTTTAACAGTTTATTGATTTAAAAAAAATTTTTTTTTGTTTTGTTTTTTTTCTCTTTACTATGATTTCGGTTCTTTATCAATAAACATACCCATGCTTGCCACAGGTGATTTTAATGTTGTATTTCTACTTGCGTTTCATCTGTTATTCAGCTTACCCTGCTTAAATATGGACTTCTAAGTGCTTTGACATTTTAAATGTTTTAAAAGTTTTTTACGTCTGGGACAGCAGCTGCAGGGAAACTGCCTGTCTCTTAAAATCACTCGTATATAGCAATTTTATAACTACAGCCTTCACGTCCTTTCTGGCTCAAAATCAGCAAAAACTGCTGATGAATCAATAACTCGACGTCCAAAAGTTCTTTGACCAGATCACAGCCTGAAAAGTCAGCTAAAGCATTTTGCTTCCTGGTCTGGGGCCAAACATAATGCAGATTTTCCAGAAGCTCTCTGGAGTTAATATTAGACTCAGCTCTGGACTTTGATTGTCATGAATTGATTTCTTTTACTGTACATCATCTGCATTTGTGGGTGCGTGCAGATTCAAAGAAAAGTAAAGACCAGTAATTACAGAGAGCTGTTTCGTTACATTAGTGACCTTAAAATAGTTTTTTTTTTTAAATCCAAAGCGATGTCCTCAGAATGGTGGAAACAACCTGATGTGGGATGACCTGCTGTGTCATCAGAAACCCGTAGTGACCACACAGACGTCTTCCTCCAAAGACTGCGAGGAGCTAACACAGCAGTACTTGCCTCAGCAGACACAGCACGGTGTGAAGAAAGAAGTTAAAGCAGAGAGTAGATAAAGGGAGCAGTGTTTTAGATGACTTAGGAGAGACTCCATGTTAGAAGCACCACCTCTGAGTTTAAGTGTTCAGGTGTTTGCTGATGAGACTGTGTTCATTATATCCTGGCCTCTGTTGTGACTTGACATTTACTGCTGGAGGATGATTGCAGTGTCTGATTGTTCCCATCTTCAGTCTTCATGTCTAAGGATCAAAGAGTGCTCACACAGTCTGATTAACTCTGAGATTCGAGCTGAACCCTTATGACTGGTTTATTGAAAGCCACTACACTGGAAAGGACATCAAATGTGTGTTAAGATAAAAAGTTCATAGCTTACCTCAGTGATCAAGATCCTTTTTTCCACATTATTTTCACATTATTTCCAGTAGTTTTATTTTCTGTCTTTGACCCACACTGGCTGTTATGTTTAAAACTAGTTTATGTTGGTTGTCATTCCACCAAAGCCAGACCCTTTGATTTCACTCTTCCCATTTCCTCAGCCTTCCCAGATCCAATGGAGGCACCAGAGAGACCTCCAAAGCCCCTTCCCAGACGAATCAATTCCGAGCGTCGGGCCAGCCCAGTCCCCCCCACTCCGCTCGGCGGCGGGGCAACAGGAGGAGAAGCCAACCCACAAATCAGTAGCGAGATCGAGCACCTAATGAGTCAGGGATACACTCAGCACGACATCCAGAAAGCACTGATGATTGCACAGAACAATATCGAGATGGCCAAGAACATCCTGCGCGAATTTGTCTCCATTCCCTCTACCGCGCACATTCTCACATAGCACATCCTCCCGCCTCTCTCCTGTTTGCTCTCTTTTGCCTAGCTTGGCCCAGCCTGGTTTGGTTTAGGCTGGCATAGACCAGCCCGAAACCCAAAGCCACTGCCTGCAGCACTAGCTCCAGTGCTGGCTGACACCCTACGCCCCTGTGGATTTTTAACTGGCTGTTACTCCAGCAAGCTCGCAGTGTCTCGGGACTCTCGCCCTGCACTCCACACGCTTTCACAGTGTCTGGCCTTCTTTGAACTGCTGCAGCCGGCCTCTTAGTTTTCAACAACATCTCCGCAGGACTCATCCCGTGCGGAGCAACGACAAATAATGGAACGCCGTATAATTGCAAGGCTTCTGTAGGAATCTCGGAGAGATGGATTCTTATCCTTTCATTTTGAAGCCTCTTGCTGAAAATGTAACCAACACCTCACAAAGAAAACTAAAATGTATGTCTATATGAAAATTTAATATATGAGTAAATATATATTAAATGTGTGTAATATATACAGTACGTGCATATATAGTATGTGAAAATGATCGCAGCTTTGAGGGTCACGGTTGTTACAGGCGAAAAAAGGGCAGATGGGACCAGGTTAAAGAGTCGGTTGGGAGATTTCTGTAACTGGGTGAGGACGAGTCGGGGTGTCTTCCTCACCCGGGTTTGTTGGTCAGCAGCAGTTTGGGGGGGGGAAGAAAGAAAGGAAAAAAAAAAAAAAAACATGCCGCAGAGCTTCTTCATTTGGAATTCAGTCTGTTATGGCCTTCGATTAACTGTTGCTTTGGTACTTTTTTTGTTTTAGAAACTGTGCTTGTTTTGTCATGTTGTTGTTTTTTGTTTTTTTCAAAGTAGCATGAAGATGGTTTCAGGTCTGGACTGTTGGTGTGTGTGTGTGTGTGTGTGTGTGTGTGTGTGTGTGTGTGTGTGTGTGTGTGTGTGTGACCTACACCTCATGCCCTGCTCTTAAAACGAACCCCTGTTCCTGTACAACATGAATGTGGAATTACACTCTGTGTACTCAAGACTCGTGCTCTGTAAACGTACTACTGCTCGAACTTGTGTGTCAGGGCCCAGTGTAGCTGTAGAGCCTGGCAGTGAGATTAGAGGACGTACTAATGTTGACGCCCCTGCAGTACCAGACAGGCTGAACGCTTTTTTTTTTTTTTTTTTTTTTTTAATCTTTTATCATTATTATTATTTTTGACTAACTTCTTAGGCTGACTGGTTCAGATTTCTATCTCCAGCTCAGTCCGGTGTTACAAAAACAACAACAAAAAAAGTCATTGATTTTACTTTGATAATATATTATTGTAATATGATCATAAATATTGTTATTATAATTAATTCAGAAGTGCTTCACTGCTGCTACTGTTGTTAGTGCTAAACAATTAAGACTTCAATGTACAATTGTGAATATTGTGTTTAACCGTCATTCTGCTTCTTTAAAGTGACAGTATCATGTGTTTCTCTAGTCTGTAATGTAGCATACTTGAAAGTACAAGCGACTTGTGAGCACGCAGCTCTATCAGGTCGCAAATCTTCAGTGTTTTTCTTTTTCTTTTTTTCTTAACATATATATAAATATAAAATATACTCTGTAAGTAGAATCTGTAGAGGAACAGAAATATCACAAGCAAAATGTTCTGGGAATGGAAACCAGACGTTTTGCAACAGATTCAAGCTTCTCTTTCACATCGGTTTCCTTCCTCTGTAGGAGTTCGTCCTGCTGAAAGGGAGCGACTGCCGAGGCTTTTTAATCGTAGGCTCATGGGTTTGTTGGCGCACCCCTCCAAGTCTACAGAAAATCAGTGTTTGGGCCGACTGTAAGAGCTAACTCAGGAATAATAATGTATGTCTGAACAAGTGGTGTTCACCCTGTCTGTCAAAAAAAACAAAACAAAAAACAAACCCAGAAGAGACTCATATTGGCATAGACAGCAGCTCACCTGTCCAGTTGTCTGTTCATCCAGGTGACATGTAGCCAAAAGTTTCCGCGTAATGAAGTCACACAAGTAGCCTATTACTCATTTTGGTTTGTCATAACTTGCACATTAGTGTTTTTTTTTGTTTATTTCCAGTGTTTGCAGGTTTATAAAGACAGCAGCTTCATTTCCAGGTACTAATTACGAATGCATTATGAGGAATTCATCCAAGCAGCTTCTAGGTACACTGACTGAACCTCTCCCAGCATATGAAGAATGTTTTTTGGGGGGGGGGTTTCACCCACCCTGGGAGTGCGTGCATCGTGTAAGTCAGCCCTGTCTTATTCTGGGTGTCTCTGCATGTTGACTGGAAGCTTTGTGCTGTCTCACCCTCTTTTATTTCATTTTGGGGTCTTTTTTTTTTTACTCTTCCTAGTTGCCTTGAGAAACTTCTTGAATGATGTTTAATGGACAGGAAGCTCCCCTCATATCATCAATACTGTACCAGTGTGTGTTTATATATTAAGGATGGCATGTCATTGTCATGTATTATTTACCGTTGTTTTTGCACATTATACCAGTTTGTGCTTTGATACTGTCACTCTAAAGAAAAGCAAATTGTATAGAGTTAGATATGAAAAGAGGAAGAAAATGGCTGTTATATTTCATTTTGCATTCCTGTACATGTATTTTGTTCCAAAGGATTTGTTTACTTATGTGAATAATTCAGTGAGCAGTGCCATATGTTTTTGTTTTTTAGATGTTTTTTGGAAGAGCATTTGTTGGTATAGATGTGTACCTGTTGGTCTCCGAAGGCAAAATGATGCGGTATTGCTTGTGTTAATCTGTCCTCTATGCTTCTTCAGCCTCATCAGGCCTCAGACTCTGAGCTTGATGCTAACCAGGGGTATTTCAGTTATCTGCCAGAAGAGGGAGCTGTTGTTCCACACGGCTGCATTGCTTCTCAACAGTAAAAAGCTTTTTTTTTTTTTTTTTTTTTTTTTTTTTTTTAAGGTTTTTAAAGCTCATATCAATTTGGAAGTATGCACAGTGCTGTTAATAAAATGACAAGCAAAAGCCTTCAGGTGTCTCTTTCCTCTGTTCACACATATATTCATATTTAGCTTTGTATTCCTTAAAACAAAACTAAAAAAAAACTAAAACTGGGGGGGAAAGTCATTTTCCGTGTGTAGCTCCAGTCAGAGTGCACAAGCTTCAGTGATTTTCTTGACTTGGCTGCCATTTGGCAATAACTTTTTAAGGTAAAACTAAATAGAAATTTGAATTTCATCCTTTGGCTCAGGCAGGAGTGGCTGAGAAGACTCTAAACAAGTTAACAGCAAAGCAGATGAAAACTGAAAAAGAGCAGTGAGTGATCAGAACTGCAGACCGATTCAGTGCTTTGGTGCTATTTTTATAGTTGATACTCTTGCATTTTCCATTGTGATGCATTTGGTAATTGCATTAAAACCCAAAATGTGATTTGGCTGCCCGACCAGTAGATCACATGACCAATCATCAAATAAAACTTCAATGTAACCTAATAAACTTGCCTACTGTTTGTAAAGGGACTGCTAAAGGATAATCTGCTTATTCATGCCTGCTTTGGTGTGGATGTTACAAGTAGGCACTTTATAGGCATCCGCTGTCCATGAACTCCCCTTTTAAATTCATTCAGATACTAATCAGAGTATATTTCTTTGATAGAACACCTTGACTTAAAAACAGTCGCACATTACTCATTTAATGCTGGAAATTTAATTCACGCCATGTTCAGCAGCTATAGGTTTTTAGTTGTGTGCACAAATGCTACACTGTCATGTTTAGCAGACCTACTGTGCAATACCTAAAACTCATATTACTAATGTTCATTAACAGTAATATTTGACTATTTGCCAGTTATTTGTGAGACAACATCCAAGAAAAAAAAATATTTGTGGTAAAACCAGTAAAGAACGATTTTTATTTCTACCTAAAATTCACAAGGCTCATTCTTTAAAGTGGACCTATTATGCTGAGTTTCTGCCTCCACATTTTTATTATTAGAGGAGAACTGAATGACTCCCTGCTCAAAATTATCCTCATTTACATCAAATTGCACTTTGTTCATCGAGAACAAGGGTGCCAAACTCATTTTGACCAGTTAAATTTGCTCTTTCCGTCAGTGTAAAGAAGTTTATCGCACATGTAATCCCCAAGAAATTTTAATATAAGAAAAGAATTGCAATTTCAATAAAACATGTCCGTTATTCTACATGATGCTCCTTTGGGCTTACATTTTATCTTAATGCTGGTATCTCAAGACTGTCCTATATTTCTAAAATGGAAACATTTAGTTGATTGACAGTATGTCTGTGTACCTGAAATGATCGTTTTTATTTTGGATGCTTGCGTTATTTTATTTTACAAACAGAATGATTACTAGGGTCAAAATTAGTAGCTCCCTTGTGCAGGCCAGCCAGTAATGTTCACTTTGGTCTTCTGGAGGTCATTCTTCACCAGGAGCGATGTATGTTTTGGGTCATCGTTGGAAGACGAAGCAATGGCCCAGACCTGGTTTCATTTCTGACCGCTTTAGGTTTACTTTTAAAATCTTCACGCATCCTCCTTTCTTTATGATGCCTTCCACCATGACAAGATTTCCAGTTTCAGACACACTGAAGCGTCCCCACAGCATTATACTCCCACCATCGTGCTTTCCTTTGGTTGTATGCCTCTCCTTTCTTTCTCCAAATATAAGCAGCATCTCTAGTTTCATCTCATGTGACTAAAGTATGTGCTTCCAGTATCGTTCAGTCATTCTCCAGATTGTTCTTGACAAACTTCAGTCTGGCCTGAAAGTGTCTCTTTGTGCATAATTTGAATTTTTCTTGGGCTGAAAACTCACAGTGCGTCGCTGTGCAGGGCTCCAGTGATGTCTTTACCTTCTACCTCTGTCAGGCTCGTCCTGTACTCTGCGGCTCTCTTTGAATTTTTTGATGACACTTCCCAGTGGTACCTTTTATATAACTGATTTCTTTTGTTTTTAAGCATGATATTTTCTCAAGTGACAGCTCAAACCCATCCTAATGATTTTACACTGTGTGTAAATTGGAAGGTAACCAAGTTTTACCTTGTTTTTAAAGGTTTTGACCATTACAGAGTAGAGGCACATCATGGCACAGCAGTGATTTGTAGTATGGCTAAATAAAAAAGGTCATATTTTTATGTCAGCAGACACATTTCCAGTTATGTTCATTTAACAGTCCATTTTTATTTGGTAGAATTTCACACACAAAAAACTACAAACAATCAGATTTGTTGTTAAATATGTTATAATGTCTTCAGTGATATTATAACATATTTTATCTTTCAGTCTTTAAAAAGGCATTATACATTGAACAGTGGTCACACGCACCAACAGCAGAAACAAAACAGAGGCTTAACTGTCTTCAAACATGATTTGCATATGCGGAGTCACAGTCAGTCCCCTCTTCTCAGTAGTGAAGTCTAGTCTAGTTACCGAAATGAAAAAGAAAGGCTCTGGTTACACTTAAATGAGGAGTGGTTGATGTTTTAAGGCATCAGGGCTGAGGGGCATTCTCATGCCTCTCTGGGACACAACAGTTTTCAACAGTGTTTCAAGTTTTGCTCGATACATGAATTTCTTCATTCGTCACACAGAAATGTCTTTTTCTTATAAAGAAGGAAACATCATGCCGTGAACCCACGTGTATTCACCAAACACCAATACTCTCCAACTTTAAAATTTCAAAAGAAATGATTACAGAAGTGAAGCATGTCATGAACGTATAGAACGATGAAAGATGGTGGCTCCTTCCACAACAACAAAGCCTGCATGAATCACCAAAGAAATCAGTGCGCTGAACATTAAATATAACAATAAAAAAAATGGCTTCGAATGTAGATTCTAAGGCATCGGTCGTTTATAACTGGACTGCATAACATAGTCAGATTTGTTCACCTGCCTCACAAAATGACTAGTTAATATACTTTACACTCCGCAGGTTGTGTGAAAGTTGAGCGTTAGAGGAATAGATATCAAAATAATGTGAAAGATACGCGATTCAAATTTTTCTTTCAGAGCCAATATTTGGTGAAGCTGTGAACTGGCTGTAGAGGTGAGGCATCGCTAGAGCTACAAAAACAATTCAGTGTAAAGACAAAATAATAAAAAGAAAATATCTACTTAAACTCTCCTTGCTATCTTCCTTAAAAAACACAAAACCCCACCACACTATCTTGTCTTGCTTTTTTCTCTTTTCCCCCACATTGTGTTACTTTAAATAAAGAAATATATACATAGATAATAATATGTACATTAGCTCAGCTGTTTCAGGCTGCTCTTCGGTGACTGAAGGGGCTTGAGGTGATGCTTTTTGGGGTATAAAAATAGTCCCTGGTCGGCTTTGTGCTCTAATTATTGTTCTGTGGACTATCAGCAGTACACTGTGAGGAGAATCTGCGGCATTCCTTGGGGTTGAAGGGAGATTTCTTAGTTCTGAAATGAAACTTTCCAACCTTCTTCATTAAAGCTCGAGATGCATTCCAACAGAGGAGCTGGCACGTAAAGGGCAGAAAGAGAAAAAGCCATAGCTTGGAATAACTTCATTTGTCCTGATAGTCACGATTGGAATAAAAAGCTGTGGGTGCTTGAAGGCAGCAGCGGGGCCTGAGGCTGAGAGGGGAGAACGGGAGCAGCCGTCGGTGTGTCACCTCCTCACTTTCACGCGTGCAGACGCTCATCGGCCTTTACTGCAGAGAGCAAACAATCGCAAAAGAGAAAGTTTGGGTGGGGTACTGGTAAGTTTGATATTCAGTAGAAAGACCATTCGATTTAGCGAGTTCAGTTCAGGATCAGATACGTACTTGGTCATTTGGTTGTTGCTTTTCTCCGTTGACCCCAAGGAGAATCGCCTCCTCTGTGTTGTCGCTTTTCATCTCCACCACTATGTTATCTTTGCTGGACTTCCTCTTACTGCTGCAGGGTCAAGAACAAGTCATAGTTATAACTGAACCTATCTGAAGCTTTATGCATTGTACCTGCTCACATAAAAGGGGGCGTCACTTCGTGTGTCCTTTAAAGCCACACAAAAAATAATAAAATGAGTATATATATGTACACATTCATCAGTAAGTGTATTGATTTTACCATGTACTCCCAGTGCTGCTGAATATTTCTGGAAATCACAACTGCACATTAAAAAAAACTTTAAACTTCATCCATTTAATGAAGGGTCTGGAACTGACAGCCACCGTGTTTTTTACGCATTTTCTGCTTCATGTGTGTAAACTGTGACAATGCCAGGTTACTGTAATTTTACAACATGGCTTTGGTAGTGTTACGAAGACACAGGTTTATTACTAAAGTACTTCTGGCAGGTGTATCACTAATATCACAAAATTCAAATTATGCCTGCAACGATCGATCGAGTAATTCGAGGGATTCAATTATAGCAAAAGAAAAGCGAACTTTATAGCTGCTCCATCCACTGCTTTATTTTACACAGAGAAAAATCTGCAGTAAACTTCATCAAGTTGATGATGATGAGATGATGAGATAGCCTTTATTTGTCAGTTGCAGGTCTTTTGCCCACAACCGAGTTGTATTAAAATGTGCAGATGATCTATTAACTTAGTCTGATACCATGTTTAAACGAACGGCAGCCGCCCTTTTTACATGGAGGCGATACCTGCAGCAAACAGGGGTGAGTCTACACGGGGGGGAATGGGGTGTAATAGACCCATTGATTTTTTTAAAGTCTTTCATAACATTTTTCAGACTGAAAGTGAAATAATATAAAATATTGCGTTAATATTTAAAAATATAAAACAAAAGCTTTTTTCACAAGCCAACAGAAATGTACACGGGCCATTAAAACTCAGCGTAAAGGTAAATTTTTTTATGCCTTAGTTTGGATTTCATACATGTCTTATTTTATTGACTTCAACTGTACTTGAGATTATTTATATTTTTTGCATTTAAGAAAATGTTTTCTTTAGTAATTAAATTTAATATAGCAGGTCATCAAAGGCTTGTTTCCTTTCGTATTTTTCTGAACACAAACTGTATCTAAAAGATGGATATAGACACCCTAGTTGTCGCCCCCTGCAGGCTATTACAGAGAATGCAGCTTAAGGCACTTCCTGACTGGCTTCTCCTTTTAGACACTTTTATATCAAAGGGTCATCTATCATCTGTCTGCTTTCCCAGGAGTTTGGCTGCTAGTCTTTTCTTTTCATCACTTCCTTTTTCCCATGCTGTAAAACTCAATGCAGACATCATTGTTCTAGTCCAATCATCTTTCTGCCAATCAGCCTCCACTCTACATACCTTAAATTGCCCTGCTCATCTCTCATCTCCCTTGTGCAACCAACCTCTTCCCCATCGCTGCCTCACACAAGTCACTCAACCCAAGCCTAGACCAGGGGTGGGCAACTCCAGGCCTCGAGGGTCGGTGTCCTGCAGGTTTTAGATATTACCCTGGGTCAACACACCTGAATCAAATTATTAGTTCATTACCAGGCCTCTGTAGAAGTTCAATACATGTTGAGGAGGTAATTTAACCATTTAAATCAGCTGTATTGGATCAAGGACACATCTAAAACCTGCAGGACACTGGCCCTCAAGGCCAGGAGTTGCCCACCCCTGGTCTAAACTCTGGGGGGATTCTGCCCTAATTCCTATCACTGCTGGGATTTCATTCGGCTGTGATGGGCCATCGGAGTCTAATCACAACATAGCATAACTGAATTTTCTACATCGATGCATCATGTTCAGTTCTTTCTAATGGTCTAGAACTACAATACTGTGATACAGTCCAGCCATAAAATCACATTTTAATGTCTCCTTATGTGGACACATTGTGTGTTTATGCATGGAACTGCTGTCATTGCACTTACAAGTCTTGCTTGCCAGATCGGCCGCAGATCCTGCCCTTCTTGTACAGGAAATAGAGCACGCTTCCCAAGATAGCCAGAAGGAAGATGGCGATGATGATGATTGCGATAACAAAACCTTTGCTCTCTATTGGAGAAGAAGCACAAAACACCCACAGCTTTACTTACTGCACCCGGATTTTGGAATAGAATGACAGCAGGAGACAGGATAGTCTGATACAGGTGGAGATACAGTTTGCAATGCGTCTAAAGAGAGTGTGGCAGTAGCATCATTCAGGTGACCCTGAAAGATAAAGAAACGAAGTGGCAGTTTATCAGGGCTGCAGGAGCAGCAGTGCTTTTACAACATGCGCAGGAAGAGGTGAAGATGATGAACAACCCAATGACGCTTTGATGTTTTGTTCATCACCAGGGAGGGTTCTCGTGAAAGCTAGGAGGCGAGAGAGCGAGAAGTGTGCTCACAGAGGAGAAGTGGAAGGAAGGCGGTAGAGAATCTGCAACAGCAGAGTGATGTACAAACCTTTCTTGATATTTGGTGATTTGGTGGGCGTTTGAACTGAGAAAAACCAAATGAACACAGGAATCAGTGGGCATATGCACATAAATACTTCATATAATACTCAAACACAGTTTAGCTCAGGGACACGTGGCCCACTTTGATCTTAAGTGGGCTGGACCAGTGAAATGCCTCTTTCACATTTAATCTCCGAGATGTCTTACATATGCAGTTTCAACATTCAGATTTTCAATGACAAACGTTTAAATGACAAATGTTTAAAATTGCAGAGAAAGATCTGGCAGTTGATTGCCCAGTGATATGAATGGCAATGGAAGCGGTCTTTATGAATAGGAAAAGCTGTAAAACGTGAAAATACAGTTAAAAGTTCAAAAGCTCCTCCTTCCAAAGTTGTCCATTGGGCCAGATTGGAGTCTTTGCTGTGTCAGCTCTGGCCCGCGGGCTTTTGGTTGACACCCCAGGTTTGTGTTGCTGATGTTCAGCAGAGTCCTGAATAAATGTTTTATTTCAGAGGATCTTATCAGTGTTTTGAATCTAAACATCAACTTTGATATGCAAACTGCGGTCAGCAGCAGAAGAGTCATTTTCCAGAGGGGCCCTGTTTAATCCCGTTTATCAACGCTTTGGGAGAAATGTGGACTCAGAGCAGTTTTCCTCTGAGGGGCTGAAAATTTCCTGGCGTGACATATAAACAGAGAGCAGACACAGAAAAACACAAAGCAGGACCCATAATGGGAGTCAGGAGACTCACTCTGAGTGCATTTAAAGCATCGGCTTTAAATGCACTCAATGATGAGAGTCACAATGATGCATGTACGTGTGTGAACCTTTCTCTTTTTATTTCCACATCATTTGCAAACATGACTTCATTCTCAAACTTTAAGACTACATTAAAACAAAACGTCTACATTTATAATAACCCAACACGCAGAACAGCAGTCGTGACAATAAATTAATAATTAAGACACCCTGTAACAACAACAAACCTCACTTTTAATGACCCTATCTATCATACCACAGTGGTAACTAAGGCCTGCAGGTGTTTCTGAGTTTGCCTCACGCCTCCTTGCTCTTATTCTTTCTTTCTGACTTACAGTTCAATCAGTTCCATTCAGTTTTATTTATTTATTGCCAATTCACAACAATGGTCGTCTCAAGGCACTTGACTCTGCAAAGTAAAGAGCCAACAATCAGCAACAGCCACCTGCCGTGACTGGGTGTAGGCTGAACGGGAAGAATAGAGGGGAAAAAGAACGGGAGAAAACAGAGAGGGTGGACAAAAGTTACAGCATGCAGCAGTGGCACATAAATGCATCAGGAGTGAAAAAAGGTGTGTGGAGAAGATCAAGCCCTATCTAAACTTTAACAAAAAGATTAATCCTAATGTGAAAATGATGGAGGGCAAATATCTCCTGAATCCAAACTGGGAGCTTTTTGATAAATGAACTACCTATTTCTGTCAACCAAGTTTAATTATGCATTTTGTAGCTGATTTAATTGCACGGTGGTCTTACCTGGGTCATTGACATAGTTAGTTGATGTGTTTTGTGTAACTGAAAGCAGGCAGAGGCACAGAGAGGAGGTTATTTGGGTCACTACACAGGGGCGCACATTTAACATCACAGAGGTTAACAGTGTCAAAAGGTCTGTATAGGTTCTCAGTCATCAAGGACATGCGAGCTATGAGTTCTTAAAAAGAAGGCAAATGGACTTGTGTAGCTTCACATCTCATCCAAGAGGCTTCTTCAGTTCTGAAACAACTGGCAGAGATTTAAACCCCACTGGGAATTGTCTCCTTGGAGGTTGAAATACCTGGGAAAGGATATCAAGACTGTGTGCCAATTTATTTAGAACTGAAGAAGCCTCTTGGATCAGAGTCGAAATGTCTTCCCAAACCTAAAGAAGTCCAATTGCTCTTTTTAAGCACTTAAGACATCAGTGTGAAAAAACAACAACACAGAGAGGAATATGAAAAATCACAGACAACACATTACAACACTTGGCAAAGCTCAGCATCTTTAGATCAAAGTCAAAACACACAGAGACACGGATGTGAACGGGGGGGACACGAGTAAAAGGGAAAAGTGAGGGGACTTTCATTTATACAGCAACAGTTCTTCAAGGTGGTTTATGTAGGACCCAACAGTGCTAGAGAGAAAACCTCAACATCAGAGGATTCCCCATTAGCACTCGGCAACAGTGGGAAGGAAGAACTCCTTTTTAACAGGAAAAGGTGCAAATGCAGCCAGTAAGTTCAAAGAGAAGAGAAAAAAAGAGAGAGAACAAAACACAAGCTACAGGAGAGAACTGACAAAACTTAATAACATGCATTAGAGACATATTACGGGAGAAATGCTCAGTGCATCATGGGAGGTCTACCAGCAGCCTAAATCTATTGCATCATGAATAAGGGATGTCTCAGGGGTCACCAGATCCAGCCATAACTATAAGCTTTATTAAAAATAAATGTTTGAAGCCTCGTCTTAAAATGAAATAAAGCCTCATAGCGGATTTGAGTTCCATGTCAAAAATCAGGCACAGCAGAATGACTGTGATCTTACCGGTGTCATTGATAAAGGTAATGTTTGTTGATGGTATGGTAGTATTGGTAGTTGATGTGTTGTATATAACTGAAAGCAGGTAGAGAGGAGGCGACTTCTGTTATCACACAGGGGTGCACATTAAACATCACACGGGTTAACAGTGACAACAGGAAACAACACAGAGTGAAATACAATCACAGACAACATGTTGGAGCGTTGTTTTAACTCAGCCACATTGGAACGTATTTATTTTTGCCATGTTTTAAGGTCATGCCAAAGCATCTCCATCTGAATTCAGTCTGGACTTTAAGTAGTCCGATCCTAAAGCTTCACTGTGTGAGTCATTCAGAGGTGGACTTGCTGGTGTGCTCTGGATCATGGTCCTGCTGTATAACCCAGTTGCTCTTAAAAACTGCATGTTGTTCTTACTATTTTTGTCTAACATTAAAATTTGTTCGGTGATTTGAAACATTTGATAAAAAATATACTTAAAAATAAATCTAGAAGGACAAAATACAGTTTCAGAGCTGTGTACACAGACATATTCAGTTCACTTTTAACAACAATACTATACAAAAAAATGCCAGTGATCAGATTCTCCATGAATAAACACTTGGCAACAGTGACATGTGGCAGTACCAGGCTCAGGGAAAGGCAGCCGGTGGGAGGGAAAAAAGAGAAAAAAGGGGAGAACAAAACACAAACTACAGAAAAGAGTTGACAAACATTAATAACATGCAGCAGTGACAGATAAAGACACGGGGAAGGATAAAAGGGGATTGAAGAAAAAATGTTCAGCGCATTGTGGAAGGTCTATCAGCAGCCTAAAATTATTGCAGCATAACTAAGAGATGGTTCAGGGTGACCAGATCCAGCCATAACTATAAGCTTTATTAAAAATAAATGTTTGAAGCCTCGTCTTAAAATGAAATAAAGCCTCATAGCGGATTTGAGTTCCATGTCAAAAATCAGGCACAGCAGAATGACTGTGATCTTACCGGTGTCATTGATAAAGGTAATGTTTGTTGATGGTATGGTAGTATTGGTAGTTGATGTGTTGTATATAACTGAAAGCAGGTAGAGAGGAGGCGACTTCTGTTATCACACAGGGGTGCACATTAAACATCACACGGGTTAACAGTGACAACAGGAAACAACACAGAGTGAAATACAATCACAGACAACATGTTGGAGCGTTGTTTTAACTCAGCCACATAGGAGCATGCCAAAGCATCTCCATCTGAATTAAGTCTGGACTTTAAGTAGTCTGATCCTAAAGCTTCACTGTGTGAGTCATTCAGAGGTGGACTTGCTGGTGTGCTCTGGATCATGGTCCTGCTGTATAACCCAGTTGCTCTTAAAAACTGCATGTTGTTCTTACTATTTTTGTCTAACATTAAAATTTGTTCGGTGATTTGAAACATTTGATAAAAAATATACTTAAAAATAAATCTAGAAGGACAAAATACAGTTTCAGAGCTGTGTACACAGACATATTCAGTTCACTTTTAACAACAATACTATACAAAAAAATGCCAGTGATCAGATTCTCCATGAATAAACACTTGGCAACAGTGACATGTGGCAGTACCAGGCTCAGGGAAAGGCAGCCAGTGGGAGGGAAAAAAGAGAAAAAAGGGGAGAACAAAACACAAACTACAGAAAAGAGTTGACAAACATTAATAACATGCAGCAGTGACAGATAAAGACACGGGGAAGGATAAAAGGGGATTGAAGAAAAAATGTTCAGCGCATTGTGGAAGGTCTATCAGCAGCCTAAAATTATTGCAGCATAACTAAGAGATGGTTCAGGGTGACCAGATCCAGCCATAACTATAAGCTTTATTAAAAATAAATGTTTGAAGCCTCATCTTAAAATGAAATAGAGCTCTACAGCAGATTTGATTTCCATGTTAAAAAAAACAAAAAACAGGCACAGCAGAGTAATCGTGATCTTACCTGTGTCATCGGTTATAGTATTGGTTGATGTGGTAGTGGTGGTTGTTGGTGTGGTGTGTACAACTAAAAACAGTTAGACGCACAGACAGGAGGTCATGTTTGTTACTACACAGGGGTACACACTAAACAGCACAGGTACAAAATGACAGCAACAACACAGAGTGAAATATTCACAGTCACAACAACAGGTTACGGCACTTGGCAGAGCTTAGGCCATTTAGATGAAGAGAAAACCCAACAATAAGAGGATTGCCTATGAGCAAGCATTTGGTGACAGTGGGAAAGAAGAACTCCTTTTTAACAGGAAGACTGCCAGCAGAAACCGGCTCAGGGAGGGGCAGCCAGTGAGTGTAAAGAAAGAGAAAAGAAGGAGAGCATGAAGAGCCAAGAACAGAACACAACGTATAAGATATAAGACAGACAAAAATCAATAGCATGCAGTAGTTACATATAAACACACAGGGAATGAAAAGAATGTAGAAATGCTCAGTGCATCATGGGAGTAACATTAGTCTCAGCCGATAGCAGCACAAGTAAGGCATGGTTCATGGTCGCCAGTTCCAGTTATAATTATGAGCTTTTTCAAAAGGAAATGTTTGAAGCCTCGTGGTAAAAACAGAGAGTGTGCCTGTCTCGCAAATTCGAGCTGGGAGCTTTCTGACAAGTTAGAAATCTCTCTTTCCCAGTCAAATTTAATTTTGCATTTAGCAGCTGGTTTCATTTGCATGATGAAAAACAGACACAGCAGTGTAACTGTGGTCTTACCTGTGTCACTGGATATAGTAGTGGTTGATCGTGTGGTAGTGCTGATTGTTGGCATGGAAGTGATTGTTGTTAATGTGGTGTTTAAAACTAAAAGCAGGTAGAGGCACAGAAAGGACGTCATTTTGTTATTTACACATGGGTGCCCGTTAAACGACATGTGGGTTACCAGGGTGAAGAATGTGAAAAACAACAACAAAAAATATAAAGATTGAACAATCACAGACAAGACGTTACATCATGTGGCAAAACTCAAGACCTTTAGATGAAAATGAATAGAGACATGAGGGGGGAGGGACATAAGTAAAAGTGGCAAGTGAGGAGAACAAATAAAAACATGCAGGCATGTTCGGTTCATTTTTATGTAAAGTGTCATTTCACAACAGTCGCCTTAATATTAGAGAGAACAACCCAACAATGAGAGGATTCCCTTTGAGCAAACACTTGGCGACAGAGGGAAGGAAGAACTCCCCCGTGGTCAGGATGGAGGGTGAATGGAAAGAGAAGAGAAAAAAATAGGGAGACAAAACTTTGGAAGAGAAATGACTAAAGTTAATGACATGCAGTACTGACATATAAACATATCAGGAGTGAAAAGAGGGGAGTGGAGAAGACCTGGTCAGTGGACCTCATGAAGTCCACCAACAGCCTGAGCCTACAGCAGGATAACTGAGGACTTTTCCAGGATCACCTGTTTTATGAACAAGGCTCGAAGCCAAATCTTAAAAGCAGAGTCTGTCTCCTGAACCCGCTGTTTACCAATATTTCATAGATGAAGGCCTTTATGTCTAGCTTAATTAACTGATTTTTGTCATGTCGTTTGATAAATACAACTCAACATCATCTGCATAGCAGAGACATGTAGACACAGAAGAACTCCATAAGTAACTTTTCCATGTAAGAAAGAATCCTTGTTTGTATTAATAGCTGGAACAGAAAACTAACAGAAATATATGATTCAAACAAAAGCAGTGGATTTCGTCGAATGCAGTGTATTCTAGTGTCCGTAGAAAAATCTTGTGATCAGCCATCTATGATGAGCCATCTGCGCTAAGATGAACTCTAAACTCTGTGACGAACCTGACTGAACTACTAACTACAAAGATTGCAGAAAGGAAGCACAGGCTGCAAGAACTCACTGGTTTTGATGTTGAACTCCACCACTTTAGAGCCAAAGTCATTGCTGGCATTGCAGAAAACTTTCACATTGGAGGTGATCTTGAAAGTGACCACACTCTGAGCGCCATCTTCAGTCTCTGTTTGCAATGCATTTAGGTTCTGCAAAAAGGACAGTTAAAGACAGAAATAGAAAAGCAGATCCAAGAGCAAACAGGTGAGAAGACAGTTGAGCAATATTGATATAGACTTCCAAAGACTAAAGGTTTGCATGCCCATCATCATCGTGAAGGTAAACTAGACATTAGCTAGCATTAGCTCTGTCAGTCCAATCAAATTTATTTCTAACTCTGTAAAATCCAACCAGTAGTGGCGCAACGGATCACTGTTGATCCGTGATCAGAACCGATCCCACTCCATGGTTCGGTGATCCGAAGATTCGAAAAAGAAAAAAATATGTGTATGGTGGGCGTGGTCAGTCTGTCTGCAATAGTCATGGCCAACGCTAGCACTCCAAGTGAAAGAGCAGAGGAGTTTGCGGCATTTAAGCAGCCCTTTGCTGCCTAATCTGACCGTGCTAAAGCTATTACAAAAGCTATTGGGGTGTTTATAGCTCCAGACATGAGGCCCTATTCCATTGTGCAAAACAAGGGGTTTAAACATATGATAAACGTGCTTGAGCCACGCTATGATATCCCGTTGTGTGTCCACTTCAGTGACAAGATCGTTCCAAGCATGTATGAGCAGGAAAAGTCAGGCATCTTCTGTTGCCCTAACTACAGATGGGTGGACCTCCAGGGCAACGGAAAGCTACGTGACCGTGACCGCTCATTATATCACAGCGGAGTGGTAGATACAAAGCCCTGTACTGCCCTATATAGCACCTAATTTGTTTTTTATATAATTGCGTGGAATGAGTATTGAGTTGAATGTTTTTTAATGGGCAAAAAAATAAATTTTTCTTGTCTTGTTTCGTTTTTTGCTGATCCGAAAATTGATCCGATCCGTGACTTAAAACCGTGATCTGATCCAAACCGTGAGTTTATTGATCCATTGCACCACTACCAACCAGTGCTGCTTAAATCAGTGAGAATCTGATGTGATGTCAGCTAAATGATAATGTTAGCATGCTAATGCTAATTAACCATTTTTACCATTTTGCTCTAGAAAGTTAGCATGCTTTAGTGCTTTTAGCACTAAACAACTGCATAACTGAGGCTGATGGACATATCTAACACACACTTTTAATCATAAAACAAATCACTGCACAAAATATCTCGAGGCACAAAATGTCCGGTAGTTGTTGAAACATTTTGTTCAATTTTCCTGCATCTGTATTGCTAATCTGTTCAGGACTTGCTGATTTGTGGTTACTAAGACTATTAAAACTGTACAAAAGTGAAGACCATACTCTACTAATGTGAAGTCTCACCCACAGTCCACCAGCCAGCTCTTTTTTAATCGTGTACCATAAACGGCAAAATACCACAACAGTATTGGAAAGAAAATGCATTTAAGTTAAGTTTAAAATTCAAGTTAAAAATTGTGTTCCACTATTTGTCCCACTGGACGCATTTATCAAAATGGAGGTCTGGAGGACTTTGGATCAACCTGTTGAAGTCACAACTGGAATAAGCAGATCTCTGTTGTGGCTGTGACTAAGCCAAGAATGAGAAGCTTCCCTCTGCTGTACCTTCCCATCAGAAGTTGTCCACATAATTGTGGGAGCAGGAAACCCTGTGGCACTGCAGGTCAGATTAACAGTTGTCTCATAAGTCTCCACTTCTTGGACATCTGGCCCCAAAATCTGTGGCGAACCTGCAGAATGAGTAGCAAGAAATACAACCTAATGCACTAACTATGCAGTCACAAACTTTGGACATGGTCTCATTTAAAGAAAATATAACTCACCCTTAACATTGACTTGAAGTGTGCTGCTGGTTTTCATCCCCTCCATCTCAGGAACGGTCACAACGCACTTATACATCCCTGCTGTTTCTAACGTTGCGCTCTTCACACTCAAAGTGTTGCCTTTTGACACCAACTTTTCATTCTAGACAAAGGTGAACAAAAAAAGCTTGTTTGACTCAACACGTTTAAATGAGCATCTAAGTACTGGGTGAAATAGGTGTTAGAGGCCTCTAGTCAACCTAACTGCTGATACGACTCTGCCACAGTGTGAAATGATTGTTTTCTAGGTGCATCTTACTTGTTACTGTTAGACAAGCAGTTGTATTGTATATATGTATGTATGTATGTATGTATGTAACCTTAAACCAGGTTGTGGATGTCTGGAGAGAAGACAGGGCATTGCAGCTGGCCTTCAGCTCCTCTCCTTCCATCACCGCAATGCTGTCTTTAGGCGTTATAACAGCAGATTCAAGGTCTGCACACACAGACAGAGAAACAAGGCATACAAGTCAAACAGAGAACCTACTGGTAAAATGTATTTGATGAAAAGCTCATCCAGAGTAAAACACTTACAGTTAACCGACACCTTAGTACTCCCTGAGATCTCCTCAAAGTTATCCGTTTCCAAAAAGGTGCACTCATAAACTCCACCGTCTAAACGCTTCACATTAGTCCGCACCATTGTCTTGTTCTCCACAGAGTATTCACTCTGCAAAGTTCAAGATTAACTTTAATGTCCTCAAAGTGCTCAGGAAAACATCGAATTGCAACCATTTCCACATAAATGAGGAGTATGGAAGTGCTGATTTTCTTACATTTTGGTGCTTAATTGTGGTGATTGAGGATGGATAGTTGCCATTGTTATCGCAGCGAAGCTCAAGTGTGTCCCCTTCCTTGATGTTGCCCTTTGGTGACTCCACCCAAATATTTACTTCAGTGGGGAGATCTAAAACACAGAGAGATGAATTCAAGATTAAACTGCAAACCTGAACTATCCTTAAAAATAGGAAACTGAGGCCTGTCAAATCAAATTAAGGAAAATGTTATTAGTATAATATCCTATAATACTTGAACAATAGTGTTATTTTAACTTAGTGAACTTCATGAGAAACTATAGCATCCATTTCCACTTCAAAATATCAAAACAGATCCAATAAGAAACTTCTTCTAGTTTGTTTCTAGTTTTTCTAGTTTGGTGTGCAAGAACATTGCATGAACTGGAAACCAAATGCAAGCCAGTTTGGTTTCAATTGGTGAAACTCACAGTATACAGTGATGTTAATGTGCTGACTCTCGGTCATCTTGGTCGCTCCAGGGACAACGTAGATGACTTCGCAGTAGAACACTGCATCTTTGTCCTCCTTCTTAACTTTCATTGTCAGCTCACTCTGGACTGAGAAAAGACCACTCGATTCAATAGTGGTTCTGGAGGTTACAACCACCTCTGAAAGAAATAAAAATACTGTAAACATAAAAGAACAGGACAGACACAAACTGAAACAGCTAAGGCATTCCAGTTTTAAATATCAATCTGCCTTACCACGTGGAGTATTGCGAAGCGGCATGTTGTTTCTGTACCAAGTAATATTTGGCTTTGGGTATCCGTTTTTGACCCTGCAAGACCCAATCTAGTGGGAGAGGGGGTAGGTAAGGAAATTCAAATGATAAAATTGCATCCTCGCATTTTGTAATTTTAGTCTTTGATGTTTGTGATCGCCAAAACCTTTTCACCTTGGATGGAGCTTCTTCATTTACTGATATCCCTGTTTCCACTGCCTCAATTGTAGGAAAGGTTGGTGATTCTGCACAAGACGTAAGAAAGGATAAGAACTAGAAAAGGAAGCATTTAGAAAGAAACAATCATAGATTCTGATAGCTAAAAATTTCAGAAATATTGTAACACTATAGGTATGTTAATACAGTGAGTTCCATAATTTGTTGGACAAAGACACAATCTCTGCCTCCGGACACAGTGGACTTTAAATCGTTTTTAATTTAAGAGGTTTTGCAAAGTAATTGGACCTAAATTGGACAAAAAAAAAGGTAATTGGCCAGGAAAACTGGTAAGCAGTTTCATGAACAGGTGAGGTCTGTTCCATCTTCTTTTGTTTTTCTTCCAAAGCAAATGAAGCAGATACAATATCTGAAGTTGATCCATTAACTTGTAGCAGCAGCAGTAAGAAATATATGGAAAATATGGAGCAGCATACATTAAGAGAGGATACTGATGACTTGCTTAATGAAAACAACCGTTTCAGTGCGAGAGAGCAGACAGCATAGAAAATGCAATAAAAGCTTTCAGAGTCTTACTAAACACTTTGAGCTGGGTTCGTCCCTCTGCTTCCTCAGGTGTGAGAGTTTTGATGACACAGATAAACTCCAAGTTGTCCCTCACTCCCACATCTCTGATAGCCAGCACAGCAGCGGTTCCACTGACGTTCAAGCTGATCCGATGCGTGAACAGTGTGTTTTGTTCTGCAGCCTCATGCATTGGTTCCTTGTTGTAGATTCTCTGTCTCTCCTTATTAGGTAGCACCTAAAGGTCAGAGTTTACAGAATCAAACATCAATCAAACAGAGAAACGTGACACCCATCACACATCTGTGTGTTTCTGTGCACGTTAAGCTTCACCAAACTCACATAGAACCACTGTATGGTGGTGCCGCCCAGGCCCTCGTCAGTTGTAAACATGCAGGTGATCTGAGCCGTCTCTCCAGCCATTACCTCCACTTTGTCCTCCATGTTCACCTCCACTATGGCCCATGCTGAAAAAAATACAATAAATTACCCACCAACATATATATATTTTTAAAAGAACTGACCAGATTATTAAGCAATTCGGTGCTGCACGTACAACTATTATCTACTTAGCTTTAAACTGATCTCTTTTCAAAGTTCTCATTTAAAAGAGGACCGTTACACTCTGACTCACTGACATGACTTCCAATGCATTATTTTCACAGCTCTGTAGCTGTTGTGTAGCCAGTTGCTGTATGACAGTTAGTGGCACAGTCAGCCTTTATGCAAATATAGTTTAAAATGATATGACTGATTCAGCAAACCAGTATAATGCTGCAACAGGGAACCATCAAGCTTCATACCAGGACACACTTTATTCTTTCTGTCTAGCCAGTTAATATGAGTCCTTTAGTATCCAGCCTACCCCTCTCCCTGCTGTACGCCTAGCCTCCCGGTAATCCCACTACTCCCATGTACTTTCTTCACTACTTCCTGCCTACTTTAAATTTTCTCTACTAACATTCACTCTACCACCAAGTCTCCTTGTCCTCTTTCCTCTCTCCAAGGATACACCAAACAACTTCTTGGCAGAAAAGCATGTGTTAAATGGCAAAATGGTAAATGGCCTGCATTTGTATAGCACTTTTCTAGTCCCTAAGGACCCCAAAGCGCTTCACACTACATTCAGTCATTCACCCATTCACACACACTGGCAATGGCAAGCTACATTGTAGCCACAGCTGCCCTGGGGTGCACTGACAGAGGCGAGGCTGCCGGACACTGGCGCCACCGGGCCCTCTGACCACCACCAGTAGGCAAACATGGGGTTAGTATCTTGCCCAAGGATATTTGGCATGCAGCCAGGAGGCAGCCTGGGATCAAACCACCGACCTTCTGATTAGTGGCTGACCTGCTCTGCCACCTGAGCTACAGCCACCCCAGTGTTGGAGAAATCGTGTTTTTAAATCACATCAAACTTTTTTTCTGGCCCTGAATTTCTTGCATCCATACCAAGATATATGAAATTCGGCAATAACATCCTTATATCAACAAGAACAATGAATGCTTAACCACTAATGGAAATGGACAAGATGGAGATACAACAAACCCCAAACAGGCAAAGAATCAAAAATAAATAACAGGGAAGAAAGTTGTTGCGAGTCAAAAGAAAGAGGGAGATGCTATGACAGGAATGAGAAGCCCACCCATGTCCACATTAATGTGCTGCATTCCAACATGTCACCCTCTCACAGGAAGAAAGGCCCAATTTACAGGCAACATAGTAGCCCCACTGTTCCTTTATGATCTGCCTCTGAAGACCGAGTAGTTTTTCCCCCTTCCAGGATCTCCTGATGTGAGGCATCCTTTAAATCTAAAGGAGGGACCCCCAATTACACTTTACATCCCAGTGTCTCAGTGGATGCTTGAGATGCCAATGAGAGATATAGCCTGGAGGTCATGAGGCTGCCAGGTTTGATTTAATCTTTCCTGAGTGTCTGTGTATTGTGAGCGATGGCAGGAAACATCTTAGTTTATGTCAATCGAAGCTTAAGAGAATGTAAATATGATTCCTAAGTGTCCTGCAATAAGCAGTTTGAGCTTCAGGAACCACTGACAGTTTTTAACCAGATTCATGGTGAGTACATATTTAAAAAGACTAAAATCACATGCGAGTTAAAAATGATACTGTGTGTTATTTATAACAGTTTATCAATCTAGCTATGAGTGCATAGCTTAGCATGTAGCACTGGTAACTTCTGATCAAACACAAACATGGAAAAGTCCACTGGCACAAAGCAGCTGATTTTACAAATGAAGATAAAAAGATACTAAAATAAACATATGAAGTGGTCAAGCTCACAATACAGGATGAAAGCAACAAAACAGCCACACACAAAGCAGCAATGTAAGTTTGTGTGTGTGTGTGTATGTGTGTGTGTCTGTGTGAGGAAAACTATGGTCTGAGATCAAAGAATAAAAAAAAGAAAGAAGAAAATCTGCATAATAAATTTCTATAATTACCTAATTATTATATTTCTGGATATATACTAAGAAAAATGAAACTGTTTTAAAACCATTTGCATTAAGGGATACAGTTTCTTGTAATAATCTATTTTTATAACTGATGCTCATGGCGGAAAGACTTCAGCCGCTTTAGTCTCTGCACACCAGTTACTGAGGTATCAAACAGGATTGGTGAAGCTATTTTCGGGCGCACTGATTGGTCATTAAACAGTGATTTCATTCAAGTTGGTCTCTAATCTCAAATACAACCTTCTATGGAGCCAGTTAAGTCTGCAGAATAAGTTACCATGGCGATGTATCACCTTTGTAATAGTGAAGACACAGAGTTAAACCTGAAGTTACCCGGATAAGCCCACATCCTGCTTCTTAGGTGGACTTATTCTTGTTCCATAACTGTAACCTGGACACAGTTCAGCTGTCATCACACAGCTGTCTACTGTTACTTCCATTTATACATAAAACACAGAGCTTTAAGGCTTTGTTATTTATTGTTAAAGTCACAGTTAAGTCGATGACTGATGAAGCTATGGATTTTATTGGCAGTTGTGATAAATTAGAGACAAATGACACTTTCTTTCCGCTCTGTCATCGCTTCACCCTGCTAGCATTACAAAAATCTATGTGCTGTGATCCAAATGATCAAAGAAGACGATGTAAGCGTCGACACTAAAAGGATATTAAAGGTTTTAGCTTTTAGCTTTATACATTACCGGAAATTTCAGTGCGTTTCTTTCCCCCAAACATTTTAAGTAAAATATTGGTGGACACGTGTGGCTGTGCACTCTTTGTATTAATGACAAATCTGAGCATAACTTGCTGAGGCACTCTTAAGCAATTAGAGCTACTACTGCAGCACGTACACCTACGATGAGTGTGGAGCGCAGCACAGGGAAAACCTGGTAAAGCAGTTTTTGTTCCTTCCAAAAGAAAAACTCCAAATATGTATTTTTAGAAAGGACATTATCCTGCGTCCAACATCAAAAGACACTCCATCCAGGAAAAAGTGTCAGATGTGTGGTCTGGCAGTTAAAGTGAATTATCACAACACCAGGACTGTCCACTGATGAGCTCATCACCCACACACATCCCTGCTCCACTCCTGTTGTTTCATCTAATCATCATTTCATTGGATAACGCACGTTTACAGTAACAGCTGCCCCCGAGCTAAACCCCTCACTACTGCAACAACAACAAACATACTTTCCTTCTCTTCCTCACCTCCCGTCTCTCAACCCCCGCCCCTTTTCTCCCGCTCTGCTGCGTGTTACTGTTTACTAATGGAGCTGGACGGATGCTTTCCTGTTAAAGAAATCCAATTAGTTTCTCCAACATAGACATTTCCTGGCCATTAGCGACGGAAGGACAACGCTGACTCACTCGCAGCACCCCATCCCCGACCCGAGGACTCACCTACAGTAACAACTGGGATTGAGATTGCTGCTGTGCAGTTGAAGCTTTATGTTTTGAAAACTCTTCCCCCATCACGTCTGACAGCTGGAGTGTTTGCTCATGGGAATCTCAATCACATCTCATTAGTAACTTGACCAGTATTCATCTCCACAATGCATCCATCAGAGAAGCTGCCCGCAATGCATTGGATCGATGCTCTCCTCATGATGAGAGAACGGATATTAGTCGGTGTGCAGCGGATATCAGACTTAAATAAATGTGACAGAGAAAAAGCTGTGCAGCAGAAAGCTGGACCTCTCCACGGTTTCCACTTTGCAAATGATATTCTTTCCACTAACAAGTGTTGAGACAATGATTTCACATACTGATGTTGGTATTATTATATCTAAAATAAATCGATTTCCTTACCAATGTGTTTTCATGTTTTTCACAAATCTTGATGTAGGAAAAGGTCAGAAACTTTACCTGCCTTGTTTCATTCAAGTATCCACTCCGTTTTCCATCATGCAATAGGACCGTCAGTCAACTCTGGATATATTACGTGTTTATTCTCTCTTATGCATCAGACCAAGCCATTGAGGAGGCCTCTAAAAATCAGTATGCAGCATGACAGCAATCCCAGAAATAAAGGGACATCCTCAGCAGCAACAAGAACAGGGAGTCCTGCAAAAGCTGACAGAGAGCTGTTCAACTGCTCATTAAAAAAATCTAATCAGCTAATCACATGGAAGTAACTCAATGCATTTAGGCAAGATGGTCAAGATGACCTGCTGAAGTTGGCTGAACATGGCGTGGTTGTTGGTGCCAGATCGGCTGGTCTTAGTGTTTCTCAAACTGCTGATCTATTGGTAGTTCATGAAACACAACTATCTTTGGGCTTTAGTCTGAAAAAGGGTTTCAGACTTTTTTGGGTGAAAATGTCATTTTGATATCAGAAAACAGGAGAATAGCCAGATAGGAAGGCAGTAACAGTAACTAAAAAAAACAACAACACTTTTTACAACCAAGGTATGCAGAAAAGCGCCTCTTAAGGTGCAACATGCTGAACCTTGAAGCTACAGCAGCAGAAGACCATATAGTGTGCCCCTTCCTCTCAGCTAAGAACAGGAAACTGACCTCAACAAAACTGGCCAGCAGAAGATTTGAAAAATGTTGCCTGGTCTGAAAAGTCTCAATTTTTGGATGTTAGGGTCATAATTTGGCATAAAAGACAAGTATGGATCCATCCTTCCTCATATCAACGGTTCAGGCTGCCAGTAGTGATGTGATGGTGTGAAGGATATTTTCTTGGCAAACTTTGGGCTCCTTTGTACAAAGTGACCATCTTTTAAGTGCCACAGCCTATGATCACAGTGTTTCCATCTTCTGATGGCTGCTTGCAGTATAATATTCATATATAACCATGTCACAAAGCTCAAACCATCTCAAACTGTTTTTCTGAACATGACAATAAGTTCACTGTACTCAAATGGCCTCCACAGACACCAATTCTCAATCCAACAGAGCATTTTTGGGATGTAACGGAAAATTTGGCATCATGGATGTGAAGCAACTGTGTGACGCTATCATGTCAATATGGACCAGAATCACCGAGGGATGTTTCCAGCTCTTTGTTGAATCTATGGGGTCTCTGCATCCATCCGGGGTGGCTGTAGCTCATCAGGTAGAGCAGATTATTGGTTGCTCCAGTCTGCATGCCAAAGTATCCTTGGGCAAGATACTAGCAACATGTTGCTCTGCAGTGCATCCATTGGAGTGGGAATGTTAGATAGAAAGCACTTAAGCAGGTGTGAATGTGGCATGTTGCATAAGGTTCTTTGAGTGTTTCTCTGTCTTTCTCAGCAATCTTTCATCTCACCTGATCTACTTCAATCTCAGCACGTATAATAATGGGGGATTGGAGCAGTTTAAAGTCGAGTGTGAAGCCGCTGAACAGGAGGAACCCAAAGATGGGATCACTGCTCATCCAGATAATTTCACTAGATCAAAATCAAAACTTAAAAAAAAAAAAAACCCTGAATGACTGAAATCTACTTTTGAAAATGCCATCATATCAGTGATTGCACTAGTTGTCACAAAAAATGAAAACTAATTTGTTTTTGGAGTGAAAAAATTTGGACTTCAAATTCAACAATAAATCAAAGCTCAAAGCTTTTTCTTCTTTGTAGGAGGAAAACTGAATTCTGGATCTTACACATCTGCATATGAGAGCTCCATATGTGTGTCAGCACTGATAATCAAGCCTCAAAGAGCTCTCAGTTTGCTGTCTCAGTTTAGCTGTCCCTGCAAAGCACAGTCCATCCCAAAAGAGGGTGCACTGTATTCAAACACAAAATTAGACCCACTTAAAGATAAGAGGCTCACACGGCAGAGGCGCGCAGGATAAGAGACAATAAGCTCAAGAGGAAGTCATGTCAAAGACTCGCAGGAGTCTTTGATTTCATTGTTAACAAAACAATTGGTTGCTATCTGTTACTGTTTGATTAAAAATGCTTCCTGCTGAGCTCTTAGCATCTGTGGATGCTCACCCACACCTACAAAATCTCATTTCTTTCATGCCTCTGACTATGATAACAAGTGCAGGCAATTTTGAATACATACAAAAGTCTAGTTGTTGCTAATCAGCAAGCAAAGTGAAGCCAGGGTGCATTCATTTTAACACTGCAGGCCACCATCTGACAGGTACAGAGCACAGAAGAAATGGTCCATGTGGTCGTTCAAAGCCTGGAATCTGTTTTACGTTTAGCACTGCGATGGATTCATTGACAGGCCTGAGTCTGCCGCCTGTTTCCTCTGGCAATGAGCCCAGACCGCAGATGATCGCCAGAGGAGAGGGCAGGACGCACACCTTCAGCACATTCACTGGCGTTCTACTTAACGGTCCTGTGCTCTTTTTTAAAATGGTGGTCTAGGTGAGGAACAGCGCCCCACAAGGATGGCTTGAAAATCCATCGTTCACTCATTTTTCATCCAAGCTGACACCGAGCCAAAGACAACAAATACCTCACCACACCTACAGACAATTTAAAAAATCAACAGTTACCCAAAAGGAGAAAGCTGAAGCACACTCATGCAATCCCACAGACAGTGCACCATCACGGTGCCCCACAGGAAACCCTCCACCCCCATTTCTCATTTTCTTAGTTAACGTCTCTTTTTATTTTCCTCTGCACATAACACAGATACAGATGATTATCATTAAAAGTGCACAATTAACTTTAGCTAAACCAACAGCTCTGTGAAAAAAACAAAACATTTCTGCATTACATCCTTATGATCTGTTTCAGGGAGATTTCATCTTACACCGCACAGGAGGGAAATTCTACTTCTTTGTTTTCCAGTTAGATTTTTGACAGGAAATAAAGTGCAGGACCGTGACTCCAACAAACAGCCTGAAAACACCCCCCACCCCACCCGTGTGAATACGTTTAGCCAACATAATCTATCGGGCTTTCCTTCCTTAACCTGTGTTGTCAGTGCCTAAGCAAATATTGTAGGGAAACTAAAGCCTGGCATGTTCATTTTCAAAACCCTCCAACTTGACAGATTCATTTATTACCGATATTTCCTGACTGTCTTCATAAAAACTGTGTTTTCTCTGTTTTAAATAAGAGCAAGAGCAAATTTCAGGTGAAACGGGGGCGCTATCTGTCAAAATATCCCAAATATGGAGGAACAGGCTGATGTTAAGTCTGCTCCCAGAAGGGGCCAGAAGCACTTTCTCAGATTTGACAGAAAGAAAAAGATCAGATCAAAGCAAGCAGCGGCCGAGGAGACGATTACTAAGGTCGATGGAAAACAGACATAGGAAACCTGGCGGGGTTTTTTTTGTCTGTCTGTGAGATGTGCGCTCACAGACGCACACACACGTCACTAAGCTGTAACTGCTGACCTGAACTTAAGCCTCGGCTCATGAAATAAGCACATCGTTATGTTACTGCAAACATCTGAGAACAGCTAGCACATGACACACTTCATTCTCTGCTACGTCTCATTCGCTGCTCCCCAAACGCTTAATTCAGTGAATCTGCAGCGGTCAGCAGGCAGACACGGCCCTGAATTCATTTATCTAAAGGAGAGAAAGTGCAGTTCTGTTTGCATTACAGTGTCCTTGTATAATCAGCTTCCTCTGTCCCAGGGTTACATTTTAAGGTGCTGTATTAATATTTACATAGCAAGGATTCCCTCGATTCATGTTTATGCCCAAAAGAAAAGTTTGAGAATCTGCTGGATCAAAACATGAATGGACGACCATCGAATGTTATACTCCAGAGAAGAAGAAGTAACATGGAGGCAGCAGAGCTTATCTCTCTGTACTGCGAGCTGGTCAGTCCTATTTTTAATGGCCATAATCTGTGCGCTATCCTGTCTGGTGACAGCACTGCTGAGAGGCATAAAGGCAGCATAAACAGGAGGGCACACGAGAGCTTAATTATCTTAAAAATAACAAGGACCGTATTGAATCTAATTATAATTAATATGCTAAATTTACTGCCCCGGACTCTGTCGTGAAGAACAGGATGCATGCCTCCCGTGTATGTAAACCAAATAATTTCCCATATGCGTGCTGGTGAAACGAGGCGACAGCTCGGTGACATGTTTCCAGCCCTCCTACATCTAAGAATAACAATGGCCTATCAAGCTTGTTTGCTTATATGATACAGCAGATCATATACCTCACTGACACCAGAAATAGGCTGAGAGAGTGAGAGGGAGCATGAGGAGGACGGTGCCTCAGCCAGGCTGCTTTTTGTACAGATGTAAATAAGTCTGAGAAAAGTGAATAGACCATAGATGAGATAGATCAGATAGAGAGGAGGGAAGAAAGAGGGAAAGAGAGGAATCAAGGTGGCTGTACAGGTTGTATTTAGGTCTCTGAGAGTTGCTGTGGCCTCTGACATTTATCACGCAGTAATCCCTCAGCGGCACACTTGCTGTATCTAACACGGAGGAAATGCAATCAGGCTAAAGATAAAGGAGAGAGCCATTCAAAGTGCCAGAACTTTTATTTGCTCCTGACAAGCTTCAGGGTGCAGTCGGGTCATGAAATGGCTTCAAAACCACTCAGCAGCCAGGCATTTGTAATGACAGCTATTCAAAGCAGCTGCATTATCACAGAGAGGCAGCTATGGATTTGCAAATGTTGGAACTGTAGTCTCTGTAAATTTTTCATCAGCCTACTTAATGTTTTTACCTTCCAAACAAGCTGTCTCCCCTTCATGCTGCAGTCGGGCTTTTAATCTTTTTTTTTTTTCCACACAGTACGAAAGAACAAAAGATCGTCAGGTGAAGATATCGCACAGAAAGAGAAAAAACCTCAGACGATACCGTGAATTAAAGTTAAATCACTAAACATTAAATCTTTGCATATTTAACAACGTATTAAGATCTCAATATGGTTTCTAAAATACATTTGCTGGTCAAACAGACTGTATAAAGTGCAGCTAAAGCTAAAAAGTAATAGTTGTTGAAGCAATAGGAGTTCACTCACTCCTGATCACTCCTGATGAACGGTGTGTTTTTGAGGTGACCTGAGGGTGAACATAAAATACTGCAAAATATTTAATTAAGCTACCGCATTGGTTTTTTACTTATTCATTTATTTCTAAGTGCTGACATTATTTGGTTTTGGCAGTCATGGGGTACAGTCTAAATCTGATCTTTTTTGATCCCTCGTGGTTGACTAACACATTTGTCCTATAGCAGCTACTGTAGCTGGGATTATGCCATTGAATCCTGAGGGATATGAAAACAGAATCTGCAATCTAATGACATGTAGCGGAGAAAATTTCACACAATTGCAGCTTTAAATGAGAAGATCATAATCTGCATTTTTGGTTCATCTTGACATCAAGAAAAGATTTTCTGCTAACTAAAAATACTAACTCCCCACAAATGTTTTTTTTTTTAATCTTTGTATAAATTAGTTTAGCTTGTAATTATTTTTATTATTATTAAACATTGATAAAGTAACTGTTGAAGTGGAAAAGTAAATTGCCGGATGTAGTTGACATGTTGGCTAGCTAAAAGGTCACAGCTGGGCTAATATAAACACAAGAGGAACGCTGGAGAGGCCCAAAAAGGAACACTGATTATCTTTTTATTTATCAAATAAACAAAGAAATGAAGACGTTTTAGCTCAGTGGCTGAGCATGTACCCGCATGCCGCAAAACCAAATGTAGCAGCCTGGGTTTGATTCTGACCCGAGGCCACGTGCTCTCTTTCTCCTCGCTTTCATGTCTCCTCTTCACTAAAAACATCGATTAAAGGCAAGAAAAGCCCCCAAAAACGATTTGGGAAAGAAGATGGAGGATGGATGGATTACACTGATTACATTGAATGGATCAGTAGACTTTAGTTATATTTCTACTAATAAGAAATGAATGTTGCGTTTTTGTGACCTTGTACATTTGTCTAAGATCAAGGAGGCAACAAAATAATTTCTGATGTTGCCTTTAGTTGCAATGGCAGATATGACTAAAAATAAAAGCTAAAAATAAAATTGCTTCCTCGAGTTTCCTTAATTGTTTATGGATACCATCCCCTTCCTCTGCATCTTTCTCTTTCCCTCTTCGAACATAGCTTGCTATAATCTACGCAACTAAAGTATCTCGCGTGCAGCTGGAGATTAAACTGCACCTGCTCATGTCACAGGACTCACGGTTGAATTAGTGAAGCTAAATAATATCTTCTTATCTTGTTAGAAAGAGTTTTAAAATGGATCAAAGTTCTTATCGGTATCTATTTACACTATTAGCACTCATTTCATTTCAAGATTATGTTACGTAAAAAATAAAGTATTGATGCGTCTATAACTGTGATTCTTCTGTTTTTTTAGGCTAATAACAGGGCTCAGTGAACAGGAATACATCCACATTTATTCTTTATCTCTAAATAAATAAATGACATTGACATTCTCTGTAGACATATTCGACAGATTGACAAATCCACTGTAGAACAACTGAGTTTGGTCAACTGGTCTCAGTGAAATGATGAAAAAGAATGTAACTCTTGCAAACACACAGTGAAGTCCTTGTCACATGAAGCATTTTAATGCACATATGTCACGCAAGACCAAGACCCCCCCCCCCCACACACACACACACACACGCACACACACGCACACACACGCACGCACGCACACACACACACACATCTCTGGCACAGCAGACACATTTCTCCATAATGCCATGAGTAATCCACTCAAATAGAAGGAAAGATTGACTTTTCTCCAGCATGGATTAATAAATATACATGATGTGTCACCAGTGGATTTTGTTACGCATTTCTCATATCTTGCAAACAATTGTGCATGCTGTATTCGTGCAGATAATCTTTCATATTTTTATTATCCACAGTTCACGAAGCCAATTGTAAAGGATCTCTCCATTAACGCGTCAATACCAGAAGCCTCTTAGACCTGGGTGATTGTTCTGGTTTCCCTTCATGAATATGCATGCTCCTTTTTACCCTGTTGGCTTGCATTAGCTGTTACAAGTTAGTGAGGCTTTAGGTAATTAATCAGGACTCCCATGCAGAGGAGACACTGATGCAACTTTTGGCCAGGCGGATGGCTCCATGTTGGCTGCACACAGCAGCTCTCATGAATACCTGCCGACAGCAGCAAACAGAAGCAGCATCTAAAAACTGGACTCAGTGTGAACATATCAAGAGCGATTCAACCAGATGACGCTCATCAGTATCAAACTAAGCACACATTTCAGATCATTAGTGCTGAATAGCCAGCTAATCACGCGGGATGAACGCACGTAGAAGGAACTTGCTAGATCTGAAACACAGCTGAAAGATTTATTTGCACAGGTGCAAACAAGCGTCTTTTCTCTTGCCTTTGAAGTCATTAGAGTGAAAATTATCCAGGAAGATAACAGCTTGTGTGTGTTAGAAGAAAATGAGTACCAGTCTGATTTCTTTCTTCTTCTTCTTTTTTTTTTTAAATTGAGTTAAAAATATCCAAGTTGTTATAAATGTTTTGGTGTAATGACGACGGCAGAATGGTTTTATAAGCTGCCTTTGTTTCTGGAACTTGGAAAAAACATCTGGGCGTATTATTTTATGCATGAGATAATATTCAATCAATCAATTAACCAAAATCAACCATTAACAGATGAGTTGAATCAGCTGATGGCAAGTTATCTGGTTAGGTGTTGATTTTGCTGTTTAACAAAATGTTGAGCGCTGATTCAATCTTTAGGGCACTTGTGAGTGATTTTGACCAACACTAACACTACGCAGGAGGTCGGAGTGTACAAACAAGTGCAATAAACACCTAGAACATAACATCACCTGGGATACTGGGACTGTTATGAAGGACCGCACCAATAAAGTTATATAAAGCTTATAAAGACAGTAAATTAATCACATCATACATGTTCTTACACTTATTGCCAGGCAGCAGCCTAAGCAGACAAGCCCAGACCTCCCTCTCCCCGGCCACCTCCTCCAGCTTGTCCGGGGGAACACCAAGGCGTTCTCAGGCCAGCCGAGAGATATTTAAAAATTAAATGAATTAATATTGATTAAAGTAATATTGAGCAGAATTGATGCTCTATCTACTGAAACAGGATGCTGTGCCTGGACTCCACATATTTAGCAATAAGCTGAAATCAATTCTGCTCAGTATTACTTTGATCTCTTTATAAGATTACTGGTGCGGCACTCCACAACAGTCCCAGTGTCTCATGTGGCCCATTGGGAAAATTAAATGCCCACCTCTGATCTAAAGGACAGTTTCACAGTATTGCTTTCATTTACAGCCGTGCGCCTGGAAAATAGAAAAAGACAGAGAGAGGAAGTAAGAATTAACTTATTGTACTTTTAAAATATTTATGCATTTAAAATGCATTAATTAGACCTTAGCAATTTACAGCATGCAGACTGTAAACTATGATAGTTCAATTTATCTTTAATTCTATATAAAAATGTGTCTTCTTTTGGTCCAGAGAAACGGCACCTGTGATTTTTTTATTGCATCTTTATGAGATTATTTTTGGTGGGGGGTTCTGCTTTTACTAGACAGATGCTCTTCTGATAAAAAAAAAAAAAAGAAGATGTGGAGAAGGAGACTGGGCGTTTTTATGTTTTTGAACAAAGTCAGAGGCACACTAGGTGCAGACTTAGCTCACCAGGATGCCACCTTCTGATGTTGCACAGACTTTTAATCAAAGAAAGAACTGAAAGTATTATAGATGATAGAGGAAACCATATTGCACTGCATTGCGAGTAGGAACAGAGCACTCCTCTGTCTGGGGCCCGCGCGGGATCAGGTGATGTTTAAATTGTTGAGTCCAATGACAAAGAGATGGACGGTGGCAGCTGTAGCAACCAAATTGCACGTTCTCACAATGCTTCAGAGAAAACAAGGTCAACTTGTCACGCTGACCTGCCAGACACTTTCTCCAGCACACACAGATCCCCGGGGTGTTCTGGAGCCAAATGCCGGCCAGATCCACTCAACATGCCATCAGAATTAACGTTTTCCAAAAAGGCAGAGGAGACGGAGTACACAAAGAATGTAAATACAGTGGAGAGAATCAGAGCAGACCACACATCAGGGGAGATAGCGAGGGACTAGGCTGACTATATTACATTTCAGCGGACCACCTGTTACAGAGATCAGCCGAAGCTAGACCTGGCTCGGTTCTCAGACTGTCTTTCAGAGGATGCTCT
This sequence comes from Simochromis diagramma, assembly GCF_900408965.1. Taxonomy (NCBI): domain Eukaryota; kingdom Metazoa; phylum Chordata; class Actinopteri; order Cichliformes; family Cichlidae; genus Simochromis; species Simochromis diagramma. The sequence continues at coordinate 7,744,669 of NW_024387375.1, forward strand.
GCTGACTCACAACTGTTACAACAGAACACTAATAAACCTTTGAATGGCTCTGTTATAAGGTCACCTCTGACAGCACTTGAAGTGTTTTAAACAGAGCTGTGGAAATTAAAAAAGACAGAGAGCTCTTTCTTCCCTCAACAATTAGCTGAAAAGTTGATGTTAAGTTAATGCCCGATGTCCACAAAAGCTGTGACCTAGGAGGAGGAGGAGGAGGAGGTGAAGAAGAAGAAGAAGAAGAAGAAGAAGAAGAAGAAGAAAGAAGAAGACTTGTTTAAGTGTGAAAATGCATTTTAATATCCCAAATATTACCACCCTGTTATTGTGAAGGCAGCACAGGTAGCTTCACTCTTCCTCACAAAACTAAAATGACACATAACACAGCATTCAAGGAGGATTTTACCATTACTTTATCCATGTTTTCTCTCATGTCACCTGCATATACCTGGAATAACGCCACCTTAAATCTACCAGCCAGGCCTCTGCCAATGGTGAGGTAAGCATAAAGACCGTCTGGCTATGACGGTGGGTTTGTTCAGTGAGTCAACGTTTTCTTTTCCTACTCGAATCACCAGCGTTTACTTTGTCATTCGTCCCATTTTGCTGTCGTGATTTCTCCTAGTAACATAACCCTGACAATCCAGAAGCTCCACAGACACTTTCATAAGCCCACACGAGTCACATTGAAAAACGTTACTCCCATTTTTTGCTTTTTTAATAAACGCCAAGGAAAATCAGGGCATTTGAATTAGTGTGAGAGTGCCGGAAATTTCTGAGCAGTCCCAGAACATAAACAGATCTGTGGACAGGCCTTCAGCAGCAGGTTTCAAAGACCTGAGGCCAGCCCCTCTTTGATAAGCAGCTCTTTGGTCTTCCCTCCGCAGCTACGCTCCAAAGAGAGTTCACTCCCTTCCCCGGCCTTTGATAATTACTTTTTCAACAAGATGTACTCCCCGTGTTCAGAGTTTCCTTATTATTCTATTCTGCTATGCCCACACACTCAGAAACTCACAGACTTTTAAAAATGTGTCCACTCTGTGACTTTTGACTTCATGTAGGATGAGGTCATTTTCCCATGTCTAACTCCACTACTCTCATAATATTAAAAAAAAAAGAAAGAAAACACTGTGCAATTACTCTCACAATCTGACACACTGATGCTCACTTGCGTTACTGTCTATGAGTGTAGTGGAATGAATCTCACTGGGCCATTTCCTTATGTCTGCTCCCATAATGGTACAAACGCCCCCTTCATCCTCTTTCCCACGTCCCAAGACTGCAAAAATGGTCTCCGTAATCAGATGCTCTGCGACCAACCAGCAATAAAATAACACACGTAGTTTGGAAGTATGGGAAAGGCCAACAGGGACAATATTTTTGTGCTACGCTGATCGTAACGATACAGAAACCGAGAGGAGGGAAGGGCAGGGGGGGCAGAGAGCGGTCTCATGACATGGCTTCAGAAGTATGAGATGTGTGCTGTGTGCTGCTGGCATATTATGGCTAAAGATAGATCCCTGATACACAAACTTCAAGCTTGCAATCCACTGACTCTGAGGTGGACAGAAATAACGATTCATTTTGTTTTTACATCCTTTTGTAACCTTTGTGTGCAGATGTCGTCTTTTTAAGTGTTCATTAAAACAGATAAAACGACATTCTTAAAGTGCGAGTATCACAAAGACTAATTCTTTAGCAGCTGCCATTCCTAGAGCCTGAAAACTGACAGGAGTGTATTTTTCTCACTGCACTTAACGCTTAATTCATACTTCTGTGGTCCACACGTGCAATGTAGTCTCCATAAGTGGGGAGTGTCGTTGCCACCCCTCGTTTCTATATATATTTCAACAAAGTTTAAAACAGGTTTAGAGTTTTACTGAAAGTAGTAAAACTTTTATCTTTTAACTTTTAAGGATCCCCAGAAAACCTGGAGAAGGGTTGCTCAAGGCTACTTTAAAAATGGCTCTTTGGAAGCTAAAATATAAAGAAATGAGGGGTGGCTCAAGACTTTTCCACATTACTGTATTTCACATGAACATCAAGTAAAGCATTTAATAATAAAAGCATCCCTGTGTTTGATTTTTGTCATTTGTAACATGCTGCAAGAGCTAAAAGTCTCATGGACTGGGAAACCTTCATGTGCTCTGTTACTGCATCTTCAGTAATTCATCGATCTGCGGTATCCAGACATTTCACTGGGTGGTACATCGTAACAGAGGTAAAGATATCATTACGAGCCTTTAAAGGGCTGCATTGGATTTTTGGTTAATGCCGTTATTCACACTAACGTCATCTCAGGATCTCACAAAAACAACGCCAGCGTTGATGCTCACACATCTCTTGCTCACATGCTTCGGTCGCCAAAAGCTTTGCCTACTTATCACAGGACAAATAAAAAAAAGTCGGTTTTAAATGCCCCACATGCTGCGGTGTTTGTGCTGCAAAGCCATGCGGCGAAAACAATGATCTCTTTTGAGAGCATCAGCTGTTTCTACTTCGAACGCAGACTGAAATGAAATGAATGAATCATATCAGCCACTTTCAGTGTCTTGAATGTGCAGCGTGACCCAGATACAGGCAAATATTTCAGTTTCATCTGAAAAGAAGGAACTTTGTTTGGAAAAATAAATTAGCTAGAACATTAAAACTAATGAGGTTTTAAAACATACCCTAATAGAAGAGGGGGAAACACAAACAGTGGAACCGTTAACCAGCAGTTATCTGCCGTAACTAAACACTGTGAAGCCGCAGCAAACACACCAGTCTGCTCTGAGGAGTCAGCGGCACGGCGTCAGGGCTGAGGGCTCGTAGGTTGCATTAGGTTAAAAGGATCCTAATGTGCATTAGATCAGCACAAAAACAACATCCATTATTAAGCAGGGTGTTGAACTAACAGAGAGCAGGCCGAGATCCCCAACAAGCCTCCGGTCTCCACTTGTGCCAGCGCAGCTCCCGACACATTCGGGTCCAAGGATCAACACGCGTGTGAGCAGCTTCTACATGCTATCATGTTGGTGCTGTAAACAACACAACAAAGCATGGAAAATGAGATGATTTAAGTGTTATTGCAGACTGACACCAGGTGCACAGTGGTACACAGAAAGTAAAGGCTAATTTAACCCATGCAAATGAAATCACAAACCACAAACCAACATGTTATATGTCAGGGCGCGCTCGGTTAGTTCTTATTGTTCCACACAGCATTTCTGGCTTTGGTTGTGGTCTCTGAATGTGAGACATCTTGGAGAGTGTTTTTATTCCTCCGTGCAGATTGTCCCAGAGATTTGAGCTCTTCAAACCTTAAGTTTAAGCTGCTCTTATTCTCTTTCATCCACCAGATATTCACCAAATAAATTCCAAGTTGAAGGCCACACTAGTCTGTCCACCACAGGCCAATCATCCTGTCTCACCTGTCTCACGCTCCACACACACACTCCTTTGGTAACAGCACCCAATGAGAGCTACATGAGAAAAAAAATCAAGATTTAAAAAAGAATTGTAGTTTTTCCCTTTTCAATAGCCCAACATATGACCCACACACCGACAACACTTAGCACAGAGACACAGAGAGACTGTGTGTGTTTGACCTCAGAGCTGCAACAAGAGACGGCGGAGCACTAAATCAGCTTCGGGGTGGAAGAGAGACAGTTTCCCCAGCAGTGCATCAGCCTTTGACGGAGACGATTCCACATTCCTCTGCAGCCACTGCTACTACTCCCTCACCTTTATTCTCACCAATTACATAACAATTCCTCCAATATATGATTGAAATTGATGCTGTTTGAAGCCTCCATCTCTGCTGTGGTTTCAAACTGAACTTTAGATCTCAAATTTAAAACACATGCACACTTTTTTCCACCCCTCTCTCCTGGGTGCCATGAACTGCTTTCAAGAACACGTTAGACTGTGCATTATGCCAGATTACATCAGTCGCACAGAGTTTTCCAACAGCTTTGCAGGTGTGCCCGCAGTGGAGTCTGCAAACCACCCTTCACTCTTGAACAATGGAAAATCAAAGGCCGTCCTCATAGACTCACCTTGTTTCCATCTCAAACTCCTCTGACAGCATTTCTGCAGGTACCGGTTTTACTATTCTCCTGCTTTAATGTCTCATTGATGTTTTTCAGGGTCACATATTCGCAGCCTGATAGCCTGCAGCTGTGTGGATACTCTTAGTAAAAGTTCTTTTCTTTGATAAGATTTTTGAGATATAAATGTGGTACTATACTCTGTAAAGAGAGAATTCTTGAGTTTTTTATTTCGTGGTAGTTATTGAGATCGTGTCTCAAAAATGTCCCTTAAACCTTTAGTGTCTCTCTTGTTCAGCACAGGTCTGGAAGTCTGCCTTCCACAAGGAGTGTAAGCCACAGAAGGTCAGCGCTGCAAAGGCTGGCTGTTTGCAGAGTGCTGTATCAACGCAAATTAACCAAAATTTGACTGGAAGGGAAATTTTTAGCAGAACATAGTGCACAAACACCTACGGGAATTTTTGCAGATTTTTAATTAAAGTCCATTGGAGAACTTTAAAAGAAACGACAAATAAAATTTGCATTTCATTAGGAAATTAAGGTCCTAGAGTCTGGAGGAAGAGTATAGAAGTGCAGAATCGAAGGTGTTTCTGCAGTCAGTGAGGATTTGCCATGTCCTCCTGATGGTGTTGGTGGCTGGTGGGTCCGTAGTGCTCTATCAAGTCCAAAATCATGTTTCCATCTGTGGACGAACCAATTTTCTTTTCCAGCAGCACTTAGCACCTGCCCACATTGGCAATGTGGGCAGGTTTGCTGATCTCGTTATTAGCGTGTTTGATTGGCTAAACAGCCCACCTGACCTATCAAGACAAAGATGAGAAACACCCATCTCAAAAATTAGAGGCAGGCCAAAGGAAGCCAATGATGCAGTGATTTGTCATAAAGAAGCCACAACAAAGTATGGACTGTGTGAGTGAACACACTTGGACATCTCTGTACTGTAAATCCTTTTTGAGTGACCTTAGGAAATATTCCAATAATTGGAGATTCTGGATTTCTGGTCTGCATTAAGTATAAATGATAATCGTTCAAATTAAAGTAACGAAAATAGTATTAGTATTTCTCTTTACACATGTACACAAAAACTCTTTATGACCCATAAAGAGACATTTAATAGCAAAGACTCCTCTGCACCAAACATCGTTCCCACCATCACATTAAACTGGCATTCACCCATGTGATTATTCATGCTTGTGCTTGAATTAGTGACTGTGCAGTTTCTCGAACTCTGCAGAGAGCCATGCTGTATTTTTATATAAAGTACAGCTCATATAATTTGGCTCATAAAGTCTCACCATAATTTTTAGCCCGAGGCCAAAGCATCAGCTCAACTCATCCTCCTCTAAGAAAGCAGATCCAGGGACAAGAGCATGCATACGTTCAACCTACATGCATGCAATCTGATTTTTGTCCAGCTGTTTCCAGGATGTAGCCCAGACATATTCTCGGGTTTTGGGTTACCCACAGCAGAAACGGGGGGTGCATACACAAATGCAAGAATCTCAAAGTAGAGAAGAGATTGTGCACTCATTACAACAGGATGATTCATGGTTGTCACATTAGTAGAAAGGTTTTTGCGGCGTACCATGATATAAAAATCATTTCCTTACAAAATGAGCAAAGTGTGAGTTTTGCAATGTCACCAGCGTTATGAAGAAATTCTGGAGAGAAATTCTTTCACAATATGGTCACCGGATCACACATCCCACATTCTCTCTGACATTGTGAAAGTGTTCGTTTCAACATTTAGGTGACGTTTCCGCAATGCTCGAGAATGTTAATCATTACTTAAGGCCCGAAGATCGCTTAAAACCATCAGTTTGCCATCAGAGTCGGTGTGACTGACAAACAGGAACAGCTGGGCCGCCTGGGGACCACCAACAACCTTTGAGAGTAGGAAAAAGAAATTACTGAAACCTATCTTCACACCTTAAAAAAATCATTCAAACATACCAGAATTTTAGTCTGGAAGTAATAAGCTGTCAGTAGAAATTGATCTATTTAAATAGTCTTAAATAGTCTCAAAAAAGTTTTTGACATTAGTAATTTCACAACCCAGATCTTTAGATTGTCACAAAAAGTCTGAATTTACAAAAGTAAGAGAGGTTTTGCAGGATTGGTCAATACTGAGAGCTCACATGTGCAATTTGTACAAGCTGGCCACTTTATTCAGAACTGCAGGTGATTCAGCAAAGGTGCTGAAAACATTTTGGTCCGTGATGACATGATAGCGTCACACAGCTGCTGCAGATTTGTTGGCTGTGAATCTCCCGTTTCACCACATCCCAGAGGTCTGTTTGACTACAGTGAATTCACTCTCATGTTCAAGAAACTGGTTTGAGATGATCTGAACTTTGCGACATGGTGTGTTATCCTGCTGGAAGCATCTTATCAGCTCGAAGCGATCTGACCTCTGACATCAGCAGGGCATTTTCACCCAGAGAAGTGCCTCTCACTGGATATTTCCCTTTTTCAGACCATTCTCTGTAAACCCTAGAGATGGTTGAGTGGGAAAATCCCACACAACCATTACCAGATCAGACGTACTCAGACCAGCCCGTCTGGCACCAACCATGACACATCTAAATTAGCCAAAATCACTTACAGTGGGGCAAAAAAGTATTTAGTCAGCCACCGATTGTGCAAGTTCCCCCACTTAAAATGATGACAGAGGTCAGTAATTTGCACCAGAGGTACACTTCAACTGTGAGAGACAGAATGTGAAAAAAAAATCCATGAATTCACATGGTAGGATTTGTAAAGAATTTATTCGTAAATCAGGGTGGAAAATAAGTATTTGGTCACCTCAAACAAGGAAAATCTCTGGCTCTCACAGACCTGTAACGTCTTCTGTAAGAAGCTTTTCTGTCCCCCACTCGTTACCTGTATGAATGGCACCTGTTTGAACTCATCATCTGTATAAAAGACACCTGTCCACAGCCTCAAACAGTCAAACTCCAAACTCCGCCATGGCCAAGACCAAAGAGCTTTCGAAGGACACCAGGAAAAGTATTGTAGACCTGCACCAGACTGGGAAGAGTGAATCTACAATAGGCAAGCAGCTTGGTGTGAAAAAATCAACTGTGGGAGCAATCATCAGAAAATGGAAGACATACAAGACCACTGATAATCTCCCTCGATCTGGGGCTCCACGCAAGATCTCATCCCGTGGGGTCAAAATGATCATGAGAACGGTGAGCAAAGATCCCAGAACCACACGGGGGGACCTGGTGAATGACCTGCAGAGAGCTGGGACCAAAGTAACAAAGGTCACCATCAGTAACACACTACAACGGCAGGGAATCAAATCCCGCAGTGCCAGACGTGTTCCGCTGCTGAAGCCAGTGCATGTCCAGGCCCGTCTGAAGTTTGCCAGAGAGCACATGGATGATACAGCAGAGGATTGGGAGAATGTCATGTGGTCAGATGAAACCAAAGTAGAACTCTTTGGTATAAACTCAACTCGTCGTGTTTGGAGGAAGAAGAATACTGAGTTGCATCCCAAGAACACCATACCTACTGTGAAGCATGGGGGTGGAAACATCATGCTATGGGGCTGTTTTTCTGCCAAGGGGACAGGACGACTGATCCGTGTTAAGGACAGAATGAATGGGGCCATGTATCGTGAGATTTTGAGCCAAAACCTCCTTCCATCAGTGAGAACTTTGAAGATGAAACGAGGCTGGGTCTTCCAACATGACAATGATCCAAAACACACCGCCCGGGCAACAAAGGAGTGGCTCCGTAAGAAGCATTTGAAAGTCCTGGAGTGGCCTAGCCAGTCTCCAGACCTCAACCCCATAGAAAATCTGTGGCGGGAGTTGAAAGTCCGTGTTGCTCGGCGACAGCCCCAAAACATCACTGCTCTCGAGAAGATCTGCATGGAGGAATGGGCCAAAATACCAGCTACTGTGTGTGCAAACCTGGTAAAGACCTATAGTAAACGTTTGACCTCTGTTATTGCCAACAAAGGTTATGTTACAAAGTATTGAGTTGTATTTTTGTTATTGACCAAATACTTATTTTCCACCCTGATTTACGAATAAATTCTTTACAAATCCTACCATGTGGATTCATGGATTTTTTTTTCACATTCTGTCTCTCACAGTTGAAGTGTACCTCTGGTGCAAATTACTGACCTCTGTCATCATTTTAGGTGGGGGAACTTGCACAATCGGTGGCTGACTAAATACTTTTTTGCCCCACTGTAAATCACTTTTCTTCCCCATTCTCATGCTCGCTTTGAACTTCAGCAGATTGTCTCTACAATGTCAATATCCCCAAATGCACTCAGTTGCTGCCACGTGATCGGCTGATTAGATGTTTGTGTTAAAAAACAGCTGAGCTACTCTACCTGAGAAAGAGTGTATATAGAAAAAGCACAGTGAAAAATATAAATGGATATATGTTTATGTGCCCTGGTGTTTTTGGGGGGGTATTTAGGACATGTCAAATTAAAACAGGGTTCTCTGAATGTATTTCTATAACAAATAAATTCATTGGCAAAATGCTCCTAATGTGTTTACTGATAATGCTGCTTCCATGATTCTGACGTACAGATGAAGAGTGATAGAACAACTAATACAACAATTAAGACCTTTTCTCTTCTCCACGTCTATTCTCAGACAAACAGCTGATACTTCCAGTTAACATCCAGAGGCTATAAAAACCGATGCAAACCACAATTATTATTGGATGCATTTGTGCATCAAAGTCAGCCAAAGAGACATACCAACAATCCACATGGCATACTCGCGGGGAAGGAAAGCACAGTGTTTCCAGGATTAACTGTTGACTTTGAATGTACTGTTTGCACTGCTGGTTGAGACAGTCTAAATAAGAAGTTGAACAGTTTTCAATGAAATCTGAAAACAAATCCCAATTTAACTGCTGCACACTGGTTTCTTGCCCCACCTTTCAATAACTACAGAAGCTTCAGTGATCTAAAAGCGTTGATGTTTTTGGCTAAGAGATTTCACGACAAAAAGATTTGTCACTAAAAATCCCCACACAACATTTTGAGTTTATCTCAAGCTTTGATTTGCTATGAAATAATTCCACAGAGCAGAGACACGATTGTAATCTCAGACACAATCGTGTCTGAGATTACAATCGTGTCTCTGCTCTGTGGAACAAGGATAAAAAAAAACAAGAAACAAGAAAAACCCCACTCTGCCATTTCATAATTATGTAAAGAGTTCGAAGCTTCAAAAACAGAAAGAAAGAGGAACAGTAGTTAATAAATGACTTATTAACGTATAGTTGGCATGCTATATAAAAGTACCTCAATATAAACTGCTCTCTAGTGCTCAAACTGGAGTCAAAGTGTAACAGGTCAGATTAATTCCCAACAGAGTTGAATGCGAATTAAAAAACAAAAAAAACTGAAGCTCAAAGATGTAAGACGACCCTTCATCCCGAGGCTTTTCAAGTGCTGCCACCCAATCCCTCGTACTGCAATAAAAAAGGTCAGAGGTCACTTAAAGAAATGAAAGAGATCAATCATATCAGAGGAGTTTACAGTTCCCACGCTTTCCAAGAGTCACACAAACTTACAAAGTTTTTATGTTTAGGCTACAAATATGGGTTTCATGAAAAGCGTGTTCTGTTTTGTCTTGGTTTCTGGCTGTCTCACAGCTCAAACACCTTCCAGCGCTGACTTATTCATACCGTTTTCACATGAAGTCACAAAAATATGAGCAATTCTACCAAAGCCTAAAATGATTTTTTCCAGAAAAACATTTGTTTTATTACAAATGTATTAATCTGTTGTGACTGCTGCAAGCATGTGTGAATAAAACAGTCCTATTTTACAAAGTAAGATATCGTTTCTGTGAAAAAAAGAAAAGAATGCAGTTTATGAAGGAAACGCAGCTTCTTGTTTATTTCCTGTGGTAAATGAGTGTTACGTGTCACAGCTTACCAAGTTAAATGATCCACATTTTTTCCACCCACTTTTTGCCCACATGTCATATTTTTGCACGTATCATATACCGAATACATCAGTTAACCATCTTTTATGCATGTTGAAAGAATTGGAAACTACCGGGTTACTTTTTAATACCAATAGGGTCAGCAGAGGTATCAGCACAAACCTTTTAAGGACAAACAGCTAATCTTTTCTCACCGCTTAATGAAAAGTGGTTTGCTCACTTCAGGATGTCTTCAGTCTGCCCCAGGGACAGTTTTATGTTTATAACACTAAAGTAATTAATGCCTGAGCTAGATAGAGGTAGTGAACAAGAACTGCAAAGCTTAAAAACAGCATGGGTGTGAGTTTAGACAGCCAGGCTGCACAGTGACTCAGTGTTACCCGTGTGAAATAGTAACCCTGCTTTAACAAAAATAAGACACGATGACAACAGGTCATTAAGTGGTAGCAGTGAGCTAACCTGAGAGGGCACGCAGGCTCTGTGTATGTGTGTTTATATGTGTCTCCAAGTCAGGAGTGTGTTGTCAGGACCAGGTGTGTGCAGCTGTCCGTCTGAGCTGGACTTCAAAGCCCATAAGAGCAGCAGTAGGTGGTTATAGTTGGAGGAGAGCTGACTCCTCAAACGCTGTTCTAGCTGAGGTGATCTTTAAACTGCCTGATATGAATGGATTTGCCCCGCAGCCAAATATAGAGCCATACATCAGGGTACATCATCGCTGTCCCATGAAATGCTTCATTGCACATCTGCAGATGAGGCCGATGCTGAGTTATGAGGCCTTCTGCGTGGCATAGCTGAAGGTGTGTTTCTTATAAACCCCACATGTGATAAAAATAAAACATAAAAAGTTGCAAGAATCTTTGAAAATGTGCACGTTTGAGCTTTCTAACATTAATCCACCAGTAGAAGTTGTGAAATCACTTTAATTACAGACTTATTTTCCAAAAGGGAAAAAAAAAGCATTCTTGTTTGAGGGAAAATGTTGACAGAAAGTTGTATTGTATCCTGTTCTGATACGCCGAGCCTGAACAAAGCCGAATATCTGCTTCCTTTCCTTCGCTTCTCACAGTAAACACAAGTTAAACCGCTTGCTCTGGAAACAAAAACTGTTGATATTAAGATATCATTCAACAAGGCTGGATTGTAGAACGTTTCTTTGCTGGAGCTACATTATACAAACAATCATTTGCTGCTACTCAGGAGCACACACAAAATGGTCCCGATGACAACAGCACAAAGTCCTGGGAGCTTTCTCCACCAGTAACAGGCCCCCACCCTCACCATCGCTGGTTTGCTATATTGACCCAGGTAATGGTGATAATGGATGTTATTCCCATCAATAGGAAGATCAAACAGTAAAAGGAAACCTTTTGCTTCAACAATTCAGGTTCCCAAGTGCACAGCTTCAACCCATTACATTGCTCAGCGGGGAAATACTGCACCGGATCAACACAGGATCCGTAAAAACACTTGAAAACAAAACATTTCTGACTCTTACACCAAGCACTACATGTTACTACTAACACCGCCTGAAAGCCAAAGTATTAAAAGTTTGCTCAAGTGCAACAGCTGTGGCCACAAATGGAAACTGCTGTCTGAGTTACTCTACAAGGTAGCACAAGATTTCTATATATTTTTACTTCTGCGTTTCAAACAAAAGTAAAAAAAAAAACAGGAACCAAAAAACCCACCGTCGTGGTAAAATGCAGTGAAGCATTAAGAAAAAGTCCTAAAGGTGTGAGATAGACAGTCATGTTTATCAGCTACTGCTTACACCCCAACAAATATCACAGAAGAATCAAAGGTGGATGCATTTTGTTTCTTGAACTTTGCATAAAAATAACTCAAGGGTTCAGCTAAAGAACAGTACAGGGAGTGCAGAATTATTAGGCAAATGAGTATTTTGTCCACATCATCCTCTTCATGCATGTTGTCTTACTCCAAGCTGTATAGGCTCGAAACCCTACTACCAATTAAGCATATTAGGTGATGTGCATCTCTGTAATGAGAAGGGGTGTGGTCTAATGACATCAACACCCTATATCAGGTGTGCATAATTATTAGGCAACGTCCTTTCCTTTGGCAAAATGGGTTAAAAGAAGGACTTGACAGGCTCAGAAAAGTCAAAAATAGTGAGATATCTTGCAGAGGGATGCAGCAGTCTCAAAATTGCAAAGCTTCTGAAGCGTGATCATCGAACAATCAAGCGTTTCATTCAAAATAGTCAACAGGGTCGCAAGAAGCGTGTGGAAAAACCAAGGCGCAAAATAACTGCCCATGAACTGAGAAAAGTCAAGCGTGCAGCTGCCAAGATGCCACTTGCCACCAGTTTGGCCATATTTCAGAGCTGCAACATCACTGGAGTGCCCAAAAGCACAAGGTGTGCAATACTCAGAGACATGGCCAAGGTAAGAAAGGCTGAAAGATGACCACCACTGAACAAGACACACAAGCTGAAACGTCAAGACTGGGCCAAGAAATATCTCAAGACTGGTTTTTCTAAGGTTTTATGGACTGATGAAATGAGAGTGAGTCTTGATGGGCCAGATGGATGGGCCCGTGGCTGGATTGGTAAAGGGCAGAGAGCTCCAGTCCGACTCAGACGCCAGCAAGGTGGAGGTGGAGTACTGGTTTGGGCTGGTATCATCAAAGATGAGCTTGTGGGGCCTTTTCGGGTTGAGGATGGAGTCAAGCTCAACTCCCAGTCCTACTGCCAGTTTCTGGAAGACACCTTCTTCAAGCAGTGGTACAGGAAGAAGTCTGCATCCTTCAAGAAAAACATGATTTTCATGCAGGACAATGCTCCATCACACGCGTCCAAGTACTCCACAGCGTGGCTGGCAAGAAAGGGTATAAAAGAAGAAAAACTAATGACATGGCCACCTTGTTCACCTGATCTGAACCCCATTGAGAACCTGTGGTCCATCATCAAATGTGAGATTTACAAGGAGGGAAAACAGTACACCTCTCTGAACAGTGTCTGGGAGGCTGTGGTTGCTGCTGCACGCAATGTTGATGGTGAACAGATCAAAACACTGACAGAATCCATGGATGGCAGGCTTTTGAGTGTCCTTGCAAAGAAAGGTGGCTATATTGGTCGCTGATTTGTTTTTGTTTTGTTTTTGAATGTCAGAAATGTATATTTGTGAATGTGGAGATGTTATATTGGTTTCACTGGTAAAAATAAATAATTGAAATGGGTATATATTTGTTTTTTGTTAAGCTGCCTAATAATTATGCACAGTAATAGTCACCTGCACACACAGATATCCCCCTAAAATAGCTAAAACTAAAAACAAACTAAAAACTACTTCCAAAAACATTCAGCTTTGATATTAATGAGTTTTTTGGGTTCATTGAGAACATGGTTGTTGTTCAATAATAAAATTATTCCTCAAAAATACAACTTGCATAATAATTCTGCACTCCCTGTAAAGATGAATACACACCATGATTCAACAACATTAGGTTTATCGGACTCTAACATTGTTGTGGTGGAATTTTTAATCATTCTTCTTTAGTTCATTGAGCTTTTGGGGGCTTTCTTTTATGCACAGCTCCCATCACAGCATTTGGCCATCGCAGCACATTCAGTCTTTTCCTTTTCAGCCAGAATGTTGTAGATCTTTGTTCTGTTGCATGAACCAATGTCAGCCAAACTTTGGACTCTGACGGACAGATGGCCTTACATTTGACTCTAGAAGACTGTAGTATACAGAGGGATTTATAATCCACTCAATGACTGTAAGGTTGCCAGGTCCTTTGGCTGCTAAACAATTCCAAACCATCACCCCTCCACCACTGTGCTTGACAGTTGGTATGAGTTGTTTGAGCTGATATGCCGTGTCTAGTATTTACAAAACATGGCGCTGTGCATCATGATCAAACTTTGGCCTTGTGTGTCCAAACGGCATTGTTCCAGAAGTCTTGTGATTCGTTCAGATGCAACTTTTCAGCCATCCTGCCATCTTCTTATTAGAGAGAAGAGACTGTCTTCTAGCAACTCTTCCAAACAAGCCATACTTGTTCAGCCTTTTTCTAACTGTACTGTCATGAACTTCATTTGATCATTTGGCATGCTAACTGAGGCCTTTAGAGTCTAAAATGTAGCTCTTGGGGGTTTGTTGCAATTTCTCTGAGCATTGCATGTTCTGGTCTTTGAGGGAATTCAATTTTATTTTATTTATATAGCACCAAATGACAGTTGTCTCAAGGCGCATTATATTATAAGGTAAAGACCCTTAAAATGATACAAACAAAACCTAGAAAACCCCAACAATGACATGACCCCCTATGAGGGAGCACTTTGGCGACAGTAGGAAGGAAAAACTTCCGTTTAACAGGAAGTAATCCTCAGCAGAATATTCCAGTGGATATTATATATAATGTCTTACTATAAAATCTCCCTGTGCATTAATACTCTGAAAACTAATATTCATTTTAAAGTTACTGTTTGCATGATTTCTTTTTCAGGATCTAGATTGTTTTTCACTCTTGCTAACAGCCATAAGCTCAGCAGGATTAATGTTGTTTAATGTTGTTTAATATTGCACTCTCACCGCCCATATCAAGCACCAGCGGTGCACGGCACCTTTGCTCTGGGGTGTCCTGATAAGTCTGTTGCATAGGAACAGTGCAGCTCAACACTCGAAATAAGACAGCATGTGCTTATGACAAACTTTCTCCAGGCAACAACCCTGATTTTAGGCCATAGTGATTCTTCCATCAGTCGTAATATATATGCCAAAATAAATTTCAAGATTATATGCGACACTGGTGTGCTTGAAATTATTGGGTGTTATATATTGCCAATATAGTATGTCAGAACTAAATTACTGTAAATTACTAATAATGGCTGAGGAAATTCAGACATTAAACACGAGTCATTCAATGCTCAGTGGGAGCAAGGAACAGAAAACTATCCAGGTCCTCCGAACTGCACCATATGTCACAATACAATGCCTGTCCCTCTGCACAAACTGGCCATATGCACAGAAATGAAGCAATCACGGTCCTCGCAGAGAAGGCTGAATTTACAGACTTCCATTTCCAATGTGCTCCACTCTGCTGATGCTCTGCCAGATTACTGGGCCTCAATTTTCTATGCTGCGGTCAAGTCACAACAAGGGCGTTTATTGTACATGACCGGCTCTCTTCTACTGAAAAGCAGAAGTTGTTTTGAGCGCATGAAACTGAGGCACAGCGTCTCAGCTGCAGCAGAAAAGGATGACCTTTAAATGAGAGAGGTCTTCCTGCTGCATGAACTGGCTTGATTAGGTGATGTCACAGGAAACGAACTCTCTCCTTATCAAGAGTCAAAGATAAAATCCAGCAACAACTGCAACTTTTCTCTGATGTCATTGGATGGAGTTTTAGGACAGGCACTCATTCATCTCCATAAGCACATTCATTCAAACAAGACATTACTGTGTACTCAGCAACTCAAATGCACCAGATTATAACCTCTAAAGTAGGTCCTCTATGATTCAAGTTTAGTTTAGACTTCTTTGTTGAATCTGTGTAGACTATTTAAATCTGTTGCCAGACTGATAACTTCACACAACATTTCTAAGGCGGTGCAAAGCAAGCTATGGCATAGATTTCAGAGCGTTTCCAGTTACTTCCAAAAGGTGTAGATTTAACACTGAAACACAGATCGACTCTCACGACTGCGTCCTCGTGTAAAACAGGGATTTTCCACTTTCTTTCTTTAAAAAAACAAATCAATAAAAAAAATCTCTGTTTTGAAAAAGATTCACATGAAAAAGTGATATCAAGCTTGATTAAGAGCATGTTAGTGCAACCGGTGGCAATATAACCCTAATCATTCAAAAATGTCAGCCAATCAGAACCCTAGAAATATCACAGTCTGACATTAAAAAAGAAGATAAAGGCGCACATCTTTTAAGTTGCAAGATTAGGTCCACATGCAGAAACTGAGTTTCTGAAAATCTTTACCCTGGAAGGAGTTTTTTCAAAAGCTCAGTTTTCAGTTCCCTGAAATTCAGTTTACACATTCAGTTTTTGAAGACCATAACAGACGTTTTAAAAATATTTACACTTAATATTTCATCACTGTTCAACAGAAAATATGAATATGAGAATAACTTAATTAGAAAATTGTTTACATATTGCAGTGATATTTGTACCTCTAGAGGCTAAAAGACAAGCAGATAAACAGAAGATAAAACAGAAAACAAAACTCACAGCTAGTTCTTGTTTACTACTTTCAAATCTGTCTTAAAAGCTTCCACAGTTTCTGAAAATCCCTCAGTTTCAAAATTCTGATGCAGCTCCGGCATGTGCGCAAGCAGTTGACTAGCGATTAGCCACATTAGCTGTGCAACATGCTAAAGTAAGCTATTTCATGTTGTTATTGTGAAATTACCATAAAAAAAGTCTTTATTTCCTTGGCTACTGGTAGTGTTAATTCTTATTTTTTGAAAGCTAGATTTACAACATTTCTACAGTATCTTCTTACAGTGAATCAGCTCTTTCTGACTTCATATGATCCAGTTCTTTACCATTATTTCAGTCAGTTAGCTAGTCAGTATTATTGTGTGTGTCAGTGTTAAATAACCAATTTGATCATATTATACACTATATGAACAAAAGTACTGGGTGACCTACACATTACACCTGCAGGAGCTGCTCGGCCATGGAAGTCGATGCCATGAAGCTCCCTGCACACACTTTTGTGCTGATGTTATGCTAGCATTCACAATTCTTACACACGACTCGCCCCAACATTCAGCGACCCTGCTTTGTAACTTTGCATAGTCTGCCACTTCATGGCTGAGTTGCTGTCGTTCCTAAACATTTCCACTTTGCATTAATATCACTTACAGTTGATTGTGGATTATCTAGAAGGGAAAGAATTTCACAAATGGACTTGACGGTGGCATCCTATTACAGCACAACAGTTGAATTCAGTGAGCTCCTAAGAACGACCCATTCTTGCAGAAACATTTGTAACAGCAGACTGCATAGTTAGGCTCTTGATTTTATAGACCTGTGATAATGGGAAAACACCTGAAATCAAAGATTAAGAGGTGTGGCCAAAAGCGTGCATCTCTCGTGCAGTACGTAAATAAGTAAATAAAATATGGCCTACACGGCTAGTTTATTAATGCTTGGGCAAAAAGATATCTATGATCTGCTTTTTTTTTCAATATTTTACGGTATTGTATAAAATAAATCCATGATTGTGATTAATAGTCAGGAATCAACAGTTATTTTTCACCATCCATGTTACTGTCAACAGATATCAGCACAATTTAATTGTATTGGAGCTGCCAGCACAGGCATGGCTCCTGGAGGTTTGTAAAGTCAGAGAGGTGCAAGTCCAGGAAACAGACTTTGTAAGGGCAGAGAGCTTGAAGCAATCACAAACAATGGGTGTGGAGTCAAACAGGAGGTCAGCACAATACAATGATGAGGTACAGAAAGGTCATTAGGTAAACGGCGTTCAAGGAAAGGTGAAAATGGGTAGACGAGAGAGCAACCTATTCCTAAAGGAGGGAAGTGAGAGGCTTGCAGAGAGGAAGGGTTCAGGGGAAAACACACTTAGAGCTTTCTTGTACAAACAAACAAGTAAAAAACACAGGAATATCAGAAAGGTCTCTAAAACCTAAACCGTACTGTGGAAAGCCCAGATAGCTGCCCTTTCTCACTTCCAGAGACACCACATACAAATGTACACTCTCATGCTCTCTAAAAATAGCATTCATCAGCACCTCCCTGTGGGTCTCACAACTTTTTACAGTTCTCTCACACAACTGATCCAAAATAAATCCGATTGACAATAAGTACGCAATCCCTTTGACATGCAAATGTCAAATTATAAACCAGTGTGGTGAGAGCTGTATCTCATGCTAGGGATATATTTGACTCCTTGTTTCTGTGTGAGAAACAGCCGAGCCATTCACCGCTGCCAGGGAGGCACTGGGCCACTCGATCACTGCTGGGAACAGACAAGAGCTGACAGAAAGCAGACAGAGAGCCACCTCACTGCAACTGCACCTCTAAAAATACATGAAGCAAGCAGCATTTCATACTAACCACAGCTTCATACATGATATAAATCATGATCTCTCATTATAAGAATAGATTTTTATTCACTGTATAGGTGTGACAAGAGTGTCGTGTTCATTCACAGCAAGAGCACAAAGTCAGTGTTTGTGCTCACCATTCACCCACATACATACATACATGTATACACATGAATTTAAACATATATTAACAGGAAAATCAGTTCACCTACATATTGCAGCATTAAAGCCGTGCAGCTGTGCTAAAATGCACTTTCTGTATGGACTTTCAAAAGATGAGGGATGTGAAACTTTTCAACCAGGTTACAACAACTCAAGTGTGTGAAGGACTTATTACTTTTAGCCAAATGTAATGTAAGCAAAAAGAAGGAGGCTGTGCAGCGTCACATCTCTGCAGCTGGAAGAAAAGGCGATATGAGGAGCCCTGCAAGAAAGTTTCTGCGCTGCAACTTTTTCAGCTTCCTAAAATCTCTTTGGAAGGTTTCTCTGATGGATTTCCACAGAACACAAACTGTAGTTTAACAGCTGGTGCTTTACTGACAAACATCTTAGTTGAATTCCTTTCTGTCTTACATGAAAAAAAAAAAACACATTTGCATGTACGACAAATATCCCATACAGCTGTGATAACTATGCCTTGGTTCCTCACCTCCAAAAGCATGAAAGAGGAGCAGCAGTCCCACGAGCAGAGGGGCAGTGTCCGGTAAAGCCATGACTATCGGTCGGTGCTGCAGATGTCCGCGCTGAGGTGTGTGTGCGTGTGTGCGTGTGTGTGAAAGGAGTCTGACAGGAACTGGTCCTCCTGGAAAACTGTACAGAGTGAAAGAGAGGAGTGGCGGCGCAGCGTGGAGAGGCAAATGATGCAGAAAGGGGCAGAGACACGCTGTAAAGAAAGTCCTTCCGCACAAGTCATCCGAGAGCTGCTCTGAAAGGCATTCACGTTTTATTATTTATTGTTTCATTTTCTTTAAATCACTCTGTCTCGGTCATTTCTTTACTCATTTAGTTTGATAAATACACTCGAGATCCGAACTCCAGCTCCAGTGAGCTGTTGGTTATTTTTTGCAGCGGGCAAATAGAAGGGAGGACCTTCAGAGAGTGGAGCAGCAGGCGGAGGAGGAGGGCGGAGGTCTGGAGTTAAATAGTGTGAAGTTATAATTTACAACTATTTTGTCTTTGCCAAGACTCAAATTTGATACATTTCCTCACCAAGCGTGTCATAACTTATGTTTTCTCAATAGGGGACCGTGACTGGTGGAGGATAATTTAGCGTGGAAATTGATGTGAGAAGGTGTGGCAGTTGTCCCGCCGTTTGAATTCAGGTCATGTGGTGCGTTTTTTGGCTTGGTGATCATTTCAGATTGACATCAGGGCTGTTTGCAGTGTTGTGCTGAGATAATAAAGAAGATACTGGTGGAGCTGAGTGTGGAGGCAGGAGCAGAGAGAAGGATGAGGATTTATCTCCATCTTATCTGCAAGTGGAGAAGCCGAAACTCTTAACACGTTATAAACACTGAGGATAAAGACCGAACTTCTGTGTGCCAGTGCCACACAAGCCCAGCAGTTCTCAGTGTTTAATTCAGAGTCTGAATAATACCGGAGGTGCCAGCACTATCAGCACACATACAGTATTCACAGGTGCTTTGGTGAATTGTTCACAAATCCTTTCTCTGTTTTCCAGAAACGTTTTCCAAATGAAAATGCCCCCCTTGGAATGAATATCTCCATTTTTAACCTGTGTAGTTATTATAAAATGGCAAAAGTAAACCACATCTTATGATGAAAAAGTTTCTCAGAAGTAATACATTATCTATGAAGCCAGATAACACACACCAATTAGTTAAACTGCAGGAATGTCTTAAAGACATAAAGACCTGGATGGCCGCTAACTTTCTGCTTCTTAATTTAGATAAAACTGAGGTTATTGTACTCGGCCCTGAAAAGCTTAGAAATATGGTATCTAACCAGATTCTTACTCTGGATGGCATTACCTTGGCCTTCAGTAACGCTGTGAGGAACCTTGGAGTCATTTTTGACCAGGATATGTCCTTCAATGCACATATTGAACAAATATGTAAGACTGCTTTTCTCCATTTGCGCAACATCTCTAAAGTTAGAAATATCCTGTCTCAGAGTGACGCTGAAAAACTAGTTCATGCATTTATTACTTCCAGGCTGGACTACTGTAATTCATTATTATCAGGATGTCCAAAAAACTCCCTGAAAAGCCTTCAGCTAATCCAAAATGCTGCAGCAAGAGTGCTGACAGGGACTAGAAAGAGAGAGCATATTTCTCCTGTTTCATTGGCTTCCTGTTAAATCCAGAATTGAATTCAAAATCCTGCTCCTCACATACAAGGTCTTAAATAATCAGGCCCCATCTTATCTTAATGACCTTGTAGTACCATATCACCCTATTAGAGCACTTCGCTCTCGCTCTGCAGGCCTACTTGTTGTTCCTAGAGTATTTAAAAGTAGAATGGGAGGCAGAGCCTTCAGTTTTCAGGCCCCTCTTCTGTGGAACCAGCTTCCAGTTTGGATTCGGGAGACAGACACTATCTCTACTTTCAAGAGTAGGCTTAAAACTTTCCTTTTTGCTAAAGCATATAGTTGGGGCTGGACCAGGTGACCCTGAATCCTCCCTTAGTTATGCTGCAATACACATAGGCTGCCGGGGAACTCCCATGATGCATTGCGTTTTTCCTTTTCAGTCCCCTTTTTTGTCACTCACTATGTATTAATAGACCTCTCTGCATTAAATCATACCTGTTATTAACCTCTGTCTCTCTTCCACAGCATGTCTTTATCCTGTTTTCCTTCTCTCACCCCAACCGGTGGCAGCAGATGGCCGCCCCTCCCTGAGCCTGGTTCTGCCGGAGGTTTCTTCCTGTTAAAAGGGAGTTTTTCCTTCCCACTGTTGCCAAAGTGCTTGCTCATAGGGAGTCATTTGATTGTTGGGTTTTTCTCTATATGTATTATTATAGGGTCTACCTTACAATATAAAGCGCCTTGAGGCGACTGCTGTTATGATTTGGTGCTGTATAAATAAAATTTAATTGAAAATTGAACTTGAATTAAAGATGAGCAGAGATTCATCAACATACATAAAACCCCAGAGTCTATAAATTGTTTAAAAAAACCACCCAAAAACAAAGGAATAATATTCTTCAACCTAAAATCAGCTACAGCGCATAATATCATTAAAAGATTGTGTGCCATTTACAAGACCAAAAATCAATTCTGGATGCCCGTGATCTTCAGGTTCTCAGATGGTACTGCATTAAAAACAGACAAGTTCGAAATAACCGCGCAGTCATTTCCAGACATTATTGTCTGTAAGCACAGTTCACCGTGGCATCCACAAATGCAGGTTAAATCTCCATCATGCAAACAAGAAACAGCGTGTGAACGTGCTCCTGAAACACGGCCATCCTCTCTGGGCCAAAGCTCATTTAGAATGGACTGAGAGAAAGTGGAAAGCTGTTCTGTGGTCAGAAGAATTGAAATTTGAAATTCCTTTTTGGAAGTCTTGGACGCCACATCCTCTGGACCAAAACTGAGAGGGGCAAACTGGCTCAGCACTCAGTTCAGCGGCCTGCACTTCTTATGGTATGTGGGTGCATCAGTGCCTCTGGAACTGGGAGCTTGGAAAGGCACCATCAGTGCTCAAGAGAGGAGTGGCGGCGCATAAAGTTCAACATATTCTTCTTTTTCTTCTTCTTCTTCTTCTTCTTTTTTCAGTCCAGACTTTTCACCAACTGAAAACATTTGGATCATTTGGGCAAGGAAGATGCAGGACTGCTGAGTAGCTGGAATCCTGTGTCAGACAAAAACGGGACAGTATTTCTCTCCCAAAAGTCCTGCAGCTGCTCTCCTCAGTTCCCAGATGTTTACAGGCTGTCGTTCAAATAAGAAATTGATATGTTTCCTATGTTCTAATGTGTTTATGAGATTTACAAATCATTGCTTTCTGTTTTTATTTACATTTGGCACGGTGCTCCCATGTTTTTAAAATTATATAAATGCTAGTGTTAGTGTTCATGCCATCTTCTTTTGTTCAGCCCCTGAAATTAAAGCTAAAGCTTTGCACTTTAGGCCCATATTCATCACACACCCGTAAGTTGAAATAGTTTTGGCACACAGCTAAAATAACAAAAATTGCACATGCTTCCAAAAATACACAGCACAGCTGTATGAGCTCCTCTTGTGCATCCTCAATCCTGAGCTTAATATGGACACAAGAATGAAGATGAATCAGAGTGATTCCCAAAAACACGTAAAAAGTGTCTGCCAGAAGACATCACGGCCGTGATGCTGATTATGTATCATGGAAACGATACGAGGTGAAATATTTGGACTGTATGCAGGCATTTCAGTGTCGTGGTTTTGGTATTTGGAGCATTCGCCAAACTGACCACAGTCAAAAAAAGGTTCTCAGAGTAACCGAGGGCAGCAGGGAACTAACAACTGGCAAGTTATCATGTGGCTTTGGCCTGATTAAAATGATACAAGATAGTTTAGGAATTTAGCCCAACCAGATTGTCCCAGACGTAAGCGTTGGACGGCTCATGTGTGTAAAAACTTTGACTTCTGAGTGGGTTTCGGGTCATTTTTGAGGCATTTCAGTGACTCTTGTTATGCTACAGCATCTGTTTTCAAAAAGTAGAGGAACATTTTTGTTCAGGCTTGAATAAATGTGGTTATTTAAGTAGTTGGAAGTCGAAAGTTTCCATTATTGTGGTTTTCAAATTACTTCACGTAGCTTAGCCATTTCAGGACTGCAGTGTCTGAATGTTTATTAGTCAACATCCAGTTTGTTTGTACAAATTCAGCTCTAATAATGCTGAAACAACAGTAGCTGATGTTTTTATTCCATCCATCCATTTTCCTTACCACATTTCAAATTTAAGAACTCAGGGGGGTTGAACTGGTTCCAAGTATACCCTGCACGTATCGCCAGTTACACCAGCCACTCACATCCACACTAAAGGCCCATACAGAAACATAAATTAACCTAACATCCTGGTCTTTGGACTGTGGGAGGTCTGGGGCGAAAACAAAAACAGCATGAAGTTGCTGTAACTGTTGTGATTTGGTCTCGGATCATGGCTGAACACATTCTGCAGTCCGCTCGATCCGTGCTGGAAAATTTCAAACATCTCAAATCTCCAGTTCGACGGGGACCTAATCTTTGAACGTCACATCATGAACTAAACACATGTCACGTTTTCTTTTATTATTTTGGAAATATTTTACAAATACGCTCTAGTTTAACGTTTAAAGACACTGCAACTTGTTTGTGCTTGCCTTCACAAAAACTCTTAAGCGACTGCAGACTGTAGAGATGTGAGCTGCCAGGCTTTTAGCTGGACTAACGAGGCGGGATCACATCACTCTCGTTTTGGCATTTGTACCCCGGGATTTTTTTAGAATCGATTTTAAGCTTTTATTGATTTCTTTTAATGGCTCTGCTCTCAGCTACATCTCTGACCTCTTAGCACCATATGCACCTTATGCACCAGTATGTGCCTCGAGGTCTTTTCTCTGTTACAGGTGCCTGGATGAAACTAATACAGAACAGACAGGACATGAGGCTGTTGGAAGAACCTGCTGGACTAAAGTCAGGCTTGCGGAGTCGGCCACTTCCAAGTCAGGTCTTAAAACCTACGTTCAGGTGAAGGATTTTCATGATGTTATACGAGTTTTTAATGGGGTTTGACCTGTCACTTTTACTACTAGTGCCTTATTACTTTGATATCACACAGTATTAAAATTACAAGGCTGTGCCAAGTTATGAACCCTAACAGAACAATGGACAATGTAAACAGACAGAAAACAAAGAACACAAAATATGTCCTTAAGTGTTTAAGGCCCCCCCCAAAATGATAGAAAACTAATTGTCTTCGCCCTCCAGAGCAGCCAAAATAAAAATATTGTTCCAGTTAATCCTGGTGTTTGATATGGAAGTGAACACCTGATTAACAGATCACTGTTTGTTTCAGCACTTGCCAAGACTGGCGTTTAATTTTAGTATTATTTGATCCCGTGTGAACTATCACGGTCCTTGCAGCTGGAGACCGATCAAAGGATGGTGCGACATGTCGTGCACACTGATCTCTGTAACCTTTGCTGCTGGAAAATACCACCGTGTCTTCCAGCTGTTACTTCTGCCAAGCAGATTCCCTCTGACTGCAGATCAGAGCCGCCTCGAAAAAGCTCCTGACACACTGCAGCACACTGAGAATCCTCCCATTCCCAGAAGGATGGTGCAGTCGCACCAAACCACATTATTGTTGTTTGATATGACCTGAAAAGAGGAAATGAAGCCATTGTCCAGCACAAAACTGACTTTAAGTGATTTATTGAATTCTGGTTGGACCGGAACATTTTGTCAAGGTTGTGTTCATGGCCTCACAAAATTGGGATTTGTTTTCCTGTGTTCTCGGCCATGTCTGCGATCTATTTCGAGCTGCTTTCGTGTTTTATTTGTTTTTATTTGGTGGCATCTAAATAAAGAGGTCGTGAGAGAGCTTAGGGTAACTTTGCCTCAATGAAAAAATTCTCAGATAAGGTTTTCGGGAACAATTGACCTCAGAAAAGTCCCTTCCACTGCAGTTTTTCACATTTTTGTGAAGACTGAGTTCTGCGTCTTTAACACTTTAAGGTAAAGCACATCACAGATTAAAGATTTTTACGTCACAGTTCAACATCTCTCGCTCTCCGTGTAAGATCCTAATGTTGTGTCAGCTTCGTCTTGTGTTGTGAGAAGCTCAGCACAACATCCTGTCAGACGTGTCTTATTGCCGCCACAGAGCAGGAAACAATTGCAATTGTTTGACCAACTATATATGCTTTATAGCATGTTTCTTAATATTTTTCCTGCAACATAAGGATTTTATCAGAGTGTCAAATCTGCTATTATCTACTCAAAGCGATTCTTAAAAAGTAATTACCAGCCAGGGTTCAGGGTTATACATTAATGTAAAGGAGGATGCAAACTGCAGTGTTGATGCTTTCATTTCCTTTAGAGTGAGGCACAATCCTTATGGTTTGCACTGATAACGGAGAACTAACTGTTCTCAAAGCAGCTATATTGTTTTTTCAGTCAAGGGCATTAAGACTGAATCTTCAAGGCTGCCAACATGGGTGTGCCACAAAGAGTGTGAGTACAGTATAAGAGATAAACATAGAAACATTGGGAAAACCCTTTTTTCCAACAACCTCTTAAAATTCCTCATGGACAAATTTCAAGAATGTCCCCTCTTCACCCTTTATTTAATACATCCTGGACAGGGCGTTTGGGAATATCAGGGGGCCACTGGGTTTGGGAATGAGGCAAACAGAAGGAGAAAAAAAAAAGCACACCCCTTCCCCCACACATTTCTCAGCACTGAAAAGCCCCGAAAGAGTTTATAAGGTCATTTTTCAGAGTTGCTGGCAGGGGAAAAACCTCCAGCTAGTAACTGTTAGATGATGCTAATTAACCGTTAACACATCTCCAGTTGATTTTTGTGTTAATAAATACGTAAAATTGACAGTGTTATCGTGTGATTTGTGAATAATGATTTACAAAGCGGCCATCTGGTGCCCTTTATTTCTTAAAAAAAAATTAACCCTCTGTGGTCTTGTTAAAAATGTTTTAAATGCTCAACACAGAAAGTCATAGAGCTGTTTTTATTAATTTTTTTAAGATAAAGGGAGACAGAGAGAGTTCGTGTGAAAACAGTGTTAAATGGTTAATATATCAGACAAGCTAAATGTTGAATTACAGTATAATAATGTGACACAGAAACAATACAGAGCTGAGGTTTATGGCAGAATTAAGAAATAATAAATAATCTTAATAATAAGAAATAATTTTAAGACCTGGGAAAAGATTTAAAAACTTCATGGGACATATTGGGAAGTATTTTAAGTGTTTCTTTTAATTGTCTTTGTGCAAGTTTTATGCCCTGGGCATCACTAAAGTTTATTTAGTTCATGCTTGAAAAAATAGCCCAAATAAGTGCTCAGATGCCTGCCAAGTGGCAAGACTTGAACAATGACTTTGGCATAACCTCCACAGAAGAAAAGCTTGCCTGGTTTTTACTGTCTTGTGTTTGTTTAAATGTTAAAATGTATAAATCTGTGGTCTTTAGAGATGCTGGCAGGTGAAGTTTGGTCTTGGTAACCTGGCTGTTTTCATATACTAAGGGTGAGTTTAAGGTGACCAGCAACTGCCGAGTTCTTTTAGGGTGGAATATTTTCTTACATGTTACTCAGAGCATCTGCTTTGCACCTGCACGTACAGAGGAAGAAAGCTGTGTTATTCAAAAATAAAAAAAAAACGGAATAAAACGTATTTACAAAAATGTCAAAACTACTTCTCCTTCGTAGACATATAAGATGCTTTATCGCTTTATCTTTAAAAGGTAGAAGCAGTTGATCTCCACCTTTATCTAATGCTTAATTCTACCCTTGATCCTGGCTTGTGAAGACTTCCTGTTCTCACGCACTGACTTGAGCGTGCCCTTACCATGCACCCCTGTGCACCATTCCTCAGTGATGGATGATCACTTTTGTACAGAGAGATGTGCTGCTGGGCTAAGACGACCATAGAGGAAGGAAAGAGAGGAAAAAGAGTCACTCTTTCCGAAGGCCACACTCAAGAGCAAGTTGTTTTGGGGGTTGTCTGCCCAACATGAGAGACAACTATTGTCAGTTACTCCAGTGGACGGGAAGGGGGGCTCTTCGGCAGCGGCTGGTATGGCGAGGGGGCTTGGGGAAGGAGTGGGAGAGCAATCTGAATTTCTTCTAAACACCGTCACAACAACAGGGATTGTGACAAAGAGCCACTTTCATAACCACACGGGCCAAGAACTGAGCATTGCTTCACCATGGTGATTATATGTAATGGTGGCATTAATCATAATGAATCCACCCACCACTGACATGTTTCTTCAGTGTTCAGGCCTGGTGTTTCACATCTTCTGATTCGAAGCGAAGGCACATAAATTCAGTTTGTTGCTTCATAGAGTAATTTGAAATGAAAATGAGGATAAAAGAAGCATCTTACACACTAATCAAAAGATTCAATAGTGTAGTGTTTTACACATTTGCTTAACAAGGTCTACCAAAATCTACCAAAATCAAACATGCAGAGCTACCGGCTGTGGTGACCACAGCTCTGTCAGGGTACAGCTGACAATAGTTTTTCACCAATACTAAACAGCTGATTCACTGTGTAAAGAGAAACAAGCCTATGGACACCCTTTTCGTTTCTGTTCTTCTTTGTGTAGTAATCCCATAAAACTGTGATGTAATGCTGGATGCAGCTTTAATCACAAAGAAGATCCCATCACAGAGGTGCACCTTTTAATCACATTTCAGTTACTCAGAAGAAAAAACTCCACACATTGGTTATTTACAGCTTTGGAGAATCCATTGAGTTCTTTGCTCTTCTTTGTTTCTGCTGATGTCAGTCACTTTTCCGTCAGTGCAGAATGTAGTATTTTCAAATTGAGGTTTAATTTTGGGGCATGTGGTACCCCTCATCTGTCTTAATGTCAGTTAACACCTAATCTGTCCTTTGCTCTGACACAGAAACCTCTCACAGTCGGAGAGCGTTTTTGTGAAGCAGCTACGTTTCGTACATTTTGTACTGCGAGCTTTTTCCTATCAGATCTGGCTGTGTAAGTTGAATGGACTGAAACACTGAAACATTTCAAAAATCTTTTAATCAATTCCTGATACCTACACAGAGAAAGAGTCAGATTAAACAGGATTTCTGTTCTTAGTTGCAGAGGTGTTTAAAAGTATTAGACCATCTGGGTGAGGTAGGAGTGATTTAAAAAAAACGTATTTGATGCTTGCATCGATGATTAAAGTGATGACTAATAAAAAGATTTTTTTTTTTAAAGACTAGCTGTATGATTTCACGCAGGATCTTAGTGAGTGATGAGTCATGAAGAAGAAAGCTGCTACTGCTGCCTACAAACTGATGGACATCCTGCAGATGTGCAGAAGAGACCCTGAAAAGACGTGACTGAAAGACCATCTGCGTCACGCTGAAGGACCTCTTGGTCATCCCAGTCACGTCTCTGTGAGTCACATAAGAAACATTCCTGCCATCTCTTTTGTCTCACCTTCTTTTGCAGTTTTCCCTCACTGCCTCTTTCGCCCATTGAATGAGCTGCAGAGGCAGCAGGCCTGAGGCAGAGGGTTACAGAGGAATGTGAGGTCCTGCTTTGGGTCTCGACCAGTCTGCACTCCAGTGATTTCTACTGTTTGGAGTTTGTGTTTTCCCAGAGAAGTCTTAAATCCACCGCCTACCCCCTGTGCTCTGTGTAAAACACACACATACACACAAACAGATGTAATCTAAATGTAAATTGATGTGAGTGTAGTGCACTGGCCAGCCGCCAAAGACATCAGTGAATCTCAAAATAAACCACAGAATCTGGGAACATAAAAGTTGAAGTCAAAGCCACAACAGCACATTTCAAAACTGTGGAGAAAGTGATGTAGTTTGCCTCCTAAAATGAACCTCAGTGGATCAGGTCTGTAAAATGCAAAAATCTGAACTTTGGAAATCAATTTAAATCTCATAGTTTAAAAACTAAGCACAGGAATCTGAATGAATTGCACAAGGCTATATTTACACCCCAGTATCGTTTTTTTTGTTTGTATTTTTAAACCCCAGATGCTCTCCACACAGCTGTTGAAGCATCAGGGAGCAGGATAGCAAAAAGTACCTTAGGGTGGTCGGCTGCTCAACACCAGAGAAAGCTTGTGGTGGACTTCAGGAGGTCCAGGATTAACGCTACTACTACTCTGTCCATTAGGGGAGATGTGTGGCGATGGTACAGCAGTGAAAATACCTGAGAGTTCACTTGGATGAATCACTACGCAGGAGCAGAAAAAAGGCAGCTTCTGTTGATGTTTTACGACAGTGTGTGGTCACCAGAGTGATTATGCTGCGGTCTGCTGGGGTAAACTATGTGAACAAGTGTTACAAATTAGTCCATTGTTGGTATAATTAAAAGGATTCTATTTCTCATTCATTCGCATACTAGATGATTCTGCAGTCATAACTTCCATTCAGCAAGTAGCATCTCATCTATTTGATGTAGGTGGGAGGCAGACAGAGGTTGTATTGATGGTTAGCAAACTGCACATCATCCACACATGACTTTTTGTAATTTCACTAAACAAAGAAAAGCTAAACACTTTGGAAGGCATGCTCAAAGCTGGGTGCTAGGTTCTGTTATGCCTTTGACAAACATTGAAATGATGTACTTTGTTTGAAAAAATACAACCATTATCATCATTAATGCTGGGCTGGACCACCTTTTGTTTTGCCTCCAGAACTGCTTTAAGTCTATGTGGCATAGATTCAACGAGTTGCTGGAAACATTGCTCTGAGATTTTGGTCCATATTGACATCGTAGCATGACACAGTTGCTCTACATCCATGATAAGGCTCTCTTACTGCAACACATCCCAAATCTGCTATATTGGATTGAGATCTGGTGACAAAAAAGGACTTTTAAGCACAGTTAACTCATTGTCATGTTCAAGAAACCAGTTTGAGATGAGTTCAGCTTTGTGACAAGGTGCGTTATCCTGCTGAAAACAGCCATCAGAAGATGCTAGAGTGTGGTGATAAAGGGATGAACATGGTCAGCTGTCATTTTTTGCAACTTACTTGGTTGGACTCAAGAGCAGGACTCAGGCAAGACAGTGATATGTAGAATAAGCTTTAGAATAGAATAGAATAGAATAGAATAGAATGTCTTTGTTGTCACTATACAGATGTACAATGATATACGGAGCATCTCCTACTCAGTGCAAACATGTGGGGGAGGGGGCAGAGGTGCAGAAAGCCTTAGATCCGCGAGTTACTGAGGTGAGGGTGGGAGGCAGGAGGAGCAGGAGTGGTGATCCAGTGGTTGAGTTTGATCTGTAGTAATAGCAGGTGTTCCTGAAAAGGTGAATGTCAGGGAGTGATCCGGGGTTGGCTAAGTCACTAGAGAAAGGAGGAGAAACAGAATTACACACTTGACGTGGTATCACCAACAACTAGCCTGTTTACCTCTCTAAGAGAGTGATAATCTGGTGGAGTCTGGATGGCTGCACTGGTCCTTAAGTATTGCCGTTGACTGGTGATGAGTAGCCTCCGCCCAGGTAAGGCAGACACAACGGCTGCCTTTCACCCACAGATCAAGGCTTCTTATGACAGTCTGCAACTATACTCTTCCCCGATCTGTTAGTTGTTTTAAACTTTAGCAAGTCGTCTTCGCCTTGTCTACATGTCTGTCCATTCTGTAACAGTTCATTGATGGGTTCATTTGTTTTCAGCTATGGCAGTGACAACCACTCTCACACAGCACACATTTTGTTCAGATTTTCTGAATAAAGCAAAACAGTTTAGTATCTAATAAAGCACACCACTCACCTCCAGTAACAGGAGAGAAAGGTTCGTCCTTCTCCCTTGTCTCCTGACCTCCTTGCTCACAGGGGATCGTCTGAATTGTTGGAGTTTTCTCTTTACTATAGTAGGGTCTTTCCCTTACAATATAAAACACCTTGAGACAGCTGTTGTTCTGCTGTCATGTGACTGGCTGATTGGATATTTGCATTAACAAGCTGTTGAACAGGCGTACCTAAAGAAGTGGCTGGCAGTTGTATACATATTTTTTACAGGAGATTCAGAGGTAGGCCGTTCCTCCATTGATTACTTATGTCCTGTCCAACTTTCCCTTCAACTATATACTTTTGTTATGTACCAGTACATGACAAATTAAGACAAATTAGAGCTCTCCTGTCTGTGATACGGTTATATTTATGAAGTCAGCTGGGGGGCGTGGTTCGTGGTGTGGCAGCGGGAGACGCTGACACATCTGAGCTGCATTAGCTCATCATGCCTCCCCTGCTTGTAAGAGTGAACTGGGTCCTGAATGGCGTTGTTGTTGGTGGTGGTGTGTGTTCGGCTGGCAGCTGGAAAGCTGCAGCCATGAGTGTAAGGAACAAGCAACTATAAATAAAGATGATGAAAAGCGTTGAAGTGTGGTTGAGTCCATCCTTACTGCCACATCAGTATTTTCACTGATTTCTCATTTGTTTTGGCAGTGTAGAATTAACATGATATTCATGATAGTTCACATAGATCTGTGAATAGATGCGTATAGTATCCATATCACCCACACAATGGAGTTAAAGGTTATTCTGTGGGAGTTTCTTTAATGGGTGGAAATGTCCCAGCAGGTGTGAAGCTCCAGATTGGATATCTGTGGATCCTCAAATGTTTGTCTTAGTGTCTCCAGTTCATCCTGTGCAAGCCCCACCCCCATGTCCCTGCATGACCTTTTTATGTCCTTTTTGACATTGTATGTTCATTTGAGCTAAACAGTTCTGAGGAGGCAGCTTACAGCTCTGAGTTGAAGACAAATGGTAGCAAGTGGAGGTTTTTTTCATATAAAAAAGTGGAATCTACAGTGTCTGTTGACTGATGAGAGAAAATGAAGCAACTCTATGTAGTGCACATTAAGAAAACTTATAAAAATTCTACATACGATTCCATATGAAAGCCACCCTTTGTTTCATCTCGTCTTTTAGAGGGGGAGGATTTGGTTGACCAGTCAACAAACAAAGAAAACTGACTAAGGGTCTGCTTTCGGACCAGAGGGAAGGTTAGCTACCATAAAAGGAGTAGGTCTAGAAGCTCTCCGCCAGAGACAAAGTAGTGCACAAGACCTTTTATAGCTTCTTGCACTGCCCCGTGTATCCCTGCTGCATCATTAAATGCTTAAACAAATGCTGTTTGTCAGGCGTCCAAAGGCTCAAAGCAGGATTTCCCATGATCGTATCAGATAGAGTTTCCCTTTGCGAGGAACAAAGTCCAGCGCTGAATGGCTCAGATGGAGAGGATGAGGCAAAAGGCAAGGAAGGAAACTGTTTTGATATTGTTCAGGACCGCAATTCTTTTTTTGTTTCATTGTCACTGAAGTAGCTGATGTAATGGGAGGATATATCTGTTAATGTAAATGGAATGGCTTGAGGAAAATGTAAGATATGGTGATGAAAGGTCAGAGTACTGAAGAGTGGATTTCCCAGGCAGCTGTAACTGGAACTGACTTTCTTAATCCTTAAATCATTTCCTGACCACAACCCACATCTTCAATGTAAAGTGTGATGCAAAATACTGTAAGGACTTATTTTTGTCCCAAGAAAAGGAAACAGATCTCCACTGCATGACTGTGAATGTTTGTCCCTACAACATTAGAGATACACATATAAAAAAAAAATATTTAAAAATATCTGGAACCCCAAAAAACTGAACAAAACAAATTCAAAAATACTTTCAAAAAAACTCTTCTCCTATGTGGCTAGTGTTATCATCAACATGTTCCAATCCCTGCGGCGTCAATTAGTTATGCTTTGTCAAAGCCGCTGGCGTGGCTAATTTAATTAAACACATGGTTTCATTTGGCCTGTGTGCTGTGACGCACTGCATCATGATATAAGTGAGAGTGATCATCATCTCAGTGCATCATTTGTAAGTAGCAGGGTTGCTGTGCTAACAGGCCTGTCCACGATCTTTTCCATATCTCAACCAAGTTGTTTCAAGGGCTCAAAGGCTGCCAGCAAGTGGAAGTGAAAAACACTGAGCTCCGGATGGGATTATTGGAATTGATACTTGAGTTTTTGAGACTTCTACATCATCAGTGTGAATATTTGATATAGCGAATAGGATGCAAATTAAAGCTCGTATATACTAATTAATAATTACTCTTTTTTTTTTTTTTTTTTTTTAACATTTTTTATGTTAAATAAACACTGTTCATGTTTCAGCTGCTTCCTTATGGGTTGCTGCAGTGGATCATCTGCCTCCATCTCACATGTCTCTACCTCCATGAATCTCCATATTCAAAACCCAAGTCTAATATATCTATTATCCCTTCTTTGCACATAGCCAAACCATCTCAGCCTTGCCTTTCCAACTCCAGCTCCACCTGAGCTGTCTCTCTGATGTACTCATTTCTAATCCCGTCTATTCTGGTCACTCCCATTCAAAAATCTTAGCATCTTCAGCTCAGCATCCCGTCTCTTTGTTAGTGCCACCATCTCCAAACCATACATCGTAGCAGATCTCACTACCATCTTGTAAACCGTCCCATTCAGTCTTACAGTTATCCTTCTGTCACAAATCACTCCTCTCCACCAATTCCACTCTGTCTGCACCCTCTTTTCTTCACCTCTCCTGCATGTTGCCTGTCGCTTTAGATGCTTAGATTTTAATTAATCTACCTTCACTACCTCTACTCCTTGCATCTTCACTGCTGCACCTGCTTCCCTCTCATTCACACAGACTTTCATTCTTCTCCTCTTCAGTATAGTCCTTTATGTCTCCAGGCTGTCTTCCAACAAATCATTTTGATTGTTTAACTCTAAATGTGACTATAAACATGGGCGTAACTTTGTGCTGAACACTGGGTGGTGGGGGGTGGGGGGGTCAAGATCTCTGTCTAAATAAATAAATAAATCTGGGTAAATTCCCAGATGATTAAACATGCAACTATTTTGCTGGTAATAACTGAAATGAGTAAAGAAAACCATCAGCCTTTTTATCCAAGATAATTCAGAAATTTATTGGGGGGGGTATATTGGCTGGGTCTGATTATTTGGTGGGGGTCATAACCCCCCTAACCCCCCCTGAAATTACGCCCCTGACTATAAATCACAGACCTAAAATAATTCTGTATTTAGTAAGATTTGAAACTAGCAGGATAAACAATAAACTCATTAGGAATGTGCTTACTGAGGATCCAGGTCATTTTCACAGATGTAGACTATAACTTCATTTTGAAAGCAGATATTATTTTTTATAATTTTTCTGTTATCAGTTGTTATTATTACTGTTCTCACCAATGCTAGAAGTCACATTAATATTCAGTGTCGCAAATTTTGTTTAGTTTAAAAATAATGAAAAAGAGCAACAACAAATAAAAATGATTAAAAAAAATAAAAGAGGGTGTGAAAAAGCAAATAAAAAGTGTAGGGAAACAAAAACATTTAAAAGGATTTTAGAATCGCTTAGCTTAATTAAGTCAATTTTATAAATGTTATGGACATTGCGTAATTTTATTTCTGCATATTTATAATATGTTTTGAATGTGCGGCTTTTTTTCTAAACCCACTTTTTCCCGCTTGTAAACACCGGGGACACTGTGCGCATGCTCAGCGGAACGACGCACGTACGTAAGCTCACTCGACCAAAACAAATATGGCGGATACAGTAATGATGGTAAAGACTTCAAAACCTTTTGTCTGTTTTTTCCCCGGTTTTTCTTGATTTCGTTTATGGGTTCGGCCGTTTTATAAAGTCGTCGTTGGGCCGGAGAAGTGTTTTTGGATGGTAGTTTGACCGGACACCCAACAAAACGAAACCTGGAATATAAACGGAAGTGTATGTAGCTTTTTTGAAACTAAACATCCGCCTGTGCAGCGCGTGTTTGCTGTGGTATGTCGTTATTTCAGTGCATGAAAAATGGGGAAAACATGAAAAATAAAGACGTTGAGGTTCAACGACACGAAGAATGGTGTGCTGATTGAGAGGACCAACAATATGTAACTCAAAGCAAAGAAAGGAGAAATGGACTTAACGTGGATACAACCTGAGAGCACCGAGTGGTAAACAGTAATACTTTACAGAAATATTACCATGGGTTTGGTGAACTTTGTCATATCCACTGTAGGAAAATGTCTGGATGCTCTCTGCTTACTACTGGACCTGAACTTTGTCATCGTCCACACCGTGGTGCAGACTCTCCTGGCAGTTATCACCTTCATAACCAGCCTGCCCAGCCTCCTTTATAACTCGGTGCTGGAGCTGGGAAACCTCGTTCTGCTTTGCGCTGTGTCCACCGCGGAGGCGACATCAAACCTAGCTCACAGCACTGTGGCTAATCTGGGGAGCTTGTTGCTGGCTCTGGAGGGGCTCCTGGAGAGCTTGAAGATGGTGGGTTACCTGTCTATGCACGTCCTACTGCGTGGAAAGGAGCACTTGTGCCGAGGGCTGCTGTCAGTGATTGAGGGCTGTGGCATAGCAGTCAGCCTGGTGGTCTATTTTACCAACACGGTGGTAAACTTTGTGCTTATCGCTACCCAGAACGTCTACTTGGCGTTGGTCAGCATGTGGCAGACGGTTTCCACCCCACTGCAGAAGGCACTGGAGCTCACGTTGACCTGTTTCACCTTTCTGTACAGCAGCCTGGCCGGCACATCAGCTTTGCTATGGACACCCTGCAAGATGGTTTTGGACTTCCTGGTTTCACTGGTGCACATGTTCATTAGCATCTTCATACTGAACATCTACGGCCTCGTGCTCACCATTACTATTGCACTGGCCACCACCGCTTACCTAAACCCAGGACTGTCCCGACAGATTGCTGTGCGCGTTGTAGAATATATAAACTCCTTTTCACTTCTCCGTAGATTATGTTTGGCTCTCAATTGCATCACTTCAGCCTTACTGTGCTTGCCTCACTTTATACGCCGTAACGTGCAGTACCTGCAGAGGATCCTCTATCACATCTACCGACTGGAAAGACGACTTTGGCAGCAGTTGTCTCACCAAAGCAGCCTGATTGGCCTGATGCTCCGACCACATCTTCACAGGCAAAACAATAACAGCAACAACAGAGCTGGAGGTGACGGTGACCCTGGGGAAGAGAGGCGGGACCCACCAGATGGTAGAGCAGGAGATGGAGCCCACCAGGAGGTGCTCAATCCAGTTTTACCCTCCTCCAGCACAGACAAGCAGCTAAAGAAGAAGTCACGTTCAGGCGAAGATGGTAAACCTCTGCCAGCTGAGAGTCTGCTGACTCTGCTGAAGGAACAGGAGGAGAGGAAGAAGTGTGTGATTTGTCAGGATTGTGCCAAGACAGTGGTGCTGCTGCCTTGCAGACACCTCTGCTTGTGTAGAGACTGTACACAGATTCTTTTAAGGCAGCCCATCTACCAGCAGAACTGCCCGCTCTGTCGGCAAATGATCCTCAACACCATGGACGTGTATCTATGAGGGACCAGCCAAAGTGGATCAACTGGTGTCTGATACCAAGTAGCCTCACAGCCTATCAGTATCTACATGTATACGTTTTACCACCACTGAGCTTTACTATATAAGGTTTCTTTTTTGTCTTTTCACTTAAATGGGACTTAAGTGAAAAGACCAGACCAGACTTGTTAAACATACTGGATAGCTCTGGATTATTTGGGAATTGAGAGATTTAATGATAGTAAGAAAACAAAAAGTCACCAGGTTGTCTTCTGGTGTCAGATGCGTGCACACGTTAACAGCACATGTTGTGCCCTGATTCCATACTATACACTAAATGTAAACAACACATAGTATGTACAAGTTCTCATGGTAAACATTTTCTGTGAGTATGCAAGAAGTCAACATATTTATATGTGCACAATATTTGTGCCATGATGCATCACAAAAGTGATACAGCTGTATACATTTTGAGAGAAAGCCAGAGGTTTTGTTTTTTCAGCTGTAAGCACCTCTTTGTGCATTTTGCATCAAAAATGTAAACACAAGCTTCTTTTTCTCACATGACGCCTTGGAAAATATCAGAATTAGTTCTGTTCTCACTTCTGAGAATATTCCTTAGTTTAGGTGAGGTAGCAGCGTGGGTACGCCTTGCTTGCTTAATTCTACGCATTATTTTCCACTCCGTTCCTTCAGGCATCATATAAACTTTATACCCAAGGAGCTAGAAGTGTAAAAAAATCAATTTTCAGAATGATCTCTGTTCAGGGATGCAATGCTTACAATGCTTTAAATATCAGTCACGTGTGCAACTGTGTGTGTGTGTGTGTGTGTGTTTGAGCTTTGCTTTAATTTTTGCCTTCCCAGTGTAAATCCATACTCAAATCCTAGAGTTAGTCTTGAGTTTGGGGACAAGTCTCTCATTTAAGAGTAAGCTGTGTCTGTTGCTGCTTGCCACAGGGATGCACTGATTAATCAGCCACGCATCAGCTGTTTGCCAGTGTTAACCTTGCTGACTGCCTGCTACCCATTTAAGATGATAACTACAGTGGCCCTGCGAGGTCAAACGGACTGCAACTAAAGAAACATCAGCAAATAGAGAAAGAAAAGACTGCAAAAATACAACAAAAATAGAAAAAAACATTGCAAAAGCTAAAAAAAATTTTAGGTTTTTAGTTTCTGGGGAAACAACTATTTGATGCAGCAGCTGTGGAAGTTACAGAAACCAAAACGTGAAGGATTGCACTGAGACACACTCGACAGAAGCAAAAGATTCATTATCGTTGTAAAGGAGAAGCAATGCAAGGCAGTATATATTGTTTTAATCACACAATTCATACAGTACTGTAGATGTATGTTTGCTGTTAGCTGTTTACTGTTAGCTTGTCACTTCCACAGCTGTCCTGTCACGTTATTGTCTTCCCAAAAACACTTTAGTTTTCTTTGGTGTTTTTTTTCCCGTTTAGTTTTTCCTTTAATAGTGTTGTTTCAGTTTCTGCTGTGTTTTGCGTGCTTTTACAGAATTTTTCAGTTTACTGGTGGGTTTCTTTTAAGATGCAGTGCATTTGACCATTCAGAGTTCTTAGGTTTGGTCAACTGAATGCTCAAAAACAAGGTGGTTAAGAGGTCTGGTATATTCTTAAAATTGTTTGTTTGTTTGTTTGTTTGTTTTAAGTTTCCCTGGCA
Source organism: Simochromis diagramma (assembly GCF_900408965.1). Taxonomy (NCBI): domain Eukaryota; kingdom Metazoa; phylum Chordata; class Actinopteri; order Cichliformes; family Cichlidae; genus Simochromis; species Simochromis diagramma. The sequence goes on from NW_024387375.1 coordinate 7,782,398, forward strand.
CAAATGGAGTATTAAATTAAAGTAAAATCGGTCCAAATTTCACCTTCAGTGCATCTCTCGTGTTCCAGTGTCGCTACATTGAGCCTCAAAAAAAAAGCTTTTCTACCACTCATGTCTTAAATTGTTGTGATTCCAGTGGGCCAAGCTGTGAAGGAAGGAAGCTAACACTGTGCTTTTACTTTATTAGTGAACACATAATTCCACATGCTGTACGCATGAATGTTGTATGTATAAATGCAGCTTTCACCCTTTAGACCAGATTCTGTGAACCACTTCACCATTTTGTCTTTCCAGTCAGGCTTGATTCCATTTATTGTATCTTATTTCTTCCAGCTGATAGGGTCTTTCCTGTCCTCTGCCAGAGGTGAGTTACAGTCACAACTGACAAGTAATCCATAAATGGTTTTCCCTTTCTTTTGACATTGCTGTAAAACTGATTTCTGTGGTATAAAAGGACCATAAACAAATAAGGACTTTGCAATTTAATTTGCGGTTGTTTCTCCCTTTTTTTCTGTTTCATTTAAAATATTAAAATTGATTTATGTTAAAAGTTTACAGGACGATATTTTGTCACCAGTTATTGTGTTGTTATTGATGGTGGGTGGTGTAGAGAGTTGTGTAATGGAAAATACTGATGATGTCATGTTTTCTACTGCAGGTGAAAGCGGTCTTAGTGTCAATTTGGAAGATTATTCATGATTCTAGAGCCTGTAGTCAGAATAGACCGCTCTCAGGTATTTCTAAAGCACCAATGGCAGTCCTAACTAAAGATTGCAGTGGGTAGAAACACATGCTGATTGCTGAATGTATGAACTGTGTGAGCAGTGAAGGACTGTGAGTTAACGACATGAATGTGTGTTATGTTTTTTAAATTGCCATGTGACTGTCTTGTGTTTGTAATAAAATAACAATCCCTGAAACTGAAGCTCTTCATCTTCCTTCATCCAAGTGAATGTTTTTGTACGATTTTACCTGCAGAGGATTTTATTAAACAACCCATTAATTCATTAATCTATAGCATGGCATCGAACACCAAAAAGAAGTTTTAAGACCATCTTAAAATGCTTTGTCCAACCAGCAGTGCAAAGATGTGTGGTTTCATAGAAAACTGATTATTAAGTACACCAGTTCAGTTCCTCATTAATGCAAATATCTATAGACAACCACATGGCTGCAGCTCAGTGCGTTTAGGCATCTTGACAACCATGTTCAAAACGAGCAACAGAAAGGAGGAAAAGGTCATTTTAGGTGACCCTGATCAGCCGGTCTTAGGTTTTTCCATACAACCATCTCTAGGATTTACAGAAAATGGTCTGAAAAGGGGAAAATTATCCAGTGAACTGCAGTTTCTCGGGGTGAAAATGTCTTTTTGAAGTCAGGTTGAAGTAGAATGGTCAGACCCTTTTGAACTGATAGGAAGGCATCCTGTGAAAGGTGTGTAGTATCCTGTGGAGCATCTCTGAATGCACAGTATGTCAAGGCAGATGAGCAACAGCAGCAGAGGACCACACTGGGTGCCACTCCTGTCAGCTAAGAACAGGAAACTGAGGCTACAACAGAAGATTGAAAAACATTGCCTGATCTGATCAGTCGTGCAAGATATATCTTGATACCTGAAGTATTGTTCATTAGGCTTTTTTATTCCACAGTTGTTGAAATAACAAATAGGTAAGATAAATAATAGAAGATAAGATTTGCTTTTAAATTTACAAATGTGAAACAGACAACTTGCTCTGACGTCGATCTTAATACATTTCTTTTTACATAAGGCACAAAATCTGCCAGCTGTACAAAGTGAACTGCAGAGGATGCAACTCTGGACAGTTGATGACATCGGTCATTTCAGGACTGAGGCTCTAAAATAGGCTAAATCTCCCTTCAGGTGAGTTTTGAGGGAAGATCCAGCCTCAGGAAGGAGGGTACCACCTCTGGTTGAATGCCTCATGCTGTTTCTGTAAACATGTTTCCAAGTGAGCACAGATGCAAAAAGTATATTAAAACTAAAAAGAAAATAAATATTGCGAATGAACATCCTGTGTTCTTCCATGTTTTAGTACTGTGACCATGAAGTTGGTCAAAACTGGCTGAAGAAAATGTGACAGGCTAAAAAAGCTTGACGGTTACTGTTATTTCCTGCAAGAAAAAAAGAATTCACGTCTGTTGTGACACATCAGACACAAAGGGCGGTTTGGGGAAATGAGTGTAGCTGTGATTCAGGTGCAGCACATGAGAGGAAACAGCCACACTCAGGAAAGGCGTTTAAAAAAAAGAAAATAAAACATGTCGTAAAAGAATAACCACAGGTGCAAATAATAAAAGTATCGATGACTGAGTCACACGCAGCACTGAGAGTCGCAGTGTTGTTCACTGTGGCTGTCATTAAATATCACAGCCAGCAGTACTGTTGATACCCACACCTGTACTTCTCTCGCTATATGAAAATTCTATTCAGTACCAGAAAACAGAGAAAACCAAAACAATCATATTAGCCCGTTAAGCAAGCACTTTGACGAGAGTGAGAAGGAAAAACTCCCTTTTAACAGGAAGGGTATGTATAAAGTAATACAGACTTGTTACACATTTATTTTACTTATGGTAGCAAAGATGATGCAACAGTTCAGAGATAGTTTAGCTTTCACGTCTTTTGATTCTGAAGATAAAGGAGCTGCTTTGTGAATGAGGGTGCGTGTCTGGAGCTTGCAGAAAGGCTGCAGGATTAAGGGGGGAAAGGGGTCCTAATGGCCAGCTGGGAATACTACTATAATCCTACTACAATTCATCAGAGCCTTGTGGCTTACAGCTTCAGAGGCTTCATTCTCATTCCCAATGTTCCCTCTAAAAATATCTCCATATTAAACATCTGCTCAGATTTTTAAAGTCCACCTTGACCTCCATAAATATAATTCTAATGTTTCTTTTTGCACTTAAACTATGTTGCTGTTAAATCATTCTGGCTCTGGCTCAGCTGGAGACAATAAGACTTATTATTTAAATGACAGAGAGGTGAGGTTGCTACCTGACCCCCAACCTCAACAGACTGTAAGACACCAAAAGCAAATCCGGGTGCTATTTGTTGTCTCCTGACCTGTGAGCCCAGCCTCAGCAGTGTTTATGTTTGTTGCAAATGAGGGTGGTGTTAACAGAGGAGAGGAAGTTTGATGTCAGGAGAGGAGCAAGAAGAAGTAAACCGAGGCGAGCAAAATGCTCCGGGGATCTGACCTCTTCCTTCTGACCCCGGTGGTCTTGCAGTGTGGGAAAATCTCAAACTCCAGCACGCTCATCTTTGACTCATTCAGGCTCTACTTCTTCTGATTTTAAGCACCATCTAGGTAAAGGTTTAGAGCCACTGTGGCAGAGACAAGGAAGAAATGGGCAGCTCATTAGCCTCAGCCTCAATCCTAACCCTCACTCTACTGTAATTAAGAGATTTGTTGTAATGAATCCAACTAATCCCGATAGCCTTTAATAAACAGAGTGTGTGATGTATGGGCAGCTCAGAGGCTGAAGCTGGTAACCACTGAAGGAGGAAGCTGGATGGTAGCAGATCCAGCAGTTTTGTTGATACTTCGTGGTACTGTGATACCTTGAGCTTTAAACCAAAGAGAAGCACTTGCTACTTTTTGCTATGGCTGAAAGACTACTGAAAACAAAAATAGGCAGTGATGCTGATTTAAATGTAGTTCTTATAAGAAATATCCAGACCCATGATTTGTAACACTGACTCTGTGAATTTAATGTAGCTTCTATTTTTAAAAAACACTAATCAACAGAAAATGGGCCATAATGTCAGCGTGAAGAAAAGTACAAGTGTTTGTACAAGTCCCTTTGATGGGACACACCCAAATCGTTTGTTATTTCTATGCCCATTGAAACTTTCTGGTCAAGAGGGACATAAAAGATCTGATTACAGTACTGTACAAAAGTCTTGAGACACTCCTTATTTCTTAACATGTTGCTGGGAAAAGGGAAAACAGATGTAGTGATTTATTGAAACAGTATGTGAGACTGAGCAGACTTTGGTGTGATTGTCTTCATTATTCAACACAGCCTGAACTCTCTTAGACAGTTTTTTTTTTTGTAATTTATATAAGTAGTCTTCAGGAGTAGTTCTCCAGGCTTCTTAAAGGACAGTCAAATCTCTTCTTTGGATGTTGGCTGTGTTTTGTTCTGTTTTCTGTCAAGATGATCCCACACTGAGTCAATAATTTTGAAGTTCAGCTCTGGGGAGGCCAATCCATGGATGACTCTGGTCCACTGTGTGTGTTTTCACTGCACTAGCAGTGTGTTTGGGATCATTGTTTTGTTCAAGTGTGAAACCATTGACAGTCAAATGGTTTTGCATGGAGAGTCACAATCTCACAGACATTTCCACGACCGGTGGCTGAAATGATGTCCAAACCACGACAGAGCCTCCAGTGTGTTTTACAGATGGCTGTAGACACTCACTGTTGTACCTCTCTCCTCGGCTCCTCTGCACATAGTGATGACACTTTGAACCAAAACTTTCAAATTTGGAAAGTTTCATCACTCCATCAGACCCGTTGCCACTGATTTTTCAGACCAGTTGTTGTGTAACATAGCATGACAAGACCTTTTCTGCCTGTTTCCCTTTCTTAGGAATTGCTTCTTGACAACTATCCTTCCACTGAGACCGTTTCTGATGAGGCTTCATCGAGCAGATAGTAGATCAAACGAAAGGTCAAATACATCTCTCAGATCCTGTGTCAGGTCTTTGCTGGATTTAGTTCCCATTTCTTAAGGGCATGACTTTCAGATACTATTCATGATTAAAGATACAATTTAAAACTGGTTGTTTGCTAAGTTTTCTGTATTGTGTAGACACAACACTGATTCACCCCTACAGTTATGAAAATCCCTACAACAGGATTTAAATTCTAAATTTCTTTACAAAGTAGACAGACTGCACTGTGACAGGAAGCATGACAGGAGACTTTTGAGAAGATCTGGTGCAATTTAAACTCATAAACTCCTGGATGCTATCAGGTGAAAATATGAAGTTCTCCTGGCGGTTGAATCATCATTCAGCCTACATGCTGACACGCAGCCAGTTCAAAACTCCATTTAGTACTCACACATTTTCACAGTGAGTCCTAATGTTACACCAGCTTTCATACATTCATAATGAACAGAGAAGAGCACAGAGTGAGTCGGCGAGGTTCACGTATTGATCTGTCTAAAGTACGTCTGAGCTGCTTCACAGATGTGGGTTTGTTTTATGATAACAGTTACTCTAATATAGATCCCGTCTATCAATATAGATACATTTGTATGCATGCATGCAAGTGTTTTTGTCTTAAATAATCTGATGTTTACAATTTTAAAATATTTCATTGTTTCTAATTGTGTTTTTGTGTTTCAGGAGCAGGAAATAAAGTATCTTGTTTCTCTTGTCTAGCTTGTCAAGTGTGCATTCTGTTAAAATGAGAAGAAATGTTTAGTAACTAAGGGAGTCCCTTTGTGACATGATGGAGAGTAGCTACTGGGTCACAAACTGAACTAATAAAATTTTCATTCCTGTGCAGCGTGGATCTATTTTAACATCAGCAGCTTCTATTGAACACATCATAAAGGCACCTCAGGAGTGTCAATACTGCTGGCTGAAATCACGAGTCCTGCCCAGACACTGTGAAGTAACGACACTATGAAGTTTGCAGGCAGTGGTGCTGAATAGCGGTGCAACACTGCCCCCTGCTGGATGAAGTGTTTCCATCAGCTCTAGACAAAATACGCAGCTTTGAGCAAAAGAATGGCAGGGCTATAAATACACATGGGGGTAATCAGGGGAATAGGACACAAGAGGGTAACAAGACAAAGCTGAAAGTGTAGCATAATACAATCTAAAATCGTGTTACTCGTTTCTTCTTTTTCTTCTTCTTTTTTCAGCTGCTCTCTTTAGGGGTTGCCACAGCAGATGCAACATCTTCTTCTGTCCTTTTCTTTTCCTCCTGCCAAGTAGCTCCATCTTCAACATCCTTTGTCCAATACATCTGCTGTCTCTTTTTTCCACATGTCCAAACCGTCTCAGTCTTCCCTCTCTAATTCACTCCAAATTGTTACACTTGAGCTGTCCCTGCACTCTGTGTGTTGTGGTCACATCTTCAGCTCTGCCACCTCCTTCTCAGCCTCCTGTCTTTTTGTTAGTGCCACCGTCTTAAAATCATGCACCATCTTGTAAACCTTCTCTTTTACTCTTGCTGCTATTTCTCTGTTACAAATTACTTGTGACTCTAGTCTCCACCTGCTCCATCCTGCCTGCACTCTCTTCTTTACCTCTCCTGTGCTCTGTCATTGCTTTGAATGGTTGAAACCAGGTATTTAAACTCATCCACCTTCACTACCTCTACTCTTCTTTGCTTTTACACCTCCCTCCTACACGTGTATTCAGTCCTGCTTCTACTGACGAGGAAGAGTAAATCATGACCTTACTTCAATGAACAAATAAAATCTGAAAAATTGAATTTTAGATCTTTTCTTTTTGGGACATCAATCAGACCTTGGGTACTTTGATTTGTAGCTGCTTTATCTGCAGCTACATCTTAATCCAAATGTCAGACTCTCACCTTCTTTTTCTGAAGTGCCCAGTCTGTATTTCAGGGAGTGATGTCACTGTCTGCTTTACCCTCAATTCTAAGCCTCAACATAGCGATGAAGGCTGTGAACTAATGGAAATAACTGACGTACGCCAAGGGAAAACTTATTAACTCATTGCATCCTTCTCCCTCCCCGAGCAGGAATAGTTAGAAGGACCCATCTGGAGCTTAATATTGTGCAGGGGTTTGACAGAGAAATAAGAGAATAACATTTCATCATGTCTGAGTGTATCTAACAAGACTTTTGCGAGCTCTGGTCTTGTCGGAGTTTATTCGAGAAAATAAACAGTTCAGCCCCAGATGTCAAGAAACAGAGGGAGCGGCTCATCTGAGTAAACCATGAGATTAATTCACACCCATGATTATTGTTGGGAGGAGAGAGAGATGCTGACTAACATCAACCAGCTCGTAGTGTATCTGTCAGGGTACTTAGAGCGTTTGGTGAACTCATTAGGCAGAGGTACCTAGCATGAATCCAGTGGAAAATGAATATTTTCCAGCCTTTTTCATTTGGGTATTTACTTTAGTAGTTTTCTGCCTTTGGGAATTAAAGCAGAGGACTTGGGCATTATTCATAGAAATGCCATGTGAAAGCACTTTATGCAACTTTACACTAGAGAAAACACTACATTTTGACTTCACTACATTTGGTTTTTACTTTTCAGATTAAGATGTTACATTGAATGCATTAAATTTAATTAAATATACAGTTGTGTGAATAAGTGTTTGCCCCCTTCCTGATTTCCCTTTTTTTTTTGTATGTTTGTCACCCTTAAATGTATCAGATCATCAAACACATTTAAATATTAGACAAAGACAACACAAGTAAACACAAAATGTAGTTTCTAAATGAAGGCAAGTGTTATTAAGGGCAAGTAAAAAACATAAATGACGCCATGCTGTGATTCAAGGAAATTTGCGAACAAATGAGAAACAAAGTAACTGCGATCTCTCAGTCTGAAAGGGTTGTAAAGTCACTTTTAAAGCTGTGAGACTCCAGCAAACCACAGTCAGAGCCTCCCAGGAGTGGCAGGCTGACCAAAATTACACTGAGAGCACAGCAACGACTCATCCAAGAGGTCACAAACGACCCCAGATCAACATTTAAAGGATTGCAGGCCTCACTTGCCTCAGTTATAGTCAGTGTTCATGACTCCACTATGAGAAAGAGACTGGGCAGATTTCCAACGCTGAAGGAAGATAAAGGCTCGTCTCAGTTTTGCTAGAAAACATCTTGATTATCCCTTCAGATGTTTGGGAAAATACTCTGTGGAAGACAAAATTGTAACTTTTTGGAAGGTTTGTGTCCCATTACATCTGGTATAAAACGAACATCATACCAACAGTAAAGTATGGTGGTGTTAGTGTGATGTTCTGGAGCTGTTCTGCTGCCTCAGGACCTGGAAGACTTGCTGTGGTAAATGCAACCATAAATTCTGCTGTCTACCAAAACATCCTGATGGAGAGTGTCCAGCTGTCTGTTCGTGACCTCAAACTGAAGCACACTTGAGTTCTGCAGCAGGACATTGAGTCAAAACACACCAGCAAGTTCACCTCTGAATGGCTTATGAAAATCAAAATGAAAACTTTGACTCGTGGCCTAGTCAAAGTCTTGACCTGAATCCGACTGAGATGCTGTGGCATGACCTTAAAAATGCGGTTAATGCTCGAAAACCCTCTAAAGTGGCTGTATGACCATAACTCTACAAAGACGAGTGGCTCAAAATGCACAGCGCTGAAAAACTCTCACTGCCAGCTATGACAAATGCTTGATTGCAGTTGTTGCTGCTAAGAGTGGCCCAACCAGTCATTAGGTTTAGGGGGCAATCACTTTTTCACGCAGGGCCATGATGGTCTGAATTTTTTCCCCTCTTTATAATAAACATCTTCGTTTTCAAACAGCATTTTGTGTTTACTTGTGTTAAGAATACTAAACCCAAAAAACTTTTATTTTGTATTTTTGACCTTCTTGAAACATCTCACAACCTCATACATTTATTTGCAACTATTAATGAGGGAATAGACTGTATATAAAGTAGTTAAAACAGGTTCCAGATTTTCCATTCATTTATAATTATTACCAGCCCTATTATCTTACACTAGATTACATCCACAGCAGAACGAGGGCTTTTAACACATTTATAAGAGTATATTTTTCAAATCATTCTCATGCATTGCTTTTTTCAAATAGCAGTATCAGGGGTATTTTTACTGTTTTCCATTTGCACTTTGTCTTCAGTGAAGTATTTGAGTTCTTTTCCCTCTTAAAATCAGGCAGGGATGTTATCAGAAAGAGTCTCGACTTTCCTGTTTGGAGTTAACTGTGCAGCTCCAGCCTAATGCCTGATCCACTTTCATTCATGGCCAGAGACATACTTCAGTCTAGTGTGTTTTCAAAAGTCTAAAAATGTATTAATGTCTCGCGTTAGAGCTGTAGACACTAAAACAAAATGCAATAGAACAGTGGCATAAAGGCTGTTTGGGGATTTGTGGTCTGACATCTGTTAGAAGAATTAACTGTCAGCAGTTTAAAAGCTGAAAGTGCAGAACAGACACAGAGTAAACTGTACCGTTCATTGTGTGCGCCTCAGTACACCATGTGCTATTCGGGTTACATTGCCTGGTGTGTTTTTTATTTATTACACAAATACAGCTGTATCGTGTCACGGATGATTCACTTGTCTGTCCAGAATGTCTTAGTAAGGAAATAAAAGCGGCACATGTCAGGCAAACACAGCAGAGTTTTTCCAGTCCGAGTACACCAAGAAGCCGGTGAAGCTGCTGTCTGTCTTGGTGCTGGAGTAAAATCCATTGTACTCTGAGAGAGCCATCTGCACCCACACCTGATCGCCGGGGATGAGGTGAAGCAGGGAGCCGCCTGAAAGAGATGCCGGTTTGGGCCAGTTGCCATAAAACTGAAAATAAGAAGCCACAGCGTGTCCGTTCTTCATCAGGTCGAACTGCAGGCTGGCGCGGTACACCGTGGCGTGGACGGCAAAGTAGTAGACTCCAGGGACTTTGCAGGTGAAGCGTCCCGTCTCTGAGTTGTAGTCGCCCTGTTCATTGATCAGGATGGTGTCAAAGCGGACTGCGTCGCCCACATTCAGGGGCGAGGTTTGGCCCTGAGAGAGTTTGACACTGAAGGCGGATTTAGGAGCCACTGCACACTCGCCCGGCTGCCCCCTTTCCCCCTTTTCTCCAGGGTCACCCCTGTCTCCAGTCAGGCCTCGCACTCCTGTCTCACCTGGAGAGGAGGAGGAGGTGCACAAATATGAGAATCCTGCACCGATTTATCACATGCTCACAAACAAATCCATATAAGTACGTACCTGGGGCCCCTCTCTCCCCTCTCTCCCCTTTTTCCCCAGGAGCAGCATCCCTCCCATCCCTCCCATCTCTCCCTGGCTGACCAGGACTGCCATGAACCCCAGGAGAACCTGGGATACCAGGGTGGCCAGTACACAGACTGGGGGGGATCTTATTGTCCTCTAACTGGTTGGAAAGATGGACTTGTAGGACGAGGAGGGAGGGGAACAGGGACAAGAGTCTGAGTGAGGTCATTGCAGTCTCAAGGCTGAGAGAAAACGAGAAATGAAAAAAAAAAACAGATGAACAAGCACAAACAGATCTGTGGACGAGCAACACTGCATTACAGACAATGGGAAATATTGACCTGGCTAAACAAAAGAAAACCACAACTCCCACTAAAATAAAACAAAACATTATGAAAATAACAGAGGGATGAAGAGCGCATGTAATTTCTGGAAACTGCAGCATACATAAACACCAAATGGGTGATTTACACATGATTTATGCCCTTACAGTAAATATGTATTAGTTTTTTCGTCAGACAGGCTCTGACAGAGACTTACAGAAATCTGTCAAGTAGATTCAAACAGTCTCATCCTCTACGGAGTGGAAGCTCTCGTTTAAAACTCAACCTAACTGATTGATTGACAGTTTTATATCAGGCACAAAACTCAAATAACAACAAAACAAATTGTAAACAGAGTAAAAGTAAAAGACATCAGGTTTCCATGAATATCTCTATAGAACACGTAATTTACATGCTCCAAACTTATTTCACCCTATCTTCTTCAATCACAATATAATGCAATGACCTTGAGTATTATAAACAATAATGCAAAACAGAGGCTTTTGTTAAAAAGTATAAAATTTTGCCACTCACCACCTCACAGTTTGATTTATGGACAACATGTCAGCGTCTTAGATTTAGAGTAAAGATGGTGAGGGCTTCACTGAATTCGCTTCGGGCAGCGCTCCAATCATAAAAATAATCCCTTTGGGATTTGTTGGACCTGATTATCAAACAAACTAAATATCATGTTTGATCAGAAAGTACATTTTTTTGTTCCCATATGTACGACAGAAAACAAAGTCACAGCTGTATAACAAAATATTAAAACACTTAATTGAGCATGTTTATGTATACGGTGCAAAAAAGCCACATGAGCATGCAGGGTGCAGGGAGATCAGACCGGACCAGAGGGAAGTCATTTTAACTCTTTGACTCTTTGCATTTACATAACAGCCTAGTTTACAGATTTACAGCAACGGTCATTTCTAAACAGGTCGTTTGTATGACACAGGCTGCGATATGATGGGCATCATAGACAATTTCCAGCTCAGGAGGTGGAAAAAAACATCTTCAACTACTCGTTTAGCAAAGATTAGTGAGCTCTACAAATCAAAACACTAATATTCTAAACAGATGTTTCATATAAAAGTTTGTTGACACGCTGAATACCAGCTGGCCTACTCAGAAACGACTTACAGTCACACCTAACACTCAAATTCTCTCTTTCTCTCCCTCTGCTTCCTGCCCGTCCCTGAACACAAGCGGCCTCGGCCCTCAGACGACTCTGCCCAGACACTCAGGTTATCAAAGTGCTAATCTCTGCTAACTACTCTGTATAAAATGTGGAATGTTTTTAAAATATATATATTTGTCCTGCAGCACTTCAAAGGCTTTATCTTTCTTTTCCTGCCAGGTTTTCTCTCATCCAGGATCCAATCAAAGAAGAAGAGGAGATAAAAAGCTGCACTGTTGGATCCTCGGCCTGAGAGCAGGAGGAGGAGGAAAGCTAACAGCTGTCTGAAAGCAGGTTTAGTAATGAAAACCTGCAGTTTGTGGTGTGTGACAATAATGAGAAAAGTCGGGTCTTGTTGGTCTCCTAATGGGAAGTTACCTCCACAACAGCTGCAGGAACAGAGAGAAGAGGGCAGAAAGAAGGACGAGGGGGGATAAAAGCAGAAAGTCAAGAGAGAGAAACTGTAAAAAAAAAAAAAAAAAAAAAGGAGGAGGAGGAGGAGGGATACTGAGTTACATGAGTTACATTTCTGCATTCTTGGCAGAAATAGAGAGCAGACATGAGAACAAATACTGGAGAGTCTGAGCAGATGTCTGCAGCCACTCCTCAGTAGCCCTCAGATGATTAGAAACATTTATGGTTTCAATAAAAGCACGAAAAACTCAATCTGCTGTTTATAGGCCACTAATATGTGAACCACAAGGTTCACTGGAGAGGATCGCTCAGTCCTCTGACTTACCATCTTTTCCTTTTTTCATGCAGACACTATCCAAAGCAGCACTGTAACTGCCTTGTTTTTGTACTTTTTTTAAATCCAATCAGCATTTTTTTCCATCCAATCCACTTCACTGCTCTGGAGCTCTGATGGAAACTTAAGTTTTGCTACCTGGGTGGTTCAGATGAACATTTCAGAGCAGTTTAATGGTTTTATTGCAGCACCACAGCCATTCGGTAAAAAGTCTGGCACGTTGCCTTCAGGCCAGCTGGAGTTTGATGATATTATCCACATTTACTGTAACTCAGTATCAGGCTGTTAAAGGCAAAGCTGCCTGCTTTATTATGACTCTCTCGTAGTGGGAAGTACTGTAACTAGGTAGAGACAGTAGACACAAATTCTAGTTATTTAATTTATACTCATTCAGCATGTTGCCATTGTTATTGTCATAGTTTTATTTTTACTGTACTACAGTGTCAGACAGCTTCAGATTCAGTCTGTGATGATTTAAATAAAGCTGAGGCATAAAGAAAACCTCCTTTCTGTGATAATAATCCAGTACTGTAAACACAGCAACATAAAAACTGTGTTATATTCTACTGTGTAGCAGCTGTGTACTTCTTCTTTTGATACTTGAGCATTTTTACTGCGTAATTCTCTCTCATAGTCATAGCTGCGCAGTACACGACGCAATATGTGGAGAAAAAGAGCTTTTTGCTGTGAAATGAAAGCACTGACAAGCAGCTTTCATTGTTTAATTGTAGGAAAGATTCAAAACTTTACCAGATGATGCACTGAAGTCTTGAAGTTCTGCTGCTTCTGATGACGATGATGACGACGACGGTGATGTTCGTATATGTGTGACCAGTGAAAGCTGTTCCTCCTGGTCAGAGAGTCCTGCTGGGAAAAACTGAAAGGAAATGGTAATGAAGCCCAATTAGAAACTGCGGTGGGTGGGTGTGTGTGTGTGTGTGTGAGAGAGAGGAGGAGCCGTGGGTGGAGGAGACATGCAGAGGAAAATATGTGATGTTAGTCCAGCACAAATAAGAGAAAAATGGAGCTGAAAAACAAGTGACAAAACCAGCGTGAGGGGAGTGATAAACGGAGGAGTGTTTAGGATGTTGCATAACAGTGTTGGGGGAAACTCTCCAAGGCAAAACCACAGAAAGTTCAGAGGGGCTGCAGTCAAAAGAGGCAAATGTCCCCAGAATGCATTGCTGCAGCTGAAACTAAGCTGTCCTCAAGCTTCGTTATACAAAAACGCTGCTGCCTACAAAGACAGAGCCTCAAAGAAAGGCAAACACGGACGTGTAATGTGATGCAAGGAAGTCAGATGGGCACACACACATACACGGATTTTCGTCTCCCTCCTGTGTGATTATCTGCTTCCAAGGTGAAGTAATTTTCTCCATCCAGATAGCATCTTCTAATATCAGGCCTCCACTCAAGCAAGACTCTGACAGTAATCCTCTTTTCCCATGTAATCCTTTGCTGGTAGCGTTTAGTTGATAAGGGAAGAGGTCTTAATATGCTTTTGGCAAAAGGAGGTGGAATTTGAGCTGGTTACTTTTTGCAGCTTCCAGAGGGGTAAAAACAACATGTTTCACTGTTTTCATGCAGCACTGACCCCGAAAAGACTCAGCCTGTGCCAGAACTGGACATGGTAGAGTTTGAGATCACAGCACTCTGAATCTATGTGGAGAAAACAGAGTGAAGCCTTTCAGCAACGTGCAGTTAGCTTCCACATCGAGCAAAGTGAATACATAGGTATAAATGGTGTATTTGATCTTTTGGATTTGCAGAGGGATGGTGGTGTCGCTTTGAGGGTCAACATTTTGGTCCACGTGAAATACCTGAAAAACTATTTGATAGAATGCAGTAAAAGTTGCACATAAATTCATTTTCCCCAAAGTAGTTATATACAGTCTCACATGAACAACAACATATGACATATTACAACTTGTCATTATCCATCCATCCATCCTATTCCGCTTATCCAGGGCCAGGTTGCGGGGGCAGCAGCCTAAGCAGAGACACCCAGACCTCTCTCTCCCCACCCACCTATTCCAGCTTGTCTGGGGCAACACCAAACGCGCCTCCGCAAAGCCCTACTTTATCCTGGTGGAGGGGTTTGTGTCTCCCAGAGATCCCAGGGGCTATGTTTTCCGGGGCGCTTCTGGTCCCCCGGAAAACTGGTCCTGGGTCAGGTACCAGACAAAGAGCGATTCAGTAGACTTGGTGTTCTATGAGTAGAACACCAAGGGAACAGTTCACCCTGCCTGAGATAGGGTTACCAGGGCCTCGCCCTGAAGCCAGGCCTGGGGAGGGTGCCCGAGGATGAGTGTCTGGGGGCCGAGCCTTAGTCCATGGGGCCCAGCCGGGCACAGCACGAAAAAGGGACATAGGCCCAACCTCCTGCAGGCCCACCACCCACAGGAGGCACTGTGGGGGTCGGTTGTGTGCTGAGCGGTGGCCAGGCCCTGGTGGGCCGATCCCCGGCTACCAAGTCCAAAACCTGTCATGGTTTCTTTAAAAAAACCAAAGCCAAAATGCGGAAACAATGTGGAAATATCAAACACATCAGATTACAACTAAGAGGGTAAATAGCAGGCTATACAGCTCAGACTCGACAGGGCTCATGTTAAATGTTAAAGTCCTTCGGTTTGCAAAACTACAAACCAAAAGACTTTTGGGACAATGTCCTTTGGACAGAGGAGAGAGTAGTGAAGATGTTTAGCCATAATGCACAACCCTTGAGTTGGAGAAAACCAAACACAGCATATCAGCACAAACACCTGATATGTCAAGCAGTTGGTATGAGGTGTTTGGGGTGGAGGGGAGAGGATTTGGGTTTGAACTCCTCTGTCTGACAGATAAAGCTTGGCTGAAATTAGGTCCTTCACATGATCCCAGCAGCAAATCTACAAGAATCAAGGTGCTGCAAAGTGTTGTGATGGGATCTTAAAAGAGAGCTGTGCTTAAATGAATGTGACAAACCTCAAGAGTGGGCCAAAATTCCTCCACAACTATGTAAGAGACTAATAAAGTCACACAGAAA
Organism: Simochromis diagramma; assembly: GCF_900408965.1. Classification (NCBI taxonomy): domain Eukaryota; kingdom Metazoa; phylum Chordata; class Actinopteri; order Cichliformes; family Cichlidae; genus Simochromis; species Simochromis diagramma. The sequence continues at coordinate 7,797,614 of NW_024387375.1, forward strand.
ATGATTACTTCAAGTTATTACTGCCAAATGTGGTTCTACAAGCTATTGAATCACGGGGTGTACTCAGTATTTCTGCTTCTGCATTTTTGCTAAATAAACAATGACGCCATGTAATATGTCATGTGTTATTGGTCATCTGTTCATTATATTGACCAATCAAAGTGCCTTAAATAAGTCACATTTAGGCATACATTCATACTTTACCCTATATACTTCAAGCCCCTCATTTAACCCTCATCCACAGCCAATTTAGAATCACCAATTAAACCAACATGTTCATCTGTGGACTGTGGGAGGAACCTCACAGTTGGCAGGCTCAGGGAGGACTCCACTCAGAAAGGCCAGGGTTCAAACTTGCTGTGAGGTCACAGCGTTAACCACTATAACACCGTTCCACTTCAACCCTTTGGAAAGTGTACTTTCTTTAAGCCATAACACATTTCCCACAAAAACTAGTGCAAATCAACACAGCAGTAACAAAGAAAAGGACGAATGAAAACAAGTAAAAATGGGATTTGTGTAACTCTGTTTATTTATTATTAACGTATCAATATTTTATTGTTTATTATCATGGTGGTTACCTCTTATTTTAGCACAGAGAAAGCACACCCTCCAAAGCATTTTGCTGTAACAAGCACGAGAACAAAAACACATGGGTCTTTATGGGAAGATGGTGAGGAGGGGTGGTCAGCAGTTCCTTTGAATTTGAGTCACCCTGATGACTCAAATTCAAAGGAACTGCTGAGGAGGAAGAGGAGTTTAAGCGGCTCCTGCGGAGCTGCAACTGAAGTTGGGACATGTATTTAATTAGCAGCGCCAGATTCAGCACATTCTGGGTCTGCTACAGCAATTTCCTGTAAGAATCTATAAACTGCTGCTCGGAGGATTTGCTCCTAATTTGGACCACCTGACAAATGTAGCTTTCAGTGAGTCCTGGTGAAGTTTCAGTAAGAGTGTGAAGGTGTTGGGTAGTTTTAGTTTGGGGTTAAATGTGTCACAGTCACACTGTTTAAAATGACAGATAAATTAAGCAAAAACAAACAAACAAACAAACAACTGGTCAATTATCCAAACATGAGCGCAGCCTCTAATTTTAATGATGTCATTGCAGCTTTTCTTCTTCTTCTTCTTCTTTTTTTTTTTCTAGCTCTAATGCCCATAGCTGAATGAGACAGTGGACTAAAGTAACACCTATAATGTCCATAAGTATTTGAGCAGTGGCACAGTTTTTATATCAGGCAATGGAGATGTGATTGAAGTGCAGACGTCTAAACAATAACTGGACTATTTTTTTTTTTTTTTTTTTTGCCTTTCCCGTTTGGCTCTTTTGCCATCAGAATTATTGTCTAAAGGTGAGGAAAGATGCCCAACGGATTTACTTTACCAAATTGACCATCCCAGCCTTGCCGTAATGCTCTATTTGATTCACCTTTTATTGTTTATTTTATTTATTTTTTATTTTCACTTGCTAGATACGGGACAGACTTGAATGAGAAAAAGAAAAGGGAGAAAGGAAGAGGGGGAAAAACAGCAGAGAAGAGGGACGGGGATAAAGGGCAAAAAAACAAAAACCAACTAAATAAGCAGACAAAAAAATACATATATCAATCACCTGGATCACCTGTTGAGAAAGAAAAAAGAAAACAAGCAGAAGAAAAGGAGAGCAATACAATAAACAACATCACGATGATATATGGGAATATGACTGTAAATACTAAATATTAAACATTATTGTGCAGCACGTAAGAGCGACAGCGCACAGTGTGCTTTGAGGTAGGAGCCAAAAAGGGTGTAGTTTGTGTGTGTGAGCACCCGTGTGTACACCTGTGAGCATGGACGCGCTTGTTTTTAAAAGGTTCCTTCATGTAATGATCTGATAGAGGGTGTGGGGGGGCCACAGCCCCGTCCTCCAGGGCATGAAGCAGGTATGGAGGAGATCAAGACTCCAGACATCCAGAGGCCCTCAGAACACAAGAGACCAAGGAAGACCAACAGAGGGGCAGCTGCACCACTATCCCAGAAAGAGCTGAGGAGAGTCCCAGATGAGGGCTCACTCAGCAGCCGCGGAGCAGAAGCCAGGGGGGTTGCAGTGACGCGCCCGTGAGCTCCGCCGGCAGCCAGCTGTGCCAGAGTGACCGGGCCCCAGGCCGAGAGCCCGAGGGCACCCCTGGACTATTGACTGAGGACCTGTTTCATGGCTTCCTTGTTGTTTCAGGACAAATTAAGCAGATGATGAGACAAAGTCCAAATGTTCACTGGAACTCTCAATATGAGGTTCAAAGGGACACACACAAAATAAACCATCTCGAGCAGAGATGTCAAACTCTTGTGTGACTCTTTGGGCTTAAATTAAGAAAAGGTGTTTCAATTGAAGAAAAGTTTCAGCAGCTCGTTGCCCAGACTGCCTTGTAATTCTAAAACAAAAGATTTTTTATTAATATAAAGCTAAAAGAAAAAACAAAACACCCTGAAATTTCTATAGTAATGGCCAAGATACATACCTGAAGTTGCTCTCCGATCCATTTATCAGAGTATGAATGTGTATGTTAGAAAAAAGTGCTTGTATGACTTGGTGAATGGGGCGCGTTGTACAGAGTGCTAAGATAGAGTAGAATAGCTCAAAATAAGAATCAATCCATTTACTTCAAATTTTATGAGCCTTGGGAGACTTTGCCCTGGAATTCTGGCCCCTGTATGCTTGACACTCCTGCATTAGAGGGCTGAGAAACCCTTTGGGAATGCCCAAATTAACAATCTGGTTCATCCTTACATGAATACACTGATGAGCTCAAAGTGGAAGATCACAAATTCACTCTGAGTTTGAGGTCAAAATAGATGCTCGTTACCCTTTTTTGTAAACAGCAGTTATACCAATGAAGCATTTGCTGTGGTTCAAAGCAGATTCTCAAAGTTACATTGGAGTAAACTGAATCACTTTGGGATTACTGATCTGTGGGTGGACTTTTTAAAAAGTCTGCTCTGAAAAATGAGGTACCTCACAGAAGGTACAAAATTATTCAAGCTTGATGTTCACTGTAGGAGAATAAAGTAGTATTAGTCATTCAGCACTTTTGTATTGACACCCCTCAAACAAACTGAAACAAACACTATTTAATCAGACTATTACATCAAGTCAGTTAAATTTCTGGAATATTGATTTGGTCAGTTAAATAGCAGTGGAGGTTATTAATCAGTTTCAGCTGCTTTGGTGTCAATGGAATTAACAACAGGTGCACTAGAGAGGCAGCAATGAGACAACCCCCAAAACAGGAATGATTTTCCAGCTGGAGGCCACTGACATTTTTCATGATTGTCCTTTTACTACTTTTGTATTTGGCTAGAGTCACTGTGACTAGTAGTAGCATGAGGGGATACATGGACCCTACAGAAGTTGCACGGGTAGCCCTCAAGGATGGCATATCAATATGTGCCTTTGCCAATAGGCTGTGTCTCCCAGTCTCAGAAGCATGAGGGAGATTACAGGAAACAGAGAGTTACTCTAGGAGAGATGGCCAGGGCCATAGAAGGCCTTCAACCCATCAGTTGGACCAGTATCTGCTCCTTTGCAGGAGGAACCAGATGAGCACTGCCAGAGTGCCTTCAACAAGCCACTGGTGTGAACATCTGACCGAACAATCAGAATTGGACTTCATGTGACCTGAGAGCCTCTAGTGCAGCCTGTGCTCACACAGGCACTGTTGCCTGGCTGCCATTTGCCATTGAATACCAGAATTAGCAAGCCAATCATTAGCACCCTGTGCTTTACACAGAGCAGATTCAATCTGTGCTCATGGGACAGCAAGGGTCTGAAGAAGCTGTGGAGAATATTAAGTTGCCTGTACCATCGTTCAGCACTATCAGTTTGGTGGTGCTGAACATGACGGTCCGGGTAGGCATATCAATGCAACGACACACAGACTTCTACAGGCAATAGCATCCTGACTGCCATTAGATATCAGGATGAAATCTTTGAAATCACAACTATGCCCACCACCATGTGGCGAGAGTATGCAGTCAATCCATGGAAAATCAAGGAATTGATACCATTGAGTGACTTAATCCATCACAACACCTTTGGGACATTGTTTCAGTCTCAGAATTCCAGGACCTCAGTGATGTCGTCTCATTAGGAGCATGCCCTGATGTTGTCAGGCATGCATAAAAGCGCACTGGGGTCATACAAAATACTGATTAGCATTTTGAGTTGCTGCAATTAAATCTCAGCAGAATGAACAAAATCCCTTTGATTATCGGGGTGTTTGATTTCAGCCCTCTGTGGACTGATCATTTTCATTTCCATCAAACAATGTGGCGTCCTTTTTGTTCCTAACACATTACCCAGTCCATATCAGCGCAAAGACCTGATCTTTCCCCCATTGAGATCTGAAAAGTGTATATAAAAGCCAGAGTGTGCAATCCTTTACAAATCACATTTGAGTAAATGAGGCGAGAGACAGGGGAGTAAAGGAGACATGTTTATTATTTAAACTATCACTTAAATAAAAAAGTGCATAGAAAATAAACATGATTAGAAACTTTTCTTTTTACACTTATGTACAACTTTGTTTCCAAATTATACATTCAACCAAGTAGTTTGTGGTTTATTTTCACGGTGGTGGTTTTCCTTCATTTCGTTGATGTGTACAAAGAAAGATCGCCTGTTTTATGGGAGAAAATATGACTGCTGTGAATACCGTTATTACAGAGAGCGGGAAGAAAATGATAAGACAACGGCAGATAATCAAGGCGAAACAAACTAGCCCTGTTCGTGATCCCTCTTTTCCACGTCCTACTGCGACACCGCAACCCACCCTAGGCTGATAACGTCTATACATGAGAAACAATCAGAAAAATTACAAATACAGGTTTAAGTACTTGTCTGACCTCTCCAAAACCTTGATTTGTAAAAGAACAATTCAGGGTGGATGTTGCACGAAATAAATAAATTAAATGTTTTCAACATCAGCATTATGACTTTCTACAAAAACAGTACATGATAAGTACAACCAAAAGCTTCATAGGAGAGAGAGATAAAGAGGTGGTCAGGGAGACGAGAGAGGTTTCCAACGTGAAAAAAAAACCTGATCAAAAAAAAACAAAACAAACAAAAACAAATAAATTAAAACAAAAAAAAAAATTAAAAGAAAAACGCCATTTTGGTGGTATCTTTAAAATCCTGGTAAGCCTCCACAAACCCATCTCCTAATTTTTACCGCATCAAGTAAGCAGTCTAAAGAGTCCCTGTTAAAACATTAAAAAAACTAAATTAAAAAAATAATAAAAGAAAATTAAAAAAGAAAAAACATTCACTACAACAACCAGAAAAAATGGATGACCTCAAGAAGTTCACAACCACATTAATACAGTTACATTTCTCATCACATTAAAAAAAAACAACAAAAAACAAACAAACAAGAAACTACCCCACCCCCCAAAAAAAGTTCCTTTCCAGAAATAAAACAAAAAGAACTGCAACGCTCCCTGCTGCTGCGGAGGAGCGCTCACAGGCACAGCAAAACTGGTACTGGATATCAATATACAAAAGAGTGATGCACGTTAGTTTCAGCGGATAGTACTGTAACACAAAACCATTATAGAGTACATTGAAACATTGCTATTAACCATTATAAATCTGCTGTTTTTGCTACTGTAACTAAGTTTGTCTGTCCATTCCATATATTGTATAGATACTAAAGTACAAGAAATTACTATGCATGTTTCCGTATAATATTGTTAAGTATTTATACTATAATTACAGATAATGACGTAGAAGTGCCACTGGTGTGGCGTGGTAAAATGAAGACCAAAGAAACAGCAGACAGCTTCCTTATTTGTATCGATGCCGTTTTAAAAACGGTGAAATAAATGACTTGTCGTCAATAAACACACTCTGACCCTGAAAAAAGCAGAAGTGGCTCTCGTGAAGAGAGAGTCGTAGACAGAGCCCTTGGCGCCGGCCGACGCTAGCGTGAACTGTTTGAGCTAACCTGTTGTCCTACAGACAGAAAACACTGCCCGCTGTTTTACGCCTCAATGTTAATCCCAGTGCTGAAATGAAACTGCTCCCTGGCTTTGAGGTCGTATCGACATGTCTTCCACATCTACCAGGGGTTGCTGACACGACAACTTAACAAAAAAAACCAAACAAAAACCAAACAAACAAAAAAAAAGCAACAAAAAAACCCCTAAACGAATATAGCTGACAAAGCATCAACATCCACCCACGTTGGGTGATGTGGAGGAAGAATATACATTCATCGTTGACCTTTAGCAGCAGAACCCAGCGAGCCCGGTTGTCAGTGTAGGACTGCGTACGCCCGGCTGGCCCGCCGGCGGAGGCGTCGGGGCTCTCGGTGGGAAAGGCGCAGCCGAGGTTTGTACACGCCACACCGTCAGGAAGGAGAGGGCTGCTGGTGTGGTCCCTGCCTTCACTTTGTTGAAGTAAAACAATAAAAAATTTAAATAAAAACAGAGTCAAGTGCACTTTGCTAGAGCCTCAAACACCACTGTCGGAGTCATCAACACCAATCCATAAATTTGAAATATCAGGGCCTGTTGCACAAACTCAGAGACGGTCTGTGCTTCTGGTTTCAGTATTGGGAGCTTTTCCTACGCCTGTTCAGTGCCTGTGTCACAGCTAAAGTGCAACCCATTTTAGCTTCACTTTTACAAAACCAAATGAGAGGGTGGTTGAGGGGCGAGCCGCTAACAACCTTAAAAGGCGACAATGAAGTCACGATGACGAATTCCTTAAAAGGGACAAACGGAGCAATCAGCTTCAGTTGCTCAGTGGAACCAGTCACTCTCTGTTTAAATACTCTGTTTAGGACGTGAAGGCTTTTAAGAGTGAAGAGGCATTTACGAACTGAGGTGAACCACGAGGAGACTGGATGAAGGTATAAGAACGATCTCAGATTGCTGGTGAGCATTGAAGAGCAGTCACCACAACACCATGCTTCTTTTAATGTATACAATGGCTCTAGTCGGATATGATGAGTGCTATAAGTAGCATTAAAATAAAGGCACCTCTTCATTATAGCCAAAGTCTTTGCAAGGACATAACGCCTTAAACTGACGGGAATCTTTGTGGGGTTGTTACATGTAAATATTTCATATATTGCCAATCGGCTGCAAGCCTATCGACCCTTGGCTCATTAGTGACCGAACCACTTTGATAGAATCGCCTCCATGAGGGCTCTATCCTCGGTTTGATGTGGTGTGGAGACAATAAGGCTGGAGAGAGGAGAAGTCGGCTATGGATCAACAATCTAAACTCTCTCTCTCAAGTGCATAATAGTAGTTCACATGACTGCCATACTGTCAGCTAGGACTGGAACAATTAAAATAATAATAATAATAATAATAATAACAACAACAACAAAATAATAAAAAAATGTCAGCTCTGACCAAACGGCCCAGGATAGATAAAAGAGCTACTGGTGGACTGAACTTAAATGGGGACCAAGCCATAGATAGACCAGCATCAGTCTTTGGAATCAAAGAAAACATTCAGGGTACGAATTTTAAAAAGAAAACAAAAACAATTATTTAAAAAAAAAAAAAAAACTCTGGAAGGCAGCGGGATACAAAACATAGAGACCAAGTATTAGTGTTTGTAAACCCCTATTTTCTACAAAAATGGCAATAAAATAAATACAATTTTTTAAAAATATAAATACCATCATTAAGTGCTATTCACTAGTGAGTGCTTTTAAGGTTTTTTTTGTAGAAAAATATACATTATTTACATTTTTTTTTTAAAAGCAAGCATGATATTTCCCTGTCCATAATAAAAAGACAAAGAGACAAGACTTTAGAAGACTTAATACAAATAAAAAAGAAATAATTTTTTTCCTCTTTTCTATCAGTATGTTTATCACAACAGGCCAAGAAGAAAACAAGCCGAGTGAAAAATTCAATTCAAGGGCGCAAAAGTTTGGTTCTCTTTGCTGCTGTAATTTGGAAAGTGACTCAAAAGTCCAAGCTTATACGATTACCCGAACGAGTTTGATAACAACAACAGCATGCACAAACTTGCAGACGTCTCTGCGTCTGGAAAACAGGCCCCAATCCCACAAAAATAAAGAAAAATCAATTATAAATACGTCTACTCAAGCACATCAGTAGGTTTCTCTGGTCCCTCGGCTGTCAGTCCACCAGAATCTCTAGCTGCCTCGCTCTCTCAGGCCAGAGGCTTCATCTCACTTTCATGTAGCTACCAAGCTGTCAGACTGAAAGTCAATTTTAAGATGGTATCAACCTCAGATATCATCCTTTACACAAACTGACAAAAACAAATCTTTTTCTCCCTTCTTTGTTTTTTCCTCTCTTCCTTCCTGTGGCGACTGCTCCCCCTAGTGTTTCAACCTGTACGGCTCTGATCAGGCTGCCATACACGAGCAGCTCCTATTTACAGTGTTAAATGTACACACCTACACACTTTTTTTTCCTTCTTCTTCTTTGGGAAAACAAAAAGTCAGATTAGGGGAAGGTTCCAGTAAAAACACAACAATTCTGAAGGCATCGGGGCACATTCAGACGGGGAGATGTGCATCAATAACAGCTGACACTTAGATCAACATGAAAAATAAAAGAATTTCTAACAATTTTCTAATTTTTACCTTTAGTAAAAGTCCCTTCAACAAATTGCACTTTGGTGTAAAATTGAACCAAGTTCTTTGATTTTTTTTTTCCTTCTGTGTTCACATCTGAGCACAAGTAGACCAAAACATTTAGAAAATTAAGGAGGATGGGCCAATGCATAAAAACAAAAATATAAATAAATTGTGAAGGGGGAACTTTCTGACATGACTTTCTGACTCACCTCTGAGTGCCAAATGAAAGCGAGACATAAGGAGGCACAATATGTTGGTATTTCTACAAATGGCCCGTCCTCCCAAAAAATGGCCCTTCCTGCATATACAGTGCAACCGACAGCTGCTGAGCCTGCTGTGCTCAAAACCATCAGCGGAGGGCGCCGATGGAGCTCCTGGCCTGCTCGCAGCTGTGGTCCATCATAGACCGGACGCATGAAATCGCCACAAACCCGCGTGCTGCGGGTCATTGTGGTGCTTTTGCTCAACAGTCCTCGTTAAGGTCCTTCAGGTACGGGCATCAGTTGAGGAACTTGCGACACTTCTTTGCGCCGCAGTTGCACGGCAGCTTGTTGCTGGCGTCTTCGATGGGGAACTTGTAGTCATAGGTGAGCTCTTCCCCGCAGTAGATGCGGCGCGAGGCGAAGATGACGATGTGCTTCTGGCTGTCCACGGTGATCACCCGGGAGTAGCAGTTGGGCTCGCAGGAGTGGTTGATGAAGCGGGCAGCGTTGCCGTGCACCGTGGCATCCACCACCTCGTAGTCATCGATGCGAAACATGTAGCAGCCAATGCCCTTTGAGGAGAGAGAGGACAGTTTGTATAAATAATCGAGTTAAGCAAATGACGAAATCATCGGAAATCGTTCAAGTCCTCACCTTCCCATCGTAGTATTTCTCCCGTTTGTCAGTGAGCACAGACCGAATGACGTTCCCCGAGTATTCGATGACCATTTCTCCTGCTTCGATGGTTTTCTTGCAGAAGAGGCCGCGGCCATGGATAGGAGACCTGACGGGAGGATCATAACAGTGGACAGCTCTCAAAATTAAACAGGCAGCTATCTGTTATTTATCTGAGCACTGAAAAACAGCTGATAATAATAAAAATGATGACACAGATTTAACACCACTGATCTAACCTGTAGACTCCCACAGTCTCCTTCGAGATGGCCTTGAGCTGTTTGAATCTCACAGCAAGTGGAAGCTCCATGGAGGCACGTCTGCGAAGGGAAAGAATTATGAATGTAATATTACATTTCTTTCTTTCTTTTTATAAATAAAGCATAATCATTATTACAAAAAATGAGTTTTTATTCACCTGGCAGTCCTGAGCTGCACTTCATCATCATCGTCTTCCTGCGGCCTATACTCTGGAGGTTGGCGATGTTTTGAGGCCAAGAAATTGAACATGTCGAATACTGACCTCCTGGTGGAACAAACAAGAATCTCAATAAGCAAAGCAGCATCCCTGGAAACAGTTATCTGTACGGTTTATTAACAGTGTGCATTATATAAAGTGCCATTTCTGCTCCGACTGACTTCTGGTTTCCTGACACATGCTCTACAATTTCATGGTCAGAAGGTGTGTGTGTGTGTGTGTGTGTACCATACTGACCTGTGGTGGACTTCTGCACGAGCCGAGCCGTGGGGGTTGATGGGAGGTTCGTCAGTTTCCTCCGGTTTGTGGAAGCGGAAGCGATAGCTTCGACAGTGCCTTGTGCCGTACAGCTGCTCCAACAGGAAGACTACAGCCTCATGGACGACCCCGAGCATCCTCAGTCCGTTCACACCTGGAAGGAACGGAGAAACACCTTCATCATGAGGGTTTATTCAAGTATATATGTAAAGTACCTCTAGTTATTATTTCTACGCTTTTAAAATTACACCTCACCTTCAAAGGAGAGCTTTTTGAGTCGTGCACTGGAGCGAGCTTCCTGCACTTTATCGGTGAGGGATTTCCAGGCCTCTGTAGGGGAACAGTCGGTATTTTATGCCCAGTGTGTGGTTTCGTTTTTGCAGACTTGATTAAAACATTTTTATTTTTTATCACAAAAGCAATTTAAATTTGAATTCGTTTTGCCAAAGCAGGCGCTACAATCAGTTGTTTTCTTTTACCTTCAATACTCTCACAGCGGATGTGGAACCCGTCCTCACTGCAGATTTCAAAGATGATACCCTTTTTGGGTTTACTGTCTAAACCGTTATCCCTGCTGTTGCCATCCTGGTCGGGCGGTGAGGTCACAGGAAGAGAGCCTGCTCCTCCAGCTGCATGAGGTTTGTCTTTTCCCACCACTTTCCCTGGTAAAACGTGTCCTTCGGATGTCTTCTTTTTACCAAGTACACTAGAAAAGATGCGAACCAAACATTAAAGCTATACCGTATGACGATTTTGAAAACAGGTGATTAATACTGATGCTTCATACCTCTTGTTGGTCGTCTTTTCCGGTGGCTTTCCTGTGTCCACTGGCTCAGAGGAGATCGGCTCTTTGGAGCTGGTTGGGGAGAGGATGGGAAAGGTTGGAGTGTTTTTGCATTTTACTGAACAAAAGTGGTTTGCTTGAACAGCTGTTACGTGGTTAAGTCAAACAGTATAGCTATGATAAATAGAGCAACCATCATCAATAAAGAAGTTCAGTCCAGTTGACATATTTAACTTCTGTGTCTGAAGACACACTGAAAACTATTCTGTGCAAAAAAACAAACACACAAAGCCCACGTTCATTTAGGTGAGACATCTGAAGAACACAACATACTTTAACCATTCGTTCCACGAAGAAATGAATCCCAAACTTAGACATTTTTTCAAATATTCTGAACACAGTCAAAATTGAAATTTCTTCCCATTATTACGGTACGTGAAAGTAACATAAAAACGATTTCTTGGCTACAAGTCACAGGTCTGTTAGTGTCTCACCTTGGGTTAGAGGATGGGTGCTGTCCTGCAGGGTTGCTGAAATGTTCCTCAGGCAGAGAGGCCTTAAGCTTCTTCCCGCTGCTTACATCTAGACTCTGCCTGCTCCTCTTCCCTTTCTGTTTGCCTTTCTCTGCTCCTGAAACTGCAGCTGCTGCTGACACTACTGTGGAGGTAGGTGGCATATGCTCTGTTAACTTGGAAATAGGAGTTGTTCTACTGCTCTGGGAGTGCATGGATGTCCGTGTTTGCGTGAACACTCCAACAACACGTCCCTTGGTGGGACTTAGAGGGGTGGATGGAGCAGGAGCTAAAGTAACAGTGCTGTTTCCACATGAGTCCACAAGCTGGGGTCTGTTAACGGGTTGAGACTGATGTTGTAAGTGAACACTGCTGGCGTCTGTCTCTCCTTGCTGGTTGACAGCCATGCTGATAGTCTGTTGGGAGGGCAGGACGCAGATGCTGCTAGCTATTGATGTCTGAACAGGGGAGCTTAGCTGTGACATCAGAGGAGCTCCTCCTGCTGACTGAAGGACCACAGACTGATCTGACAGGCCCAGGGCGTGTGGACTTGCTTTAAAAAGGAGGTTGCTAATCTGCCCTGTGATCTCAGTTGAGCTGAGAACAGGGGTGGAGAGTGATACTGATCCTGGGGCAAGAAGTCCAGCTGCGCCACTAGGGGGAACAGACACAACATTTAACACTGACTGGCTGGGGTTCAAGCCAGAGACTGAGCAAGGTAGGAGATGAGCAGAGGAATCGTGGCTCAGGATACCAGGCTGGGCAGTACCAGAAAGCCTCTGCTGAAGGAGAGTAGTGGGATCTAAGTACATCACCCCGCCGGATTTTGGTCTCTTGATTATATTGGGCATCTTGCGTTGAGAAGTGGAGAGAGTGCTTAACTCAACTAGGCCACCAGGTTGACCGGGGATGCTTGCAGTAATCTGAGGGGAAGACAGGTTGATGAGGGTCATATTGGGAGGGCCTACTTCAGATGGGGCCAGAGTGGGCTGGTTACGGGAGCGCCCTGACTTTTTGCTTTTTCTTGGCAGAAGACGAGAAATGGGCCTCTTCTTGCCATGAGCAGAGGCAAGTACAGTCGGGGAAGAGGTGAGAGAGGACGGACTCGACACTATGGCAACACTGGGACCCAACTCGTGTGGTCGACCGGCCTCCGAGACCAGAATCTGGGACTGGTCGTGGGACTGAGACGGCAAACCAATGAGAAGTCCTGAGGTGGTGCTAGGGATTCCTGTCTGAAAGCCTGTCTGTGTGGGTCCTGTGAAGGTGTGAATCTGAGAGGGGTGAGGCATGGTACCCAGAACTTTGCCCCCAGCAGGAAATATTGATTGGGTTGAAGACAAGCCAGTATTTAACCCCGTGGTAAGTGTCATGGAGCTTAGCACTGCAGGCGAGCTAGAATCCATCACTCCTGTTGCACTAATCTTTTGGGTGACACCATTAGGGACAGTCTGGAGGACATAGAAAGGCTGGAATTGTTGATTGACTAAAATAAGCTTATCAGGACCTGGTTTGATGACTGCTGGGCTGGACACTTGAGCCTGGGAAGGTCCTGGGCCTGGTGCTGGACTGGCGCTGCCTGCAGCTGCTGCCGCTGAAGTCGGGAGGTATTTCTGACCCTGAAGAGGCAGCGAGGGTGAACTTGGCAAGCCGGGAGTACCAGAACTCCTCGGAATATCCTGGTTAGCTGGTGCCTCAACTACCTGGCCAATAGCAGGGCTAGGAATAAACTGCTCAGGAGTCATATGACCTTCTGAGACCTGCGTATCCCTGTTTGCCAACGACGTACCATCGTGCTGATTCTCTGATGGTGACACGCCTGGCCCCGCTCTCTTTTTGTCCCCACTCTTTTCCCCGCTGATGGTCTCTGTGTCCGAGTTCAAGCCCAGCATGGTGCGGTCTGAGGTATTTGAGATGAGACTCCCAGCGCTGTGGTTCTGACTGGTGCTGACAGTCGGGCTGCGTGTGGTCAGGACAGAGAGGTCAGACGGCAGCTCCAAAGGAAGATACGGCTCCTCCACAGATATTGAGCTATTGACACTACTCTCTACGACCCCTCCGCTTTCCGCACTGGGCAGCGGCTCGGAGAAGTCATCAAACAGAATGTCTTTACGTCTGTTGACATCCACTCCAACATAGCTCTCATCCAGCAGCAGCTCAGAAGAAGATGGCTCAGACTGCTGACCCAGAGCTGGCAATGACATAGAGGGGGTGTTCAGGACAAACTCCATAATATCTGATGGCAAAATGTTCCCACAGTCATCACTGTTGTTGTTGTCAGAGTCGGATTTAAGCAGGTCTGTGCTGAGGGACAGCTGGGCCTCGAGAGGATCCTGACCCTGACTCTGCGGCTGGGACTTGACCCCACCTCCGAGTGGAAGACAATTTTCCTTCTGGTTTTTTCTGCCTTCTCGGGTGTTTCCACTAACTGCTCCGCCACTGCTGTCGGCCTCTTTGCTTGACTCGTGGGAGTCGGCCTTCTCAGTGTGTCTCTCTCTGCCTCTCCTCTTGGGAGTGCTTTTATGTGTGGTGGAAGAGGACGTGGCTGTAGTGGTTGTGGTGCTGGTGGTGCAGATGCTGGTATCACTCTCCGACCCATCATCGACGCCATCAAGCTGGCCGATACGCTGCTTGCCCAAGGTCCTGTTAGGCACAGCAAAGCACACATCAGATTATCAGTCAAGGAGATATTTCAGATAATTCACTTCATAAAATATGTGTCTACTTACAAAGCGCTCAGCATGTCCTCTTCAGCTTTTTGCTGAGCCCTTCGTTGCTGCTGCTCCTCGTCCTTTAGAAAACGCTGAAGCTGGGATCCCCTTCCCAGACACTGGTCTAATCCTTCTATAGATGGCAGGCCCTCACCAGGGTTAATTATTGTTCGAGTGAAGTTGTAGTAATAAGGATCCTTACCCCTATGTTTCATTCCACTGTCTTCATCCTCTCCACTGTCTCCAGATGAAGATGTGGTGCTCATATCGTCCGCTCCATCGACCTGCCCCTCAGCTGACTTCTTGCGGCCACCCGTCCTCCTCTTAACCACAGTCCCGGCTCCGTCACCGCTGCCATAAAAAGGAAGGTCTTCCTCACCATACGAGCGAACCCCATAGAAAGGCGTGAGGCCGAAAAACATGTTGGAGCGTGCGCGTGCGCTGCGTCGAGGGTAACGCCGCTTGGCTGACCCTGATCCGTCACTGTCATCTTCGTGATGTTTATCCTCCATACCCCTGTCATGGTCATCTTCGGGGCCAACGCCCTCATCCTCAGTGCCTTGCACGTGGAGACCGCGGTGGTCTCTGAGCTCTCCGCGTGGGCGCTCTTTATGCAGTTCCTCTTCCTCTGTGTGAGTCTGGGTGTCAGATTCAGAGCTGTCACTGCTGCTGGCAGAGGAGAAAAGAACAGTACATGCGGAGCGATGACCCCCCTGGCCAGCAGGAGAGACTATGGGCGCAGTGGTCGTGGGGCAGGAGGACGAAGAAATACTAGTAACGGTGGTGGTCCCATTAGGGTCACTCTTAATATCAGTCTTTAGTGGAGCTGTAGCTGGGGGTTTAATTGATCGCTTTTTCTCTCTGGAGGACAATGAAAGCTGGTTAGTTGCTTGCTTGCTGTGAGACTGTGAAGAGGTCTTCATAGTCTGGTGCAAGTTGTCCAGGCTGGAACTGTTCTTCCTCTCTGGACAGGAGTAACTGTCTCTGTTCTTTGAGGATGACCTGTCCCCACCCTGGGTGTCGTGCTTCTCTCCCTGAGCCTTCCCATGGCCTTTGGTGCTGTTTCCTAGCATTGGAGCTTTGCTTTTGCTGCTGTTGTGAGAAGTAGGGTTGGTAGCGTGCGTGTTGGAGCTGCCGGCAGCTTTAGCATTATTGTTGAGAAGGGGAATCTTGTTGCTGATGTTGACGTTTTGAAAGGTCTTCTCTCTGTCACGGTCTTTGGACACATCTCTGCTGCCTGCTGTTTTAACTTTGGGGTGTTTATCTTTGGCAGCTGAGGCTGCAGCTGGAGAGGCCAGGTGCACGGAGCCTCGTTTAACAGCATCATCCTCCGCTGACGTCCTCGAAGGCCACAGAGGCTTTGCGGTCGCTGCCGTGCCTGAACCTGACGAGTACTCGTTTGATTTCCGTGTACTGGACTTCTGAAATGGAGGTTGCGGGGAGCCGGATTTTCCAACAACACAGTCCTTATGGAGTGATGATGATATTAAATTTCCAGTGCTGCTACTACTCTCCTTCCCTGAGCTGGGCTTGTCCTTGTTCTGGTTATTGTTGGATGCTGGGCTGGACCTCTGACGAGGCAACAAACTGAGGCTTGCCGAAACATCCTGATCTTTGCTTCCATGTTTCCCTTGCTTGTCTGTCTGCTTGGTGCTGCCACTTCTCTGCTGGCTTGTGTGAACAGCAGTGCCAACGGGAGGGGAAGACTGGCCAGAGCCTGCAGGTCCCAGTCTTGGGTTCTTACTCTCTCCTCCAGAGTGTTTAGACTGGCTGTTTGCGTTACTGTCCTTCCCTGAGCCAGAGTCTTTGTTTCTCTCTGTGCTTCTATAACTGGAATCTCTCGACGGAGGTCTGCCCTTGTCAGCATCTCTGCTGGATGATCTGTCTTTACCTTGGCCTGAGTCTTTTCCTGTTTCCCTGCTATATGGTCTATACTTTTCAGAGTCCCGTAGTCCTGTATCTCTATTCAGTGACCTACCTTTGTCCATATCCTTATAGCTGGGATCTCTAGAGGATGACTTACTTTTGTCAGTTTCTCTAATGCTTGATTCTCTGCTCGCCTGTTTTCCCTTCTCAGTGTCTCTGTTTGTTTGTCTCCCCTTTTCGAAATCTCTTAAATGATCTCTACTGATCGGTCTGCCTCTGTCAAAGTCTTTCAGACCAGAGTCTTTACTCAGCGGCCTCCTCTTTTCTGGCTCTTTGGTTGACATTTGGTTCCGGTCAGAGTCTTTCTGCCCAGGTTCTCTGGATGATCTACTCTTGTCAGAATCCTTAGAGTCGCGCTCTCGACTCGGGAGTCTCCCCTTGTCTGCCTCTCTCGTCGCTTGGTCTCGGGAAGGTTGCTGTTTGTTTCTGTCCGAGGAGAAGTGTCGACCTCTTTCTTCGTCTTTTTGAAGTGGGCTCCTTGCTGAGTCTTTGCTGAAGTGTTTGGACTTTTCGGGGTCCCTGGCGGGGGAGGGAATGAGTGGAGGGGGTGAGGTCAGGGGTCGTGACAAAATGTGAGATGTGGCGGTGATTCCTCTCTGTCTGTTAAGGTGCTGGGGCGGAGGGGAGAGGGAAGGCGAGCTGTGACGACGTGAATCAATATTCCGCGTACCGGGATTCACCAGGGAGTCTCCCACTGTCACAATCTCGTGACTTTGGGGTTGTGAAGAACCTCCTAAAATAAAAGAAAAGAACTGTTAAATTCAGACTAATTAAGCCAAATAATCAGTTTGAAATCAAAGTTTTAAGTGAAAAAAAGGCTGCACATTTGTACCTGGAGATGGCATGGGACGAGGACCTATTGACCGTTGACAAGGGGGGTAGCTGGGATGTCGGTTCCTGGTGTAAACTCTGAGCTTGGGGGTGTTGGCAGGGGAAAGTGTGTCAGAGCGCCTTGGTGATTCAAATGGATCAGGAAAGTCTAGAAGTGAAAAAGAAAGAGAAACGCATTAGCACATTATAGCTCTGAATATGCTTCTCACTGTAACACACACATTTCTGAACTATGTTACCTGTTAAGGAAGGTGGGCTGTGTGCTATTGTGCGATTCTCCTCAGGAGCCATCATGTTCTTTAGATCAGAATCTGCCACTGGAGGGTGACAAACTAGGATCCTGCAGGTATACACGCAGCGTTTTCGTGCATCTAAAGTACTCCAGTACACCCTCGAACACCTGCAAAGACAATTTATTTAGTTGAGCAAAGATGGCAGCTTCCTTCGCCAATCAGCAATTTAACTGCACAGAGCAAAATAACACTGACTTTTAAAACAGCAAAAAGATTTTAAGATAAAGGTTAAAAGCAACAACAAAACTCACTGGTATCCCACAGGAAAGAGTTTCCGTTTGCAGTCTGAGAGTTCAGTTAGTGTTCCCAAACAATCAATTGCCATCGAACCTGAAATGATTATATTTAAATCAGCGGTCAGCAGAGCAGGAACTGCGAAAGGTCAGGGAAATGTCACAAAAGAATGTACCAGCAATCAACCTACCAATCATCATGTGGACATTTTCAGGCTCCAGTCCTGCCAGCCACTTCCTCCTGAGATTAATGCCCTCCATGTCCACCAGGATCCTGCGGGTCACCTCAAACCCAGACACCACCTTAAGAAAAAGTACATAAATAGAAAAGGTAAAGAGAGAACTGAGAATCTAAAGTCAAAGCCCTGGCATCGCATGGTTTATCCACGCAAAACACCTAAGTGTGCTTTTAGTGATATATAATGAGATTTCCTTACTTCTCCTTTGATGAGGTCCCTGTGCTTTGGACAGTAGACTTTTTTATCTTCCAGGAAGCTGCAGTGGCACTGGCGGGCACACATGAAGTGGTAGTTACTGGTGCAAGAGGTAAGGCAGCAGCTAACGGTGGCTCCTGGCTTTTGACACTTCTCACACCGCTAAAAGAAAGTACAAATTGTAAGCGTCCAATAAAGGTGCACTGAAAAAGAGTGGAAGATTATAAGGAACTAAGTGTTCTGGTTTACCAGCTGTTTTCCCCTGAGAACAGCCATATGAACATTTTTCAAAGATCCGTCATCATCCTCGAAGACCTCTGCGGACCACAGAGCACAATTCACATGGGACCACTCATTCTGACCGATGTACAGCAGCCTGCCTCCCTCCTAAAACAAAGAAAAGAGTGAAAAGTAAGAAAGACTCAACCTTGCGGTCTGCGTCCTGAATTTTGCTGCTACCGGTAAGGCACTCACATTGGTGTTCTCGTCTCCATACTTCAGGCACAGGACGCACTGCCTGTTATCTGTGACGCCTGGTGGAGGAGGGAGCTCTGGGCTGTCCTCGCGATCTGGAGAGAAAGCAAGAATTCAAACGCAGCTTGAATCTATATGAAAACCAGTCGACAAAGCAGCGTGCAAAACAGCACGCACGCAGGCATTAGTAACATATTTGTAGTCCGCCTTACCAGGCGAGAGTAGGGGCGGTGGGAGTATAGAGGGAAGTAGCGGAGGAGAGGAGGCCGGAGAATCAGGTTCGCCGGGGGTCTTGGGCTGGGGAGCAGGGATGATCTTCTTCATGAAGTGTGGGTGTTCAGCACGGGAAAGCTCCTGTCTCTCCTGCCACTGGGCGTAGTTGTGGTCTAGGGACGGCGGCAGCACAGCGTTGGGGAGGAGCCCACTGCTGTGGAACAACAACAGAGACGGGCACCATTACCTGGCAACCTATCAGCAATGAAACTGATTGGGGGGGAAAAAAGCACATTTATTTTTGTTTTGTTGCAAATGACCCCATGTCACATAAGCAACTGATGACAAAATATGATCACGATTTGTTACGTGGGTTTAACCCCCACCCAGTAAAGATATAGCAGATGATGTGGACAAATAATGTCGGGTTTTTCAATAAATAAATGTAAACCATCTGCTTCATTGAATCAACACAAGTTATCAGCAAACGGTGAGAAAAAGCCTTTTATTCCCGTTCATGTGTTCTTTCTGATTCATTAGTTGACTGCCACATTTAGAATAGGTCATTGCCGTTGGAATATATTGTGTGACAAGTAATATCTATTCCTATGGTACAGATGATATGATGGAGCTGTTTTTTTAAGATACTAAAAAAATAAATAAAGTCTGAGCAGCAAGTGAGCAGTGACACCCATGTTAAATAACCACATTCGAGGAGTTCTGCCAAGTCAAGAAAGCCTGGGTAATTGGTGTGATGTAAAGTCTCACACTTAATAAGCCAGCAGAGGCTTCTAAAAGCAAATCCACCCAGCAATGGCCACAGGATACAGAAGAATCATTGGTTTCCTTGACTGGAGCACTGATAAATAACACAATGAACTAAACTGACAAGCAAACCGCAATTAGACCACAAGTATTTATCAGCGAGTCTTCAATTGAAATATGACACTGTTACGGTTTCCCCCTCAAACAATGCCCGAAGGCAAAGCAGAAGAAATAGTCTGAGAAAGCAGAGCGACTGAGCAAGTTGGTGAATGGATATGTGTCAGAAAAACTCCAACATGCAGAGCAGTAAATTTCCATCAACTGTCTATTTAAAGACTGAAAAGTTAGGGGGGGAAAGTCAACTTATAGCTATTCCCTCTAAAAATGTCAATGTTCTTCTCTCTGTACACATGAGGACAAAGTATTTAAATTAAAAGCAGGGGATTTTAAACACAGCATTTCCAAATGCACTAGTTTTCTTCAGAAAAAACACAATACTAGAATAATTTCAGGGAAAAAAATAATTACCAGGTTCAGTATTATTAGCCCAAACCACAAACCACTGCTGTAAAGTGATGGGATTTAACTTTGCAATGCTCAAAGCTTGTAAAATCAAGTTTAAACTCAGGGTCATCTTCCAAATAACACACAATATAAAAACATCAGCAAGGGTTTGAGCTGTAACTTGAGAAAACATCATGTCAAAAACTAAAGAAATCAGTTTAGACTTCAGAAAAAGAACTGTTGATGCTCACAAAGCAGGAAACAGATATATAAAGTCACCACAGTGTTTCCAAGTGTCATGAACAGGAGTGAGAGGTATCATCAAGAAATTCAAGGAGAGCCAAACAGAACAGATCCAGCCTGGCAGATGTAGGAAGCAAAAGATTTCAGACTACAAAAAGACTGCAGGTCTGCAAATTTGCAGACCAAAAACCCCCTCAAATTCTGCATAAAGAGACACCTTTGCACCAGACTGAAGTATATTAAGAAATCCTTTGGTAGGATGAGAGTAAACTAGAGCACTTTGGCCACAAAGACGATGATTATATTAGGAGAAAGAAGCGAGAGGCGTACAACCCAAAGAAAACGGTGGAGTGAAGCACGGTGGTGGGAGTATGATGCTGTGGGGATGTTTCAGTGCATCTGGAACTGGGAGAATCTCGTCAAGGTGAAGTAATCATGATGAAAGAAGGATATGTGAAGATTTTGATAGAAAACCCAACGCAGTCACCAAAAAACCCCAAAAACCTGGGTCTGGGTTGTTGCTCTGTCTTCGACCGATGACCCAAAACATCCATCCCTCTTGGTGAACGACCTCCAGAAGACCAAAGTGAATGTTACTAACTGGGCTGCTTTCAGGCCAAAGTGACTGACTATTGACTATTAGCATCGTGGGAGCAAATAATTCTGACCCTGATAATTTTTGGTTTCTGTGAAATAATTTTGTTCCTGTGTGGAAAATAAAAGTAGGATGTTTGGAAGTGCTGTGTTTCAAAATTCCATTAAAAATGATTACAAGGGGAAAAATAATCCTGCCCTTATCTATTAATAATATGAGTTCTTCAGTACAATAACAATAATATTAATTCTTAGTACAAAGGCATGACATGACATGCTCATATGTCATGTGACTGGAAATAACTACAGTTTATCTCTGTGATCCTGTCTTCTTCTGTCTTTAAAAACAGCACCAGGTATTGTATAGTATTGTATATAGTATAGCCTGGGACCTTTAACAGCCACTGCCAGAAGGAAATGTTGTATCAGCGATATTCTCCACTCAATCATCAGTTGATCAAGTTGTTAAAAAAGTCTGGATTGAAGTGTTTTAGCTCCCTTTGTTTGAAAACAACAAAACGATTTCTTTTACCAATCAACGAGACACACGGACTATCACATGACACCGTGATCTCAGCCCTTGGTTTGCATTTCCATTAAATATCTCGGTGGATGTTTGTACAGCGAACCCACACGTTTTATTCTTTTCAGTTCACAGCGTTCTGGTTCCCTCCTATATACAGATGATGATACGGTGCCTCCCAAAGAAACCACATCTTGCTCCTCATTTCAATAATTACAGACCAGCAGCTCTTGAAAACTGCAGTTCTCTGAGGTTTTTGGACAGGCTCGCTTTACACGAGTATTAAAGTGAAATCTTCTTCTCTGTAATTACAAACATAACTTGCGATACAAGTTTAGAAAATAGTGGCAAATAAAACACTTCACACAGTATATTAAGACTGAAAGCACTGCCTTCTGGGTGGCATTGCTTAGCTACTGAATTTCAGATTTTGCTCATATTAGTCTGAGCTCATTTTAACTTCATTTTAGCAAATCTTTTGTTGGTTATTTTAAATGCATTTAAATAATTATCAAGAACCAGAAACACTTCTGAGTGCCAATACGAGCCACTCGGAACAGGTAGTGAACACTCTCGTATGAGCTCTTGCATTTGCTAAGGTATAACGACAGACACTCACTTGGCAGAGACTTTTTGGCTTTCCCAGAATCTGGACTCTTTCACTTTGAACCATGGAAAGGTTCGGTCCATTTGCTGAAACAGAGAATGAATTCCATTAACGTTACACATCAGCCTACTCAAGCACTTGTGCAGACCTGCATTTGGAAGCGATCGTGAATGCCGTTGGCGCAGCTTTAACTCGATTAGGACAATTAACCTGTAACTGATGAAGGAAGAAGAAAACGCTTCTCACAATGTCTACGTAAACGTGTGTTTCGCTGTTGTCATTTAACCTCATTTATGCTTGCTGTGTTTCCAGCCGTGTCGTGAGACTTGAGCTGATCTGAGCTTCTTACCCGGATGAAAAAGGACTTGACCATGCTGTTGGCTTTCCTGCTCTCAGGTTGGCCTCCGTCACTGTTGATGGCTGTCTGAATGATTCGCACGATGTCATCGCTAAACTCCAGCTGAGAGAGAAATGATGAACACAAATGGCACACAATTAAGCTAATGAACATTGGTGGAAAGGACATTATCTCAGCCATCTGTGTTAATTTCCCATTACACAGCACAGGTCTGACCAGGGAGTCAAGATGTGGCTACACATACCAGATTAAAATCAAATATCAAACATGCTCTAAGGCTGTGATTTAAAAAGAAAAAAAAAGTACAAACTATTTCGAGAGAGCTTGTGAGCTTTGTCATATGTTTAGAGAAAAAATATCTGTGGTTAGCCTGCACAGATCCTCGACTACGTGTTCTCTAGTTACAGAGACTGATGAATTGCTTTTCATTAAAATGCAGCAGACAACACACTTGTCATTCCAGTTTGTCAGCACGGCAGAGATACCGGAAAACAAATGGGCCCCCCAAAAAAGAAAAAAAAGAAAGAAAGAATGCACACTTACCAATGAATTGTACCGGCCTTGATCCATCTTTTTCTCAACAGACTCCAAATCTGGAGGGGAGTCGCTGGGAGGTGTGGGGGTTACTTCTGTCAGGACTGGAGGATCTGGGCCCTCGGGGGAACGACGGGATGGAAGACTCTCCTCCGTCTCTGGATTCAGCTCTGGTGGCTTCACCGCCTGCTCCAAAACCACAGAGTATAGCTCTGACTGATGTGGTAAAATAAGCTCAGGCTGTTTCTGGTCAGAATGTGCCTTTATCTATCAATATCCATCATAGCACCACGTGGTAAAAAAGTAAAACTCACAAAACTATAAAGTAATAAAGTAAAATAAAATCAGTGTTTCCCACACACAGACTTTTCTTAGGTGGCCATCAAGGTATATAAATACCTGCCTAAGTTTATTTGGTAACACAAATGTTTTTCAAATGAAATTTCCACATGTTTAAGAGAGTTTAGCTGCGACTAACCAGAAAGGCCCTTATTAAATTTACTTGGCAGTTCTCGACTTCACAGAGGCGACCTCAAATTTATTTCTCACAAAGAAACTGGAAAATGAAAAATGTGCAGAGGAAATCCTTAAAAATGGCAGTCTGCAGAACCTAAATCTGTGGGAAACACACTGCAAATAATGCTATAATATAAAAATCTGATCAGTGAAATGTTTGCAATATGGCAAAGACTCACATCGATTTGCAGGCGTGTATCTTACCTGTCTGTACCGTAGCAGGTGTGTGGATGTGCGTGAGTTGAGCAGTGCAGTGAGGACGTTGCGAATGCAGCCCTGAAGTTCCCTTTCCAACGCCGCCCTCCACTCGGGCGGGTGTCGTTCGGTACATTTGGTACATGTGTAGGCAACGCTCTCTGGCTTTGACAGCAGTTCATACATTTCATCTGCGACACAGCGAAACAGCAGGTCATTAGGTTTATTGTTTTTCTGCATGTCATCAGCGTGACAGCGCTCAGAGGGCGGCCTGTCAGTCATCTGCTCAGACACTGACGAAGCACACAAGCTGCTACAAACTGATGAAGAACATACTGCCAATGTATTACTCGCTATGCAGCTTCTCACCTGTGAGATTCTCACACTTTGCATGAACCCAATGGTTGCAGCGGCCACACAGCATCATTTTGCTGTCATAATCATCATCGTCATAGCACTTATCACACAGTGGGCAGAAGTTCCCTGAGAGAAGAGATTAAAATTCATCAAGACCAATAAAATACTGCTTACATTCAAATGTTGTTGTATTTTTTTTTTTTTTATTGCTGGTGATACTGATCAGTCATCTACTGAGCTACCTGCTCACCTTTAGCAAAAAGTTTGGCACAATCGTGACACATGGAGAAATCATGTGACCACCGGGCATCCCAGGACTTCCCAGGTTTCGTGGTGCCGCAGCTCTTACAGCGCACACACTTGGTGCAAACCTGAAAATAAGAGGCACATAAACAACATCGTTACTACACGGTAGAAACTCGTAAGCATTCGTTTAAGGAGTAGAAAGTGTGTGAAAGTGACGCTGTAACAGGAGCAAAACGTTTTCCTAGACGCTGGCTGTGCGAGGTCGCATCCATGTAAGTAGCACAATCTTGAGAAGAAGGAAACGTGTGAACTTGGGAGAGAAATGTGCGAGCATAATGCTATAGTTTGGTCATGCAGTCGTGCAACTGTGTTACATAAAGGTGAGAAAATGGTGAGGGTGTTTAAGAGAGGAGGAGGAGGAGGAGGAGTGTGTGTGCATACCCAGATTCTCTTCTTCTTGGTGGGTCTGGTTGGGTAGTTGGGACCCAGGCACTCTGGGTGATAGCTGTTGTGGCACTTGTCGCACTCTAGCAGCTGCTGCTGCAGGGAGAGAAGTAGAAAAAGTGACAAGATGTTATTTGTATATCGAGTTAGGCAGCAGTAACATTTTCATCCCTAACAAATAGTTCTGCTCCCTGCAAATCAGCAACAAAGGCTTTGACCCATAATTGCAGTACTCGCCTTTACCACCAAGTGTCACGCTGAAATAAATGAATGGTAGATACAGCCATGCAGTATTTTTTAAAAGATGAACGGTGCTTCTTTTACACAGACGTCTTGCTCTAGTGCTCCCTCCAGTTTATAGCAGGGCACATTCATAGCGTGTGTAACGGATGGATAAACATCATTAACTAAGGCATTATGATGCAGCTTTAATGTGAGCTGTATAGTGCTCTTGTCGACAGCTGCTTAAGAGTTTTTCTTGTTTTTTCTTTGAATAAACACAGTTATCCCATTTAAAGTTTTTCCAATATACAGTTAATGTGCTGCAGGACATTTTCATCACTGAGCTAGCAGGGATCCTAACCCAAAATGCGAATGACAAACATTTATTAATAATGATCAACAAGCTAGGCTGGAGGCTGCAGTTTGGGGAGGGCCTTACTGAGGATCAGCAGCAGCACCTGGGCCTGCAGGATAGCCCCTGACACCTCTGAGAGAGGCTAACAGAGATAAAGGGGAGTGATGGTGGAGCATTTATAGACGTAAGAGCGGGAGGAGAGTGTTTGAGATGTTCCTGAAGCTCCTAAAATTTAGATAAATTATCAACAATTACAAGTTGCAAATAGTCAAAGTTTTATGATCATCCAGCACTTGATGTGCTATTTCTTCAGCGGCCTGATTTGCCCGTAACTTCGCCAGGAGCTGAGATTTAAGTTAAGCCACACTCAGTGGTGGAATCAGAATGCCAGAGACCTCCTCCTTAGAGGCAGCTCCTTGGTCAGAGACGAAAGCCAGTCAAAATAACGATTTACTTTACGCTCGCGGGCGGAGATTTATTTAAAGATCTAGCTCCAAAGAATCTTTTTCTTTAGCCTTACCTTCTGCTTTCCCCACTAAATGAGCAGTAACCAACAATTTCACATATCTTGCTAACATGTACGGCTGTTTGACTGCCTTTCTTCCACCTGATGTGTTCATTCATATTTCTAAACCCACAACCATACAAGGCTCACACCATGCACATTTTACACATGGCTTCAGTTAAATGATAAAAACATGGCAGGAATCCAAGAAGCTGATTAAGTGCTGTCTGCTGGCTAGACTAGCAAGCATCTTTCTAGGGAAGATTCTCCAGTCTTCACACACTGTCAGTCTGAACCAAGCTTCCGTGAGCGGCTTTAAAATGTACAGAACTGTATCGAATGGCTTACTTTAGTTTTCTGGTGCTGGCGCCCACAGGCCTGGCAGTATCGGCATCGTCGACAACACCAGTTCTCAAACTGCTCCTGGAGAGGGCGCTCCGATTCCCCCAGGCAAAAGAGATGGAACGGTTCACAGCATACCTGGCAGAAGACAAACTACATGCAGAGAGAGAGAGAGAGGAAGACGTGTTTGAATATAAGCTCAGCTTCTGCGTGGATGAAAGGAAGCTCAAAGGGGGGAGGGAAAAAAAGAAAATCAAGATGATTTTTACCTCCGCATTTCCACTGCTTGCACACAAAAAGCAGAGCACCCTGGGTGTGATAGGCACAGAGGTGAGCAGGCTGAGGCCACCAGCCTCCCACACCTTCTCCACATCATGGTTCCTTTTGAAATCCACTCTGATACGATGCACTCCGTCGCAGGGTGCTCTAGAATTCACCTGGCCCCTAGTCGAGGGAGTGCTCTGCGAGTTTAAAGTACTGCTGCTCGGGGGTTTAGTGGTCAGAGGCTTCACAAGAGGGGGCGACCAAAAAAACAAAAACAGTGTTTAACAAATGCTTAGGGCAAAAGTTTTGATGGACATCTTATACAAGTAAAACTTTATTACCTTGTCTTTTGGTTTGTGTTTAGTAGAAAGGGGAACAGAGCGAGAAGTTGGCTTCTTTAACTGTTTTGATTCAGCTATTAAAAAAAAGAAGAAAAAAGCGATGATATTAAAATAAGAACAAGGTAAAAAAAAAAAATGCCGTTTATTGGGAAAAGGTATGGCTATTTACTTACCTGTATCTGAAACTACTGTAGCTGAGCTCTGCTGTTGCACTGAATGCTGCTGCTGCAGCGGCTGTGTTTTTTTCTTGGGTTCATTTGGCGAAATCTTGGGTGAAGCATCCTTTTTTGAACATGCCTGACTGGTAAGTGTCCGTTGCTGCTGCTGTTGTGATGACGGCTGAGACTGCGTAGACTGAGAGGGGGAATTTTGTGCAGAAGATGACGATGAAGAGGAGGAAGAGGAGGAGGAGGAAGAAGAAGATGATGAGGATGAAGAAGAAGACGATGAAGTGGAAGAAGATGACGTGGAGGTGGAAGCTGGTACAGGTTGCTGTGGCTTGTGCCCCTTTTTACCGGGGGCACCGCTTGGGACCGTGAGCTGCTTGGGTTCTGACGTCGGGGCGGGAGACTGAGCCTGGGCTGTGGATGCGGCGGAGGCCTGAGGGGGATCGGCCGGGGCAGGGGAGGATGCGAGGGATGGCGATGATTGCTTGGATAATGGCTGTCTTGACTTCTCCTCTCCCTGCCTTAGAGGAGGAGGAGGGCTCTTTTTACGGGGAGGTTCCTCTTTTGCTGGAGCAGGAATGGGTTTGGGGCCAGAGTCTGAGTTTGGTCCTTTCACCGGATTGAGGCTCTCTTTCTTTTCCGGTGGCCTCTTTTTCTTGTCCTTCTTGCCTTTACCTTGCTTTTGAAGAATCTTTGAGGGCATCCACTGTAAGTTCTGACACTTTCTCATCCTGAAAAGGAGATTCACAAAATTTTAGCTTCCATCCTGCCTTTAATTCCCACCACAATGACGATGTCTTTGATGCATCTATACTTCTACCATCAACTGTTCGTGCTGGATGTTGATCTAATGAATCTTGTTAGTTACAGAAAAGTTACAGAAAAGGAGGAAGAAGAAGACATTTTAAGACCAACTCTGACTCTATAAGTGTATTGTCTAAGCTTTGAAAACAAACCAAAAAGATATATTCACTGGCAAATACTTCCCACTTCATCAGCATAATGAACGAGCTGGATACAGTAACAGCCCATTATATTTTGTCACATAGCATAGTTACATTTCCAAGAACGTGCATGTCAAGCTGCTGACTTCAAGTCAGGAATAATACTCACTTGCAGCATTGCTTTTTAATGTTTCGCCCTCCAAACTTAGGCTTATCCAGACAGTTGGTACATTCACCGCAGTCTTCTGGAACCTGGCAGCCTGAGCACTGGCCACAGCGCCGCGACCGTCGGCCCTTTTTAGGAGGAGCTTCTTGAACGGCCTTTTGCCGGGTCTCCCGTGGCTTTATGGGAGGGGACTGAGGCTCTGCCTCTTCTGAGCCCGCAACTGAAGACTTGTCTGTAAAAAAAATCCAAAAAAGGAGGATTTCATTATTACTGACACACAGTTTAACACAGAGAGAGTCATAAAATAGCACTATTAAGAAGAAATTCTGGCTTATTTTAAAATAAATCAATAACAACTTATTTTTTAGCCACTTTTTATTTAACCTAATTCCCGACCATCACTATTAGGTCATCTCGCCTCAAAAGTTCGCATGTAACAACATGACATGAGACCAGTCAAAATAACAGGGACAGGGCAGCCAAACGCTTCTCACTCCATCACCACTCCACTGTGTACTTGTGTGCCCATCAATGATTGAATTTCTCTTCTCCTGTGATTAGCCTGTCATCATTGTGTGCTCCAAACTGTTTCAGGACTTGCACAAATGTTGTGTCATGAATAAAAAACCATTTAGCTCACGCTGCTCTGCAATATTAGAAGTGTACACATGTCACAGTCCCAATTAAGAACCCGCCCAGAATAGCCAAGTCTTGCACAAGCTGAACTATTCTCTGTACCTTTTTTTAAAAATTAAAACGGTTAAAGATTACCATGAAGTTTACCATTTAAAACAACTAAGCAATAATATCATCCACACCAAAGAGTGTTGATTTTTGCACTTTATAGACAATTCAGTAAACTTCAAGTATGCAGGTGTGTCTCACCATCATTCCCCATGGAAGATAGGATCTTCTCTCTCTCCTCCCAGGGCAAGGCACTAAGTGTGGGCATGTCATCAGGGAACACCGCCCGGTTACGGCCAAGAGCCACAGCTGCACGACGGCATACATGCTTGATGCGCGGTCCACGGACTGATGCCTCCGACGAATCACTCTCTTGACCCTGCAGACCACCGCAAAAAGTGCATCGAATACTCATAAAGAGCATCATGATAACAAATATGCAAGACAATCCTACAAATGCACAAACTTGCAATGCAAAAAGACAGCATGTTCAGCTTATTGTTAGATGTTAGTTACGTTAGATGTGAACAATCTGACCAGTGTGCAGGTGAAGATTAAGAAGATGTGGAAACAAGGCGTGTCCTTAAAAACCCAATTTACATATTAACAGCAAAAAATAAAAACAGATGAAGGTTCTGCATAAAGGACTTTCATAAGCGAAGCTACTGCTGTTTTGTGCATAATGCATTAAGCGAGGAGAATTCCCCTTAAGTAACACCCTCCGTGGGACTTTCCTCCTATCAAGTTTCAGTCTGAGTACAAACTCAGGTTTCTATTTATAGCAAACATTCATAGCATTATGTCAAACTCATTTGCTTGTGACTATACGATTTAAATGAGAAAACCAGACAGTCTTTTTGTTGAGACTCTATGAAGGCGACGCATGAACATGAAACTGACCTGGACCTTTGCCTGATCTGTAGGTTTTAGCTTGTTCTTCTTTATCTCAAAGAGCTGGGCTTTGGCCTTCTTCAGTAGTCCAACTACCCGCTTGTCAGTCACAGGGTGTTTCTCTGAATTTGATAAAATTTTTCCAATAGAGGAAACAGGAAGCTGTTGTCTGCTGGGATGCACTGGGAGGCTTGGTGTATTTTGGCTGGGAGTACTTCTTTTCTCTTTCTCTTTTTCCCCATCCTCCATCTCTGCTCCCTTCTCAGAGGGCCTGCCTTTCTTAGGCAGACGTCCTTTAGTAAAGGACACAGGACCAGTGGAAGGTGGCACATCTGAGGAAGCGGTGTCAGAAACCGTGTCAGCTGATGTTGATTTCTTTCTCCCCGGAGCCTTTTTTGGAGCAAGACCATCAGAGTCCCTCCCATCTACAGTAAACAGACTAGAAGGTGCATTAGGGGAGCCATCTGGCGTAGAAACCCGACTTCTTTTCTCCAAATCCTTCTTCCCTTCTCTCTTATTCTCCTTCTCCTTCTCACGATTTTTCTCAGAATCTCTCTCTTTTTCCTTCTGAGCAGGTTCCTGGGGAGTGGACAAACATTTTTCTTTACCTCCCTTCCCAGCTCCTCGCCCTGTGTCTTGGCCACTGGGAGGAAAGAGAGGGAAAAGTGGGGAAGAACCGGATGATGCAGCTGACATGGGAGGTGGGTTTCCAGTGGCCCCTCTTCGATTATCGGGTGTTCCTTGTGAGGCCAGTATACCGTGTGATACCGTGGAGAAAGTGTTGAACGGAGCAGAAGTTAAGGCACTAGTGGCTAGTGGGCTTGCAGACACCCCTGGCAAAGAGCTGGGGTTACTACTGGAGGCAGAGCCTGGCAGCACAGATATCTCTGAGGCCCCTTTCCCCATGGACATCTGGCCTCCTATTTGGCTGCTGCGTCTGGTCATTGAGTGGGATGGAGACCGTGGATGGCCACGCAGTGTTCCCGGAACCGGCCGTCTCCTACGCCGCTGGGTTCTGGTGGAGCTGGGTGGCGTCTGGTGTGGGGAGATTGATCCAGGGCTGCTCCCCGAAGATGACTGCAGGGTAACTGACTCAAATATCCGAGAGTGAGCCTCACTGGGTGTAAAGCGTGGAGCACGAAGCAACGGGCTGCGCTTTTGAAGTGGTGAGTCAAAGCGGGATGATGGGGGGTGCTGGTGGTGAGCGTGGGGATGAAGAGGGGCAAACAGACGAGTCCCACTTCCCGCTCCGGTGACCGGTGCTGGAAATGCAACCGGAGCAGCTCCCCCTGCCCCACCAACACCCAGCCCGACGTCTTCAGGTGTGAGAGGTGGAGGACGGAAGTTGTCAAATACCGGCTTGCGTATAAGGCCCTCCTTGGCATATTTAGCAGAGGAAAAGTACTGCTGTTTCGGGTGGGACAGGGATGTCCATCGGAAGGTGGGCTCTCTCAGAATTGAGCGACTTCTTTTGTCTGACAAGCTGGGCAGCACTGATGGTCCAGGGAGGAATGGCGGGATGGGGTGAGGCATCCAAGACGACTGGGGGTGGTGTTCACTAATAGCAGCTGTACCAGTGGAGGTTGACTGGGGAGGCTGTGGAGGGGTGAGGAGAGGGGGAGGTGAAGAAGACGAAGAAGCTGTGGATGAAGCTTGCTGGGAATTTACAAGTGCAGAGGAGGACATCAGCACTCCTGTTGGTGGGCTGATGATTGGCTTTTTCATCCCAGTGGTGAGCGTCTCTCTTCCCCTCTGTTTCTGACCCCCCTGGCTGACCCCCTGCCGTCTCCGGCCTCGTTGATTCCTCTCTGCCAGCACATGCTCTGCCTCCGGTTCAGAGGGAGGAGATGCAGGCTGTGAGGTGTGTAGCAGGTTGGCCTCCCTCTCTCCCTGTGAGGACGGAGAATGATCCTCTGGCTCTGACAAAGCCTGCGTGGCCTCCGAAGCCTGGGAGTTGCACGATGAGTCATCCAAGCTCGGGCTGCTGGACCTGGAAGACTCTGCAGAAGAGAGTTGTGAGGAATGCTGTGACACAGCACTTGAGCCGCAAGATGGCGCGCTACTGCTGAATCTCCCATTGGCTGTGTTGCTGTTGCTGCTATTCAGAAGACCGGCAGCTGTTGATGGAACAGAGGGAACAGGGGCAGGAGATGAAGGAGGCGGGAGAGAGTCAGTCGGGGCAGTGGTACCAGCGCTAGTAACAGCAGATGTAGAGGAGACAAGCACAGGAGAAGGGGATGAGGAAATGGTGCAGGCAGGTTGGGCAGAAGTGGAGACAGATGAAGGGGCTGTGTCTAAGCGGGGTATCTTTGTATGGGGTGCTGGGGTTCCAAAACTCCCCTCATCTTCAATGAAGCGCTTGGGTGTTTTGATGATGCGAAGGGAGACGGTGCTGACCACGGGCATGATGAACTGCCTGATGTTCTTCAGCGGGGTCTTCCTGATGCCAGCTTCAATGGCTCCTCCCCCACTACCCCCAATGGCTACAGCTTCTTTCTCCAGTCGCTTCTGTGCTCCTTTCTTAGCACGTTCCAGCAGCTGTTTGGCGATGGTAGCATCAGGGCGCTTACACGGGGGGACGATTCTGACCGGCTTTCTGTGCCGAGGGCTTTTTCTGAGGCCCACCGCTCTGCCTGGCTTGGAGGGAAGTGGGGAGGCAGGTGGATTGGAAGAGTCTTGGTCCCCAGTGCCATCCACACTCCTTAGCATGGGCTGCTGAGGTGTGTGTGGTTCTGCGGCCCCACCTCTGATCCTGAACGTTTTATGTTTCCCTTCCCCACATTCAATGGAGGTAGACAGCTGGGCAGCAGCAGCAGCTGCTGCTTCAGCTTTGAGCCTCTCAGCTGATGGTGGTCGCCCACGTCTGCGTCGGGGAACACCGGGCAAAGTCTTGAGGCGTGACTTCAGAGGGGTGAGCTTGGTCTCTGTCAGCCTCTTCAGGTTGGTAACTTTGGATTCACCCCGTCCACCTTTGGAAAACCTCGCCTCAGTATCATGTGGCTGAGTAGAGCCCACTGCCACCTTCTTGCCACCCTTTCTGTCCTTGTCCTCCTCTGTGTCCAGCTCAAACCCAACCTGCCTGGTGTCCTCCCCTGCTGCATGGCTTCCCGTAGTCCAAGCTTTCTTGCTACTTGAAGAAGGGGGTCGGCCTCTTCTCTTTTCTCCGGTCCCAGGTGGCCTCCCAGGTAGCCTTTTCACCCTTTCAGCTGGTCTTTCAGGTCCCTCAGGTTTGTCCTGTGTTGGGGAGGGAAAGGATGATGGGGAAGATAGACTTGCAGCAATTTTCTGGGCGGACAG
Organism: Simochromis diagramma; assembly: GCF_900408965.1. Classification (NCBI taxonomy): domain Eukaryota; kingdom Metazoa; phylum Chordata; class Actinopteri; order Cichliformes; family Cichlidae; genus Simochromis; species Simochromis diagramma. The sequence continues at coordinate 7,830,318 of NW_024387375.1, forward strand.
GACCCGTGGCGGGCGCCCTCTTGGCTTCTTCTCCTGTATAGGTGGTCCTGCTGATAAAACCAGAAAAACAAATAAATAACCAGGCACAAACAGCAACACCTATAGAAAAATTGTACAGGTAGAGTCATCTCAAACTGACTATAAAGTCCCTGGTAGCCAAGACGAGTTAAAATTTTACCTGAGGAAGTTGTTGAAGGGCTCTGTACTCGCTTCTGTTCAACAACCGGTCCAAATCCTTCAAATGCTTCTTCCTACAACACAAGAAAGGGAAAAAGATGAGTTGCCTGTGATCACACCATTTTGTAATGCTAAAATACAGGAACAGACCATATTTAGAGCATTAATCATAGTACATAACAGTGAGATGGCCTAGATGAGCAACACTTGAGTCATTATTGAATAATAATAATAATAATGGAATGCATTTATACAACGCTTTTCGGGACCCCTCACTCTCACATTCATACACTGGTGAAGGCAAGCTACAGTTGTAGCCACAGCTGCCCTGGGGCAGACTGACAGAGGCGAGGCTGCCATATCGCGCCATCGGCCCTCTGGCCATCACCAGTAGGCGGTAGGTGAAGTGTCTTGCCCAAGGACACAACGACCGAGACTGTCCGAACCGGGGCTCGAACCGGCAACCTTCCGATTACAAAATGAACACACAACTCTTGAGCCACGATCGCCCGAAGACAGACTACTCTAGCTTACTCTGGTGCTCTCACATTTTTCTGGTTTTTGGAATAGCATGCCTAACGTTTGAGAAGACTCAAACCACCACAGACGTCTAAATCTTACTGGGTGACTAACACATAGCAATGTACTCCTGCTCCTTGAGTTACAGCACTTACACAGGCAGACAGAGCAAAGAGGCACAAAAGACAATGAGGCCTGAAATGCAGAGCAAATACACATTAGTGGCATCTTTTCAACAAGAGGAGCAAAAATGTAAAGTGTGGCTTTAAGGCTGAGCCAGAGCAGTCTGAGCTTTGGATTCACTTAGATACATCTGTGCCTTTAGCTGAATTCAGACACTGAATCATGGTCACATGTTAAAAAATATATCAGTTAAGGCAATTTTAGCATGAAACTTTGCTATGTTTCACCATAAAATATTTCATCCACGGTTAATAACTGCCAAATGATGTGACTTTAATTACTCGGTAATATTGAATTAATTTCAATATTTTGGGAAATTATGTAAGCTCCACTCTGGCATAGTAAATGTATCCTTCCTCTCATGTCTCAATGTACCCTTGAGAAGTGCAACAGAAAAGAAAAAATCCCTCAGTGATGATTAGCATCTTTGGGCTCCTCTGTGTGCTACTACTTCTTACAATCAATGTGCTTAAGAGTGGAGGTGAGTGTGTCATTTCGTCATGTTTATTTATAGCAGCACGTGGGGATGCAATAAAGGTCTCGCTGGCCCAGTTTGTAGAGCAGCTGCGATCTAAGTGTAAGTGCAAAATTACATGCAAACTGCTTTGCACCATTTAAGAGTTACACACGCTGCATGTGGCTGAGACGCACGACAAACTGTAGGATCTAATTAGAAAGCATAAGAAGCATTAATGTGTGCTCAAATGCCGGTTTTCAGCTGTTCCACATATAAACAAACAACAATAACAGACATCAATACTGCTGTTTTTCCTGGCCTGCAGTATTTATCTAAGCATCCCACTCTGCTCATGGTGCATTCAAGCTTTTTTTTTCCTCCCCTTTTTTATGCTTCGCTCTTTTTGTATTTCACCCTCTTCTCACAGTAATTGTAGCATCCTCCTCTCTGAGCAAGCTGGTGCTCTGGGTTTGTGTCTGTTGCAGAGCGGAGCGGGGGGGGGGGAGTACCGATGGACAGCACTGAGTCGCTGTGATAATGTGAGCAGTCAATGACATTACAGCATACTTTGCCAGAGGCAAGTGCGTAGAGCAGGCTGCACGGACACATGTACCTGCACTCACTCACTCACTCACTCACTCATTCACACATTCACTCACACACACAAACACACACACACACCCTTGTGATCATGTACTAATTCTGTCAGCCACACATACACAGTTTGGTGGGCGGGGTGGGGGGTGGGGGATAGCACACCCCCCTGCATGAGCTGCACATCAAGATGTAAACAAGCAGAACACAGGAGTGAAAATGGGGGGAGGGGAGCAAAGACAAGGCAAACCAGCAAGCTCGACGAGCTAAAGGAGGAGGGTCGTGGGAGGAGGGAGAGGAGGAGAGAAAAGAGACAAGGAAGCAGCATCTTGACCACATGCACCATCAACAACGGAGGGAGCGCACCGCTCTCTTGGGAGCAGTGAGGATGAAAGGGGATGAGGTTTTGAACATGCTCGTGCAGAAGCTTGCTAAATCCCAATCTAAACATGCCTCCCACACACAAGACAAGACTCCCCTTTCCTCCCCCCGCCTCTCTTAATCTTGCTTGCTCTCTGCCATGCTTCCAAACGCACATTCAGTCAGTCAGTCACTCATTGCTAGCTCGCTCCCACTGACTGACAAGCACTGAGCAGCAGCGCGTGGAACATGCAGCTCACCATGAGCTCAATAGCAGTGCAGGCACAGGGAGGTAACTTCAAGAAGTAAACAAACACCGTAGTATACTACTGAGGTGAAGTGTTTTGTACTACGTTGTCGTGCGACGTGCAAGTGATGAAAGGGGTTACTGGAAAGACCAGAGTTTGTCTTTTTTGTTGTTGTTTTTTCCCCCTTTCCCCTTTATCTCTTAAGCTGAAGAGCACCCTTCATCTTTGCTCGCTTTTGCCGTCGCTCTCACCGTGTGAAATCCTGAGCAGTTTTACTTCCCTGCTGGTCTGTCATTTTTCATCTTACTGATCAATGCATACATGAGTTAAGTGATATAAATTACTTAAAGCTGGAGAAAGGGAAACCAATCTGATTCATGACAGAAGCATCATTAATTTTGTCAGGACGTGCAAGGGACTGTCCCTGACAGGTGTGAAACAGATGGGAATTGGGTTGGAGGTTTATTTCTCTGTATCACTCTGACAGAGCTTTTTGCACTTTGACAAAGCTAATGGGACTTTCACCGCCTTATAAGACAGCATTTAGGAGAAATCAAACTGACTACAGATGACGGGCTGCAGATGATGGATCTGTTTCTAAGGCAGGGTATAAACCCAGCTTTGATCTACAAAACGTATTCCTTGCTAAACAGGTGGGTTTCCAAACGGTATCTCTCTGGGTTTTTTGGATAGGTTTCTTAAATTCCAGATTTAGCAAAACAAGAGCAATTCTAACCACCTACTGTATGTTAGCCCTTGTTAAACAAAGTTACACTTTTAGGCTGGCGGAACAGCAAAAGCAGACAAAATAATAGAAGCAGAATATGTATAGAAAAAAGTAAAAAAATCTTACTGTGATTTATCAGCATGTCCCCTAATGATTTACTGACTTTACTTTACAATGAATATTTAAATTCAGTGGAGAAAGTAAGGAAGAGATGTACAACGCTTCATAAAGAAGGCTGGGAGGTGCTGAGAAGGGTTCATTTCCCACCTGAAACTAGAATCTGCAGCAAACCTTTGCAAGCTTTAACCACGGCCACAACTTTTCCCTTTTATTGTTTGTCTCACCTTTTTCAAGTGAATTACCACTATGACTAGATATCAAATCTAAACCCCTACCCAGCCCCAATAGTGGTCGTGCATGATTTGCAGTAAAAACAAATCATGTTGTTTTTTTGGGTTTTTTTTTTATCTCATGCTGAGCTTCAGGCCAGCCCCTCAGTTCACTCTCTTCCTGAAAGAAGCTTTTTTTAAGATAATTTCTCTTTCAAGAAAATTTCTTCTACCTGGCTCTGCATCATAAACAGAATTGCTGGAGGAGTCTGCTGCGCCTCAGATGACTATATTAAGGGTATCCCCCTATCTATATCAAACAGAGCCAAGAGTAGAAAAAAAAGTGAGTGAAAGTGAGTATTTGAGTCAGAGGGATTATTTGCACATGTGCTGAAATCCTTACTTTTACCATGTTTAATATGAGCATCTGCCACTGTTGCAATATATATGGCAAAAAATAAAGGCCATTTTTAAGTTAAAAAAACTTTTTCGTAATAAACTTCTCTCACTCATACTAAAAACACTTTAGTTCACAGCTGATATTTCTGCTTTAAAACGCGCCAGTCATTTAATGAGCACGGTTGCCCGTAATGTTAAATATACCTGATGGGCAGTAAAAAAGTTTACAACAAGCAAACAACTGCTGTCACAAGTGACGATTCACAGGTCAGTAACAAACACATTAGCATACTCTGCAGCTACCCAAACACCTACCACATCAAGATCTTACCGGAAAACCTAACCGCTACTCATATAATCAGTCGCAGTTTCATGACAGCTTATGACTTTTATGTGTTTTTCTATGTTTATGAAAGGTGCTGGCATCCCAGGGTCTTAATTTTCACTGATTTCTGCATGTAAGGCTGAACCTCCATCGACATTAGCAGCAACATGAAGAAGCACATAGTTTTATGTTAATGTGATATTCTATAATAGAGACTATTTTGATGCATTTACCTGGCAGTTACATACAAGTGTATTAAATGCAATAAGCTAAAGAAGAAAGTGGATAAAGAAGCAGTTGGACAAAACTAATTACTAGAACAAGGATTTAAGCCGGAAGCCAATGCCAGACACAGCTGCAGTGTGGAAAGTGCCTCAGTCAAAGGAGCTACCTTATTGATCCTCGCCTTACCCTGACTGCAAAAAACATTAAATTAAATTTAAAAAAAAAAAATCACATACACTATATGTGTGGAAATATCATCAAATTTACATAAGCTCCATTTAAACTCAGAAGTTACCCACTTTCAGACATCTGAACAAGTGATGAGGAGCAAAAGGAGGACAGGAAAGGGATGTCACATAGATTTATAGGTTTTCCAGGGTTATTCTGACGCTAATAGACACTCTATAGGAAGTCATTCTTCCCCGGTAGTCTAGAAAAAAAAAAAACATTTTGTTGACTCATTCCTGGAAGCTTTCCTTTAGATTTACGGCACAGACACCATGCTCTGCTCCTAGAAATGCAAACTGGCAATGAGCTCATAACCCTACATGTCTGTGATGACATATCTGTTCAAGAAGGTCTCAGCAGGGAAAGCAGTGGCACTGCTCTGTGACCCTCCCTGTCAGCACTGAGCAAAAGGTGGGCATTTGTTTTTTCAAGTGTCCAAACACTAAGTGCAACTGCTTCACATTTGTTCAGCAGCGTGCAGACCAAAACAAACACACTCCCGTGTTGGGGTACCTTCACTTTCCACACCTCACATGTGAGGAAACGAGGAAACTGTCAGTGGACAAAGGCAAACAGACTGATTGCTTGGGGAGGGGGGGGGGGGGGGGGCAGAGAGTTGTTCTCTACACAAACACACACAAACATAGTAACACTTGCACAGGCTGGCACACAAACACACATTCCCTCTGAACCATCTAAGGAGGCAGCTTGAATTAAAGTTTTAATCAAAATAAAGACAAAGCAGACACGCCTACTCCTGATTGCAATGAGGGACATAAAGTCTGAGGGACACCCCTACCACCACACACACACAAGCGCACGCACACGCACAAAGAGTAAGAAAGACGACACAATTGCCGCCTTTCTCCCAGTCAGGCAACTCCAAAAGCAGAGGTGAAAGCTCCTTGCCGCCCGCTGTAGCTGAATAAAGCCGTGGATGGGAGGGGTGGGAGGGTCTGTAACTAATTCTCCACCCAGCGTTATCCCATTGGGAGGTGGGTGGGGAGGGTTGCCCTGCACCCTTTGATATCCCTGCCTGCACTCTTTCAGCCGCCGCACTTTGTGAGGGCTGGAATAAAAGCAGACACAAAGCTCTTGCTCCAATCCACACGATGTCTCGGGGATGGGTAAGAAGGGTCCAGGAGGAGGGGTGTGTGTATGGGTGGCGGTGGGCGGGGGTCTTCTATTTAAATAGGCCAAACACCTGCTGGACCCAAGCGCCTTCCGCTCAAACACACCATTTCTTTCAAACCAGTGAGGCAAAGAGACATTTAGGTTGATACATCTATTGAGCTGTAGTTTTGTATGAATGATTAAACATTGGTAATTACATGAGAGTAAAGTGGAGGCAGCAGAAGGCAAGATGTAATGGACCAAGAACGAAAAAGGAAAAATTATGTTTAAAAAAATAAAAAAATAATAAAAAGTCAGATTCAGGGGAACAGCATGACTTGGGTTAAGGCTGTATGGGTTTTAAAGTCACTTTTAGAAACAAAGATCAATGTGGACTACATTAGATTATTAAAAAAAAAAAGAACCAACAATTTGGCCAGATCAAGAAGCTGAATTCCCAGCAGACATACAAAAGCTAATAAATGCCTTAATTTGGACAGCAACAGCCAACAAGCACCCTTTTGAGCCACCCCAATAGGCTTAGTAATCCATTCCAAAGTGGCAGCTGTCAGAAGAAAAGTTCCTCTGCCTCTCAGACAGGGTGGTGTGTGTCTGAAGTGGATTTGGGTTTTTCTGCCTGGATGAAGGAAGGAGGGGCAGGAGAGTGTCCGGCTGGCGCTCTGTTCAGGGTCGCCCTGTGCACTCAGCAGGCTGCAGTGAGCCTGAACAATCCTGCCCAGATCTGGCCAGACAAGCACTACACTGATTCTCAATGAAATCACCATGCTGTGTCCACAACTTCCATAGGATTCAGGTTCCAGGGGGAATTAATGATCCAGTCTGTCTCCACGCATCCTAAACTAATGCTATAAACTGATACACAGAGCAGGAGGAACTGTTAATAAGTAAAGCCATTTCTTAATAATATAATGCTCTTGGGTAAGGCCCAAAATAGCATGCTTTCTTATCAGTTGGACAAAAATGGGAGAACTCTTTGCCTTAACCATTTCTGGACAACCTATGCTTACGTGCACAGTCACACCCCAAAAAATCACTATGCTGTGTCAGAAATCTTCATACAACTCAAGCTGCCCTAGGGTGTTACAGACAAATCTCTCTACACATACATTATCAGTGCTCCAAAGTAAAAAAGGGAGGGAGCGAAAAAGCTTAAAAAGCCATTTAAACACAAAATTAGTCAGTAAAGTTAGTGTTTCCATGGGCCATGTAACACTGATTTAGTACAAATGCACTCCAAAAGTAAATAAAGCAGTTTAGAGGATTTAATGGTCCAATCATGGACTCGCATATATTATTTCAGTTTAAAAAATAAATTAAACTTTCTCTTAAAATTTAAATAAACTATTATTAACTACTTTTCAATACTCCACAACCCCCTGCAGCTACATAATAATAAAATGTATTATATTGTCCAAAGGGAGATTCCAAATGTCAAATGTGAGAACAAAAATAATTTTTTTAAACTACAGCTAAACGTCTCAGGAGCAAACATGCACATACTGCTGTGCTTTAGTAAAAAACAAACAACAAATAAGTAGTGGTCCATGTTGAGACTGGATGGTGGTAAACATCCCCACACGGTGTACTCCCACTGCAATGAACGCATGCTGCTCATCATGAAGAAGGAAGATGGTAGTTCGCTAAGGCGAACACACCCCCACATCACAAGGTCCGTCAAGAAGGGGCTCGTTGTTATTGTAGCCAGCCCTGCATGCGCACTGTCACCAGCCACTGCTCTGATAAAACACGGCGAATTCACACACTAAACCTTATACACATATACACTCAATAACGGCCAAACGCCGTGTAGCTGTGTATCAGGCGTCATCTCAGAACATTATAAACCCGATATTATTTTGGTACTAGCTACGCACTGACTGTGCAGAGAAGGGGAAAACATGTCCACCTCCCATTTTCCTATGCATCAGCAATAGCCCCGATGGCTAGCGCGACGTAGTGCGTAGCATGGTAGCTGCCCTAGCTTAAAACTAAACAGCAATAGATCTGATTTCGTTTGGAGCATGAGCTCAGCCAAGTTTAGCTCCGATGCTTTAACCCGCTACGTAGCAATATGCTAATCGGGGGGGAACGCAGCAACCTCCCGGGCAAAACTGCAACTTTATAACGCCGCTCACGGAGAGGAGGAGAAGAATGGTGGTGTAGTTTTAGCTGTAAGATGTAGACAGCTAACGTGCGAGCTAACCGAGCAGCTACGTTGGGAGGTTGACACCTCACCTCAAACAGCCAGTCCTCGGAGCAAATACGAAGCTATTTAGCTGGCAAAGATAACCTTATAGAGAGCTGGGGCAAAGGTAAAGTGAATAAGGAGTAGCCGTTTTCGCTGGAGACAGACGCTAAGTTCACGTTAGCTAGTTAGAAACCACAATTGTGTACTCTCACCTCCTTCAAGTTGACATGTCTTGTTTTCAAACACATAACACGCTATCATGAAGCTACGGTGCTGTTACACCGCAGGGACGCCACCATTTATTAAAAACGTGTTTAAATGCTGGTTTGTTGCAGTGGGTTAACATTAAAGCTAATATGTTAACGGTAACTTTTACCGTGTTAGTGTTTATGATTTTGAAAGCAGGCATGAAGGCTTCATACCAGGCTAATAACAACTTGCTAACTAGTAATCCCACCTTAGTTACGCCATATACATTGGACACCAAATAAACTAGTATCGCTGTTGTTTGTTACATGTACTGTATGTTGTAATAGCGTTGTAACACCGAGGTTTCTTCTGGCCGAGCTAGCGTTAGCACTGGTTCACCCAAAACTGAGTGGATGTAGCCCGTCCTCACACTCCTGCACTGAGGAGCAGAAAACTTTCTTTCCAGTAGAGCTGTGGAGACTAGATATCTATAAAATAATTGGGCATTTTTTCTTGCTTCTAACTAAAGTTAACGCTGTAACGGGTTACTGTAGAGTTTAAGGCCACATAACCAACTCAAAGTTAACTGAGCATCTTGGCAATGACAAGTTTGCTCAGAGCCACACTAAGCGTCAGGGAGACGGAAAGATGGTCAACGTTTGGGTACAGTAACCGTTAGCTCCCTGCCTCACATGTAACCAGCGGTCCTCCGCGTGAACTCTGGCCCCGCAGCTGTCTAACCGATGCTCCCGGGTCATCCCCGTTCTTACCTCCGTGCTGCTAGAGTCGCTCGATTCCCCCAAAACATCCCGAAATTTCTGCAGGTTGCTCCCGATAACCGAAGAGACCTGTAGTGCAGCATCAAACCCGGGTCCGAGCCCAGCTGCATTAGGGTGGGCTCCCGAGACACTCCGCAAAGAGGCAGTAACCCTGATTCGGCCCGCTCTCCTCCCGGTACCGGAGTTGCTGCTCCCTCCGGGCCGAGCAGGGAACCGCCACCGACAGCTGTGCGCCATTTTACACTCTCTGCCTGTCTGCCCTGCGATCGGAGATACCTCAGTGGGCGGAACCCTTACCGAGCACTCCACATAAACAACCTCTACCAAGCGCAGCGTTCTCACTGGCCGAGAACATCGTTATGCATGTTGCGGGGCGGAACTGAAGAAACCCCGACAATGCATTTTCTCAGCGGCCCTATTGACTCTGCACGGCTGATTCCAAATCAGGTTCAGGGGCTTTGCCCGGGAAGGAGGTGCGTTTGAATCACCGAGGAGGAATAGACTGATATCTTACAGCATGTGTTGTTTCTTATACCAGATAAACAAGATAAAGCGATAAGTGCGTTTTTTTCCTTCTTTTTTGAGCTGCAGCCAAACCCAGAGATAACAAGATAAGATACTCACTGTAAACAATCTGGGTCACAGTGCGTGTGACTTGAAGCAGGAGACTAGCATGCCACAACATAATAAAGCTATTCGCTTCCATCAAAAGTGCATGCTTAAAAAAAAGAGTAAAACATACATAATGAAAAAAAAAATCACTGAAAATACTTGGCACATTTGGTCCATGAAAGCAAGTAGCCTACTTGTGTGCAAACGGGCCCTGGGTATACTGACCCAGGCAAGATTACCCTCTAGAAAATTTTTACACGTGGTTTTAAAGGGATGGACATGGTGAGAAATAATACTCTGTTAGGCTGTGGCATTTAAACAATGCTCAGGTACTAATCAGCCCAAATGTGGGAAGAAATATCTCCCACACCTTTACAGCACCAGTAGCAGCCTGAACGATTGATACAAGCCAGGACGGATCCATGCTTTTATGTTGTTTATTCCAAATTCTGAACCTGCCATCCAAATGTCACAGCAGAAATCTAGACTCACCAGCCCAGGCAATGTTTTCTAACTTTCTGTTGTTCAATTCTGGTGAGCCTATGCAAACTAACCTCAGTTTACTGTTCTTAGCTGACAGGTGCAGCACTCAGTGTGGTCTGCTGCTGATGCTCTTCTGCATACCTTAGTTGCAACTAGTGACTATTTAAGTTACTGTTGTCTTTCTTTCAGCTTGAAGCAGTCTGGCTGTTCTCCCCTGACCTTTCTCATCAACATATTTTCACCCACAAGAAATGCCACTCACTAGATATTTTCTCTTTTTCAGACATTCTCTGTAAACTCTAGAGATGGTTGTGTGGGAGAATCCCAATAGATCAGCAGTTTCTGAAATACTTAGCTCAGGCTGTCTGGCTCCAACAGTCATGTCAAGTTCAAAGTAGAGCCAGACTGGTATATCGGTATTAGCATTTTTAATGCCCCCAAAAATTAAAATCGTAAGGAAGAGATGGGAGAAACACCCTTCAATCATGTTGTGAGTGTTGAGGTTTCACAGTCTGTTCACCAGCGGGCACTTGGCAACTTCACTGTTGGTAATACTTACATGGAACACCAGGAACACAACCAGCCAGCACATAATCAAGGAATCCATGACTTGTGACAATAAAACAAGATCATTTTCAAACAGCGCAGTTATGTTATCTCTGTAAGGACTCATAAATAACTACACATAAGTGATAGGGATATCTGTTTATGTTTAATGTGTAACACCTTTTTTAAAACACCTAGTATTGGTCTTAAAATCAGTCTAGATCAAAGGGACTTGTAAATCACTTTTGTTCTCCATTCAGATGCTCAGTTTGAACTTGAGCAGGTCATCGTGGTCATATCTACATGGCTAAAATTACCTCATTTACTTTAATTCTATCTTTTACCCCTCTGTTCAACACTTTGGCCGACACTTGATGTCTTTTAAATGTGCTATACAAATACAGCTGACTTGACTAAATTCACTGATTTACTGCCATTTGGTTGGCTGATGAGATATTTGACCTGCCTTGCAGTTGACCAGGTGTAATTAATAAAGTGGCCAGTGAGTGTAAGGTTTAATTGCACTTCTAGTCCCTGTCCAAGTAAAGAACACATCATTTCATGTGTTCCTATAACCTGACAGTGCCTCACAATGTGTATTACTGTTCTCAAAGTAAACGTCGTCATTTGTCACGAATTCAATCTGTCACATGAGAAAGAGAACGTAATTTCGTACATAACTTAGATTAGTTTATTTCTTAATCATAATGTACATTGAAAATAAACATTTTATAATCACAAATAAAACAAAAAAAAATGTGTTTTAATTAAAATCATGTAATCGGGTGGTAGATACTCAATACAGAAATCAGAGCATGCCAACAAATACATAATCACCTTCTTACACGTTACCATCTCGCACACAATTGAATTAAAACCATTTAATTCAAATACAACCCAAGAGCATGTTACCTCCTTCTGTTGTTCTTCCCCTATATTCTACTGCCCAGCTTCACATATTCCTCAAAGAAATAAACTCAATCATGTATGTTAAGAGTATGAAACAGATCAGCTGACATGTACTGCAAGGCTCTTGGTTTTAGGCACCGTGTCTATTGTTCATCTTTGCCTGCACGTTTTCACACGAAGCTTGTACACAACACAAGTCCTGTGTTTTAAATGCAAGATCAGGATGCTTCGGTTAAAATATCATGGAGGTTAATTCAGAGGGTGACAGTGACAGTTATGTTGTACACAGCCATTCAAAGTTATTAAACCCCATATCTCTGCCCTTAAATCTCAAGAAAAGTGAACACCACTGATGGCCAGTGTGCCACAGATGGGAAAGAGAAGCACTTTTGCAGTTTGGAGCAGCTCCGGTGAACTGAAGGTGCAGAAAAGAATGAAATGATCTCATTCTTGTTTGAACTCTTTCACCCCATAAGGATGACATTTCACAACCTGCCCAGTACCCTTAATGATAAGTTTTGACAGCTCAGTATATATCAATTAAAACAACCATTGCACATGCGGAGGCCACCCTCGTTAACTTCTACAGGGAGTGTAGAATTATTAGGCAAGTTGTATTTTTGAGGAATAATGTTATTATTGAACAACAACCATGTTCTCAATGAACCCAAAAAACTCATTAATATCAAAGCTGAATGTTTTTGGAAGTAGTTTTTAGTTTGTTTTTAGTTTTAGCTATTTTAGGGGGATATCTGTGTGTGCAGGTGACTATTACTGTGCATAATTATTAGGCAACTTAACAAAAAACAAATATAGACCCATTTCAATTATTTATTTTTACCAGTGAAACCAATATAACATCTCCACATTCACAAATATACATTTCTGACATTCAAAAACAAAACAAAAACAAATCAGCGACCAATATAGCCACCTTTCTTTGCAAGGACACTCAAAAGCCTGCCATCCATGGATTCTGTCAGTGTTTTGATCTGTTCACCATCAACATTGCGTGCAGCAGCAACCACAGCCTCCCAGACACTGTTCAGAGAGGTGTACTGTTTTCCCTCCTTGTAAATCTCACATTTGATGATGGACCACAGGTTCTCAGTGGGGTTCAGATCAGGTGAACAAGGTGGCCATGTCATTAGTTTTTCTTCTTTTATACCCTTTTTTGCCAGCCACGCTGTGGAGTACTTGGACGCGTGTGATGGAGCATTGTCCTGCATGAAAATCATGTTTTTCTTGAAGGATGCAGACTTCTTCCTGTACCACTGCTTGAAGAAGGTGTCTTCCAGAAACTGGCAGTAGGACTGGGAGTTGAGCTTGACTCCATCCTCAACCCAAAAAGGCCCCACAAGCTCATCTTTGATGATACCAGTCCAAACCAGTACTCCACCTCCACCTTGCTGGCGTCTGAGTCGGACTGGAGCTCTCTGCCCTTTACCAATCCAGCCACGGGCCCATCCATCTGACCCATCAAGACTCACTCTCATTTCATCAGTCCATAAAATCTTAGAAAAACCAGTCTTGCGATATTTCTTGGCCCAGTCTTGACGTTTCAGCTTGTGTGTCTTGTTCAGTGGTGGTCGTCTTTCAGCCTTTCTTACCTTGGCCGTGTCTCTGAGTATTGCACACCTTGTGCTTTTGGGCACTCCAGTGATGTTGCAGCTCTGAAATATGGCCAAACTGGTGGCAAGTGGCATCTTGGCAGCTGCACGCTTGACTTTTCTCAGTTCATGGGCAGTTATTTTGCGCCTTGGTTTTTCCACACGCTTCTTGCGACCCTGTTGACTATTTTGAATGAAACGCTTGATTGTTCGATGATCACGCTTCAGAAGCTTTGCAATTTTGAGACTGCTGCATCCCTCTGCAAGATATCTCACTATTTTTGACTTTTCTTAGCCTGTCAAGTCCTTCTTTTGACCCATTTTGCCAAAGGAAAGGACGTTGCCTAATAATTATGCACACCTGATATAGGGTGTTGATGTCATTAGACCACACCCCTTCTCATTACAGAGATGCACATCACCTAATATGCTTAATTGGTAGTAGGCTTTCGAGCCTATACAGCTTGGAGTAAGACAACATGCATGAAGAGGATGATGTGGACAAAATGCTCATTTGCCTAATAATTCTGCACTCCCTGTAATGCAAACTAGGGCTGCCACAAACGACTATTTTGATAGTCGACTAGTCACCGATTATTTTTGCGATTAGTCGACTAATCAGATCATGCATCCATAGGACGTAAAACTACAGCTTATTACACCAGCATGCATCTGCTCTCATATAATCATTAGCTTACAGCTTGAAGTGTTTAAAGTATGTTCCAACTGAAAATAAAGACAAGATGATAGTTTATTAAATTTTAATGAAATTTGCAGATTGTCTCGGTGGGGTTTAATAAACTCAGCCGTCTGCTCTTTGTTCCCTAAAATATAACAAGACACTGGAATAAATTCTCTACCATCTCACTGTTTAATCAGTTTTCTGTTTGATGTTTATTCAGCTGTGTGAAAACTAGAACTACTCAGGAACAAATAAAAGTCTAAGTGACTCATATATCATGTTTAACCTGAGTAGTGAAAGACTGCGGGGGTCTGACAACGATGTGCCGGAAGTTCGGTGTTCTCGCCGGCTCGAGTGAGCCTTGACCACCCGGTCAGCTATCAAGCTGGTGTAACAGATGTGTCTGAAAACGTCGGAGCACTTTTGCAAATATGTGATGTGTTGATAAATCGAGCAGATATTTGAAGTTCACACAGCTACATTCTCACCTGAAAATATCTTAAAAGTTTATTTTGTGACCCAGAAAGAGTAACATTAAAACTAAGTAGCTGCCGCCATTGTTGGAAACTGGAATTGGCTGAGCCATAGTATGAATTTTGGAATAGGTTGGGCCGGAAGCATACACCCGACCCATCCTTCAAATCTGGGGAAAAGGAGGACGCATTTGGAGGGGTCCTCAAATTTCATTGTGTCGTCGTAACGTGATCGGCCTCAGAAGGATGTGGTCTCTGAATTTGGACAAAGCTACGATACAGAAGACAGCTTCTTCTTCTTCTTCTTCGGCGTTTAACGGCAGCTGGCATCTTCTGTTTCAGTCTGCTTATTCCTGCATCTTTCAGGATATTAAAAAGCTTCAAACGCCGCGACGACTATAAAATTTGTTGTTGATGATTTTGATAGTCAACGTAATCGTGACTAGTTGACTAATCGTGGCAGCCCTAATGCAAACTCAGTCATTCAGGCCTGAAATATGACAGAAATCACTCAGTTCAGAAAAGAGCTTTAAGGGTTACTCCTAGTAGGCTTTAAAGGGGTAAAGAGTTAAGATAAGTGTTCCAAAGCTTTGATTTAACTCAAATAAGAAATTTACGTAACAACACACTCATAGATAACCATGTTGCTGCTCTGTATTTCTACTAAAATTAGGCATTTGTAGGTATTAACTGAACTATCAGTCATGTTTATTTCCCCCAGAAGTATATTCTCTGCCTGTTTGATGAGAAATAGAACAGCTGGTACATTTTTAAAAAAAAAATTAAATATCCAATAAAAGACTCTGAGATAGTGCCCGAGTTGTCTAAATGCCTTCTCTTACTTGATTTTATTCCTCTTTAGGCATGAGCAGTTATTTTTCAGCAGCTTTATTCTCTAAAAAAAGCTATCCTAAATAAGAGTCAATTATCCATTTGTGCCAAATTGTAAATAATGTTTTCTTAATGCTGGCTTTGTTTGCTTGTTTGAGTTGCCCCCTGGAGATTTCACACGTCAGCTGTAATATCCATGAACAGCTCTGTCACAGCAGAACAGATTAAAGTTAATATTTAAGGAGATTTAATATTCAATCGGACATCTTTGAGACCTAAAATATGATTCAGATTGGTGCATTTTATCTATATGGTCTTTATCCTTTAACCTTAATTGGCTGGTCTTATATAATCCTGATGAGATAATAAGTGCTTCACTACAGACAGGTGCTTGAAGATCTGAAGAGCCTTATCGATACATCTTTAAATACAAACAACTGTTTAGTGCTACACGTGTCTAATTACAATGATTAAGTTTATTTTTTGAAAGCCTCCAAGTAACCCTATGTTCTAGTCAATGAAATAAAAGTCATACACACAATTAAATTCAGACTCAGCTATGCCTCACTTTTAATGCTATTTACAAGTTGCGATTGAACCCAAGAGTGCAAACATACTGGGTGTTAAAGCACTTTGAAAGGCAGTGTGTGAAATACTCTTTATGAAAGTGAAGTTAGATAATATGACAAAAATACTTACCTTCCGGTATAAAGGGCCAGGTGGTTGGACAGGAGTATGTACAGTACATTAAAGTGCTGCTGAACAGATATTTCTGACTATATTAACTCATTAACACAGTACCCAAGGATGTATCACTCTGCTAGTGTTTTCAATAGAGCATCACGGGAGGAAAAACAGCCACCGTGTATGGATTTTGAAGTTGTTACCAGCAGGTGGGCTACAGTTTGCCAGGACTGTTGTCACACGGACAATTTATTAAGAATGGAAGCTGCAGGGAAAGGCTAATGCAGTGTCAGCTGGACTGGAGGAGTCAGAATAAATCCAAAGAAATAAGCACACTGTGGATCTGCCATGAAGCAAAGGAGCAAGTGCGGCCAGGTAAGAAAAATAACAGCGCGAGGCAACGCTGTTTGTCACAGTGAGATCAGGGCTAGCCGCTGGGCCCCAACTGAAGCTTTTCTTGCTTATGCTTCTCCAGCCACTGTAAGATCTGCTGTTTGAGTTCATCATTTGGCCTGATTTGGTCCATTGTCAGAGGACTGCGGTTGAAGGGGTCTGTCTGGTCACTAAAAGGCAGACACAATTAATAAATGGTCATGACTTCTATATACCAACTTCATAAAGATGAACACATTTTCCATCCATCCATGGAATTTGCTTTTTTTTCCCCACATCTGCGTGGATTCTCTCTAGCTCCTCTGGCTTCCTCCCACAGTCCAAAGAAATGCACGGTTTAACTTAATTGTGACTGGCCATAGATGTGACTGTGAGTCTGAATGGTGTTTTGTCTGTTAGCCCTGCGATAGACTGGTGATCTGTCCAGGGTGTACCCTGCCTTTCGCCCTATGACCCTGAATTGTTTAAGCAGAAGAAAATGGATGTATGGATGGCTAATTAGATGGCTAAATCTAGCCTGCTTCGCTCTTGCAACAGAGATGTATGTGCTTGTGTACACATGTATAATTAAGGTCATGCTTGTACATCTGCCTCTTTGAAATGATGTGTGTGGAGAAGGGCTGCACTGGTCCATCATCATCTCCCTATTTCTGTCTGTCGATTCTACTTTAAAATAGAACTTAATGTATCGTTTGCTGCTGTTAGAGCATCTTCTCAACTATTAACCAGTGGGCTTGTATGTGTGTTGGGGAAAGAAGTTACTCTGTGTGGGGAGGGCATGATAAATGGTGCAGGAGACATACAGATGCAGATTAAATGTGTTAAAAGAACTAAATTAGGCCTAAATTTAAAACCAGTAAAAAGAAAAAACCCTAAACAAATTTTTTTTTAAAAAGTTACAAAAAAATAGCCCAGCATATCTTCAGACTTCAAAGTGTTTTAGCTGTTCAACTGATTAATTACAGTTGGCTTAATCATTTACAGTTGTATGTGAACAAGGTTCTCACACAGGTATAGTCAACCTTCTGTTTTATCACACCGGAAGAGGGAAAGAAACATCCACATATGTCTGGATCATATAGGTTATGGTTATGGGCAATCTCACAGATGAATCATCAGACAGTGTAGAGATCATCCAAACAGAATACAGTCATGTAAAAAAAATAAGGTTTTTACAAGACAAACCCTATAATTGCCACTTTGTAAAGCCACTTTTAACAGCAATAACTTAATGAATCATTTTTTTCTGTATGACTATCAGTGTCTTGCATTGTAGAGGAAGTTTGGCCTACTATTCTGTGCAACTTTGCTTCAGCGCCTTAAAATTTGTAGTATCTGTTTATGTACAGCTCTCTTAAGGTCATGACACGCCAATTCAATCAGGGTGAGGTGTGGACTTTGACTGGTCCACTGCAACACCTTTATTCTTTTCTTTTTCAACCATTCTGTCATAGATTTGCTGCTGTGCTTGACACCATTGTCATGTTGCATTACCCAGTTTAGCCTAGCTTTATCTGTCAGACAGATGGCCTCACATTTGACATAATATTTTGATATACAGAGGAGTTCACAGTTGACTCAATGACTGCAAAATGCTTAGGCCCAGTGGCTGCGAAACAAGACCAAATGATCATCTCTCCTCCACCGTGCCTGACAGTTGAAATGAGGTGTTTGGTTTTCACCAAGCCTGGCGCTGTGCATTATGATCAAACATCTCCACTTTGGTCTCATCTGTCCAAAAGACATTGTTCCAGACGTCTTGTGATTTCTTTAGATGCATTTTTGCAAACCTAAGCTCTGCTGCAATGTTCTCTTTAAAGAGAAGATGCTTCCTCCTGGTAGCCCTTGCAAACAAACCATACTTGTTAATTTTTCCCCCCTAAAGGGAAGGAGTAAATAATCGGTTCATTTTTGTTTGTTAGCAGTGGAGCATCTACAGTTTTCAAGATATTATTTTGTGTGATGGTAGACAAGATGATAGATACCATCACAAAAGCTCAGTGTGATTTAATTTTGTTGAAAACTGAGTCAAGGTCATACCAAATGTGAAAAATCAGTAAAAACTTACTGACTTACCCTACAACTTTTTATGGATCGTTTTCAAATCTCACAATATATTAGGCCTTGGAGGACACGAGTGACATGAGGGGCAATCACTTTTTTCCCCCCACAAAGGGCCATATAGGTTCAGATTTTTTTTTTTACCCCTTAATAAGAAACACCTTCATTTAGAAACAGCATATGATGTTCACTTGTGCTATTTTTGTCTAATATTTAAATTTGCTTGATGATCTGAAACATTTAAGTGTGACAAACATACAAAAAAAGGAAATCAAGAAGGGTTCAAACACATTTTCACACCATTATAAATGCTTCAGACCAACAAACTGCCAAAACATCTCATTTTACAGCAGCGGCCACGCTTGCTTATGATCAGTCAGTCAATTGCTTTTAATTAGCAGCACTTAGCTGCTACTTGGAACATGGAAGCAGGGTGAGGGTGTTCTCATTTTTTCACAAGAAACTTTCTTTTTTTTTTTTTTTTACATGACTGTACTTTCTGGACAGAGTCAATTCTGGGCTTTGTAAAAAGGAACAAACCTGAGGAGGTGTCTTGCTATAGTTGAGCGATCTACTGTTACATTGGAAGAGGGGAGAAGAACAGGGTCCAGCATCAGGGTGGACATGATGGGATCCAAGAATTCATCTGGAGCATCTGCATATGTCTCCTCTTCCTGCTGCTGTCTGTCTGCATGAGACTAAATACAGGCACAATGGAAACAAACATTCATGAGTACCTCCTATGTTTTTCACAACTGAACTCTAGAATCATAATTTAAAAAGATTTGTACTATTAATATTTTTAAAGATGTCGTCTTTTATTACTCTGGTAGCCTCTCCAAGTAAAATGATACCTTTATTTTATCAGCGAGGAGTCCAAAAGCTACAATCATATCCCCAGGCTTGTTGATCTTTTTCAATACTCTAATGGTCTGGGAGAAAAGAGTAGGAGAATACGATCGCCCATCCTTTGGGACAGTGGCACAGAAATTCTCCTCATCGCTGTTGGAGAAACAAAGCAACAGTGTGTTTCAGGATCAGATTTAACAGGGATTACAATTAAAGAAATGTAAGGAAACTGATATTTTTCTCTGTAGAAGAATGTTTTAAACATACCCCAGGTTTAGGTAGATTGTGCAGATGTCAGAAACGAGCTGCTGAGGTTTGAAGTCAAACTCACTGAAGTCCTTGACTTTAAGAGCGCCCATTTTAGGGCCTGCCAGGTGCTGCAGGAAGTAGTTAAGCATGGAGATGATCCTCTCAGCCAGGAATGGGTGCACAAAGATACCCTTAATTTCTGAGAAAGAGAAAAAAAAGAAAAGCAAAAGGCAGAAATAATCAGAGTGAATGGATGAGGACAACAATTAAATGGGTTCATGAGTGTAGTGGAAAGGATGTGTAGCGGTCTTTTCTGCCTGACCTGAGGTGAGGAAGGCCAGTGTGCCAATGGTCTCATTGGACATGATGTTGTGGAAGCGTCCCAGCTGTCCAAACATCTGCAGGCTGGACTCTTTCTCTCTTCTGGCATCAGGGGCCAGGCCTTCCCAGTCCCCTCGATCCCTCTCCAGCTGCAGAATCTTGATTTTACTTAGGTACTACAGAGGAAAAAAGATTCAGCTGAAAAACGGAGTCTAAATCACATCAAAAATATCTTTAAAAACAATAAAGTTATTAATAATGATGCTACTATAGAACCGTTTTAGAAAGAGATATGCAGTAGATGACAAGTACTGATAGATTAAACTAGATTTCACCATCAGAATATTGTATAATGTCAGAATAATATTCCAACAATGTTCAGAAAACATCACATAATACAGAACCAAGGCTGAAGGTTGTGAAGTCAAAATACATCACGGTCTCACCTGAATGGCCTCATCCAATAGGAAGATGGCATCATTCATCAGTAAATTGAGGAACCTGAGGAAAAGAGGGGGGTTCATGGCCTCCAGGTTTTCAGATGCATAGTTGGCCAAATGCTGAAATAAAACATACCAAACTAAATTAAACACATTTATGCCAGTTTGCAGGTATGCACTATCCATTTGTTCCCTTATTATGACTACATGGTTAAAAGGGTTTATACCAGCATGTGTTAAGTGTTAAGCAATTAATTTTATGTTAAAAAACTAAGGAAAAACTTTCCACTTTCACTCTGTCTCTTAAGCAGTAAGTGGTTCTTCATTGCTGGCTAGCTCCCCTGAAACAGGAAAATCCACCTGTTGGCCGTAATGATGGGGTGTGTAGAGCACTTTATAAAGAGAATAGTGTGGAGAAGAGAGTAAATCAGGTGCCCCAGTGGTTCGTTGACTGAATTCGACACTGTCCCCGCCTTGTGTGACTTTTTCCACTCAGTGGAATCAGTGCTGGCAGAGCAGATCACCACAAGATGCGAGCAGCACTACGTCGTGCCATTTTAAGGTGCGATTTAACCCCCAGTAAAATGAAGGTTAAGTCTTTTTTTCCTTCCAAACACACCCAACAGTTTACAACATGATGTGTTATTATATGCACATAACACTACAACCACAACTAAGTTTGCAACAGTTATCAACAGGAAGGGAAAGAGGAAGGGGAAAAAATGCTGCCACCTTACACCCTTCTTCACTTTTGATTGATGTGTGCAATGGACCAAAATCAAACAAAAAGAAACAAAAAATAGGAGCCTTCAAAGAAGAGTCGATAGAATTTTTGAAAACCTGATTTCCTTGTCTTGCTTTAAAAATTCATTAGGTAAACTGCGCTCAAAATGCCTGACCACATTATCTCACGGAGTGAATTGCTTCTTACTAGAAGTGAGGAAAACTGAAGCCCGAATGTAAGCGAAGGAGAGCGTGAGGTGGCTGCAGAAGAAAAGTCAAACCAAGGAATTTCATGTTGCATGGCTAAAAAGTACAATCATCACACATCTAACATCTGAAATTTATATCTAGAACATCAACATTACCTTGATGCTCTCTCTGTAGTTGTCTTTTCCCCACATGTATTTAAGAGCTGGATACATAGGCCTTCTGTAGTTGAATTTCTGTTCAAACTGATGAGGATCACCTGTGGGGGGGGGGGACCAGAGGAAACCTTAAACCCCGCACGTTTCAGCGCTCCTTCCTGTTTGCTTACACTTCAGAGTTTATCTCTTTATCTTGTTGTGCAGAGCACGTCCAGGTGAGCACACAAAACCTAGCTTCTTCACTGTTCACAAAAAGACCCTAAATAATACACCGCCTCACCAAGCCGAGCTCTTTTAATCACAGATGGTCTTAGTAACAGTTGACAGTTAACTTAACAGGAATGTTAACAAACAGCTGTTTCAGCTTTCCACCTACAGATCTTTAGAATCTAGAAAGTCTAAACTCTGTTGTACCTGTGAATTCAATGTCTACAAACACAGTAATGAGGGCCTCAGCCAGCTGGGGTGCGTGTCTATAGGAGCAGAAAACTCTTTCTCTCTGGAACACGATTGGCTGAGCAGCACCAGGGGTCACCGGCTCCATGTGGGGCATCACTGCCTCCAAAACCTCAGCAAGCTTTGCTCTTAAATGAGGGTTCTTCATCCTGTTGTCCAAACAAGACATGACAAATCTGAACGACTCTTCATTTCATCTGACTGAAATCACAGACATGGTCGATAAGGTCACTGACCTCTCTACGTTACCCATGAAGACAGTAATAAAGTTTAGAATCTGCTCTAGACTTTCTGCAGAAGTCTCCAGGATGTCTTCTGCAAACCGACGAAGGAAGATGAAAAAATCTCCCAAATTTTCTGCAAAAAACTCTGACAGACAAAATGCAGATTAATGACTATCATGTGAAATGCTCAATATTATTGAGATGAGTGGCTAAAAACTGCGATATTGCATGCACAGATGCAGTCATTTCAAACCAGTCTGTAGTGTCTGCTGTGAATGAATCGCATGTACAAAAGCTTGCAGTGATTTACAAACTCACACCTTGAACTTTGACAACAAAAACGCAATTAAATGATCAGTGATGTTATTTATTACATGCCGGTGGGGTGTGGTAACATTCCGTCAAAATGATGTTTGCATGACGTTTTATGAAGTGGGGTAAGGCTTTTTAACACAACGTTCACACCTTCAAATTTAAGGAGGCGAAAGAAAAACACCTGATCCAACTCAATCCTGAGAAAATTAAGAGAAATTAAAAGGCTGAACATGTTGGCCCAGTATGACAAAAAGTAAACCTGAGTGTTTCACCCCATTGTATTTACTGTATAGTGAAATATCTGACGTACCAGGTACATAGCAGAGCATCGTGTTCTGCAGGGAGGGCAGGGGAAAACTGAGTGCTACATGTTCAGGCCCCTGGTTCCCCATACTGAGCTGAACGAGCAGAGCAGCAGTGGAAGCTTGTAGGTTAAGGCAACATTGCAGCATGGCAGGTTGTGTAGTGGCAGCTTTGGTTGAGAGATAGACAATCATCAGACGCTCAAACTGCTCCAGGAGCTGCTCCGACATTGGGCTTCCTGTTCGCTGGGCCTCCTGCCACGTCACCTGGAGCCGGTGGAGAGACTGGCTCATCTTCACCATCTGCTCATGGAGTCTGCATGCACACATTATGCATGCAGACAAGTGCACAGACACAATGGGAACAAGATAACACACGTTGGAAGTCTCAGTATTCTCTTTAGCTTCTATATGGAAAAGATCTGTGTTTGTCTGACTGTGTTTACCTGTGAAAGCCTAGATGCTGGGTGAGTTGTGTGAGGATGAGGTTTTCAGTCAGAAGGCTGTAGGACTGCGCCGACTCCATCGGCTGCTGGGGAGGCACAGGGATCAGGCAGGTCTCCTTGTCAAGACCTGACATAAGAAAAAGTGGACAGTTTATTTATTACCAAAGGTGTTAAATTAACAATCTTGAAACCATTATAAATAAGGGTCACTGACATCCAGTACACTGACCTCGTGCATGCACATTGCGATTCCTCCTCTCTTCCTCACTCAGCTCTTTGAGTGCGCAGTAGGTTGGGTTGAAGGTGAGCAGTTTAGGTGAACGTGGCCTGCAGAAGGGCTGGCACAGCTTCAGCAGAGCTGCACCCAAGTTCAAGAAAAATGCATCTGAGGCGTACATCTGAAAGAAGATCTCCGGCATCTGATTGGCCCAGATCTTGGCTCGGCCAGCATTAGCTTGCAGGCAGCTGCCCAACCAGGTGAGCAGCAAGTGGCGGGTCTCACCAGACCGCTGGAGCAAGTTTTTCAAGATTTGGTGCAGCTTGTCATGAAACTGGCCCATAAACTGCAAACCAGTGAGAGAAGAAAAGGTCATTGACTCTGGTGTATTTTCAGTTTGGCAAACAGGCAAACAAATCAGGAGCAGCAAATGAAAAAGAAAGCGTTTACCTGGTGGATGTTGGCCTCTTGGACCTTTGTTTCCTGGGCGCTGGAGCGGGAAGGGTTCAGGAAGTAGCCGTGCCCTTCTACCACACCTGGGGTTTTCAGCAAGCAGGATATATTGAATACTGTCCCCAGCAGGCTTTTCTGGTACTGCAAACCATTAGCTGGGTCTTTGGGCTGGATGTGTTCAACGAGTACCTGTGAACATAGAAAAAAGAGGATTTAAAATCGTCTGCTGTTGTCAGAGGGTGCACAACATTACCACAACATTCGCTAAAAGTCTGTCTCTGTACCTTGGCAATATCTTTATGGTGGCTGAAATAGAGGAGAACATCCAGGTAGGAGTAGAGAAGAGGCTGGCACAGGTCCAAGTCCTTGACACGTCCCTGGAAGATGTCGAACACCGGTACTATAACCTCCTCAAAAGTCCGCACCTCCTGATCAGACAGCAGGCCAGCAATGACCTCCTCCACAAATTCAACCACTTCGTCTGGATCTGAATCACAGCAGAGACATTTAGGCAGAAAACTTTACACATAACACTTATAACTTTACTCAAAACTCAAGACAAAACAGTTGGGCCCAGTCCATGACCTACGTGCTCCATTGAAGCTTTCCAGCAGCAGGTCCAGAAGTTGTTCGTAGACATTCTGGCTGATGTAGATCTCTGGTGTGAGCAGGACTGTTCGTGTGTTAGAAACGGTCAGATTCTTACAGCGAACAGCAAACGAAAGTAACTTCTCTGGTACCTTTGTGATCTGGAGGTGAGATAAAAAGAAAGTGAATGAATTATGGAAAAGTGTGGGTTATTTTTATGTTCCAATTACTTAGAATACTCTATTAACAGATGGCCATCTCTAAAAATAGTACCACTAAAGAGCGACAATTACAATCATGCAGAGGGGGGAGAAAAAACAAAAACACAGTTACCTCTTCCTTAGCCCTCTGATAACAAGCAAAAAGGTAAGGGATGGCACATTTCTCTCCAGCATCCCGGTCAGCAGACAGGTTAACAGCACTGCATGACGTCATATAGATGAGCTGGTTTCCCGGCTCTAGCAGCAGCAGACGGTTAAAAAGGGCCTGGAGGACAAAAGAAGAAGCATCACTGACACAAATCAGTCTGACCAACACATTTCGAAAGCCCCTAAAACAACGAAGTCTTCATGTCAGGCATTTTCTTTATGAAAATCAATTTTTATGCAATGCGTCAAAATGTAATGTTTTTGCATCTGATGGAATACGAGGTTTCTTCAGCCACTTTGCCAGACATGTAGAGGTTCACGGTAAGGTGAGAAATGAGACGGAAGAAAAAAAGTGATAAGATTAAAAACACTTTATTGACATTTGACCTGTTCTATGTTGTCCATGTCCAGCCAGTCCTGCCCATCTAGATCTGCAGCCATCTCCTCCAGGTAAACACACCGAGGAGGGATCCCATTACCTCCTCTCAGACTAGGGTCACCTAGGGGGAAAATAAAAAAATAAAGTCAATTAAGATGTTTTTACACATGGCAACTTATTATCTCTTAGACTACGTGCACTGAATTAACTGGTGCTGAGAAATAGATCAACAGTCCAACAAATAACTGCTACATTTCCTCAACATCATCACTCATCCCTGAGCAGTGGTGGAGAGACTCACACAATAAGACCTCACAGTAGGGATGGTTTTTATATTGTCTTAAAAGGTGCTGAGTCATTTGTTACTCACAGGACAGCAAATCAAGACAGTGTGCTGCATCCAATAATACCTCTAATAACAGAGCTCAGTACTATTTAGGAAAAACACACTCATCACCCAGCACCTGACTGCCTTTTAGATCAAAAGAAGGAAAATCAGCTGACAATATGGCATGCAAGACTTTAGTCTGCACAAGCCTCTCACGCACAAGGTTTTAAATAGTCCTACCTTAGATATTTAGTATTCAAAGGTATTGGTGATAGCTGACCAATCAAAGCAAATTCTATATCATTTTCACACTGATGCATTTAATTGATGTCATTATTACGAGGTTTACATTATAGTGAATCTGGATTGCTATAGTTCCATGTCTCCCCTCCAGATATAACACACTTACAACACAGATTTGACCAAGCGAGCACATAAGTTTGTCCACCATTTTTGACCTGCTTTGAATTAGATGTGTGTGGAGCTGATCCATCATCATCATCATCAAATGAGAGAAAATGGATTATTTCTAACTCTGGGGCTGATTTTTAAATCAGAGCTTAACATGACTGAATTTGCAGAGACACTCCTTTATCTCATCTACTTAAGTTTTTCCCCCCCTGTTGGTGTTTCTGTGGGTTAAAAACTTGGCCGTGTGTGGGTATAACCAGGAAAGTGCACAGGAGACGGCTGAGGACAGCCAGCAAATGTTATAACCTAATACCATTTTAGCCGTTTGCCTCATATCCGCCCACTCAAGTTATTACTTACAGTAAAGCTAAATCAATCAGCATAACATGTCAGTGTTTGAACATGCCTTTATATTGGAAGTGAGATGTATAATCCTGGTATGTGTGTGTGCTTCTCTTCCACACATCCATCTTTTGTTTTTTCTCTGTGTCACGGCCACACACTGTGCAATATGGTGGGTGGATAGTCCTAAAATAATGGGTGCATGTTAAGCTCCTCTGACTGCCACCCAGCAGCAATGCTATTGGTCATCGGCAATGCCATTGGGGGTTTAGCATAACTGGACTCTGGATCAATCACCCAACCCTAGTAGGGCTTAAGCCCCACAGATACAGCCCAAATTAAATTTTAAAAAGTTTAAAGTTTACATATCAGCATGTGACAAAAATCGTACAGCCTGCCAGGATTAGGAGCTAGAAGTACTGCAGCAGTGAAACCTCTATGGTATGACTCTCACAGAGCCCTAATTTCAACACTGGTGGGTCAGTCTGAAATTAACTGATGAGGGAAAGAATGGTCATTTCAAAATTGATATAATGCATTTAATTTTGTACCTTTTTGTCCCTTTTTTGAGTTTAGAAACCACAAACAATACTAAGAAGTAACATGAATAGATGTTTTGATCCATATTATCCATACTGAGTTAATACCCAGGGGCCGTGCAAATCACAGTCAACTTACTGTTGTCCAGAGTGATGAGAAATATTCGCTGGATCATGTGATTGACATTGAGCTGCTCGCACAGCTCCTGCCGGGACCGGAAGGAGCGGCTAATCTCTGCCACAGAGTCGTCATTGTCATCAACGCTGTCTGAAACCGAGTTTTCTGACTCCGACTGGCTCTCACCCGAGTCCTCCACTGTGAAAGCACATACAAAAGCCAAACATGAAGCAGCAGGTTAGCATGGCACAGACAGTCCAATAAATTAATATTTTGGCTAGTTTAAAAATAGATAAATCTCATCCGTGCTACAAACTGGTGATAAAACTGTCTTTTTCGAACAAAAAGAAAATCGAGAAAAGTTTCTAGGATCTAAAAATGATCTTGACTGATGGCTAAAAATCAGGGGGCAAGTTATAGAAGGGCATAAAACTGCTTCCATCTTGACATTTTTCACTGTATGAAATGTCATTAAGAAATGCAATTAATGGGACAGAGGATGATCTGAAAGACCAAGAAAACTCTCAAAAATAATCTCTGATACAGAAGTGGTGGTGCACCGTTTTCATGCAAAGACCTTTGGTATAAATAACATGAATTTGGAAACACAGTCTGAGAAAAATCATCTTATTGTTCATGAAGTGATACATAGGTAACACTGGAACCCTGCTGTGTGCAGCGGCTTTCAAGAGAAATCACTAGAAGAAAAACTTACCTGGAATTTCATCACAAAAATCAACATCTGAGATAAACAAGTTACTCTGGAAGCAAATGCTGTGACTGTTGCATGGGGATATCCTCCTTTGGGGCGAAGCTGCGTGATTTACAGAAAATGCACAGATGCAGGCATGCAGTTGCTAAGGTCCATTTGGGTCTACTGATAGAAATGTTGTCATTGGGCAGTAAGCAGAAAGATCCATTCTTGAAATTTTTTTTGTGATAGCGTGGAGTCATCTGTCAAGACTTTCTATTACAATGTGCATTAACTACACCTGTGCCCCTGGGGCGGACTTCAAGCAGACCTTATTAACGTATACCAGGAATAGCTAGTCATCAGCAGTGTCTGCAGCTGTCCACACAACAGAGTATAATCAACTTTTACATATCAGCACACTCAGACAAGCTGGCTTCTATAATAGGACGTGACCTATGATTATCTACCTCAAAGCCTACACACTTTAACTCCAGACAATGTTAGGAGAAGTTGGGATTCTGTCCAAAGTAACACACAACACAAATCAGTCTACTTCAGATATGTTCTGACTGCTTCTTATACTGTATGAAATGTGATCATTCTACTCACGTGGTGGTTGAGTAGAAAGCTGTTGAGGTTTTTGGCCTGATGCAAACTGTTTGGCATCAGCCAGTGAGCTGAAGAGGGCAGCAAAGGGGTTGCGGGAGATGTTCTGGTTGTTGTTGCCCTGGTCAGTCATCTCATTGGGGCTCAACACTTACTCCATCCAAGATCCCAGCTCTAGGGACTAGATATCTTTAAAAAAAAAAAAAAAAAAAAAAAAGGGCAGATGGCAATTTCAGCACACTTAAATGAACAGTATCATCATCACACACAAACAAGTGTATTTTTGTTTCGTTTGGTCACTGTTATTTTGATTTAATATGCAGATCTTCATGATGTTGGCCACTTTACCAAACTCATCTGTCCAGCACACTCAAGTTCAACATGTTTTACTGTCAGCACGTTGTTGCCTTCAGGGTACAGTTGCACAACCTCAAGTACTATTAAAGAAGGCAGAGCCTTAAGGGAACCAGTAGCTCTGCTTTAATTTGTCACATGACTGTCTGGAGGCTAAATGCACTTTTTGCACCTTCATCACACCTCCCTCTGCACCTCCCTCATCTCTCCCTACAAATATATTCTGAAAATGACACAATTAACATTCCTATTAATCTTAAGTTGTTAAATTGCAAACACTGGCTTAAAATAACATCTTGCTATTTAGGGCTTCTCGCAACATTTTTGGTTTTAATGTATTTATCTTACATCATCTTACATATTAAGCTATAGCTCCTTTGCACACATCTCTTTTTCAAATCTCCATGTTTTGTCTCCTTTTCTGTCTTCATTTATTTATTTGTATTTATATGTTCTATTTCTATTGTACATATTCATCAGCATCTGTGGGTGGACAGCAAAGAAAGAATTTCATTGCACAGAGGAATGCCTTTTTCTCTTGTGACACATGACAATAAACACTTTGAACCTTGAATCTTAGTTTCACAGCTTAATGGTCATCATAACTTTCTTTTCATCTTTACAAGGTAATAGAGTTATTAAATATTATAGGTAGTAAATATTTCAGTGTATTACATTTAAACAGCAATAATTTCCTACATAGAAAAACTACTAGTGCCCACCAAGGACATGTTTTTTTTTTTCTACACAACAATGAGACACGTCGAGGCATACTGTATATGAGAGCAAGAGCTGTATGTAAGACTTCAGTGACAATTTAGTCAAACTGGAGCTCCAACAAAGCCAAGTATTCAAGAAGACTGTTCCTGCTTAAGGTGGAAACAACAAACTTGTTTCACCACTTGAGGGAAAAACACAGTGAAGTACTACCAGACTATAAAGGAAGAGATTCAAGCAGCTGGTGATGTGAAACCCAAAAATAATTATGACACCTTGTTTCAGTGAATTCACACTTTGAATTAGGTAGTACATCCTCAGTGACAGGAACTCGATGCAAAAGAAGGGCAAAGAATGCCCTTCATTTACTTATAGTTATAAATACACCTGACTGCAAGCATCAATAAAACAATTAGTATGTTGTTTTTTTCATCATAAATATCATTACTGCAAACTGTCTTGAAATACTCAGCATCTCAAACTGAGTGGCTTGGAGACACTGTTCGAGTGACAAGGCTGAGGTGGTTTGCACATGTGCAGAGGACGGATAGTGGATATATCGGATAAAAGGTTTTGCACATAGAGCTGCCAAACAAGGAGAAAAAGAGGAAGACCACAGAAGAGTTTCATGGATGCAGATGGCTACTGTAACAGAGGAAGAGGAGGATGCAAGGAATAGGGTGAGATGGCGATAGATGATCCCCTGTGGTTTCCCCCTACAGGGAGCAACCTGAAGAAGAAGCAGCAGCAAATGTTCTTGAAACATCATGATATAATTTTTAAGGGCATATCGCCCAGCCCCAATTTAAACTGAATAGATCTGTACTAATTCAGATGAATTTTAGTCTACAATAACACTGCACTTTGCAAGTTCTCATCGACACCCACAAGAACCCTAAAACAAGTATTTATATGCAAATGCCTTCAACACATTCACTCCTGCATGCTGTTTTAATACTGCAGTGCTATGAGACAGATACCATATAGAAGGATTTCACTTTGACTGTAACTGTATTTTTTGATTATTAAAGTTTTGCACCCTCAAATTGCATTTTAAATGTCTTTGAATAATCTGTAGTCACTATTTTTCCTCTATAAAAGTAACACAACGCGGATCAACGAGGTTTAAAGAAGATGGTAAGCTGTCTAAATGGGCACTTGTTGTTATTACTATAAAACAGAGTGTACCTCCACGTGTATTAGACATCGTGAGATGATAACCTGGGACAAAAAGGTCGTGGTCTGCTGAACCCTACTTTCTGATGATGTTCGAAAGTTTTTAGCACGACAAACAGTAACTCAGTAACATTAACAGTAACATATGGACTGACCGCCTGTCTAGGTAGAGCTCACCTCTTCCGCAGATTACAGTTACTGTGCATAGTCAGGTTTATCAGTTCAGCACCTTACAGCTTTAACTCTGACCACTTTACGAAGACTACTTCCCAGCTAGTCACCTTTACGCTGTTCTGAGAGAGTCACATCACCCGTTAGCCGTGTTAGTGCGCAGAAGATGAGCTGCTTGACGGTTTTGTGCTAACTAGCTAGCAGGTGGAGCTAGCAGCCCTGACCGCCCTGCTGGTGCTGCTGCTGCTAAGCTGAGCTGTCATGGGGTCACCAAGGCTCGATTTCAACTTTAATTTCATAAACTCAAATGAGGATTTCAGGTATTATCAACCTCGATAATATATACAAACAATAAAGACGGCTGTCGTACCTGTTTGACGAGAAGTAATGTGTATTTTGAGTTATAAAATTGCTTCTACGAAACCAATGCCAGTTCCTCAGTAAATAGTAAACGTTTTCTTCTTTTTCCTAAAACGGCTGCTGCGAGCTGTATCAGTCCGTCGGCGCCACCGTTCAGTCAGGAGTGATTATTGCGTTGGAGAATTTCTTAATTCACTTAAAATAATAAAATAATATTTAATTTTTTGCCATCTATAAGTTTAAAAAAATTGAGTCATTATGGCCTTAAAATTGGAATTTCAAGTTTTCTCAATTCCAACTTATTTTCTCAGACATTTGGGTTAGTAAGTTTAAAAAAAAAAAAAAAAAAAAAAAAAAATATATATATATATATATATATATATATATATATATATATATATATATATTAGGGGTGCGACGATACACAAAATTCACGGTTCGGTTCGGTTCGATACTTTGGTGTCACGGTTCGATATTTTTTCGATACAAAAAAAATGTTCATGCCTTTTTAATTTGTCATTTATTAAACTTATAAATATATATTTTAACTCAAAAGTACAGTTTTTAAATTTAATGTTGCTGAAACAAAAGTAATTAAAAAAATAAATATATCTCAGGGCTCTCAAAATTTCAAAATCCCTGGTAGCCCTTCGGGCAGGGACTCTTCAGTTTTTGGTAGCCCAAAATAAATGTAAGTAGCCCGAATAAAAAAGAGAGCAATTTTTTGATTGATGTTTTGTTTCCTTTACAATATTATACATTAAAGTATAATATTGTAAAGGAAACAAAACATTAATCAAAAAATTGTTGAAAAACAAATTACAACATTGTATAAAAATTACAATCATCAACTCAAATACTTGGTTCTAATTGAACAGAAATTTCTATGAACTTGTAAGAACTGTGTAGGACATGAATCAGTCTGTGTCAGATCCTGAATTTGAAATTTCCACTGAAGTCACGGGTAAGAGGCAAGTGGAAGCAAGACCGAGGCCATTTGCTTTTTGAAGTTTGCAAAGACTGCTAAATTTTGCCAGTGGTAGTTCACTCTTTGCAACATAGTACACTGTTCTAAACGGATTTTTCAGGTTTATTTTTAGTATGTTATTTGCAATTGGTGTTTGTTCTGGGAAAGATATTGCAGACTGAGCAGTAATGCATTTCTTGCATTTCTCATGGGTTCTAATGGGGGCCTTTCTTAAAATGACTGGTCCCAGTAACAAAGGCGCTTGTCGACTCAGAAATCGAGAGAAAACCAACAACACACCCGGCAGAACATTATGTTATTTACACAGGTGCACATAAGTGGTCCGCATGTGCTGTCAAAATAAAAGACGCGCACCAGATAAGAAGTTGCAACGCGCGTTTGCGTCCATATAAAAGCACTGTTTTTGTCCGCTAGAGTGGGATTTTCACGGCACATTCCGCACCACATCTCTGTGCGTTCATCATTTGTTTGAAGCCAGCTCACCTCCTGCAACCACTTTTCCGAGAATACGTGCTTCTTTTGTGGTTCGGACTCCTTCTGACATTTGTTTGGAGGTGGAGGAACACCAAAGTAATTGCTTAAAGGAGCTTCTTCGACATCTTTAAGAGTTCTAAACAAATGTCTGTCCTCCTCCAGAAAATCTTATGTATGCAAACACGCGTTGCAACTTCTTATCTTGTGCGCGTTTTTTTATTTTATTTTGACAGCGAATGCGCACCTGCGGACCACTTATGTGCAGCCCCGGTTATATAGCTCGTCATATTGCAGCCACAGAAATTCTTTTGTCCATGAAACCATAAAGCTGCACTTTCTTTTTGCCTTATAGTCTGATTTGTCATAACTTTTCCGTTTTGTGGTAAACTTTTCTTTGGCTGTCACTTCTTCACCCTGACCTGTCTTATTTGGCTCAGCAGAACTAAAATCTATATCCTGCTGCTTTTACACACACACATAACGGTCAGCGATTCTCTGCGCGATCAACCTCTCACATGTTTAAGCTTGCTGCGGGAGATTTCACTTGTCATGTTTGCATAGTAAGCTAAGGATTGATAAGACGATGTCAGAGGAATTGGTGCGCAAATTATCATCACTCACCAATCAGTGCTGTTGCTCTCTATACACAGTTCACGCGATTGCAAAGTGAAAGCAAAAAACAAGCGCAAATTCAAACGCGATTTCAATATGTCACATATTGACAGTGGCTCACCGATGCCAATGACATAATTACCCAGCTACATTGACATATATTTTTCCTTCCTACAATAGCCCGACGGGCAGGGCAGAGATAGATTTTGGTAGCCCGACTGGAAAAATCGCTAGCCCCGGGACGTCCTGGGGCTAGCGATTTTTCCAGTCCAGTTGCAAGCCCTGTATCTGATTGAGGAATCACTCATCTTTGGAAAAGAGAGTTTATTACAGAGAAATGGCTCTTTCCAAAATAAAAGCAATACTATACACTTCTTCTGGGCTATATTCTCAGCAGCATATTGTAGCGGGTCAGGGCTGTTCGGGGTTCTGTTTGTACAGTTATGTTTTGTTTATGTTGCCATAGTGACGGGTGACGCCCTCTCGCTGCGACGGTGTGTCCTTCCGGGGTCAGAGGGCGCCCTGTGTGTTGTTGTTGTTGTTGCTGTGCGGTTGCCGCGCTGAGCAGTTAGCTAGCGGCAGTGTTCTTCTGCAGATGTCAATAAACGGCTGTGCTCCCTGGCTAGCTCACGGGAAGCAAGACCAAACGACACCTCCGTCTCCTCCTTGTCTGTGCTCGCCACATTGGTGTCAGAAGTGGGATGATGGTGGCACCCCATGTTCTGACCCGAGTGACTTTTCCCCCGCCGGTCGTGACCGGCCGGTGCGCCAAAAGAAGGCACCTGGACATTTGCAGGACTTTGTGTGGGGTAATGGGGTCGTCGGGGACGACTGACCCCTTAGGTGGGGGCTATGTAGCGGGTCAGGGCTGTTCGGGATTCTGTTTGTACAGTTATTGTGGTATATTGTAATAAGCAGCAGCTATTACTACCTCCCACCAGTAGGTGGTACTGTGGTATTGTATGTGATTGAAAGGGAGCAGAGTAAAACACCCGACCTCCACCATAGCCTTGTCTCAGTCCTCTGTGCTTGATCTAAAGTTGACTTTGACCGCAACCCACGTTAAACCAGCAGTTGGAACAACGCTGCATAAAGTTACAACAGTTATGTTTTGTTTATGTTGCCATAGTGACGGGTGACGCCCTCTCGCTGCGACGGTGTGTCCTTCCGGGGTCAGAGGGCGCCCTGTGTGTTGCTGTTGTTGCTGTGCGGTTGCCGCGCTGAGCAGTTAGCTAGCGGCAGTGTTCTTCTGCAGATGTCAATAAACGGCTGTGCTCCCTGGCTAGCTCACGGGAAGCAAGACCAAACGACACCTCCGTCTCCTCCTTGTCTGAGCTCGCCACATTGGTGTCAGAAGTGGGATGATGGTGGCACCCCATGTTCTGACCCGAGTGACTTTTCCCCCGCCGGTCGTGACCGGCCGGTGCGCCAAAAGAAGGCACCTGGACATTTGCAGGACTTTGTGTGGGGTAATGGGGTCGTCGGGGACGACTGACCCCTTAGGTGGGGGCTATGTAACGGGTCAGGGCTGTTCGGGATTCTGTTTGTACAGTTATTGTGGTATATTGTAATAAGCAGCAGCTATTACTACCTCCCACCAGTAGGTGGTACTGTGGTATTGTATGTGATTGAAAGGGAGCTGAGTAAAAGACCCGACCTCCACCATAGCCTTGTCTCAGTCCTCTGTGCTTGATCTAAAGTTGACTTTGACCGCAACCCACGTTAAACCAGCAGTTGGAACAACGCTGCATAAAGTTACAACAGTTATGTTTTGTTTATGTTGCCATAGTGACGGGTGACGCCCTCTCGCTGCGACGGTGTGTCCTTCCGGGGTCAGAGGGCGCCCTGTGTGTTGTTTTTGCTGTGCGGTTGCCGTGCTGAGCAGTTAGCTAGCGGCAGTGTTCTTCTGCAGATGTCAATAAAGGGCTGTGCTCCCTGGCTAGCTCACGGGAAGCAAGACCAAACGACACCTCCGTCTCCTCCTTGTCTGAGCTCGCCACAATATTAAACATATCAGGTCCCCATAAGGAGAATCATGTGCTAACGGCTGTCTAAATGACTCGGGTAAAGTTTGTAGCATGCGTGCTTGTTGTTTTTGTCTGCTTCCACTTGTCTTTGCACTAGGATGATGTCAGCATAAATGTGCAGTCATATTCGTTGTGTTCCCACTAGTGCTATCAGCGTTAATCTCGTTGAAATGACGTTAACGCCACAACACGGCAAATCTCCGTTAACGAGCTCCCCCTGATCGCCCTGTGCATGGGGCTAGACGGCCAACACGTTAATGAGCTAACTGCGCTAACACACTAGTTCCCACCCATGTAATTGAGCATTGCGTGGCACATCCAACGTACTGTTTTACTTTAGTCCATGACGCGCTTACCTTCAGGGTCATACGTCACATGAAAACCAAAATAATTCCAAACGCCAGATCTGAATGAGGGTGGGACAGGTTCAATTTGCCATGTTGCAAGGAGAGCTTAGCTTCTGTCTCGCTAGCTTGCCCTGCGCTCCGTACGCTCCATACATAATCTATATACACACACACACACACACATATATATATATATATATATATATATATATATATGTGTGTGTGTGTGTGTGTGTGTGTGTGTGTTTTGACGTTTTTTCAGCACTCTGCTGGTGGTAAACGCCTGTTTTCAGTCTATTTATTTCTAAACTTTACATTCTTTCTTTTACACGTTTTGACAGTTTATAAAACCATAGTAAACCTTTCTGATATCTTTTCAGAGCCTGTATTGGTATTGGTTCGATATTAGTGTGATAAGATCGATACTTTGTTTCTGTCCTCTAAGTTAAATTTTTTTTTTTTTTTTGGGGGGGGGCGGAATGAAAAAAATATTGAAAATACATGAAAAGCTGAAAGGTGTGATTTGTTGTGTGAACCAATTATTGTGCTTAACACTGGAAGTCAAGTATTTCAAAATGTTGAGATTATAAGATGAAGTTGTGATTTATGGCTTTCAAAACCCCTGCAGCAGAAAGACGCTTCTACAAAAAAAGAGAGGAAACGGGGGACAAGAGGAACCAATTAAACAGGCAAAATGCACAACAAACTATATAAAATCATTGCAAGTGAGGTTCAATACAGCAACAGACATGCAATATAAACACACAAACAGTCACAAGATGCAGAATGACTGCAAAAAGATGTAGACAGAACCGAATGAGATGCAACCTGAACAAAACTACAAACTGAGTCTTTGAGTCTACCTCATTTGTAGAAGTTGTCTTTGTGATTTAACTGACTCTCCCACTTTTTTCCTACTAAATTACTTGGATTTGTTTATGAGGTCTTATCTCAGAGCTCATTTTACATATTTACGCACAAGTTAATTTCCATGAATTCCCACAGAGCTGCTATCCAAGAAAACCCAACATGAACCTAAATATCCAGTAGTAGTGTAAGTCTTCTACCCACTCTAATAAGACCATTATTACCATTAATTTTGAATGAAGTACGCAGTTGTTATTGCACATGTTTGGTTTTTCTTTATTCTTAGTTCAGGAACCTCAAACACTGATGATAATTTACCCATCTCTCGACACCTGGAACGCCCTGTAAGTTTTCACATTTACAAAACTACATGGCTTTAATAAATCAACACTTCTGAGTAGCAGTGTTAAAGGCAGTGAACATATGCAACTCTGAACACAAATTATAAATTAAAAAATCTGATAAAACCTCAGTTGACTGATTTAAGGTTGACTTGCAGTTATTTAACATGACTGAGTTAAGTGTAACTACATTTGCTTATTTTTTAGCACCTCAGATGCAGTCTGTCCAGTGTGTCAGATCCTGTCAGCTATGACACATCTGCCTCCCACTAAAGCCTGAAATGTTTGCTGGCCATCAGCAGAGGGCAGCAGCAGACGTATTGTTAGAAGCCCATTTCAGATTATGAAACCGCTCAAAAAATTAAACACTTTCATGAGAATATTAATCAAGTCAGTTAAACTTCTGGGATATTAATTTGAGCAGTGAAGTAGCGTGGGGGTGGGTTGTTAATCAGTTTCAGTGGCTTTCGTGTTAACGAAATGACCAATATATGCACTAGAGAGGCAACAGTGAGACAACCACTAACACAGGAATGGTTTTACTGGCTAGGTTTGTTGTCTCTGGTAGCATGAAGCGATACCTGGTCCCTCACCTGCTAGTGAGCCCTGTGCTCACTGCCTGGCACTGTGGAGAACAATTAGCATTTGCAATAGAATACCAGAATTGGCAGGTCCATCACCAGTATCTTGTGCTTTTCACAGATGAGAGCAGGTTCACCCTGAGCACATGTGACAGACATGAAAATTGAAGAAACCATGACCGGTTTGGTGGTGGGCCAGTGATTATCTGGGGGGGCACATCCATGGAGGGACACACAGACCTCTATAGGCTAAGCAACAGCACCCTGATTGCCATTAGGTATCAGGATGAAATCCTTGGACATACTGTAAGCTGCTACATTTAACTTCAGCCCTCTGTAGGTTGATCGTTTTCATTTCTTTCAATGTAGCCTCCTTTAATTCCTGACAGATTACCCCATCTCCATATTTGTGTATTGTCTTCAATCTTGCAGCTTTTCCCCTATTAAAGCCAGAATATCTTCAGTAAATAACTTTTATCATGGAGAGTTTTGAAGACAAACAGTGGCGAAAAATGAGACCTGACTGAGGATCATTTAATGTTTTATGAAACTTTCTGTCAGTCCTTCCAGACTTGGTCAGTTTGTACAAAGCAGCTTCAATACTGAACAGTGCTTAACATAAAATAGAGTTTCTGCTGTCCACAGACCATATCAATGTCCAGACAACATGTTTGATTTTTAACTGAAACTATGAGAACAAAATTATAAAAATAACAGATTTCTTCATGTACAAGAAAACGTAGAGCGTTTCTCAAACACATTTAGCAACATTGACAATTAAAAAAAACCCAAAAACAAACATAACGTCTTATATCCAATATGATAAGGACAAATTTAGTACAACGAAAAATGTAGTGTTTAATCACTTACTTCATGAGCATCCTTCTCTTTGATGTGTTAAATCTTAAATACTTTCCACTGAGCTACTTATTCACCATTTTACAAAATAGGGTGCGATATTTACAGTTAAACCTTCAATTGTAATTCTGTAAGAATGTTGTCACAGTCTTCGTCTTGAGAAGCCTCAGCCTCTCAGTGAAATGTGTTTCAGTCTTTGTTTGCAGTGGCTCCTTCTGTCTTCATGGCTTTTTTTCTCCTTCACATGATGTACAAGAAGCCCCACTAGTGAGTTCCCTTTGACCTTTTCTCTTGGTGCATCTGCTCCACAGTAGTGTTCTAGCACTTAGTGTTCACTATTTGCTGTACTGCACCCCTTTGCCCCGCCTTAACCAGTCCCTCCACGGGGATTGGTTTTTGTCCTGATCGCAGTCTGAATTCCAGGAGGAGGCCGACGACTGGCGTGACCAAGATGAAGCCGTTCTGCTGGGTCTGCGAAAGAATGACATGCTGTTGTTGGAGGCGGGCTTCTTCTGAGGCTGCTCCAACTGCTGCTGGGACTTGAGCTGCTGGTTGATAAAGATCTGGATGTCATCCTGGGGAAAGGTGGGGAGGAAGAGGAATTGAGCAGCAAGACTTGGGAGCCGGGACTCAGTCTGGTATCCCATGATTGGCAAAGATAACATGTTAGTACTAGAGTCGTAGTATTAAAGAAGCAAACTAGCTATCATTAAGTCCCACAAGAAAACCAACAAAGTACTGACTCTTTAAAAAACATGGAGTTGCCAGGCAGGAGGAAAAGAGGAAGACCTCAGAAGATTCATTGATGTGGTAAAGCAGCGGCCGATGCGCTGCAGGTTTTAGATATCACCCTGGGTCAACAAACCTGAATCAAATGATTAGTTTATTACCAGGCCTCTGAAGAACTTCAAGACATGTTGAGGACATAATTTAGCCATTTAAATCAGCTGTGTTGAATCAAGGATACATTTAAAACCTGCAGGACACCAGCCCTTGAAGCCTGGAGTTTCCCCACCCCTGTGGTAAAGGATGACATGCAGAGGGGTGGTGTGACAGAGGAGGAAGCTAGGGATAGGGTGAGACGGCAGCAGCAGCCGGAGGAGGAGGAAAAAGAAAAACTATATTGGTTTAAAGCTATTGATCACAGTCTTGAAATCAAACCATTGGAAGATGGATTGAGACAATGTGCTTCTAGGCATATTTGTTCATAACAGTAAAAAGAGGTTATAAAACACCTTCCTTGTCAGCGTTCAGATTCATTAAATCTATGAAGTTCTGAAGGCAAAACTGGTCCAATAAAGTGACTGGTCAGTGCCTATGACCGGTCACTTTTATTTACTCAAATGGTCTGACTTCCGTTTGAGTAAATAACCTTTTCTTTGCATGACTTTTGTATTAAATAATCATTTATATTAATCTTACATTACTTTATTTTTTTATAATTTATATGTTTTTACAGAAGAACATCTTGTGGTTGCTCAGAAACACAGTATTTAAAGAAGTGAATCAGTGGTTTGCTCTAAATATTATCTGTATTATCTTCATCAGAGCATGAAGGCTCAGACACTGAGGCAGATGGCTCAGCTTGGCATAATTACTCAGCAGCAGAAGGGCTCAGAGACACATGCCGCTCTTATCCCTCCAAACTGTCAGGACATGGAGATTTATGATGGCGCCTGTCTCTGACTTTCTACTCTAGAATCTCAGACCGATACATCAATCTCAAACGCAGGCAGTGCCTCTGAAAATGTGGCCTTCCCATCAGCGATGCAGGTGATTAAACATAATAAGAATGTGCTGAAGCAGAAGGCCCTGCAAACAGGCTACGAGATGATAGGACAGTGTGACAAAGTGATGCCAGAAAGATCATTAGACTGGAGGTCTACAGAGAAAAGTGAGTGGTTTACCTGCCAGGCCTCCAGCTCCTGTGATAGCTCCAGTTTGCGTTGGATGGCTTCCAGTAACTGGTTGTTGAGAGACATCATATCGTTTTTACTTCTCACCAGCTCTTCTTCCATTCGGTTTTTCCTGCAAAGAAGTCACACAAAGATCTTTAAAGTAAGGATTTTAACACCCATAACAAGTTAAAACTCAGGGCTGAGCCATGCTCGGGAACTAGGAATTAGTGTTTTTCAGTTTTAAAAATATAACACATGTAATCTGGAAAGCTTGAACTTTCTCACTTGAATTGGATAAATAAACTCATTACTTACTTCGCAATAGCTTCATCTCGGTCTTTGATGGCCTGTTGGACAACTTCAGTTTGATCTTGAACGCTCTGCAGCTTCTGCATCAGTTCAGCATTTTCTTGCTGCAGCTGCACATTCTGCAGGAAGACGATAAGAGCTCTTTAGACCACAGTATAAAATACTACATAATGAATGTTTATCTGCTTGTCAAATGCAATTCTGAGGCACACAAATATCTCTGAATTTAGATACCGCATCAAGATCAGTAGGGTCAGCACTGGTGCAACCTTTTTGTCATACAACTGGTGCTGTCCCTCTTTGACGGACGAGTCTGTTCATCCCTCGGTTACCTGATCTCTCAGCTCCTGTGTCGTGCTCAGATTCCCACTCTCGTCACCCGTCGTTTCGACAAAACCCTGATTCAGCTCCTGGGACAGAGGCATTAACAGAGAGATCAGGTGTCAGCGGTGTGTGCATCAAAAGGGCTTTCTGTGGCGTTGGCCTACTTGTGGAGGTGCACTCGCGGAGGAAAGGGTGAGGCTGGCCCCTTTAGTTACACTGACAGACTCATGTTACTGCTCTGAATGTAAGATAAATGCCACGAGACACAACTGGACTATTGTAAATGCTCGCGCAAAGCAATCTGTCCTGTGTGAACACCCTGTGGTGCCTCAAACAGCCACTAGGGGGTAGATAGGTTGGACTGCTATAGTATGTGAGCAGGCTGCTTTCTGGATCTATGATTTATGCTTTTCCTGCATCTGCGTCCAACCTCTAGCAAAGAAAAAACAAAGTAAGGAAATAACTCTGCTTTCAGTACAATTGTCTCTCATCGTACAACAGAAAGAGATGCACTGTTGGAGTGTTAAACGTCGCATCTCTCACCTGTAAGTTGTGTGTTTGAAAAGCAATAAATGCGCTCTGCCGTGTTGGTACAGCCCTGTTTCTTAGACGTCAGAACTTCAGATTGTTTTGTGTACATTTCTTTATGATTCGAGGACATGACAAAACCTACAGTGTACTATTCCCGTCCTTCTCATGTTTCAAACAACAAGGTCAGCCTTTTGTTCGCATTTCCTCTCCCTGCCCCATTTGCTGTTCGTGTGTGCGCAGCTCACCTGTGGCCTGGATGCCTGTGAAAGAGTTTGAGCCACGCCCTTCAGCCGATGCAACATGGCCTTCAGGTCTTCCTGCTGATCGGCGACTTCTGACTGCTCTGAGCCGTTCAGCTCCTGGGTCAGCGGGAGGAGTAACTGAAGGATGGACACCATTTCTTGCGTTAACTATGAAAAAAGGAAGAAACGTGTTGATATGCGCTTGCTGTGACTTTCAAAATAGTGTCAGCCACATTAACACATGAACCAAAATATTAAACGTGCAACAAAACTTACATAGCTTGGAGGATGCTGCTCGAATTCTGACCTACAGTTAGGTCCATAAACTCTTTGCCTTGCCACACCATCACAATGGATTTTAAATTAAGCAATCAAGATGTGATTGAAAAGCAGACTTTCAGTTAACTGAATTAACTGCTTAGGAATTACAGACTTTTTCATAAAATCCTTTGCAGTCAGGGAAGTCTGGCTGCAAAGGATTTTAATCAGTCACCTGGAGATCAGGTGACTGACTTGGCCATTGAAGTATATCCCATTTCTTTTCCTTGAGAAACTCTTGGTTGCTTCTACAGTATGCTTTACATTTCACATTCACCCTACTGCTTTGGACCTAACAGCATATTAAAAGGAATTTCTGTGTGTTATACAAGTTATTTCTTCTTCTCTGTTCCTGCGAGCATTCCCCATCTTCTTCTCACATGTCTTGAATGACATCATGTATTTATACGACTGGAGGAGTCAGCATTACCTCATGGGCATATTTAACTTACCTGAGTCATGTGTATCACGTGACAGTGCTTATCTGATCATAACAAAAATAACTAAACAGGAACAGTTTCAGGTGATAAACAGTCACAGTTGTTTGCATAAGCTTTAACACCCCTGACTCTGAGAAAGTTCTATATTTAAGAGACAATAAAATCAGCCTGAGTAAAAAAAAATGCTTAAAAATTGAACAGTAATTGTGGCTGCCACAAAAATAATGAGCTTTATGTTTTAGTGAGGTATTGCCATCATATACCCCACATGTGACAACAATGTGGAAAGTCTCCGACAATGTGGTAATGACAAACAGGAAATGTGACTCACGAGTGCAGCAACACATTACTTTTTCCTGCTGCAACACAACAATAACAGCAGACACACGGACGGTGAGAAGACGTTTTCTGCTCTCTCCCAGACACAACTCCAACACGTGACTTCTGCACAAGTCCTCGTCCAGGACTTCACTCTGTACAATCAGGAGCTTCACGCCTTGGTGACAGTGTGACAGCAAACACGCTGTCACACTGTCACCAAGAACTCGCACAACATGTTCCTGCATGGCGTCCCTCTCTGTAGAGACAGCTACCGTGCTTTTACTACAACATTTTCAAACGCTTTCCAAAATTCAGAGTATAAATGATGTATCTCTGGTGCTATAAATGTGCGATCTCATTCTCAAGAAAGACAACTTGATCATTTCATTTCCAGTCATCACAGGAACACAGTTTCCCCTCAAAACGCACGTGACCTGTGAATCATTGCGGGCCCACTGCAGCAAAAGCCAACCACAGTATGGAGATAGTGTGCAGCTGTTCCTACACAGAGCTGTTTGCGTGTTTTTCCAATTTTGTCTTGCAGTGACTCGACAGCATTCACATTAGTGCTATAAGAGGAATTTTACTTTTTTTTTCCTAGTACTTTTTTGTGTGTTTGTGCTTTACAGTACGTATAATTTTAGATCATAACACTGATACAGGATAACACATCACAATGTTGCAAAAAATCAACGTTGAAGAAAAGTCATGCTTATTGCACCCAGAGATACTAAAATACCAACAATACAAATACAGAAGAATAAATGATAAATTATTCTTACTGCTTCGGGGGCACAAATTAGTAAACTTGAGAACAGTTTGGGACTGCAGTTTCTACCAATCATCATTCAAACAGGAGAAAATTTAAGACGTTAACTCTTCAAAGCTGTGGACTGACAGATAATCGGTGCTCAAATAAGTATTAAAGAAGCAGGATTGTTTATGTGAGGCTAACACAGACAGTAAAATTGTCTCTCTCTTAGTTTTAAGATCACCTGCACTTGATTACAATGATGTTGTGCATCTACATGCGCCCCCCTGCATTCCTTTCTCCCTCATCACTCTGTCTTCTAAGTGATGTTTATGTATAAGGTCACGAGACATCTTACCATTAGCTTTACTCTTATTCACAGTGAACTTTATATTTTTAAATTAAATTGAAATACTTCAATCAGCCACATGAGGCATGTTTTGGATGTTTTTTTTATAAAACAATATGCTTTGACTGTATTAATCAGTAAACCTACCTCTTCTTTGCTGACTCCGAGGCCTGTTATCTCCAGGCTACTTTCCAGCTCAGACAGCAGGGAAGTGTCGCCGTAGCTCCTGGCTTCCTGCAGGGACACCTCCTCCTGAAGCTCCTCCACCTGGGCCTGCAGCTGCTGTGAATGACCCCGTGCAGCCTCCACCTCTTGCCGCGCCTCGGCAAGCTGAAAAGCACAGAGAGCGAGAGGCACATGCACACATGAACGAAAACAGAAATGTGACAAGGATAACACGTCCGACAGATGAAGAAGCTACGATAAAAATCACATTATGAATCCTGCTAGATTACACAGATCCCCGCTTTTAGCCTAAGAGTCAAATGAGCTCTGGAAGGAGCTGTAATAGGAGACTCGTGTAAGCAGACTGTACCAACAAGAGAAAGAAATCCTGACATGCCAGATTCCAGCCTAAAGCCAAACATGAAACTAAACGAACACGAGTGGAATCCAAAGTTGCGGGTGAGAGATACAGTGACGGGAGTGAGGTGATTGTTTAGCGGTACTTTCCACAATCCCACCGAAACCCAGGCTGGCAGAGAGGGAGCAGAAAATCTTTGTCATTGTGGTTCTTTTAGTCACGCACTAACCAC
The DNA here is from genome assembly GCF_900408965.1 of Simochromis diagramma. Lineage (NCBI taxonomy): Eukaryota > Metazoa > Chordata > Actinopteri > Cichliformes > Cichlidae > Simochromis > Simochromis diagramma. The sequence goes on from NW_024387375.1 coordinate 7,874,507, forward strand.
TTGATGCGGTTTTGCTGCCACAATGAGCTCTAATCAGATTGCTTATGTACTATGGAGCTCGAATGACAGTCTTTGCCTGCGCTGTACTGTATTCATGTTTGTACCTGCTGGCTGTGCTGCTCGTTGAGTTGGTCGTGCAGAGCCAAGCGTGCGTCCAAAGAGGCCAAACTCGCCCTCAGTTCTTCGTTTTCTTGACAAACGCTCTCCAATCGTTGCTCCAGCACCTGTTCCTTCTGTGAGAGACGCAACACCTGGAAAAACAAGCAGAAATACAGATAACAAAGTTATTTCTTCCCCTCAGGGAGGAAAATTCTCACTAAATCACACCACTCCCTTGCATCGCAACAAAACAATCCACTAACAGGAGGAATGAAGCTGATATTTGAACCCTCCTACTTTTACTTGGAAAGCTATCCAATTTCTCATTTTCGGAAATGAACAATTTGTCGAGAAAAGGATGATTTACCGAGAATCTGTCTGACTGTATTTATCCTATTCAGGAGTACATCCAAAAAAGAAGGTGAACTTGCTCGTCACAATTTCAAAAGTCATTTCAAAACAGATATTCCTTTTTAAAAACCTTTAATCAAACCATTATTACAAAATAAAGTGTTGTTTTAGTACTTTTTTCCCCAGTTTCTGCTGCTGGTTGTCCAGGACTTTTTCATTATTCTTCTGTTTTATGTAACCACCACATCCATTGCATGAAATAAAACGCATTATGTATTAGAAAAGATCACTTTTTAGACAGACTGTTTATTTGCCATTTTACTTTGCTTAAAACATTACTTAGAAGACGTTATTTTAAGAACCATGTAGGTCTAAACATGACCAGCAGGTATGGGCCAGACATGAAGAGATAGAAGTTCATTTACGACTCGCTTCACTGATGCCAAGTAATTATTAGAAAGGCATTTGAGAAAAAAATTGATACAAAAATATGATATGCTACAAGAAGAAGAAGACCATATTTTAGCATAAATATGAAGCTACACCTCTGTAAAGTCACAGTAACGGCCGCACATGTGCATTAGAGTACTTGCCTGCTCTCTCATGGCACTCATCAGCTCCTCATCCTGCTGCCTGTTGTGACTTCCTTTTTGTTGCAGCTCCTGTTTCAGAGCCTGCAGCTCAGTGGACATGGCTCTCTCCACCTCCATCGCCTACACGTGCACAGAAGAAAGAGAACACGAACGCAGGAGAGTCACAAAGGGAGCAAATGAAATGAGAAATATGGAGAGGGTTAAAAAGATCTCAGCCAGAGACTGGCGTCACACACGCGTATCAGTTAAAGTGAAAATCCAAAATGAAGCCTGTCTGTAGCCTGAGCTTTAAGAAAATAAAAGTCTTGGCTAAAGCTGAGATGAGAAGAAGCTGGGGATTAGTTGACTACATTTAAATGTGGTTGGTTATTGGTTTTCCTGATAGCCTGCAGTGCTTCCAAAACAGGACAGATGTAAAAGCTAACAGCATGAGTGATTCATTCATTTTTCCCCATTTTCAGCTTTAGCCATAAAACACTGAATATTGGAAAACTTGAAAGCTGATTCAAACACAAAAGATTGGGCAACATTAAAAATTTGGGAAGCTGCTGTGCCTACAGGCCCTGTGAAAGGCCCCCCCTTCTGCCCTCCCTTGTCCTGGACTGGGACCCTCATTTCCCCTTACTCAGCAGTTCGGCGGGGCCCTGTCAGGTCCAATCAATGCCACATAATACAAAATGAAAGGCCGGCCTCTACGGCAGATGGAGCAGAGGGCATCTTGATCTTGGTGGTGACATCATCATGCCACATTAAACAACAATGGTGAACTCGGACATCACCAGAGTAAAAGCTGGAGGGAAGAGCTTGAAACTATGGAGGATGTGAGGCAGGTTTGTGGGACATAAGTAGAGGGAAGCGTGTGTCTGTGTGAGTGAATAAAGGATAAAAACAAAAAGCAAGCAGACACAGTGAGAAGAGAAGAAGTCTGGGTTTAAAAATGAACATTTCAGTATGGGCCTCTTCCACAATAGAGGCACCGACTCACTGAGAGCCACCAAAACGAGGAGGGGACGGAGGACACTCCACACACACCCCCCTCCTCCACGCCTTCATGAGTCCACACGCTGAAGTATCCAACAGCTGGCTTCCACAGCTATAACCAAGCCCCTTGGGGGGCACAGAGAAAAGATGGCTTTCCCCTGGGATAAAGGAACGTTGGTGCAACATCAAAGAACAAAATGAAAGATTTATATCTCTCTGTAATGTATATTGTGTTTTCCTTTTTTGTCTGTGAGCTTGGTGATGCTGACCGAGGTTACGGGGGCTTGTCTTAAACAATGTACACAGTGAGGGATTCGTCACAGCTGCCCAATAAAACGCTACCGGTGTGAGTGATATGTGACCCTGAGTAGGAAGCAGGAAGTGAAAAAGGTAATGTGATCTGCATCGGTTAACCTGACAGAAAACAAGATATCAACAGAGTGACCAAAAAAGTAGAAACACCTGTCTGCAATGGTCTTAACTCTTTTTGGATACAAGTTATTCAATATTCTGTATGTATGCACACACAGTACGTTTGAGTTATATCTAAAAGGTTATATTATATTGAAACTTAAGTGAAACCAAACAATAAAAACTAAAGTGAAATGAACAGAAACCCCCTTATTAAATAATAATATGTTAAAAAGTATTTTAAAAAGTGTATATCCATAACAACTATATAAATACACAAACACTTACCGCTGGCATCAGTAAGTCATCCTATTTGCCTTGGGCTATTACCAGTCATGAGGCAAATAAATCCCACAACCAGTACAATCTGGTTGTGTACAATCTGTCTATTATTGTCCAGTGTCAGCTCATAATACCCCCAACAGTAAGTCAGGTCTACCTGAAATAAGCTCATAGCAAAGTCCTAAACTTACCGAGTTTTGTTGTTTGTTTTTAAAAAAAAAAATTGAAACGAATGACGCATGAAAACATGCAGGAAACTATCAGCATTTCCAGCTCATCATCCAGTAATCATACTCCCATTCCAGTCTGGTATTTCTTATCCAGTAGATGTGTTTATATTCAGTTTTCTAATGCACTAAAAATGTTGCACAAGACTTCAGCCAAAATCAGCAAAATATTAAAATGCTTTTACTTTCACTATATGCAATTATCTCATTTCCTTACAGTCATACTTAATGTTTTTCTTCAGATGGTAAACTGTGGTTTTCCTTGTATGAGACTGCCAGGAAACTCCAGTGACAAATTAACAAACGAACATAGAGAGTGATTCATGTTTGACCAAAGTCTTTTCAGCCTGGTTTACAGTTGCAGCAATGGTTTGTAAGAAAACACCCTGACATCAGTCACCTCTCCCTGAGATTTTCAACACTTTGCTTCTGCTCCGGAGCTCCTGTTTTAACAGTCTGCACTGTGTGACAATTTGGCACGCATCAGTATTGTTTTTAATGCAGCTGCTTCCTCATGTGCACCAGGACAGAAGTTCACAGCAAATCTTTTCATGTTGTTGGAAAATTCTTTTTCTCTCTGGTTTCACTTTATATCCTCCTCCAGATTCCTGTCATGGTCTACTTACTGTTTCATAATTAGCAGATTATGTTTTCATCTGTGAGAAACTTTCGCTTCATCTTACCATTTATCTGTTATGGTTAGTGAAGCACCTAAACTGGTTATCCAGGTATTAGCTTTTAGTCCATAACTCGCTTTTTGATGGCTGCTAGCCATACAGCTAATGATTTTAACTATTTATATACATTTTAAGGTTTTATCTAACAATTTAGCAAAATCGTTTTTTCATCACATTTTCATTTTCTGAGAGCTGATAACTCCATTTGCAACTGTTTATCTATATTTTTACGTTTTAGCTAGTTTTAACAGAAGGTTTTTAGCTTGTACTTTCAGCTAGATTTTTATTCATGAATGCATCTGTCTTTTAAACATCATTTAATTTTTAACTGTTTATAAGGAGTTTTAGCTAAGAGTTTATATTTTTTTTTTATCTATATTTTTCAATGACTACCAGCAACATGGCTAACAATTTTAATTCTTTATACTTTAAGCTAATAATTAATTAAAAAAACAAAACAAAAAAAAAAACTACATTCCTGACTAATCAGTTAACTGTTTATCTACACTTTTAGCTACCCACTTCAAATGCTTACCCATGCTTTTGATAACAATTTTATTTATCTATACTTTGAGAAATGCTAGCCACATGGCAAACAATTTTTTAACTTCGACACTTTTTCATTTTTAGCTAACAATTTAATTCATTTCAGGGGCTTTTTAGCTTATAGTTCCATACAAAAATTATACATTTCTTTCTCTACACTCCTAAGTTACCATTTTAAATGTTTATCTACAATTAGAACAAACCATTTTAATTGTATAAATATGCTTTTGATTAACAACTTAATTAATTTATCTTAACTTTCAGCTAAGTTGGCCATTCTGGATGTGTGACAATCATGGTGACTGTGAATGAGACTGCTCTGCAAATATGGTTGACCACCAGTCATTAGGGAAAAATGAGTATTCCCCAATCAGTTGCAAGTGGTTGCTAGAAGTTAATGGCTGTCAACTGCCCCAGGTCACACAGGTCTCCTGACCAATTAGTGAACCTCTGGCAAGCACCTGTCACTAGACAAACATGTTTTCCCCAGTTGGTTGGCAAAAAGCCTCCTTGTGATTACTTTGATTGCTAGCATATTGCTGTGGAAATTTGGATGGAAGTGACGGACTTGTCTACAAACAGTTGCCAGCTATGTCAGTTACACTGACACTGAAAAGCGCTTTTTGTAACATGTTGGCTGCAGTACTACAGTACCGCAACTTCTACTTTGAATGTGAATCTCCTCCATTTCTGGTTTACATCACACTTTTTCAGGTTATACAAACACTTGGCTAGTTAACAAGTACTTGGAGACCAGCATAAAAACAAAAAATAAAAACGACAGGCACTTGTGTTAATCTGCTAGCAAACAAAGCCCTTACTAAGAGGTTCTGGTGCAACACTTGCTTTGCAACAGTTTCACCCAGTGAGAACCGAGAATCTCCAAGAACCACTTTCAACCAGTCAGGGAATACATATTTTCCCTAGTGGTGGTTGTACACCCCCCCCCCCAATTTCTTATGACTTTATAACATTTACTATCTATTTCTACTCAATGTTAATGGTTAACTTCTCTTCTCAACCCAGCTCAGGTCCATTCGGCTTTTAAATTAAAATGTAATTTCTGTTTTTTGAAGATTAGTTCAGCTTTGATTTATTGATTAATTTAATGCAATTCTGTCTATTACACTTTAAGTATATAAACTGAATACAGCAGCTACAATTGATTAGCTCATTGACATATTCAAGTTTCCTAAGTATCCTTGAGTTTTGTTGTTTGTTTGTTTTTTAAGTTAAAAGAAGAAACCTACTGTATAGCTTACTGAAGCCTGAACATGACACCATGAATAAACCGAGCTCTTCCAGTCAAAACTGTGAGAAACAAAAACTCAATGAATTACAGCACGACTCACCCCACCACACAGCTGTCCGACAGAAGCAGCAGTATCTTTCACCACATCAGGCAAAGACTTGTCAGACATGGAGCGTCTTAAGATTCAGTCTCTTCTCTCAGCTTCACAACTACACAGACCAGAGTTACATTTGGCTAACACTGGGCAGCCCAATAAAGTATTTCCTCCACCTCCCTCTCCCCTAAAACAGCTCAAACAGAGAGATACAAGCTTTTATCTAAATTGGAATTTTCCTGAACTTCTAGGGAGTCTGATTTCCACACACCAAGTCCTTCAGTATAGCCACAGAGGGGGAAGGAAGCTCACAGTTCCTTATTTCGTGGACCTTGACTCCTTACAAGCTCGTGTCTGCCGTTCATTCTGCATGAGCAGAGGTTTGTCGTGTGGAACGCAGCACGTCACAACAGCAACGCTGAGCAAAACAATCCTCACTTTCTCAGCCTGGAAAAATACTCAAGTTTGCTCCAGCTGTGTGATCCAGTCAGCTCCACTGATAAGAAGCTGTCACCAGCCTGCTTTGCGTACAGTGTACTGCATTTCTGATCAGATACTTATGATCATAAATAATTTACTTCAACACTCATGAACTCCTGAAGACGTGAGTCAGCGGCATGTTGTCAGCGTCCTTATGATGTCAAGCTAGTTAAAGGTTAACTTTGTGTTACTGAATAAACCAACGTAACAGATTATAATGTTCTGATAAAAGCTTCTATAATATGTCTAATAGATTATCTAGGACATTTTTCTATTACATTTCACAGGTACAATGACATAAAAAAGTGGCTAAAATAATTATACGGCAATGAGTTGAATTCATTTGCCTGAACTAGAATTTGAATAAAGCTTCTTCCAGGTATTTTCCAAGCTTCCCTCCCTCTCTCTTGGATTTAAAATTAAGTCATGCTTGAAGTTTCCCTCCCCCTCTTGTTTACATGTCGTTTCCCTCCTGCTCTGCACTTGACATTGCTGATTTGCCTGAGGGAAACTGCTCAGGTTTTGATATGCAGCTCCCAGCTGACTCTAGCTCTATCGCTCTCTTTCTCATTTATCAAAACACTTATTTGTAGTAGAAGTATTTTAGCTGTGACCTTGCTATGAGCCTTCAAATATCCTCAGAGTGTGGCATTGCTTTAGATCAAATACAGTCAGGCTGATACCGGAGTAGCTCACACGGGAACACCGAGTTTCAGTGGGTGGATTGAGTAACTTTCTAGTTTTACTCAGACGGCCTGAAGCTTTGAATCTACTGCCGGTGTTTGTTTCACTGAGGCTCGGTTACTTTTTGAGCAAAGATGAAAAACATGAATCTACCCATCCAGGTGTGGGACTCACAGCTTTGAGCTCCTCCTGGAGCCGCTGAGTGTTCTCGTTGTGCTCCAGCTGAGTTCGACTCTTGTCCCTCTCAGCCTCGCTGAGCGCCCGGGTAAGCTGCTCCACCTGGGCGCTCAGCTCCCTCGCATCCCGCTCCAGGTCTCCCATCTGGCTCTCCCACTGGGACTGGTGGCGCTCCAGCTTCAGTCGCACCTCATGTTTTCCCTGCTCCAGCTCCTATCGGAGGTGGAAAAGATAAATGTCTTAACAGGTGATCTTCAGGGTGGGTGTAGCAAAACAAAGATTTTAAAATATAAAGCAGTAAATACGGTTCAGTTGTCTAGCTACGACTGCAGCAAATGAAGCCGTTTGGCATTGTGAGAGTGTTGTTGGAAGGCATTTGAGTGAGCACAAGCACCTGTCAACCTCATTTAGTGCTCTGACGGATAACAGGAAATGTCCAACAGCTGTAATTTGAATCCATAACAATAGGGTAGCTGATATCATTAAAGCTAGAAGAGGAAAACATCCACTCTGCTTTCATCCATTCCTTTGGAGCTTAAAAGATCAGTCAGTTTGTCAGTCAACAGAAAAGTCATCCAAGCATTAACTTGCCATGACACCTGATTGATCCAGCACTATTTTAGCTCAATGGGTTGTGCAGGTGACCCATAAGGTGTAAGGTAAATAAAGAGGACTGGGTCTGAATCTTTCCCTGTTCTCTCTTTCAAACTTTCCTGCCTTCTCTCAACTTTCTTAAGACAATAAGGGCTAAAAATCCCCCCCCAAAAATGACTGTTCCAGACATTTACCACACCTCTCTGGCAAATTCAATCAGAAAAGTTCACGCAGCACGTTTACATCAATTTAGACACATTAGCGCACCATTGTCTTGTCCTTGGTGTGATTTAAGTGACTGCCATACCTGACTTGATGCCAGCATCTGATAGAGACATCAGCATCACCCGGGGAAAGCAATGAGGTCATTATTTTCATATCACAGCCTCTCAACATGATTTGGTGCTGGTGTAGTCGACTGAGACAAACACATAGATGCCACCGGTTCGCTTTTATTACTACATTTTCTGTCTGACTGCTGAGATCTCGTGAGGAGTTGAAGTGTCTCACAAGTATGCAGCAAGACTACCTAGAAGGAATTTCAGTACTGACAGGTCTGCTAAGATAGAAATACTTTTACAGTCGCTGGGAGAACACAAAAGATCGCTTCAGAGAGAGTTAGTAAAGTTTAGCAACGCATTAGCATTTCTGCCTGCTTACATTATAGTTTCTTTATACAGTTACAGCTTATTTAACGTAGAACATATTGCATTCATTATTTTGTAAACCAACCAGTTTAGTAGGAACACCTTAGCAGTGCCTTTTTTATGCTGCTTTTTCCATTTACAATTGTAAATGTCTTTTCATGGGATGGCCAAAATATTGAGAACACGTTAATATAGTGCGGTCGGAGGTCCCAATAAATGACTCAGGTGACTCTATGTCATTAATGTTGAATATTTAAGTTGGTCACCTTAACTTAAATAAATAGAGTTAGAAAGATTTTGACGCGTTTTCGTGCGTAAAGCTGTGAGAGAAACAACAGCATACAATCTGTGGACATCGGGAAAACTTCTTACCCGCCCACTTCAAACAGCAACAACCATGACGTAATTCTAAACACTTCAACCCGAACATTTCACAGAATGTTTTAGATTATTACAAAACCTACTAGATTATTAGTTCACCTGTAGGGAATCGGATTCTCCTTACCTCCAGCTTCTCTGCGTATTGCTCATGAAGTTTTTCGCTCTTCTCCTTAAGCTGGCGGTTTTCTAGGAGCAATGCGTTTCCCAGCTGGGCTGCCAAAATAACCTCTTCCTCCTTTTGTTTTAAAGCAGCCAGAAGTTCACTGGGGTCCTGATAATCTGTCATTTCCTCCGCTCCATAGTGGAAAAAGAAATCCTCCTCTAGGTCCATTATTTTCTTGGACTTGAAGCTCCAATCATCGAGTCGATCCATAGCTAATCCAATAACACCTTATTATAGCTTCTTATATAAAGAAAACACGCGGGAACGGTGCCATAAACGCGCATCTGTGGATGCCCACTCATGACACCTGCGTGTAGCTGCTGAGTCGAGCAGAGTGTAAATGTAAGTGAAGTCGAACCGAAGGTTGGAGCTGTCTGGTGAAAGCAGGCTGCTCCCTCCCTCTGTCACCCGCAGATGGCGGTTTGTCTCCGTGGGGTGTTGGTTTCAGTCACCTGAGCAACTGTCACCACCCAGCTCGGCAACCACGTCGATACCTGCCCTGCCGCAGGGCTCAGAGTGTGGTGGTAAAATGGAAAGGCACACACAAGCACCTGCATGGTGCTGTGAAACAGTGGGAACTGTTTTTCTTGAAGTTTTACCGGACTGCAGCATATTGTTTATTATAATCATTCACTGTGGAGGACATTAGTCAAACAACAGATGACGTCCCATTGCAGCATCACGAAATGCACACATGTGATACCAGTAAACTTCAAAAACCAGTGTTTCTGATTTTTTTTAAAAATACTTTGATAAAAGTATTTATTATTCTTAATTTGATGTAATTTTATGGTACTTACAGGCCGTTTTAAATGTAATTTATTTGTTATGGTTTCATTTCATTCAATTTGGGTTTTTTATTATTATCAGTTTATCACTTTTGAAGCACTTTGAACTGGAATAAAGCGTTAAATTGTAAATAGACTGGTTCTTATATCCTGTTTTTCTATTTTATTCAAAGCTACATGTATCTCTCTCTCTCTCGCTCTGTCTCATTTATCCATTTACACAAGTCACACCTTTTTCTCTACATGCTGAATATGTTTATTAAGCTTTTTCTTTTCTTTTTTTGGGGGGAAAAATGAGCTTCTACGTGCTCCTGTTTGGGTGTAGTATGCATACAGCTTGTAAAATGTAAGATTATACATCTGCATGTTTATTTTGCACTTGTTCACATGAACAGGACTGCATTGTTTTTCCATGCATCCACGTTAAGTACACATATTTACACATGGAGTTTTTTTTTTATTACTACCAATTTCTTTTAGTTTAATCTTCTCAGTTATTTATAATTTGTTAGTGTAAAGTTTTGGAAATGGGTTATATCTTCATTTTTTTAAGTATGCAAGTCAGTATTTCATGAAATCAGGTGGAACTCTGTTTTTAATCAGGCAGCAAGTGGTTAACAAGTTAGCCTTATAAACAAAGGGAGTTTCTGCCTGCATTGTGTAGATACTTTCCAGGGGTCAAGGGTCAGCCTCCACAAGGTTTCATGGAGCACGGGGCAGTATCAGGGGAATAAAAGACAAAGCATCCTGACGCATGGCAAGGCTTTTGTAGTCAGGGAAGCCGCAGCTTCTGTACATATGGCGGCAAAAGCAGACGCACTGTACATCAGGGCCCAGCACGCCTCGCTGCCATTGTTTCCATTGTTCCTGTTAGTTTGGGGGCAGCTGATGTGGCGTAAGTGTGACGAGGAGGCTCACATACCTCCTGCAGTGAAGTCCAACGAGGGACACGTGTGCTGAACAGCACACTCAGACCTTGAAGTACTTGTGTTTAAGAGTGTGTGCACAGAGTCAGACATGACAAGAGGAAACATGTTTGCATTTGTTCAATGAAAGCCAAACTTGCTTATAAAATCTATTACTGAAAAGATGACTCAGGCCACAGAGGAGCATCACCCTTTACTTCAAGATTTTCTCATCTAACATTTGCTGCCTATTGAGTTCAAGCTACACAAGCAGAACCATCCACCATAAAACTCTCACTGATGTTTTAAATAAAAAAAAATCCCTGACAACAGGGATACTGCATATAACACTGCAGCAAACATCAGCTGCATCAGCAAGACGCAGGATAGTGCTGAGAGCAGTAAATAGTGCTCAGCGTAAATGGTGTATCAAACAGCTGAACAGGAGACATGACTGTGATATTCTTAGTTGGGTTCATGTTCAGCCACTGTACATAATGATAATTTGACAAGATAACAGACATTAATTAATTAAACTAGTTAATTTGCTCATAATATTCACCCCAGAGCAGAGGATGGAAGCTGATGTTAATACGTCCTAATGAATGGAGCTGTGTTCACGTTTCAAACATCTGTATTCTAACATGACAACTGAGATCTGATTTAAAGTTACATTTGAGTAGCAGAAAACAATACATACATATATTACACAAACATCACATATCACGTATCTAATATCTGTTTAGTTGCATCCCACCTTTCAAGGTACTTAATGCCAGCAGATTTATCTTTGGTTAACACAGCAGGCTATACTAGACCTCTGGTGACCCCTAACGGGCAAACAAACGCGTATTCCGTCCTTATAGGACAATTTGTTCCCCTCAAGAAGTGAGAAAGGTGTGATGTGTGGGGGCAGAGTGAAACTTTTTTCATTATATCACGGGAGAAAGTTTTAAAAAGATGCCGTCAAATAGAGATGCATAAAGTGGAAAGTTGAGGGAGAGTAAGTATTACACGAATAGTTTGAAACCTTTGAAAAGCTAAATGTACTACTTTATTCACTAATTCTGTAACAGAAAAATAACCTAAACCTATTCATACAAAATGTAATGTTTTTCTGTTCTGCTTTGCTTTTATATATTTTTTAATAATTATGTTGTTGTTGTTTAAAAAAAAAAACACGATTACTTATTTTCTTTTTTAAAATTGGGGCAAATAATACTGTTAACTTTTATAATTTTTCATACACTTGCTCCACAATCTTGTACTTTTGTGTTCATATTTTGTAAAATCGTTGGACTTTCTGTAATTTATCCTTTGTTTATTCATTCCCTCTCTAGTGAATGACTTGGTTATTTATGAAGTTGTTGTGCGCACTCCGGCCAGCAGGGGGCGGTGAGCGTCCTGGATGTTAAAGGAGGAAGCGCCTCTTGTAAACACACTTGAACTTCGCAGAGTAAAGAATAAGCCGTGCACGCCTGTCTTCATGGAGAGGAGCGTGGGGACAGTTTCAGCCATCAAAGCTCTGGGGTGATTAACATGTTTGTTTTTCGTCGTTACGAAACTTTAATTTGAGAAGAGAAACCTTATTCTCTGCCTGCTTTCTGGGCTTTTGATGTATAATGACACTTGCCGATACGCCTGACAGGTGAATAGGTAATCTCACCTGTCGCCTCCACTTACTTCCTGGTCAGGTACCCGGGCAGCCGCTGCCTCTCCCGGTGCAGATGTGACGAGCTTCCCTGTCCGCTGCTCAGCTGGCTGTGCGCAGAGCTCAGGACTCTCTGCCCGGAGCTACGAGGTGAGGCTCAGGCCTGAGATTTTCATTCATAAATCTTTGAGAGAGGCTTTTTTATGTTTAACCATTGCCTTTAATACAGCACATTCTCCCAAGGAAGGAGGAAACCATCTCAGGATTGTGGATTTTTTTACTGTCTCATGCAGAAGGGTCACTGTGGTCTCAAGTGGGCCGACTCAGCAAAGCAACTGCTTAAGAATCGACCTTACTTTTTATGTAATGTAAAACAAAATGCAAGTCCTTTCTGAAAACATCCACATTAATTCACCAAACCAGTTACAGAACAGCCGATTTAGATGCCTTTAATAAATAAAAATAACAGGATATTTTTTACACGTTGACAGATGCTCTACAAAAGCAAAACATCTTCACATGTAGAGTAGAATTGGATTTGGAAACATTTGGATAGTGACACCATTTTCATAATTTTACCCGCAGTTAATTTAATATGAAGCTACTGAGATGCATTTCACATTAGCTGTAATTTCTATGCATTATATAACTACAACCAAAACATGCTTTGGTAAACAAACTGATGGTTACTATGTTACAAATATAAGCCATGAAAAAAATCTGATCTTTCTGACTCAACTTGCAGTGACATGTGTTAAATAAACTGGCTTAATTGTCCTTTTTTAGACTCAGGAGGGTCAGGTGATGTGCTGCTGGCGGGAGACCTGAAAAATGTACTATCAAACATATCTTCTCCCCTCGCTGTGCTGACCTCTGAGGTGTTGGACCCGTCCACTCTCAACAAAGTCGCTGGTGAGAAACAGGACTGTGGTGGATACTGTTGTAGTAAGAACAGATGATTGCAGTGCTCGTGGATTTAGTGATCTTTTGCACATCTTGCAGAGTTCCTTGTATCAGAATTGCAAGCAGCTCGCATTATCAAGTACAAAGAGTCACATCCTGACGAGCGGGCGACAGAAGCGGACTCTGAAAAAGAGCAGCGAGTTGAAGATCTGAGCCGTGACTTTTGTGAGGAAAACGAAGGCGATGACGGTTCGGGTGAAAACAGGAGGAAGGCAGAGATGCAAGCAGAATGGATTTTACTTCTGCGTGCTCTCAACATGGATGCCTCCTCTCGGTTTGAGGACGTTTTGAACGAGGTAAGCTTGAAACAACAGAGATTGAGCCATGAATAAATTGCGAATACAGACTGAGAAGCACTGAAAGAGGAGTTTACAAACATTTGCTTTAATGCAGGTGAATGAGAGGCTTTCTCGCCTACCAAGTGGAGACATGACCAAACCTCTTCTCAGCACCAGCCTCAGCTCAGAGCAGTGGGTAAGCTGCCAGGCCTGTTTTCAGCTCTCAAGACTTTAGACGTGACTCTAATGTGGCATTTACATCTTTGCCTCTTCCTGTTTCTCAGCTTCAAGTGAAAAAAATGAATGAAATTCTGTCCGAGGACTATCGGCGTCGGCGACAAATGATGGTCACGCGCTTTCAGGTTACGCTTGAATCATTTGCATGGGGAGAAAAACAAAAGGTAGGAATGTTAAATAACTCTGTTCATCATTTGCCTGTTAGCTGGGTTATTTTACTCTGAGCCTTGGTTCATCTCTTCAGTCTATTCCCTTTTAATAAGAAAATCTTAGTTCAGCAGTGGTAGTGCATGAGGAAGCTTTGGACTGCCCATCTACCTGCAGAGAGCATCTCCTGTCAGATGTGGGCCCTATAAAAATTGTGCTCTTGTGGCTCTTGCCTGTGCTATTGTCAGTCTGTCAGCCAGCTGCAGACAAGAGCGAAGTTCTAACATGCAAAGAGCTGAAGTGAAACAGAATATTAAAAACAATGAAAAGTGTGCACTGTAGCCCCTTCCTCAGCTTTTCATAATGTATTTTTTCCACTTCTGGTGAACTCTGCTGTTCCTTATTCCGGCCCACTTTTCAACCAGTCAGCATTTAACTGATGCACAGTGTCGTCCACATGGGGCACTGCACAGTTGAGATTTTGTTCGATTGCAATGGTGATTTAAAAACCCGTCTCCAGAGGCAAATACTGACACAACCTTGGTAGCATAAATTAAGCATGAGGCAGGTTTCTTCTACTTGGGTGCCCCTCACAAACAGAAGCTTTGAACAGCAGGTGGAGTTTTTACATCGGAAGTCAGATTTTGGAGCTGCGAGTGATTTCGTACCAAGTAAACCCCATGGCAGGCTTAAATTTAGTGAGAACCCATTTGTCTAATGTCGTCTTGCAAACAGAGGATTTCCCATTAGGAGAAAAAAAATGTAGTTTTACTTCACTCTTTAGACCTATAGGCTATGTTGAATCTTTATATACAGTATATGTCTGTTATTGTCTGCAAGATCACGGTGTTATTAGGACAACACTGACATCGTGTGGTCTGACTGAACTGCAACAGACTACTTTTATGTCAGTCGGCTTTAGGCCATCGTCAGAGCCTGTGCTGGTGACGCAGAAGATGAATATCAGACATCTCCATTCAGTCCATCCTTTATTTACAGGAGCACAGTGCTGCGCTGGCTTCGGCGCCTAATCTTGCGTCCCTCATCGGCTCTTCCCAAGTGTCTCCATCTCTGCTGCTCGCTGCCAGAGAGGATCAGTCCTTCATTGACCCGGTCAAAGCTGGAACAAGCACCTCTGTTTACAAGGTACAATCATGAACGTGTCTGTGATCCTTAATGAAGATGCCTCTGACTCCAGCTAAGTAAGCATTTTCTTTTTTCTTTTTGTTGTTGTTTTTTTTCTGGTGTCACTAGACGTTGATGGGCAGTGTACCAGACAGAGGAGGACGACCTGGGGAAATTGAGCCTCCTATGCCAGCATGGACAGGGAGAAGCTCGAAAGGCAACAGAGGGGGACGAGGAGGCGGACAATCTCATAAGCATAAGAAGAAGAAAGGGAAAAAAGATTAACTTGTCCGTCTTTTTGGCCTTATCAATTTAAGAAATAAGCGATCATTTTTCTTTATTGAAATCCTTGTTGCGAGGTAAACTACGATTGGGAAGTGCTATATATAATTTTGTAGTTATAAATCTGTGTATAATTTATAGTTATAAGTCATGCACATACCAGATTGTGTACATTTCTATAAAAGCAATGAAGTACTGGTACATGACCAGATATTTTGGTAAAAGAGCAGAAAATGGAAAAAATGTTGGCTTTCCACATTTATCAGTAGGTTTGTTTAAGAATAAACCTCTGAAACACACATCTGTTGGTATTTTGTTCAATTTACATAAAGCATCTTTTAAGGATTATTGCATGAATATTTTATGCTCACTTCACATTTTGGAGACAAGAGTTCCCCTTGCCTTTTTTAGGTGATTTCATAAGATAGCAAACATGTTTATGTGGAATGAAAAAGCCTCACTTACATCTTAAAAAACTGAAGGGTGACTTTGAATATCTAAGAATGTTGTTTTATTGTTACACATTAACCAAGACTCACTTCCCCCTGAGAGAGCTCCTTGTTACAGCATTGAGTCATCTCTCTAGTGCCAGTGTTTCCACTTCAAAGTCTAAATTGTCTAAAGAAGGAAAAGATCATCCAAATATAAATTATCTTAAATATATTTGGAATAAACTGGTTTCAATGTTTAATTTTGATCTTGCCAAACCCAAAGTTGTGCTAAGGTAAAGCTAATTTTGACCAGAAGTTCTAGTAGTCCACAGTGATGTATTGAAATAATTTTCAAGATCTTGTACACCAGTTTAATAAACAACAGTTTCAATTGTTTTATTATCTGAAACTCCACCCTCAACCATCTGAAATCTGCAGATAGTTATGGATTAGATTAAGTAAACTTTAGAAACTGTGAACTTTAGGAAATGTTATTTTAACATCTGTCTATTCTTCTCTGTTGATTCTTCCTCTTGAGTTTTCAAAAAAACCCAAAAAACATGAGAAAGTGGTTTAAGTCTGAAATTGGATGAGAAAGCATGAGAAAGGAATTCTAGGAATACTGAAGTAACGGCTGATGCAAAGAACATCTTGATCAATTTAAGATTATGAATTGCTTTTAACGAGCTGGGACCACATCCTTATTTCAGTTTGATAACAGCAGATTGAGAAAGCACAAATTGAAGCTGTGGTTTGGGAACGGCCTCAGAGGGGACTGGCTGCAGATCCCAGGCCAGGCAGATCTAATGAGAAGTGACTGAATTGGGGGAAAAGGGGAGAAGTGTGGGGCATGAAAATGAGTACAAACAGCTTGTGGCGCTGGAGGCATATACCAGTGCATGAGGTGTGGTCCTGCACCTGAAATTCAGATAAATTATCTCCAGTTATTGGACACCATACAAGTTTTGAGAAAAGGGCTGGAAGATGCAAATATATACTTTGCTAAAGAGCTTCTGATTTCTTTCCACCGTTCTGCATCGATGGACGCAACATATCGGGCAGAGTTGAAGTGCCGATTTTAATTGAGAGTAACCAGAATTAACAGGATCAGACGAGATTGTTTCAGAGGGACAGCTTGTGTTCAGCAGCTGGAGACAAAGTTAGAGACGCAAGGCTGAGAAGGTTTGGACATGTGCAGAGGAGGGATAGTGGATATTGAAGATAGAATTACCAGGCAAGAGGGGACCTGAAGATTCATGGATGATATCTGATTTAGAGAAACTAAATCAAATGCAAACAATAATTAACTTATTTTATGACACACATGCGTTCAAATGTGTTTTTTTCTTTTTATTTAAAGTTCTGAATAAACCTTATGCAGCATTTCGTAGGTAAAAATACAGATATATATACACAGTTTAAAGGACAAAGAAATAGATATGAAGCACAATGTGAGACGGCCTTGATCCTACAATATGAAACATGTAAATAATATTATATAACAATATCAAAAACAGTTAGCAAGTAAAAGCTGTCCGGAGTACATTTTTTTTAAACAAATATTGAATAAAGCAAAACCGTTTAAGACTTTGTTGATGGCACAGAAAACAATTCTAACCTTTAGCCTAGGTGAACAACGTAATGCATTACACAACACTCACCTGGCGGAATCGTCCTTGTTGTGTATCCTGCACACCGGAAGTTACTCGGGAGACAAATGATGTAACACGCGGAAAGTTCCGGATTGTCTAAAGGTCGCTGAATATAAAGCGGCGTAACAGCGTCAGTGTGTATTTATTTAAACCCGCAAGTAAACTTACCTAAGTGTTCAACATGCCGAGAGGAAGCAGAAGCCGGACGTCCAGGATGCCCCCTCCAGCCAGGTAACACTTAGGGTTTAATTCCCTTTTGTTAAAGAAAGGTAGAGTAGATATTTTTAGTTAGCACAAATGCTAACGTTTAGGTAATGTCATAGTGCCGTATGTTAGTTAGGAAAGTGCAGGTCATGAAGTGCTTCAAGTAGTTTATAAGGATAATTTCAATTAAAGCTTAATTGCCGGTTAATCTGGGTATTGCTCAGAAAGTTACTGTGTTATGAAAATGATGAAGGTCATTGTCTTTATCGTGGTTTCCTCTGTACAAATCCCCACATGCTAGCAAAGCCAGTGGAGTTGCATCAGCTTCTATAGTTTTTCTTCTAACCTGCAGCTAAACTGAGAATTTATTCTTCAAAGTTATAATTAAATAAGTCGCACAAGGGTTGGAAGTATGTCTGTTTCTCTTCTCCTTGTGGGAAGAATAATCCCTCTGTGCCCTCATTTCTCTTTCACTAAATATATCCGAAACTAAGCTGAATTTATAGCTGAAACTAAGAATTGCAAGAACACTTTTGACTCTTGGTGCTTAATCATTTGTACCAATGTCTCCACCTGTAAGGCCAAGCTGCTTAGGGAAAGACTGATTATTTTCCACAGTGACATGTTGTTTAAAGTTCACTTTGGGCACAGGTGGGCTTACTTTATCCAGCTACAGGATAACACTTTTTCTTAGCAAGTGAAGAACAGATCCCAGGAGGAGACGCAAATCCCTTTGTGGTTGCATCAAGAACAGCATCTGAATATTATTCTCGCTTGTGAATAAGTGATCAGCTGAAAGTAGCTCTTTGATGTCTTACTAATGTGGAGATATTCTCTGAATCAGAGCTTCACCTTTATCTAAGCTTTCATAAACCTTTGCTGTGATTCAGAATAATAGCTGGAATAACAGATGTCAGCTCATATCTGTTTTTGGTTGTGTTTGGACTAAAAAGTTTTTAACAAAACGTTTTTGTTACAGCCGGGCTCCACCATCCCCACCACCTATGGCCCGGGCTGCTCCCCCTCCCTCCTACGCCCCGGCTCCGATGCAGGCGCCTCCGTCCGCTGTCGGCACGCCAGCCGCAGCGCCCAGGCAGCCGGGTATGTTTGCCCAGATGGCGTCTACAGCCGCTGGGGTGGCAGTAGGCTCGGCGGTAGGCCACACAATCGGTCACGCCATGACTGGAGGTTTCAGCGGAGGACACTCAGAGCCTGCCAGGCCTGACGTCACATACCAGGTAAGCCCAAGTTTAGCCAGCCACAGGACTGGAACAGTTTCAAGGAAGATTAGGGTGTCTGAGACACAGTATGCAGCGCCTCTGCAACATGGAGCAGGTGAAAAACAAACACCACATTTTATGTAACGCATGGATGCAGTTACATGCACTGTGGTAGCTCAGAATAACAGCCAGATGGAAACAATATGATGAAAATTGAGACTTAACTAGAAGCAGTGAAGGAATCATCTTGCTTTCATTAAGACTCCTGAGTGCAATCAGTGCTGGTTGATTAAAGATGAATTACTCCCTCTGCTCAATCTGGGTTTGGTTTTTGGGTTGTTTTTTTTTTATGTTTACACATGTGATAAGTTTAATTTGAAAATACAGACACAGCTGCTGCTGAAGGAAAACATCAGTTATGAAAAATATTTGGGGCGTTTATAACCAAAACAAAAGTCCAAAGGTCAAACGTGGTTTATTTACATTCACACAAGTGCAGGGAAATATGCATAATGATGTTTGTCTCATTAACCCTGAACCCAGTACATCACTATTATCTTTATGCAGTTACATTCATAGTAGATTTTAAGATATGAGTGATGACTAATCATTTACTCTGCTTTTCTTTATGACAAAAAGGACTTGGAAACCACACGCTCTTGAGCAGTTTGAGGATCGCAGTTTTAGATATTTCAGCATTTTTATCGATAGATGTGTAAATATATTTACTTTGTGTCATTAATGGAAGATATTCCATCTTTGTGATACAAAACTGAAGCTTGTTCTGACATGTTAAACTCTGTTTTGATCTTTGTCACACACATGATTTAATCCTCTGTCTTGTGTGTATTAGGAGCCATACCAGGCCCAGCCTGTGTACCAGCAGGGGGCCCCTCAGCAGCAGCAGCAGGCCTGCTCCTACGAGCTCAGGCAGTTCGTTGAGTGTGCCCAAAACCAGAGCGACCTCAAGCTCTGCGAGGGCTTCAGTGAGGTGCTCAAACAGTGCAGGTTTGCTAATGGTGAGTGAAGCACATCCAGGCTTTGTATAAATGGAGACTGCTGTCTTATAGTCGTTGCTTTTCATCATTATTAGTAATTTGTAGGGGTGCAACGATACACAAAATTCACGGTTCGGTTCGATACTTTGGTGTCACGGTTCGATATTTTTTTCGATACAAAAAAAATGTTCATGCCTTTTTAATTTGTCATTTATTAAATTTTCACGGCACATTCCGCACCACATCTCTGTGCGTTCAACATTTGTTTGAAGCCAGCTCACCTCCTGCAACTACTTTTCCGAGAATACCTGCTTCTTTTGTGGTTCGGACTCCTTCTGACATTTCTTTGGAGGTGGAGGAACACAAAAGTAATTGCTTAAAGGAGCTTCTTCGACATCTTTAAGAGTTCTAAACAAATGTCTGTCCTCCTCCAGAAAATCGTATGTATGCAAACATGCGTTGCAACTTATCTTGTGCGCGTTTTTTATTTTGACAGCGAATGCGCACCTGCGGACCACTGTGCTTTTATGTGCAGCCCCGGTTATATAGCTCGTCATATCGCAACCACAGAAATTCTTTTGTCCATGAAACCATAAAGCTGCACTTTCTTTTTGCCTTATAGTCTGATTTGTCATAACTTCTCCGTTTTGTGGTAAACTTTTCTTTGGCTGTCACTTCTTCACCCTGACCTCTCTTATTTGGCTCAGCAGAACTAAAATATATATCCTGCTGCTTTTACACACACACTCGCATAACGCTCAGCGATTCTCTGCGCGATCAACCTCTCACATGTTTAAGCTTGCTGCGGGAGATTTCACTTGTCATGTTTGCATAGTAAGCTAACGATTGATAAGACGATGTCAGAGGAATTGGTGCGCAAATTATCATCACTCACAGATCAGTGCTGTCGCTCTCTATACACAGTTTGCACGATTGCAAAGTGAAAGCAAAAAAACAAGCGCAAATTCAAACGCGATTTCAATATGTCACATATTGACAGTGGCTCACCAATGACATAATTACCCAGCTACATTTCCGAAAGAATGCAAATGCATTGACATATATTTTTCCTTCCTATGATAGGCCGACGGGCAGGGCAGAGATAGATTTTGGTAGCCCGACTGGAAAAATCGCTAACCCCGGGCTAGTGATTTTGCGAGCCCTGTATCTGATTGAGGAATCGCTCATCTTTGGAAAAGAGAGTTTATTACAGAGAAATGTCTCTTTCCAAAATAAAAGCTATACTATACGCTTCTTCTGGGCTATATTCTCAGCAGCATATTAAACATGTCAGGTCCCCATAAGGAGAATCCTGTGCTAACGGCTGTCTAAATGACTCGGGTAAAGTTTGTAGCATGCGTGTTTGTTGTTTTTGTCTGCTTCCACTTGTCTTTGCACTAGGATGATGTCGGCATAAATGTGCAGTCATATTCGTTGTGTTCCCACTAGTGCTGTCAGCGTAAATCTCGTTGAAATGACGTTAACGCCACAACACGGCAAATCTCCGTTAACGAGCTACTGCAGATCGCCCGTGTATGGGGCTGGACGGCCAACACGTTAACGAGCTAACTGCGCTAACACACTAGCTCCCACCCATGTAATTGAGCATTGCGTGGCACATCCAACATACTGTTTTACTTTAGTCCATGAAGCGCTTACCTTCAGGGTCATACGTCACATGAAAACCAAACGCCAGATCTGAATGAGGGAGGGGAAGGTTCAATTTGCCATGTTGCAAGGAGAGCTTAACTTCTGTCTCGCTAGCTTGCCCTGCGCTCAGTGAATCTGCGTTCGACTACTCCGCCTAGGCTGCACTGTCGAGCGCAGATCCACTGAGCGCTCAACACAGACAGCATCGTCAGAAGGAAAATTGATAAAATAAATTACAAATTTTGTATTGTTCGATACATATGCGTACCGAACCGAAAGCACTGTATCGAACGGTTCAATATCGATACGTGTATCGTTGCACCCCTAGTAATTTGATATATTTAAAGTGAGTGTAGTTGCGAAATGCTATAGTTTCTGTTGCATTTGCGGCTAGCTAAACATTTACTACGTATGGGGGGGTAGACGCACAAGCTGTTGCACATTTTCAGCATGCTCCTTTCATCGCACATAAAATTCTGTTAAAGTACTGGATCTTCCTGATGCATATCAAATAGATCAACATCAGGCTGTTGCTTTTTCAGTCTCATTTTTCTCTTTTCAAACTGAGTTTAACCCAGCAAGCATCGAGGCTTTGAATGAGCCCTTTGTCGCTCACACATCAAAGCCAAATGACTTTGCACTATTCTAAACTCCTGTAATACCCAGTGTGGCCATAAGGGGGAGCCTTAACCTAAGTATGTTAAGTCATTTTAAACGATTTAAAGTATTAACTGTCCTCTTTTATCTCTTTCTACAGGTCTGTCATGAGAAGAGATGCTATCTGCAGAATGAAGATCACATCTCCTTATTAAAGATACTGAGAGGGTGTAATTCACAATCAATAAACATGTTTTAATGATCAATTGTCATTGGACAGCCTCATTTCTCAGACTGCTGCAGAGCTTGTAATCATAGTCTTATAAATAATGTTTATATATTTTGGTTTTAGCTCATGTTTGAGGTTTATTTTCAGTTGTCAGTGCATGCTTTTAATTTAAATCCTGTCTCTCATGGCAAGACTTGTAGAGAGGAAAAAAAGGCCACTTTCACCTTCTGGCTGCTGGGTTTGATTCAGACTAATAAAGCACTTGAATTAAAACGAGACTCTGTGATTTTTTTTTTTTTTTTTTTTTTTTTTTTTAATATTTTATTTTATTTTATTTTTTTTGTTGTTTTCACGTCTCCTCATCATATGCGCTCTGTATTATTACACTGAAGCATTTGTTTTCACCTGCGCTTTCTTTAATTAGACTTCAGCAGCTACAAAGGGGTGTCCCGCACCTGTCCCGTCACTCTGCTTTCAGCGCAAAATTCACGAGCTGCAACCTGCGCGTGAAGTAATGTTTTGACTCTAAAAGCGTCGTGGCGAGAGCACGAGCCGCGGGGTATTATTTCATGGATGGGGTTTTTTGTAAGGACTCATTCAGGGTGTCCTTCTGCATCTGCCGAAGCAAATAGTTATTTTTGGCACCTGACATTAAAGCTCACCCTCTGCAGCATGGCAGCAGCAGACCAGCAAACGCGCCATAGCGCCGGAGTCTGACTGCAGCTCTTTGTTCGTCCTCAGAAACTCACTGTGCGCGATTTGATGATGGATTGTCTTCGTATCAGGGACTGACGGACACGGTGAGGGACGCCGGCCTTTTAATGCGTTTATATTGCAGGTCACTCGGGGACAGTGAGTGAGCAGTTGAACGGGTTCACACGTGGTGGCGTGGGTTGTTTATTAGTCTGCGCTGTGTTTGGTATGACATCAAGTTTGAAACGATGGCTTCTTGTATTCACCCAAAACACGTTCTGTGAGTTTATTGGACTTTTGTTTGCTTTACTGGAAGAAGTGAAAGGAGACAGGTGGGTACATGTTGTAACGACGGGAGGAAAAAGTCGCCCATCTGTTTTTTATCATTTAAAATCAGATGTTTAAAAATCAGATGTTTTGCGCGTTAGAGCATCTAAGAGGAAAATTTAACCACAGCCGTGTTACTGAGACCATCATCATATTTTCAAACTGCTCTTTTATTGAAACTGAAGCGACACAGTGATGTTGGCACATGTTACAGGCTGTAAAATACGAATTCCTGTTCAGTATTCAGTGCGCATTCACTGGCCAGTCTCGTTTCTGACTACAGTAAAAAGAGACTGTCCAAACTACACGTTTTCTGTTGGATATTTATGAAAACATTGCTCTTTTTTTGCACATTTATTCACAGAATTGCAGAAAATATTTATTCCACAAACTCTTCCTGTGATGTAAGTAATCAGATGGAGAAGTGGGAACTGATTTCCATTAAAAACCATGAGTTCAGTAATTTAAGGGTTCAAAGTGATGTATGATTTTCAGAAATCTCCACACTAATAGAACTTCCACATTTTTCTGTTTCAGCCCTGTCTATATTCTGACAGGTTTTAATAATAACTTTGCTTATAGGCCGTTATAATCCTAAAAACATGGAAATAATGCTAATAATCATCATCATTTTGAAGCTTTTCTTGAGATTTTTGCGCCGGAAGTGCATCCAAATGAGTAGATATGAGAAGTTTGTCTCCTGTAAACACTAAAATGTAGTTTCAAGGTAAGTAATTAATTGGGATCAGGGACGTTCTAGTAATCTTTAAACGGAGTGGCACTGGGACAACCAAAGGAAATAAGAATACTTAAAGATAAATAAAATGGATTAAAATAAATCACACTGCAATTTAAAAGGAAAAAAGGTATCGCTGTCTATGGCGACGCCCTAGCAGTTAAGGGAATATACTTAAGTAGGTGTAAAATGCCTAAAGTAACTGTACTCCATCATGTAACATCATATGTTACATGATGTTATTGGTAATAATTACAATTAAATGATTCATTTGTTGATGATTTTGATTACTTAAGTATCACTCAGTAGCTTGATCTGTAATAATGCAGTTTAATTACTTAACATTCTGCTGATAAAGCTTTAAATTGAACAGTATGGCCTACAAAATACAGCTGGCACGCCTGGTGCCCAAACACATATCTTATCTGGACAGCTCCTGCTGGTGAAGCAGCTAACTGGTGAATGTCCGTCAGAACAGCTTGGAAGCAGTTCTAGTGTGATCAGATGTGCAAAAAGCCTTAAAGTAGAGCTGTGTTTAGTGAAAATGCTGCTGTTTTGAATGCATGTTCTGCCTGCAGCCTGAGGTCAGCTGCAAGAGGAGATACTTCTGTACTATTAGCCTTGAGCTGCAAACATGACCAAGGAGGAGGAGATCCCTGACTGGGTGGGAGCCAAAGAGTTCTACGACAAGTATGAGCCCAAGGAGATTCTGGGAAGGTATGTTTACGAAACCGTCGTCGTAACGTGACCCACAGCAGAGGTTCACCCAACTGAGCTGAGCAGAAAACTCTCCATTGGACTTTGGACTAAAGAGTGCACAGTTTTACCTCTTAAAGATTAGGTAAACTAGACCTATATGTAGCCACATGTGAGGGTTCCAGGATAAAGATCCACTTGAGCAAAACCCCAAAAAACAATAATGGTTTATTGTTTGTGAATTTAACCCAACTCGTCTCTTCTTCAGAGTTTACACAAAGTAACTTCAAAGAGTAGCAAGGCAGAACACAAAAAATGGTAAAATATCTACTTGCTATTAGTTTGTAGAGATTCATTTAATGTTACAACACACCTCAGATTTAAACCTCGGTTCAAACAGCTATCATTCTCTGCACAGAACAAGCACTTTCCCCAAAGTTTCCCACAAGCCCCTGAGAAATGGGAGCCGAGCCAGGGCCTGCTCATTGTCATTCAGTCCACCAGCTGTCAGAGGGTGGTGCTGTTACGTAAGACACATTATCCAAGGAGGCCACATTTATTAACTTCAGCACGCTTCAGACAAAGTGTTGGCCGTTGGTCTGATAGATTATGTAATTTCACCCCCTTTTCCCACATGCAGGTCAGGAGGTCACAGGATGTGGACAATGTGTCCTTCTTCTAGTATTCTTCATTCAGAGAAAAGTCACTGGAGTTCCTTTACTGTGGTCACCCTGAAGTTTCTCTTGTTCATTCATAAATCGCCCTCTGAATTTAATTTCAGCAGTAAGGTTTTCAGTTTGCTTACTTGATGTTTTTCTCTGTTTTCCTGGACGTTAATGATAAACAAGACAATCTTCATGACAAGCACATTCTTCACTGTTTTTACTTGCTCTGTCAGACTGATAAGATGGTAAAAACACACAATACTTTCCTTTAGTCTGACCATGTCACTGATTTCTGACCAAAAACAGTGCTGTTTTGAAACGGTTAAACACATGATTCATGATGAAAGACACTGTGACGGTCACAGAACATTTTATCCAGCAGTTATCACAAGTTGCCCTCCTACCCAAACCTAAAAACAACAGATGTGCAGCTCGGACGGCTGATGTGTTTTTTTTCATCCTCAGGGGAGTGAGCAGCGTGGTGCGCCGCTGCGTCGACAAGCATACGTCTCAGGAGTACGCGGTGAAGATCATCGACATTACCCCCTCCGACAAGATGACGCCGCAGGAGATCGAAGAGATCAGAGAGGCGACGGTGAAGGAGATCGACATCCTTAAGAAAGTCTACGGACAGGAGAACATCAGTACGCATGCTTCATTTAATCAGTTTGACTGGGAAAACTTGGGTTCGTTTAAACTTTGTTCTTCTAACATGGCCAAATATCAAAGTAACTCTCTTCTCCAGTTCAGCTCAAAGACTGCTATGAGTCCAAGGCCTTCTTCTTCCTGGTTTTTGACCTGTAAGTGTTTCACATGGATGATTCCTGAACAGGTATTTATGTGAAAATCAACCAAAGCTTTTAGTTTCTTTTTCCCAGAATGAAGAGGGGTGAACTTTTTGACTACCTCACAGAAAAAGTTACACTGAGTGAGAAGGAAACACGGTCAGTGAGCATGTTATTTAATAAAAAAAACAGATAAATTCCGCTAACTCTTAAAAGGACTCTTTAAAAGTTTGTACGTGTTGTCTTTAGGAAGATCATGCGGTCTCTATTGGAGGTGGTCCAGTTTCTCCACACCCAGAACATCGTTCATCGGGACCTGAAGCCCGAGAACATCCTTTTAGACGACTACATGAACATCAAACTCACTGACTTTGGTTTCGCTGTGCAGATTCAGCCAGGACAGACGCTCAAAGGTCAGTGAAAGCTTCCATTACTGCAAAGTGTGTCAGCAGTTCAGAAACCTGGTGGCTGTAATCACACAACTGGTCAAAAGATGACAAAAATACTTAAAGCATTAAAAACTTTCACAGGTTGGCTGTCAGTTAAACACCAGTGCATCTTTTCAGACCCACCACTGAGTTGAGTGAATATTAAAGTTACAGTTTACAGCCTGCAGTGCACTCGTCAGGACATCAGCTGTTGGTGGTGAGCGGAGAATCTGGGTCTGGTTGCACAACAGCTCCCTGCTCTCTTAGCTGCTCTTACAAAGGTTAAGAAACAGGACACTCTGATCTATTTGCTGCAGTTCCGGACACTCACAGTACACTGACCTTTCAAATAGACTTCTCAGAAGTTGGATCATTAGCAGTGCGAAATGCCAAGCGTCTAATGAAACTGTGCATCGCTGGATAGTTTTGTTCAGTCGGTAAAGACGTAATGAGCTTCTTCCATTAGGCTGGAGATCTACTTGACCCAGCAGCACTTAATCTAAATGTGCTCAATTAATGTCTAAATGCATAATACTTTAATTATGCTATAGATGTTCCCTAAAGATGGATGTTAAATTAAAGGAAAAACCTAATCTCTTGAGTGAGGGGATCTTGTGGCTCTGTTATGCTGAGGTGGAACATTGGCATAGTTTGTACTGAGTTTCTCAAATCAATACAATGCTGTTCAACGTAATGTAATATTTCTAGCGGGATGTAGACCTCTCTTCCAGGGTGAGATCTCCATCCACAGGGCATGAGAGCATGCTGAATGGTTTGATGATGATAAAAACGAGGAGAATCTGAAGCTGTGAGCAGAAGTTCTCACACTGTCTCTGCCGTGCCCTCCTTCAGAACCCAAAAAGTTTGTACTCCACCTCTCACACAATTTTTTTTTTATCAGTCACCGACAATAGTCACTCTTTTGGAAGTAGCTCGATCTGCCCAACCAGTTGTGGTAAAAGGAGTTCTTCCTTCACACTGTTTCAAAGTGCTCACTCACACAGTGGTTTTCAGGGTCTTTAGCCTGCAGTGTAAATCCCTTTGAGGTGAATATTGCTGTGAATTGGATCGGTTAAACAGTATAAATAAAATTGAACCAGACTGAGTTAAATTGAAAGAGTTTGTTTTGTCTTTCCAGTAGAGATGCACTGATTCCCATTGAATGTGATGGCCAAACACTTCCCTAAGATACTGTATTATTTTTTTCTTTTAATATATCATCTATTTGTGTGTCACTTTTGTAGTTGTAGAGATATTAATAGACAATGAGGATAGTAAATATTTAACCCTTACATACCGTTTGGGTCAAATTTGACTCCAATCTATTCAGATGGGTTTTAGATCCACCAGCATGAATCAAATCGAAGGAAATGGCGGGCGTCTTAAAACTTTGCGTGACATGTCTGTGTGTATTTTGTATAGGAAAGTGGTGACAGAGTTCTGTCATGAAAAATACTGGTGTTCCCTCCACATCTACCCAGGTTCCTGCAGAGACCTGCCCATGCAGGTCTTTAAAGGACCATCAGGGGGATCTCCAAACAGTGAAATAGTAAAACAGCACAGGATCATTTATGGGTCACATAAATAACAGAGGTCATACAGAAGTCAGAGAGTGCCTTGGGCAGACACAACAGCTGTAATAGGGCTGCACAGTGGTAGAGTGGTCAGCACTGTTGCCTCACAGCAAGAAGATTCCCAGTTGAAATCCTGGCTGTAGCCTTTGCATGTTCTCTCTGTGTCTGTGTGGGATTACACCAGGTATTCCTGCTTCCCGTCACAGTCTAAACACATTAGTTTAGTTCAGGTTAACTAGTGATTCAAAACCCATGGCCTCCACGCCTGATTTACACACTGACAGACACACTGAGGGCAATTTTTAGGGTTCTTGCCTAAGAACAATTCTGCATGTAGACAAGGATAGACTCATGAATACATGTAAATGAACACCTCTTAAGCGCTTATTTGAAATTCTGTAAAAGTGGTTTTATGTTGACAAAGATCAGGGAATATGCTCCCTATAATAACATGTATTTACTCTTCCTGTCTGTAATGCAGAGGTGTGTGGGACTCCTGGTTACCTTGCTCCTGAGATCATTGAGTGCTCTATGGACGCAGGACATTCAGGATATGGTACAGCTGTGGACATGTGAGCGACCATGAAATCGGTTACCAAGTAACAAAAATATCAATAGGAGGGAGTGTCAGCTTTACTCTCATGTTACCAAAATTGATCTTATGCACCTCAGCAGTGTGTTAGAATTATCTCATAAGCCTGTGTACAAAATAATGACTCATATTATCTGTTGTGTGGCTCGGCTAATACGTGTTCCGGGTGATTAGATTATGCATGTACACACTGCACAGTGAACAGACTAGATAAACTTTGTTCTGGCTCGTGTTTGCAGATGGAGTTCAGGTGTTATCATGTACACGCTGCTCGCGGGCTCTCCACCGTTCTGGCACAGGAAACAGATACTGATGCTGCGCATGATCTTAGCGGGGACGTACGACTTCTCCTCTCCTGAATGGGAAGACCGCTCAGACACGGTCAAAGATTTGGTAATCTTACTTTCGCAGTTTGTTGCAATCTCAGTTTTATAAGTTAGGTGATAAGGTTGAAACCTTGGAACTAAAATAATTCTTCCTCCAGATCTCGCGGATGCTGGTGGTGGATCCAAGGCAGCGTTTCACAGCTACAGATGTTCTGAACCACTCGTTCTTTTCACAGTACGTGGTGCACGAAGTACGACAATTCACTCCGTTCAGGCGCTTCAAGGTGAGAAACACAAGATTTTATCAAACTAAAAATCTTAATAGTTTTCATATTTGGGGGATATATTTTATGGTATCTTTATCATATCTCGATCAAAATATAACCCGAATTCCAAAAAACTTGGATCTTGCTCCCCCCTAAATTTCTGTCTATTTCTGTCTACTACAACTTTACTGTCTTTGATAGTTCATAAAGAAACCATAACCTTTTCTGAACTTTCTCCATCAGGTTATTTGCTTGACCGTTCTCGCTACAATGCGAATCTACTGCAACTATCGCCGTGCCAAGCCCATCACCAAGGAGGTGATAAAGAGCGACCCGTACGCCGTGAAGCCCATCCGCAAGCTCATAGATGCGTGCGCCTTTAAGATCTACGGCCACTGGGTCAAGAAGGGCCAAACCCAGAACAGAGCAGCACTTTTTGAGAACACGGCCAAAACCATCCTGCTTTCGATCGCCACTGAAGCGGACGAGCCCATCCAGTAACAAGCAGCGTGGACTGACACGTGCTGAGTTTTACATGGGGAAACATTTAAACTTCTTTCTTCGTAGAAAAGAACTGCTACAACTAGTTTATGCATAATGCAGCATTTTTAAAAGCAGCCGTAGTGACTACAGGGGGATTGATTTATCTCAAGGACTGAAATGTTTGGCAAAATTTTCAACCATGCCACTGGTGACATTGTGCTTGCTTTGTTCTAAAAGTGTACTCAACCCATTGTCAGCTTGTGTCCTATGAAAATGCAGCTGCTGTTCTTTAGATTGAATGCAGCCCCTCAAATACAAGGTGTATCAAAAAAGAATAATCAGATTTCAAAAGGCTGTACTTTTTAATGAACATAGAAACTTATGGTACATTTTAAAGTACATGGCTGAATATACAAAAAGTTACGTTTGCAAATGCCTGATGTGTCTCCCTCGGCAGTTAAACCTCGCCCATACTTTGGAGAGCATGTCTGGAGTCGCTGCTGTTGTTAAGCTTCTTACCAGCAACCATGTAAAACTCGAATCTGCTCTAACAGCACATGTCCGTCTTTTGATCGTTAAACGGCGAATGGCTGTGGAATTAAGGCGCTTTTAAATCCGATTATTTTCTTTGATACACCCTGTATATTAACAAAAAGTTTTTTTCAGCACTACATGGTATTCTTATAGCCTTCGCACTCTAAAAACTGTTTATATTTCAAATGTTAAAGAGTGACTCAGGAGGAAAATGTAGAGTTTAGTTAAGTCTATACTCTATTGTGAAACCTTGTGGGAAATACCTGCAGTTTATCTGGCTGGAATATAAAACCTGCGTGTATTTACAGTTTGAGAACTATGTGCCTACTTAATCGATATGCAGAGTATGCTCTGGTGGCAGCAACTCAAGGGAAGTGTAACTTTAACTTGTATGCTATGAATGTATTTATTAAAACATGTAAAACCCCAAGTCCTGCAAATGGAGGGGTACTTCAGCTCTGCAATTCTGTGCTTTTCTGTCTTTCTGCAGCATTTTTAAGCTTGAAGTAGAACACTGACACACACAGACAAAAAAGAATTGCAATTTTAAAGTTTATTATCAACAGAGTGAGATGCACATCAAAAAAAACATCACAGGTTCACCGACTTCAGACAGATTTGAGTGTGTTGACCGTTGTCCCCACAGTCTTGCTTTGGGAGCTTTCATCCTGCAGAATTTAGAAAAACAGAATAAATCAATATGAAACCATCAGGAATAGCCAAATGTGTGTTTGTACTCATTCCCACACAGCTGGATGAGCTTGAGGAAGGCACTCATCCACTAATTTAGTGGAAATGAGACGTGGCTGTTGCATGGTGTCTGACTGTATCCAGCACAGAGCAGCTGGACCAGAATTCGCCCATGCCTTTAAGTTAACAAGTCTAATAACATACCATCCTCGGGATGTTCCCCAGAGGCTGCCGACCGGTCGAGCTGCACTTCATGTAAATGTTTAGACATTGCTGAAACAGAAGGAGAACCAAAGCGTTGAGATAAATCTGAGCTAATAAAACAGGAAACAAGCCAACAGCACAGAGCATCGACAGGGAAGAAGACAGCAAGCAATGTTGAGCAACAGATCATTAATATACCGGCTGAATCGCTTTGAAGGAACGAGGCCGTTGATGTATTCACTCTGACATAAGAATGAGAAGCACAATGAGCACCCTCATCCTGCTGAGTCAGTTTGTGAAAGCATTCATGTCGCATGGTGTCTGACTGTATTTACTACATCCAGAGCAAAACAGAATTCAGCCATGCATTCAAAATTCAAGCTGTAATTTTATTTATAGAGTACATTTCACTACACTCAAGCTTTCGGCTGTTCCCTTGGCAAAAGAGTCACAGTAGAGGGTAGCTTTGCATGTTTGATATCCAGATCCCCTTCCTGATACAACCCCTAGAGGGAAATTCATTTCCAGATGGAATCGAACCAACGACCTTTCACTTGACAAGTGAATGGGTAGAAGATAAAAACATAAAAAGGTATGTAGGTTTAAAATGAAAACTGTAAAATAAAACTTACTACAAAGTAGTAAAACACCAGTTCACACTTATGAGCTGAGTTCTGGGAGAACAAAAGGTTTTGAGCCTGTTTGTAACTGATCTCAGGTCAGCAGGTGGCTCGTTCCAAAGATCAGGAGCACTAGCAGCTGAAAAGCACCCTCGGCACAATATTTTTCACTGCCTTTTTCCAACAACACCTCCTCGGCTCCACTCCATTCTACTCTGTTTTGGTCACTGTGTAGTAATTTCCCTCGTTTCCCCTTCAAAAATGGTGAGTTTGAATCTTATGAAAGAGTTGCTCTCATGACTTACCCCGGCCAAGAAAAAACAAAAACAACCTGGTACCAGGTACTACCACTTAATGGAAAGCGCTTAAAACCAAGTTGAGCTGAGTAGATGCTAGTGAAAAGAGGAATTACATGCATTTCTGGGGACAATTAAACATCTGCATGATGATCTGAGAGGTCAGACTATGTTATAGACACTGACCTAGTCAGATAAATACTGGGGAGGCCAAACCACTCAGTGCTTTGTCAACTAATAGAAGGATGATAAAAGAAGGATGATAGAGCATTACAACAGTCCAAACTGCTTGAGATTAACGCAGTGGTTCAAATCAAACAACTACCCACTGTGGTGACTGCTTATGAATAAGGGACCAGCTGAAAGTAACTTTCCATTCAGAATATTCAGTACAAAACAACATCTCCATAGACACTCTGAATAAAAGCCACATAAAGTGTAGTGATGGAACAGACTGGGATAAGTGGCGCGATATGGCAGCCTCGCTTCTGTCAGTCTGCCCCAGGGCAGCTGTGGCTACAACTGTAGCCGCCTCCACCAGTGTATGAATGTGAGAGTGAATAAATAGTGGTATTGTAAAGCGCTTTGGGTGCCTTGAAAAGCGCTATATAAATCCAATCCATTATTATAAGTGGAATACTTTTTTTTTTTGGCTTGGGAACACACTCACCCTGGTTATATCCTGAAAAGACACGTGGTTTTGCTTTGGCATTAACTAACTCAAGTCACTTCCCCTGTGTTTCATTTGTACCGTATAGTATATTAAGAACCGTGTGCATCTGCCGGTCGCTTCAGCCACATGGAGATCTGCGTGTTTCAGGATGGGAGCTCCCGCATGATTACTCCGGATATCACCTCCAGTACCACCCTGTGCAACAAGCAACGACGACAAAGCACAAATAAACACAAATGCACATCCTGCACAGGATTCCACCTTTAAGCTGTCAGGTAACACCTTATCCACATAGTTACAACCTATGAGAGTGTTCTTACAGCATGGTGGCGGAAAATAAGTAAATTAATTCAGTGAACACAATTTACACAAATTATCGGGTCCACCACGTGTTCATGGAAACACGTGCCGTTAACTAAATACGTTCAACCTGAATGGGGGGGAAAAATCACCTGCGTCACGCTACAGCCTCATATTTTAACCTTCGTTTCTTCAAGAACGTTTTCCATTCACAAAACTCCACGGTGACTTCTACATGGTGTCTATAAGGCCACATCTTCAGCAGACCAAAATCCGTCCGGATAAACCACGCTAAAGACTTTTCCTCTTCTTTTTCCTCCAGTGCTCTTGCCAGTTTGTGGCGGGTGAAACAGAAACAGCTCGGCGTGCACCAGCGCCCCCTTCTGGACGGGAGGTTAACTGGAGCACATATTAAATCAGAGCGTCACAGTTTCTTTAAAGAATCTGACTCATAGATAAAGCCTTTAGATTGAATTTTACGCAGGTTGAACTGTCTTTTTAATTTCGCGCCTCTTTAACAGCTCTGTGTGCCTCTTGTTGCTTCTTATTAACCTTTATGGTTGTTTTTCTTTTTCTTTGCTTATTGTAGGAGCTTTTTGCTTACCTTTCTTCAGTCATTTTTCATTTTCACAGGAGCTAATATCCAGGAACGTTTCCAGGGATAAAATGTTGAGAATTCTTTATATCTTTGTGTTGTTTTCACACCTACTTTGTGTTATTTAAAAAATGTTTTAAATGTCAATGTTAATTTTATTTACATTTTTGATTTATTTATTTAACACATTTTATTTCACGTAAACTCAATTGGTAATGATGACAGATAAAAACATCAAAACCTATTTAGATCTACAACACCTAAAGGCAACACATACACATTGTTTTCATTGTTCTATAACTCATTTGGGCTTTTACATTGCATGTCATAGGTTGGTCTGACTTCGGCGTTCCCTGTATGTTTATATTGTTTGTGTCATTTAAAAAATTAACTGAATATTATGAATTTTGGTATATGTTCATGCAAAATGCCCAAATAATCAATCAATCTAGTAATCAAGCTGTATTTTGCCAAGATAATTGTTTAAAGTAAATTCATATTCATCTTCAAATGCACACAGTGGACTCAGCAAATGGTGATCAGATCATATGTGCATTATTTTTCCTGCTTTTTGTATGTAAAAACATATTTTTCCAAACACACAGCAAATTATACCCATTAAGAGTATAACAGTGTAGAATAAATTATGACATTTATTTTATGTACAGAGTACAGATATGAAATACCTTAATGGTAATAACTTGTGCCCAGAGTTTGTTTACTTTATATTTGATGTTTTATTTATTTAGTTTTACTCATAGTTTTATTTCTTTTATAATAATATTTTGGTCTTTGTCTGGGACCAGGGTCAAGAAGTTTAAGAACAGGTGAAAAAACACCTGACACACTCAGAGATATTCAAATCTAAATAGTAAATAGGGAAAAATATGGCGACAGTGGGAGTTTCAATGTATATTTTTACTTTTATTAAAAAGTAAATGTGTACTTCATGCTGTTTTTACACATATTAGACGAAACTGACTAAACCTAAAACTGGGTGGTTAAGCCTGATGTGGCAGCATGGTTATGTGCTCAAATTGTGGTCATAAATATTTTGTACTTGTAAATCAGAATGCGTATATTTGTGCATCTGTAGATAAGAATTTGTGTGTGTGTAAAAAGAATTTGTGTGTGCGTAAAAAAGATTTCTGTGTGTAAAAATATTTCCCCAATTACCTGGTTACAGATACAAAGCAAAAAAAATGTTAGTTAAATTTGTGATTGTCATGACATTGACCATTCAGCTGAAAGGAAGAAAAATCGGGTCAAAGTTCGTACTTGTAAGTTGAAACTTGAGTGCAGAGTTTCACACGTATTTTTTTGTTTGTTTGCTTTGTATCTGTAACCAGACCTTTTTCTTAAATCTAGCTTCATAGACAGTGTCACATCTGTGCCTGATTTTGAGGGCAGTGTTCCATGGTGTTAATTAGCCTTTATATGTTTAGTGTTTCATGTCCTCTTAAGAGTTGGTGTCTTGCAAATTTTGGAGGTTTGTTTGTGTCTCTTTTTCATAATTTTCTCTCTTTTGTAGTTGTTACATATCTTAGTGGCCATTTGAAGCCGATGTGACTTAATGTTATTGTTTTACTTCGTTTTTGTCTCTTTTCAATCGCTTCCTTTCGCCTTTGCGCTCGTTATTTATGGTAGCTGTTTTTCTCCCTCTTTCGCCGCTGGTGTCGTCATGGAACCGAGCCAGTGATGTAGTGGGCGGGCCCTAATCGGCTTCTCTCTGATTGGCCCACCATTCAGTGCTTTTCTTCCTCGTCCACGAGCCGACCGAGAGCTGTCGGCTTTTATGCTGAAGCTGCTGTTCGTGCCTTATCGTCGCTGCACTCGCCGGTAAGTACTACAGGACTGTCCTAATGTTTTTAAGTATTTTTTTCCTGCCTGGTGCTGTCTCTCGAGTTGTCGGCAGTTGAGCAGCGTTCAAATCAGCTGCACCGGACAGATAACAGCCCGCTTATTCTCAACGTACAGCCGTGATATATAGTCATTTTCATGACTATATGTCTGTCACTTTATATCAAAGTGACAGATACGAACCGTTTGGCCCAGTTTCAGTGTCTTCACGTTTGTTGTTGGTTATGCTGCCCCTCAGTAGTGACCCTCTGGGTGACGCAATACGCGCAGAGTATGTCCATCCCGGGCCTCTCCTATGGTTTGTTTAAGCACACTGCTTTTTGTAACGCATTTTGGCACACATCATCGGCTGGGAGGTGATCCCCGTCGATTGCACATAGGTATTTGAGTGAATAGATGCGTTTGCTGCTCCACTGGATGAAAGACATCCTTTCTATACAAGACTTAGTGCATTAGTGAAATCAGGCAGCCGCTGGCCAAAATCACAGACCTCACGTTGAATCAACAAATGCAGCACGGGACCCTGCTGATGACAATTACACCCCCCCCCCCACCCCCCAACACACACACACACACACACACACACACACACACACACAGTGTGCATCTGCAGCAGTGAAATTTGTTTCACCAGACTGCATCTTTTTTTAATGTAATTTCCCAGCATGATGACAACACTGTCGCAGACAAAGGAGCTCTTCAGGAGAGCTGAAGCTGTCTGCTTTGATGTGGACAGCACAGTAATCAAGGAAGAAGGCATTGATGAACTCGCCAAATTCTGTGGTGTGGGGGATGCAGTCACTGAAATGTAGGTAGATTTTTTTTTTTTTTTTAAATGGATTTGTTCTGGGTGTTTAGAACAAACAAAAATCTGTTTCTTGGACGTTTCAGGACACGCAAAGCCATGGGCGGCTCAATGACCTTCAAAAAGGCCCTGACTGAGCGTCTTTCCATCATCCGATGTTCCAGAGAACAAGTCAACAAGCTGATAACAGACCACCCACCTCAGCTTACTCCAGGTGTCAGGTGAATTAATGTAGAAATAACTGACCTCTTTAGGTAGATGTTGTCCTCCACATTATAATAATAACTTATATGAATGAATAATATATGAATGCATGGTTGAAAACTATTGCCAAAAACAAATAGGAGTCAGCTGAAAATGCAGAAAGCAAAACCTTCAGAGTGTGAATCACAAACTAGCTGTAATGTGTGCATACAAACACAAAATTTGTCACACACACACAGACAGACACGGACCCTGTGAAACACAAAATTTCTCACACACAAGACAGACACAGACCCTGTGAAATACTGCTGCTGACCTTTCTTCCTGAATCACAACGTTTCCGTCCAGCTGACCATCATCAGGTCAGGTAAACAAACAAAATGTTTGCACCTGATGAAGTTCAGTTGGACGGAAATGTTGTGATTCAATAAAAGAGTGGTAAACAAGTTGGTTCTGGAGTGCTGCCTTAAAAAAACCCAAACAAAATATATCTGCAGTTCTAGTGATGTGAACGACACTTGGGATCAAGCATAGAAACATTTGTCTGCTTCATCAAGTGAGCGCATGTACACTTCTGTGAGTTTGCAGTCGATTTTGTGCCACTGTAACTTTACTGCACACTCTCTTTTGGTTGCATTAGTAAGATATGCACATCCAAATGATCAGAGAAAATTTTGCACTTCCAAAAGATTTTCAAACTTTAAACACATAACCTGCTCTGGACATGGTCAATATGTTCAGCATAAGATGCTATGTTGATCTAGAGAAAGAGAGTCACCTTCCTGACACAGAAAACTCTGACTTTAAGCGCTAAGCTAGCCTAACCCATTAACCGCTCACCTCATAGTTTATCTCTCTGGCCTGACACTGAAAAATAATTGCCCTGTGCTTAAATGAACTACGTGGTGAATCAGGCCCTGAAATCTTGTATCCAACAAGAATGGAAAGGACTTTTGTCTGTCCACAGTAATCACTACTGGTTAATCAGTCCTAAAAGTCTACAATCAACTTGTGCTTGAGATCACATTTGGTCACATTTTCCAGGCAACAATCTGTGAACTGAGAGCTGGATAAGCTACCACGTTCTGGTTTTACTTTGTATCCATTTTATTTTTTGATTAGTTGTTACCTTATTAAGTCATGTGTTTGGTCATATTTGTATTGGATTTCACTGAGCCACATACTGTTCTCCTTATTTCAACAGTCTGTAATTTGTTTGTGTTCAACTCCTGTAACAAAGGAAAACAAAGGAAAAATTTCCCAGCATTGGGATAAATAAAGTGCATCTTGTGTTATTTCATTTTGCAGTAAAGTGGCAAAGCCGCGTCTCCTGGAAATTGTTCTTTCTTCTTCTACATTATTGCATTTTTGTAATTAAATTTTAGGAAACTTCACACGGCACAGGGCAGCAGAATAACTCTCATTGCATGTGAATGTCAAAAAACATTTTCTTCTGAGTGTTAATGTTTTTCCATTTATCTTTGTCCAGGGAGCTCGTGGACCGTCTGCATGAGCTCAACATAAAGGTGTTCCTCATTTCAGGTGGCTTCCGCTGCATTGTTGAACACGTGGCCACTCAGCTAAACATCCCTTTGAATCACGTTTACGCCAACCGGCTCAAATTCTACTTCAACGGTAAGAGCCAGCGGCGGGCTGTTTGTGATGTTCTTCTGTTCTCACATGAGTGGAAGTCCAGGCTAAACCCTTTGAGTGGATCATTGAATATACACAACAGACCCTTAGGTTTAATCTAAGTCAGGTCTTTTGACTGGTTAAATTAAATTCAATAAAAATATCATCTTCCAGGAGAGTACGCTGGTTTTGATGAGAGTCAGCCCACGGCTGAGAGCGGAGGAAAGGGGAAGGTCATCAGCATGCTGAAGGAACAGTACGGCTATGAGACTGTGGTGATGATCGGAGATGGTGCCACTGATCTTGAGGCCTGCCCTCCAGCTGTAAGTGTCGCCGTTTGCCAGTGTAAAAAGCAATTACAGTGTGATTACAGTATTTCACCCTCTTATTTTGTCTTCAGAGCGCTTTCATTGGATTTGGCGGGAATGTCGTCAGGCCGCAGGTCAAGGAGAGGTCTTCGTGGTATGTGACGAGTTTTGGGGAGCTACTGAAAGAACTGGAGAAGATTTAAAGGTGCTCAAAGATTAGTTTGATTTTTAACACGTTATACTTGCACCTAAGGGTGTGCCACTGGTAGATTTTACCAAGTGGACATTTTTCCTTAGACCTCGATAGATTTTTTTATATTAAATCAAATGTTTATACTAGTGGGAGCAATCGTAACTTTAATAGCTATGTTGCCCCTTTTTTATACTACAAGGTACTAAAACACTACATGGAAGACAATCTTAAAAAGATTATTTTAGTGTTTTTGCAGTTTACATGAAAGCTTTTAGGTGGACTAGAACGACTCCTTTGTATTATGGCACGTGCAATGAGAAGTGAAAGTATTTTTAAATCGGGTTTCTGTTCTGTAAGAGCTGTAAGCAGACCTGTCAGTGACAGTGTAGTGACTCAAGTCAGAAAAACACAGCATTAAAAGATGAGTGTCCACTTCGCTGTTTGAATGACTTTAATCTGTGTTCTTGTCCTTGTCTCTACATTGTTCCCTCTGAACAGAAGCGCCAGATCAGCATGCTTCCTTTAACAATAAAAACAGTTACGGTGTGAAGCAGCGTGACTGTGATCGCCTGCGTACCAAATTCACTCAGTCACTGATATGCAGAACACCTGTTTTCACTTAATAACTGATTTGTGCCTCGTTAAGATACATTGGATAAAAACGGACTTTAAAACCAGGCATGCCGTCCTGAGAAAAAGACAAACTGTGTAAGCCATAGTTACAAACACAGCACCACTAAACATTACCAGGAAATGTAGGGACATCCACGAAAAGCAACCAAAAGGAGTAAAACAATGATTCATAATACACATCAAATATAAAATTATGGTATCTGCATTTCACACACTTATGATTTTGAAAGAAATATAGTTTCTATTCATACAAGGGATCTCTTTTCAGTCTGAAATGGCATGGCTTTTACATCAAAGTTTCTCAGCACACTAAAAACATGATGTACTTTAAAGTTACATTAAATAAATAAATAGCTCCCGCAGCGAGCTTCAGCAGTACTATTTTTAATCTAGCTGTTCCCACACTTTAACGCCATACAGCTGCTCCTTTTGATTTTTCCTGTCAAGTAACTTTGGTTGGCTCTAACCTTGGAAATGAAATCTCTCCATGGACCAGTTTTGATGTGGCACCACATTTCAGACATAAACACATCTACATATTTTAACACTCCCTCCCAAACCTGAACTCACACAGAAAATATTGCGTGTCTTAAAAGTGGCGTGGAGCCTTTCAGTAACTATTTGAACTGCAGATAAATTTCAGAGATCCGACTCGATCCAAGCGACATCCTTCAGTAATAAAACAAAGACGTGAACAAAAAGAGAATGGACGTTGTTTGGCAGCACTGACAAAGATTGAACCCACGATGCTGATGTAACATTCAAAGGAGGTGCCGCTCGAAGTCAGCTTCCAGCTGGCTTTTCATTTTACTGCAGCGGCGAAGCCTTTGTGGGAATCATGATCCTTGAGTCCATGTGCTGAATGAGTGGGACTGGGAAAAGATGAGTTTAAAAACCTTTTTTGAGGCTCAGAAAGTGACAAACTCAACAAAAAACTTTAAAGTTTTCAGTCGCACAGCTTTGAGTTTACAAAAAGACTTATTGTGCTCACCTGTGTAATACACCACCTCGTGCCAGCCTTCCTGCTGCCACACAGCGTTCCTCGTGTCTTCTCGGGACTGAAGGTCCTCGTAAGCTGTAATTAACAAATCACTGCATTATAATGCTGCAGTATAAGTACATGATTTTAAGTTAAGACTTAATCTGGTAACTTTGTGATTAATTTGATCATTACAGAAGACATTTTTAGGACACGTGCATCTGTAAAGACAAGCTAACAAATGTTTCCTCATGTTTGAGCTCCACTTTGCTCTCCACCAACTTTCAAGCTCCTGATGGCTCCACTTTTTTTTTTTTTTTTTTAACCTGCTAGTTGCTAAATTTTGCTTAATTTACGGAACAGCGATTGTTCGGGTTTGCTGAGAGGCAGTTTCAGCCACTGTAAACGTGCTCCTGTGCAGTCCTCCAAAATCTCAACCACATTTGTGCTTCTCCCAGGAATGGAAGAAAATCCAATCAAAGACAAAATACAGCATGAGAAGCACAGACTGTGGCTGCAGCAGAAACTTTCAGTGCTTTGAACACTCAGTTTCACTTCAGCTCTTTGCTCTCCTTGATGGATGACTGACAGACCAACAACAGCACAAGCAGGAGTAGACAGACCAGTCATACCACATATTTTGTTTGCTTCCCCCATCTGTTAACAGAAAGTCTTGCAGGTCGAGGGAGAGTCTGAAGCTGACAATATGCTGCCACCTCTGAACCATCATTTCCTTGTTAGGCTGTGGGGTTGTGCTGATGATGTCAGGGATAGATGGTGGCCAATTTTAAGGTGATTTTTATCTAATTTCCCTGCGGATTCATTGTTCTGCGATTAATAACAAATTCAATCTGCCAGGCCACGGTTTCATGTCACTCCTCCACACATAACTCACACTTGCAACACAGACCTCTGTGCACATTTAAGTTAATGTGTATGTGTGCGCATTGCGTTTGCTGTTCCATCATATTCATCATCCAATGGGAGAAAACAGGAGGCTGGATTTACAGAGATCCTAACGTTGTCTTGTCTATGTGTGCTGAGGCAGAGTGAAGAAAGCAGGATAAACAGGTGAAATATTTTACACAGGAAAAAACCCCAAACTAGATTATGTAGAACTGTAGGTCAATTCAGTTCAACTTTATTTATATAGCACGATCTCCATGTCCTCCACACACAGCTGAGTTTTTCACCAACAAAAATGTCAGATGGGGAAAAGTTTCCTATTTTGACCCAATCAGTAAATGTTGTATGTTAACAGGCAAGCATTTCTTCATGATGGAAGTGAGAAAAACTAATGTAGGCTACCTGTTTCTCTTTCACCCATGCACATTTTTTTGTGCATGTAAGTTATGGAGGGTAGACAGCGATGCCTCGGGGTGGGCAACAGGACTATCAAGCAAATCGCCCCATCCCTAGTGTACAGAGGGCCGTCTCTCCCTCACAGCTGTATGCTCATTCTTGAGAACAGTGAGACCGTTTTAATAGATTTGTTGTAGTTTTGGTCCGCTTTGGTCTGAGTGACGTAAATTATGTGAGAGGTGAGCGCGAAGCTCTGACTTCACATCACAACGAACCAAGTTTGCACACTCCCTTCAAGCAGACTTCAAAGCAGTTTTCACAGGAATGACTATTTGCTCGTGATTAAAGCTCTCTGGAGAGCTGGGTGTACTGCAAATTGGGATGATAATTACCTCAGTTAACATTGCACACATTTATCTATCAAT
The DNA here is from genome assembly GCF_900408965.1 of Simochromis diagramma. Classification (NCBI taxonomy): domain Eukaryota; kingdom Metazoa; phylum Chordata; class Actinopteri; order Cichliformes; family Cichlidae; genus Simochromis; species Simochromis diagramma. Next base: position 7,916,327 of record NW_024387375.1, read on the forward strand.
TACACGCCTCAGGAGACAATCTCACATTGCCTGTTTTGACCAAACAGCCCAAAAATCCAAATATATTAACTCTATAATAACAAAGAAAAGCAGAAAATCTGGAACATGACATTTCTGGTATGTATATCCAAGATAAATTACTGTTAACTGTTGTTGATTTTCTGCGAAGCAACTAATGATTTCAACATTAGCGTAATTATCTAAAGTCAGCGTGGAAGTGTTTGAACGTACCCCAGAGGTGATGGACCATATAGAGGTTTCCAATCTGTGAGAAAAACCCTCCCACAGCTTCTCTGTTCTGCTGGCGGTATCGAACGGCTCTGGCCCTGCAGACAAAAGCACCTTTGGTCACAGCACAGGCCAAAAAAAACACAAAGGCTTCATCTGGCTTAACACCAGACCACCACAAACACACACATGAAATATTTAACCAGCATTCAAAGGATTTCAACATCATCCCCGAATACCTCCTGATTAATTCACACGACTGGATTTTCTCAGCTAAAGCAGGATGGCAACCTGCTCATTTAGCTGCGATTATAACTTCCAACATCACATCCGACCGCGAGACGTGACATCATCATGACTTACTGTACACATGTTTATGAATCTAAAGACTGGCCAAGTCTTCGTGAAACAAGTGAGGAGAATGTTTTGAATCTATTACATTTTCCTCCCAAAGCAAACATAAACATATTCAAACCATAATCACTGTCTGGATAGAAAACTATGAAGCTCGAGTTTCATCAAACTGGTGAAATACGAAGCAGAAGTTTAAACCTTTAACCGCACAAATTATATTAAATAGCTTTACTGGCATTATCTGCAGGACTTTGGAGGTTTATTTTAAAAAAAGCTGGTTAAAGTGTGAATGAATAGAAACATTAAGAATAAAAAAAAAAAAAAAAAGCTGTCACAGTGTGTTTTTTTTGCATTAAGGCTGATTTCCTAGCCATGATTACTGAAAAGCACAGGGAACAGGGGGAGATCAATCAATCATGTGTGCTTTTCTAGGAAAAGGCAAAGCATAAAGCTTCAAAGCAGAAAATCCTACGTCTAACTTAAAAATCAAATAATACCTGTAATAATATTTACATATAAAACTGCACACAGGCTAAGTTTGCAGGATAATGACAACTTTTCTTCTGAATATGTAATCCCAACCACTAATAACAAAAAGAAATAAAACTCTATGGTCAGACAGAAGAAATTTATCTGGAAAGCAAAGGCTTATGCAGAAAGCTCACATCCTCAATTTAATCCATCACAATCTTCGCTGCTGCACCTACTGATAAATGCTGATCTGCTGGCTCTGCGAGTCCACGCAGCAGCTCTTTCCAGGCTCACATTACTCAACTATTATATACACGTTTGTAGTGTACACACTGTTACACTAGCATTTGATTCTTGGCTTGAGGGAATGACAGCATAGCTTCAAACGTGGGGGCGTCTCTGTGGAATAGCTCTTATTAATGACAGTGTGATGAGGGAGCTTTCATGTAGTACAACTGTTCTGTAAGTACAGTTCAGTGAATCAAGTGAATTCAGGCTGCCTTACCAGTAATTACCCCACTCGATCATGGTTCCTGGCTGCGAGAGAGAAAACACAATATTCTTTATTAGATTTAAGCATATATATGTAATGGAGAACTTTCGAGCTTCTTTCCAAAGTAAATATATTAATGTAAAAAAGAAAAAAAAAATGGCAAAGAGGTAACACAGGTATTTTGTCAATGCGAACAACTACACCCGAGAGAGCGCCTTCAATCATTCTCTGGTGCATAAGACGACAAACGCCCTGCTGTTTCAAAGATGCAATCTCAGCCCGTGATGAGGGGATAATAGCGAGCATTCATCACATGTCACAGAGGGGTGCTGGTCTAGAGACAGTTTGATTTTTTCAATTATAAAAAGCATGACTTAATCTGCGGTGGATGGCGTGGTTTCGATTAAGCGTTTCTGCACGTTAGTGATCATCCCGTGATGGTTAGCACAACACTCGGGATGATCCTGAGTGTCGTGCTAACAGCTTGAGGGGAAAGAAGTAATTTAAGTCCACAGAAGGATGTCAGGATGGAGATCATCAGTTTTAAATGGGAAACATGAGGTAAGAAAAGGATGGATAGTTTAACAGCCAAGCCTGAGCTGCTGCAGTGAGATGTGGCAGCAGATAAACAATTGTGTTTTTACCAGAGAGTCTTTAAAGTCTGTCCATGGACAAAAGGTGTGATCATGAAGAGTGAATACTATCTGTCACCTTTTTTTTTTTTTTATATATAATAAATATAACCATGTAAGTTTAGGGAAGCTCTTCTAGTGCTGTGAACGGCTGCACAATTTCCTTAAGTGTAAACTAGGGAGCAATCACTTGAATACAAACTGACAGACAGGCAAAGTTTTAAAGTGTAATAAATGCAGAAAATGAGTAAAGAAAACCACCAGAATGAGACATTTGTTAAACTAGCAACTTGCTGATTTCATACACTGATAGTGCGTTTAGCTTTTAAGGCATCATTGTTAAACTTGGTGTAAGAAATCCTCACTGAATACAATCATCTGTTTCAGTGTTTCTGTTTCAGTTGCATTTATGTGGCCCATTTTGGAGCTGTAGAACACATTCTGGAAATCAGACTTTAACACACCGAGCCCAGTCCTGACAACGATACAGGCTGCAGCTCAACCACTCACCCTGAGCTGGTAGGTCCTGAGCTCGTATACGTTTGGTCCCGTTCGGGGTACTGGCTCGTTCCAGAAGCTGAACTCCAGGAGGAGCTGATTCCTGCGGGACAACAGCATCTTTCCTCGCTCCTTCCTGTAGGCTGTGAATTCCTGGCAATGGACAGACATTAATCAGTGAGCTTACTCAGACTTATAATCCCCCGGGTAAAGCAAAGGGCCGTGTAGTAGTACCTTGTTCTGCCTGAGCTTGTTCATCACCTCAGTAAGAGCTGGGTATCCACCTCTGTAACGCCACAGATGCACTGGGGAGACAATTTGTCACAATTACAACATCACATCAAGTACAAACAGAAGGATCATCACGTAGCAGAGTAAAGATATCCAGATGTCCGGCTTTTAACGTCTGACATAACTACATCCATTTGTGGTTAGTGTAAATAAATACTGGGAGGGAAATTACTGTGGTGTAAACACTGCAACAAAAAAAAATAAACACCTCCTGATCATTAGCTTGCAAGACAGCTAATGATTGATGCTGTACTTGCACGTGAATATGCGGTGTAACACGCATGCTGATTGCAAACTGTGCGGATCGCAGCGCTGTTATACCGCAGATGTCTGTGTGTGTTGATATTAGTAATCCTACCAGCCTGGTCTTGCTCTCCATACCAGGTATTCCAGGTTCCCACCAGCTCACAGGGGTAGTACTTATCAGCGTGGATGGAGGGCAACACATCCTCACTGTGGCAAATGAGAAGCCAAATAATTAAATGCAGTACGACCAGCGGTCCACATGACATTTAATTTGAAACTGCATGTGTTGTGCTTAAAGTCCATGGGTTCCAGTCATCTTAGGTATGAGCATGTCTGGTTTGTGGAGGACAGAAGTCATACCAGCCCCTACATCATCTTACAGGAATAGACTGGATTATTTTTACACGAAGTGTCCAGTCCTTGATCCTCCTCCCACTTATGGTAAAGCTTCCTCTGCACTAAAGGTTCACAACATCAAATGACAAAACACTCACCAGAGTTTGTTGTATGCATCCAGGCACTCTGGCTTGACGTTATGGACTGAAACAAAAGTTTAAATGAGAAAAAAAAAGTCTCATTACTAAAGGTCAAAATGTTGTTAATGTAATGCGGGGACCCTAAAGGCAACTTACACTGAATCTTATAGAGGTTACTCTCCTCATTTTTGGTCAGTAGGGTGGAGTGTGCATCTTTTCTGGGATCAACTTTCCTCACAAACAGTGACTTGAACCAGCTGTCCTCTCTATTTCTGCAGCTGGAAGTTGCAAACCCCCTGCAAACACAGGCCACCATTAAAAAGAAACACACGGACACTGCAACGACTTCGGAATGACTGACTTCCTAGTCTATATGTACATGCACAGCCACGTAGTATCTGTTTTTAGGGGCTTTGGTGCGGTTGTTCAGTTGAAAATGTCAGACCCTCTGATGCACACGGTGATCAGCGCACCTGCATGCTATCTGTCAGTCATGCAATTTTTACAAGGTAGCAATATAAACTGTCAAATTGACCTTGAGCGTTTTAGATGCTTACTGTCAAACGTTGCAGAAACTATTGCTCTTTTGAGTTTCCCAACAGTGAGAGAAGCGTTAGTCTTAAATATCACGTACTAAATAAACGCACATAAGCTGAAGCTCCTGGTTAAGTTCAAGCTGAAAGGCCACAGTGGGCTGGCTAGCAGTCACCGGGCTAGCTTTACCGGGCTACTCGTAGCCACCAACAGATCCCCACTGAAAACACTACACAGCTAACACAGGAAGCTACAGAGAGGACTGTTGAACATTGACGATGAAGACTGCCCCACCTGCCCCACACCGCCAGCTGTCCGGCCGAGTGGGCCCCGCTTTTAGCCCGACCCAAACCACCGCTGACTCTCTGAAGGACTCCAGTCGCCATCTTCAACTGTGCTAATGCTCCGCGGAGCAGTGGCTGGTACCGCGCCTCACCACCAGGTGGCAGCAGAGCAGCACATCCACACATTCCCTCTATGTGTGTCTGCAGGGACCAGAACATGCTGGGCACAGAGCATACTGAGGAATGCAGAGGATACCCGGATCAACTAATTACAGACCCCTGGGTACAAATCTTTGAGAGGCTCCAGCAAACTTTGATTTTTCATAAAGATTTCGACATATGTGTGCAAAATGATTTCTAATCATTAAGGAGAGGACTGCGTCTCACTGGGAAATAAAAGAAATGACCATTATAACTTCCTTAGGTGTTAAAAGGCTTAACAAATGAAAAAAAAAAACCCAACAACATTCCTTTGGAAATGGTCAGGTACAAGGACTGGACTGAAAATGAGTGAAAACGCAGCCAAAAAATCAAAACAAACAAAAAACCTGAAGAACTATTGCTCAAGGCCACTTTAAAGATTACAGGAAAGTCTGGCTCCTTGCAAGTAAAACAGGAGTCTCTCAGGAGGAGTATTGTATCAGTGTTTCCAATTTTTATGCTGCATGGATGGGCCACTAAGTGTGGACCCCTGGGCTCTTACCCAGAATGCCCATTGGATAATCCAGCCCACAGAGATATGAACTTGCAGACAGTAAACGTAAACTTATAAAGTTTTATATGGTAATAGTATTTATTGACAATGAGTATGTTTGCATGTACATTAGTATTTGACTTTTTCAATTTATGGGGTTATTGATTTACTGCTTTCTTTAGATTGTACACTGATAGGAGTATTGAGTGGTATTTAATTTATCATATTTTAATAGATTATATTTTTTGTACCTCGCCCCACTGTCAGGTCAAACTTCATACATGAACATGTTTACATGTGGACTCAAATCCAAGTTTTGATTCTTTCCCTGGTTTCGATCATGTTGTGGTTATTATATTTAGGTCCACATGAAGTAGGTGTGATACAGATGTGCAGATCAGGTCATAACTGCTGTATGTGTGAACATCCTGACTTTGTGATAAGGCTAGTATGCCTTTAAAATTATATCATATCTAGCAGTTTTGGTACATCCCATGTGTAACACCAGGACACTAAAACTGAAGACACTGAATTCAATTCAAACATCAATTCATTTTATTATATTTTAAAGACATTCTGAGGCATTTGAAGCAAAAGAGAATAAAACAAAATAAAAATTAGCTTGCTGTTAGCTATCCTGAATACTCAGGATAGGGCAAACACAGGTGTAGTTTATTTATTTGTTGGTAATTCATAAAGCTAATAAACCACAACTCTGGGGTTAAAAACAAATCTGAAAGCAGTCGTTATCTAGATGATCACCTGTACCAAGGTTCACTGTTGGTCCCATGCACTGACTGCTCACTGTGTGTCTGCTGTGGATCATAGCCAGCAGTAAAACTATCTTCTGTTGACATCCTCTGAAAAAAAAAATGGGGCCCTCAGGTAGATATGGGATCCATGGAGATCGTGATGGATGTGAATCCCTCTCTTCTGTAGGACCTAATACAGAGTATAGTACAATAGCCTTTAGTTTAATAGGTTCACCTATGTGAAAATCTTTCAGCAGCATCAGTGATGATAACACAAAAATAAATCTTTCTTTAAAATGCATTTTTGGTGGAATATCTAAAATACACAAATCACTGCCTAGCAAACTAAAACTGTTTGAGAGCGGGAAAAAAAATCAGCATATGGTGATGACATATGGCACAAAACATACAACACTTTCTGAACAGTTGTATTGATATTTGAGTTACTGTTGCCTTCCTATCAGCTTGTAATTCTCCTCTGACCTCTGGTATGGTATGAGTCTGAAATACTCTGCCCAGCCCGTCTGGCACTGACAACAATGCCGCCTTCAAAGTAACTTAAATCACTTTTCTTCCTCATTCTGATGCTCTGCTTGAATTTCAGCAGGTGATCTTGATCGTGCCTTCATGTCTAAATGCACTGGGTTGTAACCCCCGATTACATATCTGAATTAATAAGCAGTTGAACATTTGGATAGTAAAAGGTGTTAAAAAAGGGTCTTATCAGAATGATTGCATACTTCACAAAACTTACTACACTTTCTGAACAGGTGGGGGCTCTACAGTCCAAGTCATAACCCACCAGCTACTACCCAGACCACTGTCCAGAGACAGATCAACAAAATCTGTCTGTAACTCTGCTGCACTCATCTATAAAATCAAAAGAGAATTGCATCTTTAGAATTTTAGGCATCCATCCTTTCACTGCTTTAACCATCTCCTCTCCACTTTCACCTTCAGATGAGTCAGAGTTGGACTCCAGCTGGAGGATGAAGCGCTATCTTCACACACATAGTGCACGATCATTTCCAGAGCCTCGTGTGCACTGTAAAGTCTTGCCATCACCAAAATGACTGCCCCTGCACTACTGCTCACACTTCTAACCATGGCTGCAGTGCAGCTGCATGAACGTCTTGAGCAAGAACCAGAATAAAGTCCAAGTTTGTTTTGGTTCTTGCTGCAGAGATATCACACAAATACACTCATACACATGTGCACACGCTCACACACCATTATCCAACATCAATAGCAGGAAACATTTGCCATATCAGCAGAAAACAGAAAAAAGGGTGAAATTTTGGTGCATGCTTTGAATGGTTAAAAAATAGCGTCACCTGGTGGACAAATGTAAAAATTAAAAATCGAAGGCAAGGAGTCCAAAATAAAGTCTTAACATAAAGGAATGCATGTGGCGATAAATGTGGGATCAAAAGATTATTTTTTAATTATTTTTAATGGGTTTGTTTTTTCAGCATTAGGATAAAATGTGGGGGGTTTGTGTAGCTTAGCCATTTAAAGCTAATTTCAGGAACTAAGACAACAATTCTAAAATTAAAATATGAGCTATATTCATTCAGCACAGCCAAAGCATGAAAGCATGAAAAAAAAAAAAATGCCACAAAATATCCCCAGGATATTAAGGGTTAAATACTAAATGTAAATATGTAGTTGACGAGGGACTGACTGATATTTTGTATGTTGCAAGACTGCGTCACAACTGCAGGAATTCAGAACAGTTGTGATTGATTTATTATTTGAAAGAGCGACTATATAGCTAACAAAGACCATATTGCTAAAGCCCACTTGGCTTTCGGAGAAAGACTACTTACCACCAGTGGAATTCAGAAACTATGGAGGGATTTGTTTTAAGTTCAAAGACATGAATCATGTGGGAGTGTTTTCCTCATGAAACATTTTTGAATAGCAAAGGGCAAAATATGGATATGTCTGGGAATTCAAAGACTGATTATATCCAGTTAAAATTCTGTGCTTTTACTCTGGAAATGTGTCAAGGTGGTTGATTCTCACTTAATTTTCAGCTGGTGATTTTTTTTATTTGGTTGTTTATTTTAAATAAAAGGACTCCCCTCGCCTTTCAACACAAACATTAATTTGAATTAAAAATTAAAAGTGGGGCTTCACATCAGCGCAGTACAACTCCCGTAATGTCAGTGTTAATCTGAATGGATGTGAAGTAGTTTCCCAAGGGCAAATTTTATTAATGGAAGAAGTGAGATCATCTCAGTTTTACTGCAGCTCTACATATACCACGATCCACTACACGTGTAGTAAAAGGTATTTCATGGGGTCTTATCACAACGTTGACTAAGAATTGATAAACTTTGATTTTTTTTTTTGTTGTATTTCTATTAGAATATGCATATTTCTAATATATTTCCAAAATTTTTAAAGCACAAAATAAACTTGTGGCGCTTTCAGTGTTATAGTCATAAATGGTCCTATAAGAGCGCAGCCTTTACTTTATTATGTGATCCAGCTTGACAACGTACATGTAAAATGCCATTAAACCATCACAGGCCTGTCATATTGTGTTGTATTGTACAGAAGTTATGAGATGTCTGACAAACACTGGCAATGTTACCAGCTGTTTAAAATAACAATCATGGTTTTGATTTTTGGAGTTCGAAGAAGGTCAAGAAAACGACTGAGTCTACAGTAATATACCATCCATCCATTTATTCCCAACCTTTCTCAGTTGTCATACAGTGAAAGGTCAACAGCCCATCACAAGGCTAATGCATCACACTTGTTGCCCATTTAAACCCTGCAGTTACCCTAACAGGCCTGTCTTTAAACTGTGGGATGAAGCCAGAGTAGATGGAGAAATCCCGCACAGGCAACAGGAAGAGCGTGCAGGCTCCACACAGACAGACCTCAGCCTGCTGTGATACAACAGTGCTAACCAGCGCATCACCGTGCTGCTTATAGTCTGTCATTTATGATGCTTGCATCTGAGTGAAGATAAGTGTAATTTTGCAATTGAGCCCCTGGACAATATAACGCTCTGCCTGAGAGTAAGCATAACAAATTTCTTACTTTATTTAAATGTAACTAAATTTCAGGCTTCACAGACTTCTACTTTCCTTCTATTAATCCTTTATTATTTTTCATGTCATAATAAATAAGCGTCTCCAACCAAAACCGAATAGCTGGCTTATCTTTTCTTTGATCGTTTTTGGTCATTACAGCACCGTGCTGTAGGATTAGGTGCTTTCCTGCAGCACAACAATGAGCTGCAATAGTTAGAATTCAATTTTAGATGCAATTAATTTCTCTCAAGCACGACTCTGAGAAGAACAGCTGTGAAAACAGCTGATATGAATCCTTCACTAATGCACCAGAAAATCATGGAGTCCATTTATCAAGAAGTTTAGAAATATTAAAAAAAAAAAAAAAAAACCCCACCTCACCCTATCCTCTCGTGAACATCATGTTCAGAGTGAATCTTTAGAAAACTGAATACCTCCAAGCCATATCATCTGACTGGCTGTCTTTGCCATTTCCCTCTCTCTTCCCTTATTATCTTTGGCTTTATTATCAACATGCCTGCTGGTAAAACCTTTCCAAGAAATGCTGCCGGACGTGTGAGAAAATACTTTGAACATTTTGTTTATAATCTTCACTTCTTATCTTGTGTGGGCACTCCAGTGAGTGAATGCAGCTCTACATCACACCGTGGCACTAAGGCATTTTTAGTGTCTCCCTTAAGTAGATTAATAACAAAGAATAAGTCTGTGTTTATATTTTATGGATATAATATAGATAAGAAATGAATGAACTCCTCTAGAGTGGTAAATTACTGGTTGGCAAATCACCATCACTCAGCTTAAAGCAGAAAGACAGCCTCTCACAGCGTTGCTCTTTTAAGGAAAATCCTCCAGAAAGCCACTTCCTTCCTTTCCATATTCTTTATGTTGTCTCTCACTGGTGTTCAGTAACAGAAGTGGATGAAGTATTCACATCTGTTTCCCAAGAAAATATGACAGACTCTACAGAAAGGAAAAGTTACAATCCTTAAATATTCTACTTTGGCAAAAGTAAATCAGTAATACTGTCCAAATGTACTCAAAAATATTTTTTGATATTATTATTAATACTGAGTATTATAATGAATAGATATTTTAGCATTGTAGTTGGAGTTAATTTGGATTATTTTAGTTATTTTGTGCAGTGTCAGGCAGTTTAGTCTTTAGTGGGTATCATCGTTTATAAGATAAGCCTGTATCCAGACTAAGTGGAAATTACAGCTTCCAAAATATATAGGAGACTGAAGTACTGAGCTTACATGTAACTTTGTACTACATATGTAAACAATAATTCTCAGTTTAAAACAACTGTGCAACTGTAGAAAAAAATTCCCAGGATTTGATTCCATTAAAAAAATATTTTAAGAAGTATTCACACTGGCCACTTTATTAGGTACACTTCCCTGGGACTGGTTTTGGGCCCCTTTTGCATTTTATGCAAACATTATAGACGACCATGCCACATTCAAAGTCACTCAAATCGCCTTTCTTCCCCTCCCTTGTGCCCGGTTTGAGCTTCAGCAGGTGGCCTTCACCACGTCTAAGTTGCTCGCATGTGACTCCCCGATTGAATATCTGTAAAGCTGTCTCACACAGAGAGCTTTACTTATAATGTAATGTTGGTAGAAGTTAAAGGAAAACTTTTTTTTGTATTTGAGTTCATGTCATGTCACATTAAAGCTTGAACAGTCTTATTTTTCAATTAAAACCAGGTCATATCTTCCTGTTACACACTTGTTATACAAAACGTTGCTTCAGGCGGTTTAATGACCTGTATATAATCGTACCCTCTGTCCTTAGACATTGGATTCGGATAAGGAAAAACTTACACAAAAATGCTTTAACAGAGGAAAAAGGAAAGAAATTGAAGGAAGGGGAGAATTTTTAAAATTTACTGTCTGTCTCTTGTTGAAGCTCAGTGGTGTTGACTAGAAACTAAAGATCCTCTTACTCTCTGGACACTGAGGCCACTGGATCTGCTGGGAGTGATGATGCTATTTTCCAAGAGTAATATTTGCTCAAACGCAACCTGCTCTGGACTAAGTTAGCTCCTCTGCATAAGTTACCAATGGGATATACCCCGGTAAGAACTGTACTCCATGACACCGAAAACCCATGACGTTACCTCGCTAGCAGCTACATCCTGGCCTCTGAAAAAAAAGATGAAATGCAAACACACAAATGGAAACAGTCAGGCATGATTCACACATAAAGGAGAAAAGGGACAGTGAAATTCGTTTTCCCTGTCTGTCTCCTCACTGTTTGTGTCTTGACTGAGGTCAGGACATGGATTTCCGCTGGTTATGAATTGCAGCGTAACTTTCTAAAAGACTGATGACTCTATTTACACAGCCTAATAGCTGAAGGAAAGAGCCATAATTTATGGAGGGAGAGCAGGTGACCCAAATGAGAGCTCTGACACCAAAGCACAGTGTTGAAACCGAAAATTATACAAAAGAAGTGCAAATTGAGAACAGTTGGTTGAGTTGTCAAAACCTGATTAACTGTGCCAAATTGTTTTTGTGTGTGTTTCTCTGTCTAGCTGATTTATTTCTAAAGGAAAAAAATATGAATCATACTAGATCTTATACAAGCGCAATTATCAAGTGTTATGTCTGAGTTTTAACCTTTGTGTTCGACAAGGGCACAGTCTCTGGATTGCATGACGTGTTCTATCTTAAATGGTATGACTATCAGCCTTTGAGAGAGGACAGAGAAGGGTCCTGGGAAATAAAGGAATCCTGCGTAGTTACTGTGGTATTTCCAGACGCTGGATCCGGTCCTCCTTTCCGTCTCTGCCGCTGCTGCATTGCACTTCTTCTCTGTATGGTAACACATATAGAAAGAGGTTGAAAAGGTAACTATACAAGGCTAAACGTTAGGTTTCTAAAAAGGTGAGAACCACCTTCTTCAGCAGGTCTTTTTCACCTTTGAGATGTGTCTCTGGAAGCAGTTTGGCTTTTATGTCAAGTCTTAAGACACAAGGGAATGTGTCCACAGATTTACAGTGATGTTTTTCTCATACTCCACTCTATAAGGTCACCCCACTGATTTGGATTTTTTTTTTTTTTTTAATGAAACGCCAGACAAAAAGAATGGGCCGTATTCCCAATACTCGACTTGGATGTATGTGAGGGAATGTGCTTTTGAGATATGATGGATGAATGGTTAGGCCAGATACTTTCTCTTCTTTGTTCTGATCAAAGATTCTGCTGGTATTTCAGACCACATGTTTTCTTATTTCTTGGTAGAGGTAGACAGTTTGCCATAATTAAATCAGTCATTATGTGATCTGCTCCATTGCAATTGGAACAAGTGAACTAGTATCTGTTCAGGAATATTTAATGTTTCTCACTGAAACAAAGGCATGCAAAGGCTTTGTTGTGAGTAAATGGACTATATCACAAGATACAGCGGCATGTGATTTTTTAAAATATTTTTTTTAATTTTTTACAGTCGATCATCCAGGAATTTTTTTTTCCTCACAGAAAAATGATCCACTGATCTGCAGCTACATCTGCTGTCATGTCTTTTCAGTCAGGCATTTATTTTCCATATTATATTTCTCCTTCAGAATCACAGGTGGCTGAAGCATCTAACTTTTATTAACGCAATGACCTAATATCCCCATGTGCACGAGCAAAGTTGTATTGATCTGAACTGAAATCTTTGCAAAGGATTGATTAAACACATGGGTGGCTCATCATCTGATATTAAACTGTTTCTGGTATTTGCTTCCACTTCCAGCACTTTAATAGTTTGGAATTTATAATGATTGTTGTTCCATTTGCTCTTCGCAGAGCAACTGCATGTTGTCCAGATCTATATCAGATTGATTATATAAAATAATTTAAAAAAATTGGATAATACTTTGGTCTAAAAGCATAATTTACTTGTAACATACAATCCAAACTTCGTTGCACAACTGCTTCTTTAATCTTGACTGTTATGAGGATTCCCCCAAGACCCAGAATAAAAGCTGCTGTTATTAAATAAGATTAAATTAATTACAATTTCATAAAATAGGAATGTATAATCAATTCCATATTATCGGTCCTTGTATGCTATGTTCTAGCACGGCCCACTTCTAATCAGGACTTCTCAACACCTGACACTGTTGAACCAGGTGATGGCCAAGCCGCTAAGACTTTACTCAGATTCTTCTCGCTCATGTTCTGAGGTAGATTTGGGTAGCATGTGGGTCTAGCCCAGGGGTCAGCAACCTTTTACACCCAAAGAGCCATTAGGACGCGATTTCCACGCAAAAGAAAACACTGGGAGCCGCCAATACTTTTTGACATCTAAAATGAAGATAACACTGCATATATTGTTTTTTACCTTTATGCTTTGTGTGAACAACTAAGGTCTATTGCTTGTGAAATCAATGAAGTGCTACAGAGAAAATTACATTTTATTTATGTAATTAACACATTCTGAACTCTTAAAGAAATATAACAAAAGGAAAGACACCCAGCTGAACTAAAATGATCCATGTAGCAAACAAAAACTGCTGTGAGCACTATGCTGCTAAAAAAAATGAAAAATAGATATTTGCAAAATTCTGCCTAAATATGTATTTTACCTGGTTAATGTGTGTGGCGGGGCGTGGTCTGCAGCGCCGCTGCAGGAGAGGCGGACGCACCTGAGCGGCATTCGCGATCACGCCGCCTTAACGTCTGTGCTCTCTATGCTGTTGTGTTGGTATGTGTCGGGCTGTGAGCTGAAAAGCTGCAGCCGGCTGTATGCGTACAGCAACCGTGTGTGAAAAGTGGTAGATGCTGAAAAGCATGTTCATGGAAACATCATCGGGTCTGCCGTGGTATGTTTACAATGGGACTTCTGCTCCTGAACCTCTGCGCACAGCGTCTGCAAATCGGGGCTGTACGAAGTCACTTCATCTTTACGCAGGACTGTAAGCTGTCATCTGTGAGGCGCGAGCGGTGTTTGTTTTTAACATAGTTCACGGTGGAGCTGCTGACATAATGTGGATCCGAAGATCCATAATTGGCCTACCTGGGGTTGAAAGTCTTGATAAAGGCATGGCGTTTCGGCGGGTATGCCGGCTTCCGCGAGTGTGAGGCTTATTTTGAGCGATCAAAAAAATAATAGAATATAATTTTATATTTCAATATCACAATACTCTTCCAATTTAGAACTACAAGTTATAAATAAACATAAATAAAATACACTTCAGCTAAATACTTAAAAAAACTAATTTATTTTCCCAGACCACGCGGAGCCGCACTATAAGGACTAAAGAGCCGCATGCGGCTCCGGAGCCGCAGGTTGTTGGTCTAGCCTGATGACCTTTACACGTTTCATGCCTTGGGACTCAAACCCCCAACCAGTTGTTTCCAAAACTGTCTCATTGTCGACACACTGTTGCTGTGTGATAACAATGTTGTGATCTAAGCAGACCACAACAAAGAGGAATACCAGGGGCTGAAGGAACACCTGGAGCAGATGTGGAAGGTAAAGTCTGAAGTGGTCCCAGTGGTGATGGGAAACTGAGTCCAGGCACACTGCATAGTGCAGTGCAGGGGTGTTAAACTCATTTTACATCACAGTCTGCATACAGCACACCGGCTGGCACAATGAAACTCAGCTTTCTGACAGTGTAAAGTTTTTCTACATGATAAAGAAAAGGCTGCTGTGACAAATAAAGAAATCTGTCAGTACAACTCTTTGGACCTAAATAGTAAGAAATAAATGTGTAAAATTACAGAAAACATTCTCAAAGCTCATTACCCAGACTGATCAGTGCTTTGTTTCGTTTTTTTAACTGTAGTCGTAAAAAACAAACAAACAAACAAACAAAAACAAAACAAATCCATAGAGGGTCTGACACACCAGGCAAGACCCCAGGTGCAGGCTGTGTAAAGATGCCCCTGAGACAATACAGCACATAACAGCAGGGTACAATGTGCTAGCAGGCAGGGAACGCCATAATCAAGTAGCCGGCATAGTATACAGAAACATAGTTTCCCTTGGAAGTCCCGAGGTCCCGAGCTAAGATCACGTGGGACTTCCAGATACAGATAAACAAACGGTGATGGCTAACCAACCGGACATAGTAGTGGGGGACAAGCAGAGGAAAACAGGCGTACTGACAGATGTAGCTGTACTGAATGACAGCAACATCAGGAAGAAGGAACATGAGACGCTGGAGAAGAACCAAGGGCTCAGAGAAGAACTCAATTAGATGTGGAGGGTGATAAATACCGCATGCAGGGGCAAGAGGGAAATTTTTTATATATAAAAAAAAAAAAAACAGTCCCCTCTTGTTCCTGTGGGCGGTCTATACTTCCAGCTTGGGTTCTCTACCAGAGGCGTTGGAGCTTCGAGGTGTTGCGCAATATCTTTGCTGTTCCTACGACTGCGCTCTGCTGGACAGAGATCTTTGATGTTGTCCCTGGTATCTGATGGAGTCACTCGTCTGCACCGAGTGCTCCAATTACCACTGGGACCTGGAACCTTCACCCTCCACATCTTCTTGAGCTCTCCTGCTGTATTTCCTGCTGTGCTCTTTGTGTCCTCTGTGCCACATTTAAGAAATCCTGGAAAAGCCTCTGGTTGTTAAGTTTACTTCTCTTAGAGGAGAAACAAACTCTTACTAAACAACTGCAAAAACTACGGAGCCCCCCAGGGGACATGGGAGAAAAAAAAATTAGGGAGGAAAAAAAAAAATTAGGGAGGAAAAAAAAAAATTAGGGAGGAAAAAAAAAATTAAGACGGACTTTTGCGAGATCTCGCAAAAGTATTGCGAGATCTCGCAAAAGTATTGCGAGATCTCGCAAAAGTATTGCGAGATCTCGCAAAAGTATTGCGAGATCTCGCAAAAGTATTGCGAGATCTCGCAAAAGTATTGCGAGATCTCGCAAAAGTATTGCGAGATCTCGCAAAAGTATTGCGAGATCTCGCAAAAGTATTGCGAGATCTCGCAAAAGTATTGCGAGATCTCGCAAAAGTATTGCGAGATCTCGCAAAAGTATTGCGAGATCTCGCAAAAGTATTGCGAGATCTCGCAAAACTCCAACAATGGCGGCAGCTACTTAGTTGTAATATTACTCTTTCTGGGTCACAAAATACACTTTTAAGATATTTTGAGGCGTGAATGTAGTTGTGTAAACGTCAGATACCTGCTCGGTTTACAAGACATCACATATTTGCAAAAGAGCTCCGACGTTTTTGGAGATCTGACACCCACTAGCTCGAAGCTAACGGGAGGTCGAGACCTACTACAGCCGGGAGGAACACCGCTTTCCCGGCACATCGTGCCTCGACCTCCCGGTCGGCTTCGAGCTGGCGGCCACTAGCTCGAAGCTAACGGGAAGTCGAGACCTACCACAGCCGGGAGGAACACCGATTTCCCGGCACATCGTGCCTCGACCTCCCGGTCGGCTTCGAGCTGGCGGCCTCCGAAGAATGCGGCTAAAACTTTTGCGAGATCTCGCAATACTTTTGCGAGCGCTCGCAATACTTTTGCGAGATCTCGCAAAAGTCCGTCTTAATTTTTTTTTCCTCCCTAATTTTTTTTTTTCCTCCCTAATTTTTTTTTTTTTCCTCCCTAATTTTTTTTCCTCCCATGTCCCCTGGGGGGCTCCGTAAAAAACAGCTAACATTTTCCCAATGCTCTTAATTGTAATATGCATCCTTTTATTTTTTTTTTTTTTTTAAGTTAAATGCAGACAGGGCACTTCCAAAGCTGTCCCTGCTGTCTGTGAGCAGGGACAGCTACCTGCAGTATATAAGAATGCTAAAAGGATATGCACATAAGCATAAGCAGGTTAGTGGGCAGTAGAGCGTCCCATTTGGAAGCGTTATTTAAATTTTGCTCATTTTATTTCATTTTTTAAGATAGCTACTCCATTTTCATCAATGGTTAAAATCTGACGAGCTTGACTGTGTGGACACGCAGACTGGACAGGAAACATGAAACATAAACCAGGGGGCATTGATGGTCATATTGACTAAACTAAAACTCAACTAGACCTTAACTAATAATAACACCAGAACTTCACATTTTTTCAATATAACATAAGAAATCAAAAATATAACATAACTGAAAATGCTGGATCGTAGACCCAGCCCCCTGACAGCGCAGGGTCCTTTCTGCTTGAACTTGCATCTTATCCCTGTTTCTCAGCAGCTCTCCTTCTTCCCACACTCCAAACATGCTGGTTAGGTGATTAATAATTTGTCTTTAGGTGTGAATATGAAAATGAGCAGTTGTCTGTGATGGACTGCTGACCAGGGTGTACCCTGCCTCTCACCCTTACTGGGACAGGCTCCAGGACCTTCCCGGAGACCCTGAATTGGATAAGCGCTTAAGAAAATGGATGGATGAAGATCCATGCTGTCTCCTGCACCGCATAGATGTGATGCTGCATTTGATTATAGTCAGAAGCTGAAGCTGGAACTGAAGAACTTGTCTTGACCTCCATGCTTTTGCGTCAGGCTGCCAAAGCAGAAAAAAACATGCCGATCTGAAGTCCTTTTGGATGCAAACAAGCAACACTGACGAAAGCAGAACATTTGGCTTGTAGAAGAATACTCTGAACAAAAGAAAATACACAAAAGGTAAGATTTACTGTAATCCAAGTAGGGTGTTTAGAAAATATGGCTGTCTAGATAGCTATTTTCAAAATAGCTATCATGTTTAGTTTTCAATAAGAGGAGACAGGAAAGAGATTTTCTTTAATAAATTGAGTTCATTGATTGCTTTATTATTAGAAACAGCATTATAGTTATTTATTTATTTATTTTTTGCAAAAGACGTGAACAGATTCATATTATTGGCTGTAATAAAAAATAAAGTTATTATTCATTGCACATCACTGATTCAGCCAATTCATACTAAATTCTTTAAAACAGACATTTGATCTTAGAAATAATTCACCTTTGCAATAAAAGGCAGGTGCACAGTGCTGTAGATACTGGAAAAAGGTTATTGTGTAGTTGGCTATTTAGTTCATCACCTTTCAGCTTCAATCTCTTTAGAAGTGCACACTGATGCCAGTGGATTGTGATTGGTGATTGTGGAGTGGGAGATTAAGATAAGGATAGAGGGTTACACTGTTTGCTGACAAGTGCCTGTATTTATGTAGCTTTGGTTAAAAAAGGAAGAGCCTCCCAGAAGAATGCCACAGATTGGACTGCTGAGAAAAAACAAACAAACAAGAAAAACCAAACCAATATTTCTGTTGCTGTTTTGCTTAGATACCTCCCAAGTTGGATGATCTGTAGTCAAGGATACAAAACTGGGTCCAGGTTTGCATGTTTTTGCAAGCATAAAACCTACTGCTTCATGCACATTAGGTAGCATCGGAAGCATCAATGATGCCTCTTTAAAGTACTTTCATGCATAGTTATGTGGGGAATTATAGGGGATTACATGAGCAGAGGTTGTTACAGTGCGTTTTCCTGCATGTGATTGTAGACGAGACCAGATGGTTCATAGTTAACCCCGGAGACTGCGAAAGAATGTAAGATGACAGAATTTTGAGAGTTTCCAGCTTCTTCAGTATTAAGAAGTGACCTTAAAAAGGTTTCTATTCATCATGATGAGTAAGCTCTTAAAGCCCTTTCAGAAGATGACATTCTGCAGAACATCATGGCTGTGAATGCAGTCAGTGAGCAAAGGAACTAAAGCATTAGTTTCAGATGTGATAACAATATTATTTACTCGTGATACTGAGACTGAAACTTCCTGTATTCTATGTCAGGGTGTATCATAATCATCATCTGTCTGTGCTACTATTATCAAATTATGTGACATGAATAAAGTTTGCTTTGAAATAAAAAAAAGCAGGAACCAGGTGTTTTACTTTTGTACTAGCACAGTCATCACTGACCATTTTGCTAATTAATGCAAATATCTAATCAACCAGACATGTGGCAGCAACTCGATGTATTTAGGTATGTAGACGTGGTCAATATGACCTGCTGCAGTTCAAACTGAGCATCAGAATGAGGAAGAAAGGTGATTAAAGTATGGTCTTTACTGTGACGTTAACGTTTTAATGTCAGAATTTGGTGTAAACGTCATGGTTTCCCAGTCCGCCTGTGCTGACTCGCCCCTCTCTGTCTATTCTCTGTGTTATTCTCTCTCTCTGTTCTGCCTTCTGAGTTTATGAGCAAGTTAACCACACTCTGCACACCTGCAGGCAACAAGCTCACCTGTCAACAATCATCTCATCGGCCTGAAGGTTGAAGACCTTTAGTTGATGCCTGATTGTTGAGCTAACACTGCTAGTAAACAGTGTGTTGTGTGTTTTCCCTTTGAGTTTTACTTACCTCTATTCTCTTCTGCGCAGAAGCCTTGAAGCAGATCTGAGGGTGTTTGCTGAGACAGAATCTTGTGGAGGAAAGGATTTATGGACCTGCCTGTTTTCTGACCTTGCATTTCACTAGCTGAAAACATTTTGCAAATCATTCTTTTAAATAAACCCGTGAACTTTCTGAGCCTTCATTACAACACTGAACAACATGAATGCATTGTTCCATCCTGCCTTCAATGAACGTTTCATGCTGCTGCTGGTGAAATGGTGTTTTTTTTTTTGCACATTATTAAACACCACAGCCTACCTGAGTATTGTTGCTCACCACGTCCTTCCCCTTCTGACCATGGGCTACCCATCTACCAGTAATTTTAATGGGAGATTCACATCTTGGAGGCACAGCTGGCAAATCTGCAGCAACTGTGTGATATCATCATGTCAATATGGACCGAAATCTCTAAGAAATGTTTCCAGCACTTTGTTGACACCCTCATGCAGTCACTTTTCCTCAAAGGCAACCATGTAGCGGTTCTAAATCATCAAACTACATAGTTTTTATTTAGTACCCTTGCTGACACATATTAACAAGCATTCAAATGAAGATGTAAACAGCAGTAGAGACATGCCTGCATAAGTGCAATATTAGGGGAAACTAACACAACTGCAGTGTAAAGCTTGAATTAAGAGTTTAATGCTTAATTCTATTGACGGCTCAAATTCAGATCTAAAATAGAGATATGAATGCTCACAGTGATTTTTGTTCATGAGCCCTTTTTAAAAGGAGCAGATTGCATAAAAATGCATGCTGAAAATAAGGTTAATGTTGACGTAATATTCCAGCTCCAAAAGAGCGACCTTATATGAATTCCATGTGTAGCAGCAGTGCATCAGAATCTCTTGAGATTACCTCAGTTTAGTACCACATGTGGCCTCGAATGACAATAACAGGTAGGTCATAGAGTGATTAGCACCAAATGACAAATCCAACTTGCGTCTCGGAGCCAGTACAGAGTAAAGCTGGATTTCAGTGGCAGACAAATGCAGATGTGCTTCCTTCATTGTGCAACGTCCCCATAAAATTGATATGAATCTTTATGTCTGTAGATGCTGGTGTAAAGCTGGTGCAAGCAGTTGCACTAATACTGAAGTTAACTACATGTAAACTACACCTGAGATTTTTGAGGCCGCTTATTGCGGAGGTAAGCTGATGACACAGCTAATGCCTCATTCCCATTTCCTCATTGTAAGTACCATCGACATTTATCAACATTTTATGAGATACCATGTTACCTTTCACTCGGCCAAATGTTTGCAGTATTAGGTCACATGTAGTAGGCTGTTCAAAAGCTTGGCGCCAGACTGCACATCTGAACTTTATTATAAAACACTGTTTCCATGAATGAAATTGAGATGTATAGGGACAGAGCTGTATTTTATTTTATTTTATTTAACAAAAACAAGGAAGATTTTGTATCCTGGCTCTCTCAGATTTGAGAAAAAACCCCTCACAATCATGCAAATGAAGATATCACAATTGTACAGTGTTGCATCAACTTCTGATAACGTGACAGTGTCGCGTAAACAAATGCTGAGGGTCAGTCCTCGAGCATGTGCGCTGTGCTAAACATGCAAAACATGTCACCAGTGCGTTAGACACAGGGATGTTGTCAGAGGGTTCATCTTTTTTTGCAGGAGGTTGCAACAGATGGTTTCAATTAATGGGGAAATCCTGTAGGGTTTATTTTGGTAAGACTTTTGCTTGTTCAGTAATATTCTTGTGGTTGGTTCATGTTTATTATGCAGATACACGCATCTCTGAAACTGGCGATGCGTTCCAGCGAAATTACGAGAAGTTCCTCCAAAAGAGATGTTGTTGTCAATACAACAGAAAGATCTTCTGACAGAACGTGGCAAACACGGCATCCATGTGGTGGAAAAAAAAATCTTCCCTGAAAAGTCAGTGAACCGTGGCTTCCTTTTTTCTTTCGGTGAGTCTGGATTGATTGATACGTGTCAAACTATGGCCCGTGATTTTAGCCAGGCAGGACAAACGTAATGGCACGTCATTTGTTTTTTTGTTTTGTTTTATGAAACGCACTGATTTTATTGGAATCCAGCTTGCAGGAAAATGTTCTCGTCTGTGCTTACGTTGTTTTTGCCTCATTGTTACTGCAGAATAATCAATAAAATGCGATGTGAATGACAAGTCCTAAAGTCTTAAATAGCACTTGTAGCTGTGAACTCAGAGATTACAGCTGGCATGCATTAGTGGGAGTGTTGCAGCATCATCTCTTTTCTTGGCCAGTGGATTTTCATAAATTTCCTTTAAATGTATTTTCTATAATGCTTTGAACAAACTCATCGTTCAGTCATTACATTGGTGTCAACGCCCTTCTTTTTTGCAGTTTTGAGCAATAATTCCGTGTTAGTGTATTCTGGGAAAGCTAAACCTTTTGATTATGATATGCAGCATGTGTTGTATTGCTCCACCACTTGGCTGCACCATAAATCAACAAAGCTAATACTTGGAAGAGAGCAGTGAAGTGGGATTTAAGCATTTTATGGCTGAATTTAGGGAAATGATTACTCCAGATCTTAGTGCTGGAAGCTGCGTTCGATTTGAAATATTTGTTTCCAAAATTAAAAATATAGTGGGGAAAAAAAAAAAGTTTGACCAAAGGATTAGCAGCACTGTTTTGTCTTCAAGGGTAATGTGCATTTCCAACGCTCTCACCGGGCCAGTGTGTAATCCGCTCAAGTCAGCACTTGTCTGACTGACACCTTGACCTCTGACTCTGAAATGTTGTGACAGAGTAGCTGCATTGAAAAATGTTAAAACGTCTGAAAAAGAGATAAAAGAAATGTGTCCCTTACGCTTCCTGGAACAAGATGAAAATTGCAAATAAATGCCTAACCTGAGCGCTTGCCCAGAAGTGCACATTTGCCAACAAATGAAAGTCAAACTATTGCATTAGTAGTGTGGCAGTGTCCTCATGACAGGCTGTAATATTATATATCTATGGTCCAATCAAGTCTTTCTTCAAGTGTAATCATGAGCACAATGCTGCATTCTGGTTTGTCAACACTTAAAAGTCCTGTTGCTGGTTGTTATTCGACTGCGTATCGGCCACACTGGTCTGCCAAACCAGCTTGGATGTCTCCAGTGAACTTCTGAGAAGCCAAATTCTCAAACAAACAGGATCATCTGGTGCACTTGGTGCCAACCTGATACTGAAATCTAGGACTGATTTAGTCTTTTTGATGCTACCCAGATGTGAATCTCCACAGGGCTAACAGTGCTGTAGTATTTACTAGCAAAATCCACTGTAACCTGAGTTTGTTTGTCCGTTTTGTGACAAACATAATTGTTTTTTGTGCATGTGTGTGTGTGGGCTGCCATTTAGGTTAATCAAGTAGTGTTATTGAGTATCAGTGTTCATTTTCATCACATGTAGTTTTGCCCATCGAACACTGGTTTTCATTCGGTTGATGATTTTGCTGTAAATGTTTATGAGTTTGAAATTTGTTGTTTTTAACATGATTTTAACCATCATTAGTTTCTTTTCACGCCTGAGATGCAGTGAAAGCGGATAAACGCAGTCACTCAGTGGCGTGCTGTACGATAGATTAACTACTGTTTTAATATTTACGCAGAACTTTTTTTCCTGTCATATCAAAAAGCATCGATCCGCAGGCACTGAACCTGACACCTTGCTTTCATTTTGTCTGCACTTTTTGATTCTAGTCTATCCTGTACTTACAGGGGAAATCCCTGTTAATAGTATGTAAACACAATGAAAACCAGTTCAGACATACTGAAAGGGTAATCTAAGGAACTGTAGTTCTCATGCACTTGGCAGTAAGGAGTAGGTCTGTTCAATGGCAGCACTCACCTGCCAATCTATTAGGTATGCTAGCACCGGGGTACCTTTAGAGCACCTTTAATCTTTCAAGGCATAGAAACTTGAAACTTTCCTCAGATATTTTGGTCAGTATTGACATGACAATATCACACAGCTGCACATGACAATGTGAATCTCCTTTTCCACCCAAAGGTGTGCCACTGGATTGAGATCTGGTGACTCTGGAGACCCAGTGAAGCACAATGAACTCATTGTTATGTAAAACCGAAAACTTCAGAGGATGGGTACACTGTGGCCATAAAGGGATGCGCATGGTGGGCAACAATACTCATGTAGACTTTAAATGATGCTCAGTTGGTACTAAGGGGCCCAAAGTGTGCCAAGAAAATATCACTCACACTATTACGCCACCACCAGCAGCTTAAATCAGTCATACAGTGTGGGATGGATTCATGCTTTCATGTTCTTTACACCTAATTCTGACGCTGCAGAGGCAACATTTTCTCACTTCTGGGAACCTGTGTGAACTGTAGCCTCAGTTTCCTGTTCTTATCTGACAGGAGTGGCACACTCTGCCCATCTATTATCTAAGGTCTAACATGTTGTGCATTCAGAGATCCTCTTCTGCATACCTTGGGTGTTATGAGTGGATATTTGAGTTAATTTTGCCTTTTTATCAGCTCAGAGCAGTTTCCCTATTCTCTTCTGAACTCTGGGATCAACAGGCCAATTTCACCCAGAGAACTTGTGCCACTAGGTATTTTATCTTTTTCACACCACTCTGAAAAAGATAAAATATGGCTGAGCAGGGAAATCTCAGTAGAAATATCTGAAATAATGAGAACACACTGGCACCAACAACAATGATGTGGTCAAAATCACATTAATCAGTGTACAGTATACATTAACCATTTAGCATAGAGCAACATTTCTTTAAGTTTTCCTACAGCAGCACAGATAGATCAGCAGTTGGATCTTTGCACAGACCACCTGGAGGATCATTAACCAGGAAAGCAGTTGCATGTTACTTCATGTCTAAACAGACTAGTAGCCCCCTGTGCACTTTGCATTTTTGTAGGGCTGTTACTCAGAAAAAAATAAATAAAATAAATGACACATTCACCGCCAGAAAAATGTGAAGGCACAAGTGATTTATTGCAAAGAAGTGAAATAAACACAGGTTTTCTGTTGTCCCATTGTGCATTTGTGACAGAGACATATGACATGGGAAGTTTATTTGAATGTGACCTCATGTTTCTGGCTTCCTAGTTCATCAGCAGCCGTAATGTTACCCCTGGAAAACACATCAGGTTCTCTAGTTCTCTAGTTAACACTCACTTTTACAAGGACCGTGAAATTTGCAAAGCTGTATGTACATAAAGTATTCAGTATAATGAATGATCATGTACGAAACACATACCGCATGATAATTTGTACTGAAAAAGTTTATTAATGTTTATTTATACTGGTTAGTGTTTCACATTCAGTGAACTTTGACCAGGAGACTTTTGGTGACTCAGTAAAGTGTTTATAACTGAAATTCTTCCACAAATACTGACATATTTGGTGCAGAACAGCAATTTAACTGCTAAATGGCATAGGCATTCAAAAAGCTGACTTTTATATAGAAATATAACCAGGATGCAACCAGCTGAGTCACATCTCCTATGTCAAAGAGATGAGTTGTGCTCATTGGGACATACTGACTCAGATTAATTGCAACATGTTGGCATCTGTCTGTGTTTGTTAATTAGACAATAGTTATGTGCAAACATTTGCCAATCTGTCTAAGAGTGATTGGAGGCAGTCTGAGACAGAATGGATTTGTTTGGAGACAGGTTGCTTCAACTTGCACAACTGACAATAATGCCCAGAGGTTAAGGATGTTGCACGTTGCACCTCTGGGTGACCAGTTGGTTGGTGCAACTACTCGTCAGTTACCAAACAACAACTAAAGGAGTTTACCGTCCAATTTTTATTTATTTATTTAATCTAATCGTTAAATTAATAGTGTTTTTGGCATAAATGTCATTTAGTTTTAGTGATTTCATTTAGTTTTCTTTTGCTTTTATTCACAATTTAGGCCTCTAAATATTTGTAATTTTAGTCAAGTTGTAATTGACTAAATATCATGAGGTTAGCAGACTAAATATAAATTTAATATATTCTTCAGATAAAGATTCAGTTTGCTGTGTTTTTACCAGTGAGAGGTGTTCGACACTGTTTACAAAGCGTATTTACAAAGAGCATGGGAGTCAGTTGTACTGTTTCCAAAAAAACAAAACAAAAAAATCTGCAGTGCTTCCTGGGGGCAAACCAAATGTGCACATCTAACCTTATTGCACAAAGGGATTCACTTCCAAACTCATCCATCTTTCTACACGACCTAATGAGTTTTAATTGGCTCTGAGCTCTCCAGAATATTTTCATCTCATTTTTCTTCGTCATTGTTTTTGTCCTCATGTGAAAGTTTTTGTTCGTGTTTATTTATCAACAAACAAATGAATCCTGCCTTGAACACATCTTAGTGGCAGTGGACCGTGATGAACACTGGTTAATACCACATAGCTTCTACAGTAGCTATCTGTATGGTGAAGGTTTATATCATTAGCACTGACACAAATGTGTTTCAGCTGAAAAGCATTTTTAATCCATCCTATTTATATTGAGCAATATTCCTTGAGTTGATTTCAGAAATAAGAGTGCATTCCTCTCTTCTTACGATTACCTGGGGTCTGATTAATGGGAATAAAAGCTGAGCCATGAAGTGGACCTGAAACACGTGACAACAATAAATAAGGCTGTCATCCTTTTTTATTATTTTATGTGGATGTCTGCTAAGTTACAAAAGTCCTATGAGTTAGTATTTCACACAGAAAACAGTGCCTTGCTTGTTGGCAGTCCAACCTTTTGTTCTGTTATCTGTCTACAGCACCATGGAAAAAATTTGCCCAATATCTACAGAGCAGCTTGTTTGGCCGGGCGCAGACGATGCTCATAAGAATAAGCAGCTGCCTCACGGTCTGCCATTCTTTATTTCCTTGCAAGGGAAATTACAGACTAGCTTGTTTTAAAGATTAATTCTTGCACGAAGATTGTAAAGCAGACGCTTCATTTCGCTAGTTGTAAATCCCGTGCTTCACAGATCGTGCAATTGCAGGAAACCTGCTTTACTGAGCATTAGCTCACACCAAGCCTGAACACTGAGCAGAGTCTCTCCTCAGTGGATGAGCTAAGCTCAACACTTAGCGGTAAAAAAACCCACAAAACCCACAAAACAATCGAAGAGCCAACAGATCCAAGACGCCTGCATGATAACGACATCACTGCTAACAAAAACACATGAAATTGAAAATAAACAGTCCCATGACTCTTGGAGCTCTTTGACACAAACTTGTCTGTAGTTACCGCCCCATCGGGTAGCTACAATATGTTACCCGGATCATCTTCTGTCTTATGTCAACTTATCATCGATTCATGATTTGTACAAATCTAGAATCAGGAAATGAGCAGACCTATTGCACCCTGGACACAACCTGTTCCAACTTCTCCCCAACTCGCCAAAACAACCAGACATCTGTAAAGTTTCTTTTTAAAGACATCACTCTGATGAACACACACACACGCACACACACACACACACACACACACACACACACACACACACACACACACACACAAGTTTATATAGATACAGAGTCCTGCATAGTATCTTTGCTGTTCCGCGGACTGCGTTCTTTTGAACAGAGGTCTTGGATGTCTTTCCTGGGATCTGCTGCAGCCAATCACCCAGTTTGAGGGTCACTGTCCCAAGTTCTCCTATTACCACAGGGATCACTGTTTCCTTCCCCTTTTCAAGCTCCTCCCTTGTTATTTCTCACGTTTCTCAAGCTCCTTCTTCCTGATGTTGCTGTCACTTGGATATTATATCTACATTTATCACAACGACAGTCTTCCTCTACTTTTCCACCTCTGCTATGTTCTGTGACCAGTTTGTCCGTCAAGATCTGGAAGCCCCACGGGATCTTGGTTCGGTCATTCTCAACAACCCTGGGGGCAGGCGTGTCCCATTTTGACCTCGGGACTTCCTGAGCATACTTGGCACAGATGTTTTTCTATACTATGCCAGCCACTTGGTTTCGCCGTTTCATGTATTCACCTCCCGCTAGCATCTTGCACCCTGCTGTTATGTGCTGGACTGTCTTTACACTGCCTTTATCAGTCTTGTGCTCAGAGTTTGTTCCTGTGCTGCCATCTTTGTTCAGCCATTAGTAGGATTTTTCAATATCAGCCACTTCTTCTGTCTGCTGGTGGTACGTGCCATTCCAACATCTTCATCCACCATTGCAGATATAAATACAAATGTATTTGCTATTGCCTGTTTTCTATTCTGTTAAGTACACCAAGAGCAATAAAAAGAAGAGCCCAATTCCTTGTGTGCATACCCTTACTTGGTCAATAAAGCCGATTCTGAGAGCAGAGAGCCGACATGCCACTGCGGTTATGAAGCCACTGCATTATTGGCCATCATTTTGTGGTTGGTTTGTTATTTTTCTTGTAATAACATGAAACATTTAGAGATATTTCGTGTTTTTTCATATCCATTAAACATTAGCTGTCAGTTAAGTCAGGTCAACTCCCGAAATGTTTTTTGTGCAGTGATTTTGCATGACAGTATTCTTTCCTTTAATCTTTCCTTGTTCTGTGTAGTGTCAGTGGTGAAGCACATGCTTGTCAAATGGTTCAGTGTAGCCACTGTGTGGGTCACATAGTAAGCAACATGTTTTGGTTTTGGGGTTTTTTTTGTTTATTTTTTGTGTGTGAAATTTAAAAAGAGGTTTAGATGAATACCATAATTAGGGTGCAAACTCTTTGTTAGATTTGTGCATCCACAGTCTAACAGTTGTGTAGAAACTAGCCTTTTTAATACACCTACTAGATGTGGGAGACACAAAAAAACACAAACCCAAATCACACAATTTAACACAAGCAGTCATTCTACTCTCATCATATTCATGTACTGTTCGGTTAAGAACCCAGTGTTTAAGTCCATGCCCTGCAGAAAGTTGTATTCTCCTAGCAAATCCCAGTCTGATCATCTCAGTGGTAGTGAATGGAGTAGAATACTTGAACAGGTTAAAGGTAGTATATAGTATGTATAAATACTCCAAAAGCTAAAGTGCATGCTGTTCCCTCACAAGCTCTCATTCTCTTGTTCAAAACAAGGTTCCTTTTATGCTTTCCAAATTGTAAAATACGATGCCTTTCGAATGTTATCACAGATGTTTGGCAATTTACACTTTCATATTGAAGACATATCTTTAGGCTTACACTCACGATGTGTCTGCATTAGTGTGATTTTATGAATTCCAAGCGTAAGCAAGCCCTGCCAGCATGGTGACAGACAGGATACAGCAGTGCGGCTAACTGCTTATCACTTTATTGTTTTAGCGTGTTTAGCTTTCCCAGGATATGCCTGACTTTGTTGAGAGTGATTGCTGACAACTTAATCAGAGGTCATGTGAACTGACTTGCAGCTTTCTTTCTCATTTATCTGTAATGAACCAACAAATTGTTTTTATTTAACAGCTATGGTATAGAACACTGTGTCAACATGCCCGACTTGTGCATATATTATATGCACACAGCTGCAGAAATTTATCTTGGTTATGACAGAGCAGTGGTCTGTTTCTGCTGGCTGAATTGACTGTGGTAGCTAATTCTCATTTTCAGCCATCATTTGTCAAAAGAAACAAAAATAAACATGGAATAAAAATGATGGCTAAAATTTAAGATTTGTGGTTATTACTTCAAGAACAATGGTTTACAATCCTTGGGAACCAATATGCCTGCTGTTTGAGAATGGGCAGGTCCAAACATACCAATAAAACATCCATCCAGCCATCCATGCAGCAGTCTAAGCAGAGATGCCCAGACCTCCATCTCCCCAGCCATCTCTTATAACTCTTCTGGGAGGACACCAAGCCAGTTTAGAGATATAATCTTTCTAGCATTTCCTTAATCTACCCTGGAGGTTCCTCCTAGACAGACATCCCTCTTTGACTAGGTGCAAATCCTAGTCAAAGACCTCAAGTGGCTCCTTCCAATGTGGAAACTCTCATATGAATCCCCCCCAAATGGCCGAACGCCTCACCTTATCTTTATGGCTTCCACCATGTGTATCCACAATCTCATTCTTTTGGTCACTACATGGAGCTCTTAACCACAGGTGAAGCCAGGAATGTAGAGCTACCAGTGGATGCAGATGCATGTTTATGAATCTCAGCAACATGTCATATTTTCATCTTCTCTCTCCCTTAGTTTGTGTTTTGTCCCGTCTCCCTATGCTGTCTTTTTCTTCCCCCTTTTCCCAACAACCCCCTGACCAGATGTGGCTGTCCTCTCTAAGATGCTCGTCTTTAATGTAACCAGAATTGTTTCGGAACTTAGCGAAACAGCATTATCTTATTTTGCACCTTAGTTTTGCAGTAATATTTTGTATTATCTTGCTCGTTGACTTGCTTTATTTTTGTTTTATGTGTATTTATGTCATATTTAATATTAAAATCTTTGTAACCTTTTCAGTGTTGACTCTTCATTGTTAGGTTTCCCCAGAAAAAGCTATTTTTTAATCTCAATAGACGAGTGACAGAAAACAGTCCTGGCGCTGTCCAACACTCACTGGGAACCAGTCTGACTTATTGCAGGCTATGCAAAGCTCTCACTACAATTGTAATGAGAGCTCCCCCCCCCCCCCCCCCCCACAGGACACCCTGAGGAATGCACTCGAATGCCTTCTCCAAGTCTACAAAACACATACAGACTGGCTGGACAAATGTCCCATGTGCCCTAAAATATCCTTTGGAAGATATAAAGTTGGTCCGGTGTATAGAATATACCGGGCCAAGTTCAAGCACTGGCGTAAATGTAATTTTCTTATAACTTATATGATTTACTGTCTGCAATATTTTATTTTAAAATGCTATTAAAAGAAAGAATGACAACTTTAGCACTTGGATAAACCCTCCTAGCTTACCTGCTTAAAAATATAAAATATGGTATATGTCATTTTGACACATAAAGCGCTGGGGTCATTCGCAATGTGGGAAGTGACTTTCTGAACAGTATTTGATTAATTATGATCATTATTACTCATTATTGCAGTGAGATAAATGCTTCCTTGATTTGTTTCGTCCTGGCTGCAGGAGATTCATGTTGGAAAACGGTCTTCAAGGACCACCTCAGGCCACTGCTAATGATTTGTTAACACACAGAGACGTGTGCACAGATAAATAACCGCGGTTCAGAGAAACATATTGCAGCTCTAAATATGATTTGCCAACATAAGGTTCCCTTTGAAATCAAAAGTCTAGTCGTTGCTAAGAAAGCATGACAGAGAAAACAAAATACCTCACCCATATGGCTGTCTCATGCTCCAAGTTAGCAACATGTCAGCGCTGCCTTACATTCTTGGTCTGCTTTTGTTTGTTCTTGACAATTTCTTGGCAAATTTATGTCATCCACTGTTCTCCATGCCCTCTGGCTGTGTCTCATTGTTGACTTTTTGTGTTACTTTTTGCACATTATTCATATTTATTGCCACACACTAGCTGGAAGGATGTCACCCACATTTTGTCCCTTTTAAGTGTTGATATCATGATGATATTAAAATGAATATTATTATCTAATATTAAATTCAGATTCTGACCCATGAAATGGGCCAAATAGAAACTTACATTGAACTATGATTTCATTTAACTGTTGCCAGTCTCTAAACCTTTCCAGATTGGAAAGCCCACCTAATATCTGATAAAATAAACTGTTGTTCTTGTGAGTTGTAAACTGCTATTTGAAGGTTATAAAGAACATAAGAAAGAGACGATTTAACCAGGCCTTCTATACCTGTTAACACTGCATTTGTGTCACAGTCCATTCTATGAAAAAATGAATCTGTTTCTGTTAATTTCAGGTATCTGAAGATAAGACTGTTTTCTTTACTTTAGCCATCTGGGATTCTGGTGTCTTTGCTTGAATGCTGGCACAGCGGTTTTCTTAATTCATTTTTGGCAGCCTGGACTGCTGTTGGAAGGTAATCAAAGCAAATACAGCCCTATGTCGACAGGTGTTTTGCTTTTAAAACACAGACTGAATTAAAAGTGGCAGCATGGTAACAGCATCTTTCTTCCTCCTGCTGTCAGCCCAGGTGTTTAATGCTTGGTCAGATCCTTCACAGCAGAACTATCCGATTCCCTAGAAGCTGTAAGCTATATGACACTTTAAGAAGTTGATGATTTTTTGGAAAGGACCTGACTTGTGTCATTTTTGCTCTGTATGTTCCTGACAGAGACCCACAATTCAAGCACTCTACAAGTCTACAGGTCATTCAGAGGAAAGCTAAAGCTGGAGCAGGAGACACCATCTGTATCTAAAGAGTCACACCTGATACCGATAGTTCTTTAAATCTGAAACTTTACTGATAACAGAAGATATACTCACTGATCACTTCATTAGTTACATCTTGCTAGTACCAGGTTGGAACCACTTTTTCCTCCATTTTTCATGGCACAGCTTCAACAAGGTGCTGGAAACGTTCTTCAGAGAGATTTTGCACGTGACATCACACACACGTTGTTAAAGAGCTGTCTGCCATATTGGACGTGATAAGTGGTAGCGATCACATCCAATCACTCATAGTTTACATAGAAATTATCATTACTTTCCCCCCTCACAATGCCTATATTCTGCAGGTAAGAGCAGCAATCATGAAGGACAGAAAGAGAATCTTTTTTTAATCACTCTCTTGTTTCAGATAGAAGAATAAGAAAATAATGGATAACAGTATAACAATTATAACTTACTTGAATTTTTAAAATTCAGTCTGTTTCAAGCAGAGTATTTAAAATTTTTGCATTCATATTTTCATAATCTCTTCTTCCTCACCTTAAGCCATACTTCTGAACTGAAGTTAGGGTTCAAAATTTAGAAATCCTACATGAACATAGTTAATCTTAATGCTGTTTCAATTAGTTATCGTCGGCAGATCAGACATGTGACCCTCACATTTCTGGACTCCTGGCAGTTTGGTTACATTCTCTCATCATATTATAGTTTATTTAAGTGCGAGTCTGCCCATGATAGAACCACATCAAAAAAGTTTCAGTAACAGCAGCCAACAGCAGCACTTACTGACAGAAAATTACAGATATCTTCAACAATTCAACTCAGTGTCAGTATCAAAATGTAATAAAAAACAAGGTAAATTCCTGAGCAGTGACCGTGGTCCACTTAATCCATCAACAGTAGTTCCAGGCTGAGTCTAGTGACTGAGGTTTGTACCCATCTTGACACAAAATACAATCACCATTCTGGTAGACTGATGTTTAAACTATGCCCACAGCACCATCAGCAGCTTGAACCAGTCACAAAAAGCACGATGGATCCATGTTTTCATGTCGTTTATGTCAAATGCTTTTTTTTTAAAGATTTTTTTTGCGGGGGTTGCCTTTATTGGGAGCAGGAATAATTAGATGGGGAAGTGAGAGAGAGAGAAAGCAAAGACACACAGCGCCTGACCACAGGTTGGACTCTAATGGCACCCTAGTGGCAACCGGTGTACCCCTCTGCTCCTGGTATAGCCAATCTGCATCAGGGTTTCACATGTTTTGCATTTAGAGATGCTTTTCTGGATACCTAGGTTGTTAAAAGTGGTTATTTGCCTTTGTTTTAGCTCAAAGCAGTCTGGCCATTCTTCTCTGTTGACCTCTGGTATTAACAAGGCATTTTCACCTAGATAACTGCAGCTCACTGGTCAATTTTTTTTTTACACCATTTTTTGTAAATCCTATAGATGGTTTTGTGGGAAAATCCCAGTAGATCAGCAGCTTCTGAAACAACAGGGAAATGGCATGCCTAACAGTATAATTGGCTAATTAGATATTTGTGTTAAAGAGCAGTTAAACAGGTGTACATAATAAAGTTGCTTGTGAGTGTACAATTAAAATATATTTTATTTAAACAGTAAGTAATTAAAAATAAGCCACTCTTTATTTCTATTCAGGGAAAGGCAGTTTATAAATTACTAAAGCCTTGACATGGAATTGTCATAGATCCTATTTATAATTGCAATGAATAAGTTAAAAAATCTGTCTCATGGAAAAAATAAATATACCACTTATCTACTGGATAAATGGAAACTTAGGGGTTCCATATCAGATCCTTGTAGTTACAATCCTCTGACAGATGGAACCTGGGTTATGTAACTGTCAGACATAGGGTCTCCTATCATGTGCATCATGTAGTGTCCTCATGCCAAAATCTAAACAGCTCTCAAAAGGCGTTGTGAATATCTGGCACAGATTTAAAAAATCTCCAAATTATCTGCAATAAATTAGTCTTGTACCATCAAGTGGCACAGATTTCAAGCAACTGCCCATTTATCCAGGACTGGCTGGAGACTTGAGAAAAAAAACCCTTTTCAAGAACCCCCAGATTTCATTGCAGTGTCTGTAAGTATGCAACACTTGGTCAAAGTACATGTCTAATGTCTAAAACAGATTACAGAAATGTGACCTGGACGTCGGGCGTGTCAGGAGAAAGCCACCGCTGTCCAAAAAGAACATTAAAACAAAACTACCTTCTGCCAGTGTACATGCTGGCAACAAAACAGACTTTTTGAAATAATGTGCTCTTGACAGATGAATCAAAGATAGAGCTGTTTGGCCAGACTAACAGTGTTTTAGTGAGTTAAGTTCCCAGCACTGACTAATTTTGAGTGATCCATTAAAAGCTAAACAAGAGGTGAGACTAAATGAGACTTGTTGCTTGCCACCTTTTGGATTCATTTTCATTTATCAGTAGTCAGTCCAAGTGGTTTTATTTTACAGTTAGAGAATGAAAAAAGTGACATACACTTCTAAACTTGTATGTGCATAAACAGTATTATGTTTGAAGTGCTTTGGGTCATAGCAAGTCATTACTCACAGCTCTGGACACTGTATCTAAGAAGCAAAAAGGAAGCAGATTTTTAGCCTAATAAGGAAATCTGGTAATAGGGTAATACGGTTTATACCAAGCAGATTTTCCTCAGTGATTAGTCATTTCAATAAATAAACCCATCCGTCCATTTTCTTCTAGTGGGACTAAAGCCTATCAAACCTACCATGGAGTGAGAAGCAGGGTACAGGGTACACGCTGGACAACAGACAGGCGACCGTCTGTTGCAGGGCCAACACAGAGGGATAGACAACCATTCGCACTCACATTCACACAATAATCCTTACCCTCAAAAAATAAACCTTTGATTTAATATGTTACACTTTATTTTTAATAAAAATAATTGCTTAATGTTTACTGAAGGAAAAAAACTTTTTTGAGTGCAAGGAGAGTGTTATTCAAGTGAATTTCATGGTATTTGATAATTAGACCCATCATGGCATAACAAAATCCCAGCGGTGACAGGATTTAGGACAGGACACCCCCAGGGTCCAGACACTGATGTGGTGAAGAGGTAGACTGAGGCTTGGATGGAGCTTTGAGTTACTTAGGTGAGGTGGGGACGGGGAGGAGGTGGGTTTCACGAATGAGTGTCTGAAAAGGAGAGCACAGATTTAAACCACACGGAGAGGCGGCTGATTGGCTCAAAAAAGAGACAATGCCAGAAACAATTTGAGTTCAATGAATCCTGACATTGAAAACCTGGTCCTTTGATGTTTTTTAGATGAACGTAGACCTGACCAACTGTAGCAACCCCAGATCATAAGATTTTCCCCACAGGCATATGATGGGCACATCACTTCATTGCCTCTCTCCTTACCCTGATGCAGCCATCACTCTGCATCAGGGACTCATCCGACCAGATTGTTTCCATTGCTTTGGAGTCCAGTCTTCATGGTCTATGGTTAATTGAAAACTTTTTTCCCGATTAGCTTCACTGATAAATGGTTTTCTTAAGGCTACACAGCTGTTTGGTCCCAATCCCTTGAGTTCTCTGTGCATTTTGCAGATAAAAATATAACGAATTTCATTAAACACAGCCATGGGATATACCTTTGATTTTTTTTAATGATTGCATTTCACCACACATTTACTCTGACTACATTTCTTCCTCAATTATTGTTCACAGTTATCCTTCCAGGGTTTAATAGTGCGCTGGACAGTTCTTAACCCACTAGCTTTAGCAGTCTCCTATTCCCCAGTCACAGACTGAGAAACTAGTTGACAACCCCTGCGAACCACTGCTTGCTAGAGACAAATATCCGTTCCCTGATTGGTTGCTGGAGGTTGTTGTCGGCAGGTGAAATCAGCTGCAAAGAGGATGCTGCACCAAAAACTCCATTGTTATTGCTTTGAATGTTAGCAGATTGCCACAATTGCCTGTAGTTTGCATGGAAGACCTCAACTTGTCTGCAAACACTCGCTAATAACAGAGTAAAACTTGTGTTTCACAATTTGGACAAGGACACCTTCTCAATAAAAGTTGTGCCTAACAACTGCAGCCAACACATTTCAGAAGCTTTTACTAAGAAGGTGAACAGTCTTTGTAGGCAGATTGTGTTGCACTTTTCACATTTTCACTGCCACTTGCAGAGTGGACGTGAGTGTTTGCAGACAGTTAGGAGGCAGCTGTGGAAATGTGCTAGAGACCAAAGCAATCATAACAAGGTTTTTGGTTCAGCATGCTCTTTGTGACCTCTTTGACACCGTATGAGATGTGAAACTGCCACAGCATCCAGGAACATGGTTGTTTTGTTCACTAGGGGTTAAGCAACCTGTTGCCAACTGAGAGATAATAATCACTGCGCTAATTATCTAATGGAAAGCTCTTACCTATCTTCTTAGTTAAATCCAGGTGGTGCTTTTTTTTCTTTTCTTTTTTGGCCAGACAGTGTACTTGTAAAAAAAAAAAAAAAAGAAGCAAAAACTGGGACTGCTCCAGGAACAAGCTTTTATGTCCCAAAACATGTCTTTTTCTCTCTCTCTCTATTTTTTTTTTTTTTTTACTTCACCAAGCAAACGTTGTCAAAGCGAGAGCTCAGTTTTAGTCAGTGGGCTAGATGCCATACCAATTCTTGAAATGGTGTGGGACAATATGATACTAATCACACAACAACCAGCAATATCAGAAACAGAGCTAGCACATTTAATAGCAGTGCACATTTTCTGAGACTTTGAAAAGAGCACATTCTGTGTTGTGACATGCCCAGAAACCTGATTAAAATTGCTCCCCAGTATTGTCATGGCATGAAAATGACAGGAGCTGTATGTAAACAATTTTCTCTTGTACTTGGAAAATAATGGGAGCTGTTGTGGAAATTTAGTTAGTTTTTTTTCATCAGCTCTTTAATAAGTGTTTGGATGGAGCTGAACATTAAAAAAAGAGAAGAAGAAGAAGAGACTGTTTGATTTAATATAAAGCTTTTTGTAATAACAACAATGTGAACATTAGAGTCCAGTGCTGACTTTAAAAATGAGATTACATGGGGCATATTTTTAGAGATGTGAGAGGGAGACAGAGACAGGAAACACTCATTATAGAAAGTGGATAATAAGGAATGATGTGATGACAGTTTTGCTACCCTGGCACTGAAGTACAGGGGCTTAGTCCACCAGTCACATTAAAATTGTGTGCAGATTGTGTTTAGCTGTATTCCTCCCAAAGCCTTCCAAGCTTCCCTTTCCATGAGCGTCCCTGCTGGCCAGCCCTAAGAATACTTAAGAAAACACTTTGGTTAACGATATCTTGCATTTAAATGTAGCATTTCCTGATTGCTGAATAGTTTAGATGCTGTAAGTGTACAGAAATGTTAATTTCACAGTCTAGAGGATGTAACAAACTGGCTGCCTCTTCCCCCCCTTAACATGAATCATCCTCCTTTCTAACTTCAGAAATGAATTATGTTGAGCCATGGTTTTGAGCTGAGCTGCAAACAAGCTGTATAAAATTACGAGTGTGTAAAGAATTCAGTGGTGCTGACGTTTGATTATTCAAAGCTTAAACAGCTGACGAGAAAAGATTAGGAGAGCAACACACAGGTGTGACAGGGCTGCCAAGTCTCATCAAGCCTTTCACCTCCGTACCAGTGGTTTGACCTTACAAGGCGTCTGTTAGGTATCTGCCATGCCATGGTTACATTCTTCTTATATCCCTGGTAAACACTGTTGAAAATGAGCGTTCTGTTCTTTTACTGCTGTTGTCCTGCTTGTCTAAAATTCTGCCAAGACTCTAACAACATGTGAGCCAATGAGATTATATCTTGACATATCAGTTTTCATCTTTCGTCCTTGTTTTTTTTTTTTTTGTTTATATTTTGTCTCAGTTTTTAATAATATGACTTTATAGTTTGTAGTCTGAAGTCTCAACAGCCAGCTGAAGTGTGCCGTACTGTGGGTTTCATCCAGAGTTGTGGCAGAAATGATGTAGAGTGTAATTTCTGTTCTTCTATGTTTTTCATACCATTTCATTAGCCAATAACAAAGCAATAACAAAATCATTTCATTTTTAGAACAAAGTCAGATGAAACTTTAGTGTCTTATGACTGCAGTATCCACGAAACCAAGCAGTCTACAGTTAGGTCAATAAGATTTTGGACAGTGACACATTTAAATAAAATTGTCTCAATATTCCTTACAAGGGAATTAAGAAAGGGATCGCATTAACTACTATTTTTATAAACAGTCCCCCATTTTCAAAGGCTCAAAAGTAAATGAAATATGACTGAGAAGCATTTTTAATGGCCGGGTGAGGTCTGTTCCCTTCATTATTTCATGAAAAATGAACCTGATAAAGGATCTGAAGCTGATTCCAAGTACTTGTATTTAACTTGTATTTGGTAGCTTTTCACTGGAACTCTTATTATGAGGTCCAAAGAGATGTCAAAGTTATAGAGACCATCATTAGGCTGAAAAACCAAAATAAACCTATCAGAGATAGCAAACGCAAATGAAAAATCGGGGACGTTCCTAAAAACAATGAAGGTAGTGACCGGCTCAGAAACACAAAAAGGAGTAAAGTGAATGATGACAGAATATTTCCTTTGTTAAGAAAAACATCTAACCCAGTCAAGAACACTCACGAGGTGGTGGGAGGGTCAAAGCTTACAATAAAGAGGCGCCTACATGACTGGAAGCTTACAGACAGACAGAAAGTGTAACCAGTGGTTTGCAATATGGTGTAAACCACTGGTTACACACAAATGGTAAATGGTCTGTACTTGGATAGGGCTTTATTTAGTCGCTAAGGACCCCAAAGCGCTTTACATTACATTCAGTCATTCACGCACCACCAGTAGGCAAAGGGTGAAGTGTCTTGCTCAAGGACACAACGACCAAGATTGTCAGAACCGGGGCTCGAACCGGCAACCTTCCGATTACAAGACGAACTGCCAACTTTTGAACCACGATCGCCACGATGGAAAGGCCAGATTCGACTTTTCCAAAAAAAAGAGACTGCACACTTCTGAAAAAAATCTTTCAAAAGTTAAAATCAAGATGAACTTGATGAACTCTTCCCAAGATGATGGGAAGAGAAAAGTATGGAGAAGGAGAGAAACAGCTCATGGTCTGAAGCATACCACACTATGGGTCAATTATGATGGAGGCATGAGCATTTATGGCTGTCGGTGACAGCTGATAGAATGGTAAATGGCCTGTATTTATATAGTGCTTTGCTAGTCCCTAAGGACTAGGACAAAGCGCTTTACATATCCAGTCATCCACCCATTCACACACTGGTGATGGCAAGCTACATTGTAGCCACAGCCACCCTGGGGCGCACTGACAGAGGCGAGGCTGCCGGACACTGGCGCCACCGGGCCCTCTGACCACCACCAGTAGGCAACAGGTGAAGTGTCTTGCCCAAGGACACAACGATCGAGACTGTCCAAGCCGGGGCTCGAACCGGCAACCTTCCGATTACAAGGCGAACTCCCAACTCTTGAGCCACGATCGCCCAGTTCATTTCAGTTCATCCTGCTGCTTCCTGATAGAAGCAGCAGGATGAACTGAAATGTGAGGTACATGGGTTTTATTCACGTTCAGCCAAATGCTGGAGCGCTTAATGGAGCAACCTTACAATGACCCAGAGCTTATTGCAAAAACAACCCATGAGTTTCTCGAGACAAAGTAATTAGACATTTTTCAGTGACCAAGTCAGTCACCTGATCTCAACCCAATAGAGCAACTTTTCAGTTTGAAAACTGAAGACAAACTTAATACAGAGAAACCTACAAACAAGCAGCAGCTGAAGGCAGTTGCAGTAAAGGCCTGGCATAGCATAACAAGAAAGATAAAAACCATCCTTTTATTCAAGGTATGTGAGTTTGTTCAATTACTGTCCAACTCTCTGAAAA
Source organism: Simochromis diagramma (assembly GCF_900408965.1). NCBI lineage: Eukaryota > Metazoa > Chordata > Actinopteri > Cichliformes > Cichlidae > Simochromis > Simochromis diagramma. Next base: position 7,955,816 of record NW_024387375.1, read on the forward strand.
CAGCTCCAATTCCTAAACAGTTGATACAATACAAACCCCTTGAATTAAAGCTTAAAGTCCATGCTTGAATCACATCTTGATTGTTTGATTTAAAATCTACTGCACAGAGATAAAACTTAAAAAAAAAAAAACGACTCACTGTCCAAAGATTTACAGACCTAACTGTATGTTAGACAGTGTCTATTTCCCTTGTTTAGCGGTTAAGCCAGCAGGTTGTTATAAGGGTTTGCACTGCTCACGCACCATTTGCCATGTTCTGTCAGCCAATAATCCTTCACGTTTCCACTGCCTCTCACAGCTGAGCAGCCTTGACAGATCAACCCGCAGAGGCTGAGGGAGCTGATTACAACAGATGAAAAGCAGTTGAACTGCACCCGTGATAACATTGTGAGAATAGGAGTATGCATGGCAGGAGCAGCAGGTCAAGCCAAAGAATTCAGTCAATGAGCCTTACAAAGTGTGCCATAACTGCAATGACCCGTGTTAGAGTTCACATTGAACCTGTTCACTGAAAGTTTTGAGATTCTGTTGGCTTACCTCAGATCCCAGCATCATATTATGTTAGTAGCTGACAGGCACGGACCCAAATCCACACATTGCAGCTGTGCACCTTCACCAGAGAGCAATGTCTAAAAGAAAGAACTTCTGATGTGGGCGATTCTGTTGTTGGTCCTTTTACTTAACCCTGGCCACAGAAAGGATAGAAGTCATGACAGACAGAGAATTATTTGCAGTAAACTGAAGCAGCATTAAAACATTTAAAATCTTTACCAGCAAGTGTTTGTGCTCTTTAATATTTCTGTTCTTATTTTTCTTAATGTTGGATGCTCCTGTAGCGCTGCCTCCTATTTAGCCATTTTTCAGCCAATCACAACTCAACCTCCACATGTCATCCATAGGCCTCTCGGTACCCTGTGCATTAGATGAATTCCCGTAATCCTTGTCTCTGTATGCTCTAAGAGCAACAAAAGCAACACAAATGTAAGGCTGCAAATTAAGCTTTGCTCTGTACCACGCTAATGCGTTCATCCTGGTCGCAAGAGAAATATAAGTGTTCCCTGATAGGTCGAAAGTGGTTGCTGTGAAATCCATTGCTAAACTCCAGTCAGTAACCTTCTGGTAACAACTGCTTGTTGAAGAAAGATCTGTATTTGGCTTACACATGTGTAATGTAACAGCTGATTAGTGATTGCGGAAGGTTGATGTGGAAAGATGACCACTCCAAGTAAAGCAATTACAAGGATGTTTTTGGAGCAGAACAATCTGTGCAACTGATTCCACTCAGCCATAGCCAGCAACTACTTGCTAACTAGTCAGGAAATACAAATCTTCCCCCCCATGGGTCACCACACAGTCTCAAGGCCTGTGCAAGTTTGGACTTTTTGACTGAATATCTGATGTGTGTATGTATGAGGACAATTTGCTGGTTTTACTTATTAATTTTTATGGTTTCTTACTTTTTTTTTTCTCTAAATGTAGAGTTTCATTTTCTTTCTGCCTGCAGTTTCATAGGTTGTTCATGAAACAGAGAAATAAAGTCTCAGTATGGCTTGTAAAGTGGAATTTATTTACAAAAGTGAAGTTCCAGGTGCTCTGGTTTTCTGCCATAGACATTTGTCAGGTAGGGAAATTCTTTTGACTGCCATCATCTTTCATTGAGCAAAAGCATATTTTCTTTTTGTTTTGGTTTGTGAATTGCACTGTAGTTAATTGTTTTCCTTAACAGTTGTGCAGTTGGAGTCTGGGAGACTTGCAAATTTTCTCTAAGCTTTATTTTAAAAAAAAAAATGCCAGAGAAGCGTTTTATTTTACCCATAATATGCCTGTCAGACAGTATTTGTTGAGAGAGGCGATGCCAACAAATGAGTCAGCTGTGTTCCACTAGTGACTCTGAGACAAGCCGTTTAGTGATTTACTGACCCTCTGGTAGATATTAAATTGACATAAAATCCTTGTGTTCTTATTTCAAAATATGGCACTGGTCAGGCAACATGAAAATCACGCAATGTTCCCGGGGAGCTGTCACTTATGGATGCACATTATTAACAAAGGTAAACATTTTATTATACCCAGAAGCAATGTGAAGATGTAAAAACAAGAAACATTTAGTTTGACAGACTGAAACTGATTAGACAATTACAATCATGGATCCACAAAGTTCACGACATTATTACAAGCAGATTATATGAGTGAAAATGCAGATTTCCATTAACTCAAAGGACACAGGAGAGGATTTTTCCTGATTCTTCCACGTACCAGGAGACTTGTGAATAGTTGCTCTGGGTGAGATAGCAGCAACTAAGGATATGTTTAGTATCAAATTAACGCATACATGGATTATTAAAGTTTTTTTTTTCTCTCTCATACCTTATGCAGTGTAAATCTGTCATCATAGTCACGTAGCAATGCGGGCTTCTTCAGAATAAATCTGGTGTCTGTGTGATGTTAGTGCAGTATTTCATCACGGAGCTACCCCTTTCTGCCAACAGGTTTGGCTCTGCTCGTTTTGGAGCGAATGTGCAGTTTGTCATGCAAATGCAAAGGGCTCCCTGAAAGTTCTTGTTCTTGTAGATAGATTTTAAATCTGTTATTAAGACTCCCTCTGGATCCTATATGTGGAAAAGAAAATTTCCAGATGATTTTTTTTTTTGCAGTTCTGTAAAAAACTAAGTGCACCCCATGATTCAAAGAGGGTCACAGAACCACTGTTAGCAGCAACATCTTGAAGTAATCGTTTTCTTTGTGACTTTATCAGTTTCTCACATCATTGCGGAGGAATTTTGGCCCACTCTTCTTTACAATGTTGTTTCAGTTCATTGAGGTTTGTGGGCTTTCATTTATTCACAGCCCCCTTAAGGTCCCACCACAGCATTTCAATCAGGTCTTTGGGATTTTGGACTGGGCCACTACAGCACCTTGACTCTTTTTTTTTTCAGCCATTCTTGTGCAGATTTGCTGCCGTGCCTGTGATCGTTGAATGGTTACATGACCCAGTTTCAGCCAAGCTTTCGCTGTCAGACAAATGACCTTACAATACTTTGGTACACAGAGGAGTTCATGGTTCATAGAGGAGTTCCTCCAACATACTCAACAATTGGTATGAGGTGTTTGTACTGTTATGGTGTGGTTGGTTTTCTCCAAACATGGTGCTGTTCATTATGGTTTGTTCAGCTGTAACTTTGCAAACCTAAGGTGGCAAACAAGCCATAACTGTTTAGTCTTTTTCTAATTGTACTGTTATCAACTTTAATACTTAACATGGTAACTGAGGCCTGTGGAGTCTGAGATGTAGCTCTTGGGTTTTTTGCACTGCATGGTCTGACCCTGGGATGAACTTTCTGGGACCTCAACACACCTCAATGTTTCATTCAGACCAGCAAACTGACAGATTTTATAGAGATGCTCACACTTGCTGGTGATCAATAAACCAAGTGCATTTGATTAGCAGCACCTGACTTCTATTCACATGACTGTATGTTTCTCTGTGGCAGGCCATTTTAAGGCCATCTCTCTTTCATTTAGTTCTTGGCTTCTTAAACTTTAGTAGCATTTCCTATGAATTTATATGAAGTTGTACTAAGGATATTTTCATGAAAATGAACTAAACTGCCCTCTTAATTTCAAATATGAGCAATATGAGCACAACTGAATAGCGCCTGTTGTTTTAACCGAATGATTCATGACCTCTGTTGGTGGTGATGCTGTTGTTTCTTTAACTCTGATGATTTGCATGCTAACAAACTGTGAGGACACCCTCACAGTGTCCTCCAGGCCTGTGCTGGGTGGCCTGGAGGACAGGCTCACCAGTGCTCAGGGCCACCCAGCTATCCTTAGATAAGCTATAAAGAACAAGAGAAGCAAGCACTGCAGAGGTGCTGGGCTGTCTGGGCTGTAACTTTTATTCAAGTACAGATATTGGTGTTCAAGCAGTGTATCGGCAGATAATAGATGATTCAAAAGTTGCCGTCCATTAATACTGGATTTTTGCTCCCTTCTTGGCTTGCTCCTGATTGGCTAAGAGTGATGTAAAACAGGACAGCCGCCAGCTGTCAAAAATCTCTGACCAAACTAGCATCCAGCTGGAAAGAGACAGTGATGACAAGAATGATCACACTGAAAAGCCCGCATCTGCAATTCTGGATATGATTTTGAAATTACTTAAGTTAGCGTGATGCTACTACAATGCACTTCGTAATCGTCTCGCTCGATGATCCATGCTGTGTCTCATCTGCCTCACTGGAACAGTTTTATGAAGCTTTGTTTTTGGAGTCATTATGTTTAGTGCCGCTCTGTAGTCATGTCTACATAGCTGAACGTCCAACTGAACATTTCCTTTTGAAGAAATTTGTTTTCTCAAATGATGTTGCAATCGGAATAGACTCGGCCTGCCACAGCTTGAATCACACCCATGTGGGGGTCACATAATGTTTTTTATCTCTTGTTGAAAAAAGCTGAAAACAGGATGATTTCCTAAGACATGAAGAAATGATTTCCTGATGCACTTTCAACCAAAAAATAAACCGACTAAATTATTTAGAACCCAAAAAACTCACTTTGAGAGCTCTGGATTGTGACATGTTTCTAAAACATTACTTCCAGCAAAAACTTTTGAAAATACGAAACACCTACAAAAAGGCACAAACTACATACCACCGTGTCACTCTTTTTTGGAATAAATGTTTTAAGAAGCTTCTTGGAATTATTGAAACTCCTCAGAGAAGCCCACCAGTACAAGAAACAGTTTATTCGCAGGGTAAAATGAAATGATTGAGGCAGGGTAATGTTTTATCCTAGTGATAATATTCTTGTCAGGCACTTTGTTTCATAGTCCAGTTGTCCTTTTGCCCCCCCTGTGGCATCACTGATGACCAGTATCTAAACTATCCACACTCTATAATGTACAATGTGTGGCCCAAATGTGCACAAAAATGAATGAAAGAGAAACAGACGATGGGAGTTTATTTCTCACTTCCAGCATGAAGAAAAGTTTGCACGTTTACATAAGCTCATTGATTTAGCCAACCGTAACGGATGTCAGCTGAACAGCTATAACATTGTTAAGTCATGACATTTACCATCTTTATAATTTTTAAACTCACAGCAGAGGTACGGTTCTACTAACTCATCCAGTCTTTTTTCTGTGTAAAATATCCGCTATGTCTCTCAGGCACTTTTCACCATCCTCCACACGCACAGCCGGATCACGTTAAGCTCTGAAAGAAAAAAAAACAACAAAAAACAGTCAAACAGTCAGAAATGTCTTCCTGCTTTGTTTCATTTGATGATTTGTATTTGTATTTGTATCTTTATTTATTTCAGACATAATAAAACAAAACAAAACAAAAAACAAAAAACAAAAAAAAAAAAAAACAATATATATACTCGTCTACATGTATTTTCATTTACGAATATGAATATATGTGTAGATATACACACACACACGTATTTGTACAGACAAACAAGAAAAATATAATAAAATAAAACACATTCGTCTAACATGAGATAACAGTTGTTTGGTCTGAAAAGGAGTAGGAAGAAGTATGCACATACTTATTAACTCCTACCCCTGCTCAACATCTTATTAATCCCACATATTTACCTAATTCTCCTCATCACATATTCCACACAATACACAAGAAAACTTATATCAACAAGGCTGGCACGATATTTATAATTTAAATACGAGTTGACATATTTATACATACAATGGGTGATTGTCTTTTTCAATATCATATCCTTCCAAGAGTAATTTTCGAAGTGTCTTTATGAACTTGCCAATTCCTGAGCATTGCTGTAATTCTGCAGTAAAGCTATTCCACAGTTTTACTCCATAAATAGTTACGCAAAAGGTTTTAACATTTGACCGTGCTTTAAGAATCTTCAGATTCAATTTACCCCTTAGTTCATAGTCTCCTTCTCTGTCATAGAACATCCTCTGTATATTTCTTGGTAACATATTGTATCTAGCTTTATACATAATTTTTGCCGTTTTGTATTTTATAAGATCCATAAACTTCAATATTTTTAATTTCAAAAACATGGTGTTAGTATGGTCTCTATATCCAGCTTTACTAATTATCCTGATTGCTTTTTTTTTAATTTTACATATTGGTTGAAGTGACGTTTTATATGTGTTTCCCCAAATTTCCGCACAGTATTCCAAATATGGCAATATAAGTGAACAGTAAAGTACCCGGAGTGATTTGGAAGGCAAAAAATATTTAACTTTACTCAGTATGGAGACACTTCTTGACAGTTTAGCTTGTACATACTTTATATGAGGTTTCCAGCAGATTTTGTTATCTATTATCACACCCAGAAATTTTGTATCCGAAACTTGCTCTAATTCGACATTATTTACTAATAACTTTGCTTCGGCATCTTTTTTATAATTTCCAAATAACATAAATGTCGTTTTTTCCAAATTTAATGATAACTTATTTCTATCAAACCAAATCAGTTTAATCATTTCTTGTGTGACAATTTCCAAAAGCTGGTGTAAGTTCTCTCCAGCACAAAAAATATTTGTATCATCTGCAAATAGAATAAACTGTAATATATCTGATGTTCTACATATATCGTTGATATAGAGGATAAACAGCTTTGGTCCGGATCACGTTAAGCTCTGAAAGAAAAAAAAACAACAAAAAACAGTCAAACAGTCAGAAATGTCTTCCTGCTTTGTTTCATTTGATGATGATAATGATGATAACAATGAATGGATCAATGTAGCCGCTCCACACACACGTTAACTTCAAAGCATGCAGAATTTGTGTGCACGTCCACGTGTAGCTCAGACATGTGTGTATTGCGGTGTTGGTTATATGTGGAGGTGCAATGTTCAACTACGGCTTGGCAGATTTAACATATTATGAATCTCAAAATAATATTGTTTTATTGCATCAATGGGGAAATTAGATGAAAATTAACCATCATTGATTGTTGAGATCATGGTCAGATATCACAGCTTTACTCTGTATAGTCACATATTTACACAGCCATGCAGACACATTTAATCTTTGTTGAAAAAAAATTAGGTGGAGTTAATATAAGAGGTGGGAAACATGAGAACAGCTTCATATAGATCCAAAACTTTGTCTGGTTTAAATCTAGCCGATCTTACATTCAAGGTCATCTTTTGGGTCATTTCCACACAGCTTCCAAGCACAGCATTGCAGTGAGCATGTGCACTGCGGGCTCTCTGATTTCACCACAAACCTCATACTTGGACAGAGAGAACATATCAGCTTCTTTCAAACTCACGATGATGAAAGCAGGTGTGCAGCTACAGTCAAGCAGGTTTTGAAACAGTTTTCTTTTGAATAATCTGTAGTCAGCGAGAAGTGGAGGGCGTACATCATCGAGTTTTGCACGGTGAATTTGAGAGTCCTGCTGTACTGTTGTGAGGCCTCTGAGGGAGAACATACAGAGGAAATGATCCAAACTGAAGTGTGTGCCAGGGCTTGTGGCATCTCAGAGCACTTTGAAAACAAAGGCGTTTTTTGGCCACACAAACTCGATCCTCACTCACCACCTGGAAGATTTGCCAGAATTATCCTCCCTCACACTTGGTCTGTTTTCTGAAGATGAGGATTAAGTTTAAGGGGGAATGGTTTTATAGATTGGAGGAGATCCTCCAGTGTGTTTGCATGTGGCCAAGTGCATGGGGGACATAATGAGACTTCAGTTCAGAGACCGCAAGTTTTAAGTGAAAACGGTACAGAGGTGCGCGAACTGATCACTTTGATGAAAGTGAGATTGACCATTAACTATAAGCACTCCAGCTAGATCACTAAGGTCTGCTGAACAACATTTTCTTGTTGTTCCCAGTTGAAACATAGAGGAGACTGGGCTTTTGCAGTAGCTGCTCAGAAACTGTGGAATAGACTGCCCTGCACATTAGGACCTCTCCTAAATTAGACATTTTTTAAAACTCACTTAAAAACCCATTTTTATTCACTGGCTACATTTTTATTCTACAAGTTGTACAGCACTTTGGTCAGGTGCCGTTGTTTTTGAAATGTGCTCTATAAATAAAATTGACTTGACTTTTCTAAACATTGCATTGTGTGTACAGTGTATACTAATACTCACATTGTTAGTTAATGAACATGGCTATGCTAGCTTTTAATCACTTAGCACTGCAAAACATTTATGTGCATAAGGTGCGCCACTTGTATGGCCTCACAAAATGTGATAAGCTTTTAAGTATATGGAGCAGAATATAACAACAGACGTCAGCTACATCAAAAAACAAAACTAAAAAAACTGGCACATCCTAGATACAACTTAGTTCATATTTTCCTTTCGTCATTCCCTCCCAGGCGAGCACAGCTGCAGCAGAACAAGAGAACAAGAGGCGCTATGGGAGAACTGGAGTAAGACAGAATGATTCGGGGTGGGGGGTGTTCTTGTTTCCTTAGTGCCCAAATTGTGACTAAGCTGGCAGTGCTTTCTCAATTAGATTGAATACAGAACAATAATGCCAAACCCTTCCTGACCATGTTCAGTGGACATATCACAGACATGACGCAGTCGTTTTGCCCCATTAAGCATCCATATTTTAATGCCAAGAACCACATCCAGAAATTCACAGACCAGCTTTGAGAATGTGGCACAAGCGCAACAATGTGCCAATGGGATTGTCAGGAAAGGCCTCTGCTGTTAAATTGTGCATCTGTTTCACGAGGAAATGTTCAGTCTCAAGTCTTTACTTCCACAGTGCACATAATTACAGTCTGTCAGAACTGCCATTAGGCACTGGTCGTAGTGTGTTCTTGGAAAAGAAAGCTGGCTCTGTTTTGTGAGGGGTTTTATTTTTTTTATGTTTTGATTAGGGACAAAACCAACAGGTTGGTTTCCATCAGTCAAACTCATTTATGCATTAAAATTGAAATTACAGACCAAAAAAGCTGTAATATTGTTTAAAATGGAAAAAAAAAAAAGTCGAATAAACTCATATTTTATTTACAATAGAACATAAATGAGTCCCATTCTTGTCTGGTATAGGATTATATCTGCTCAACAGTCCCGGGTCTTCCTTGTTGTAGTTTTCATTTTATGATGTAGCAAAGGTTTTTAGTTGGTGAACGGTCTGGACTCTGGGCAAGTGGTTTGGCACCCGGACTCTTCTACCATGAAGCCACACTGCTGGATCATGTTCACATGTAGCTTCTACTCTTAAAAAACAGAGTTTTAACTTGTATTTGTGGATGCAATGGTGAACTGTGTTCACGGACTATGATTCCTAGAAGTGTTCTCGAGCCATGCAGTGATTTCTATGACAGAATCACACCTTTTTTTAAAAAAATATGAAGGTCACAAGCATACAATATTTATTTTCAGTCTTGCTGTAGATGCTGAGATATTCTTCTTTGCAATTTTACGTTGAGGAACATTATTCTGAATTTGTTCCAGAGTTTGTGTTTTTTGCAGATTGGTGAACCTCCACCCATCTTCGCTTCAGAGAAACTCTGAAGTAACTCTAAGATGTTCTGTTTATACCCAATGTTACTGACCTGCTGCCAGCTGAATTAATTCTTTGAAAAATGTTCTTGCAGCAGTTTCTTTTTAGTACAGCTTACTTTTCCAGCCTTTTGTTTCTCATCTATTCACTTCTGCTTATCCTTCTCAGGGTCGCGCTGGAGCCTATCCCAGCTGTTTTAGGGTGAGAGGCAGGGTACACAATGAACAGGTCGCCAGTCTGTCGCAGGGCTAACACATACACAAAGACAAACAATCGCACTCACATTCACTCCCCCATTCACACCTATGGGCAATCTATCCCCACTAACTACATGTCTTTGGACTGTGGGAGGAAGCCAGAGTACCCTGGGAGAACCCCCAAAAATACGGGAGAACATGCAAACTCCACACTGAAAGACCCCTGGTGGAACTGAACTCGGGACATGGTGCTAACCACCATGCCATCATTCTGCCTTTTGTTTCCCCCATCACAATTTTTTTTTCATATTGTGTTTTTAATGTGTTGCTGTAACGCGGAGTATTAGGGCCACATTAAGAAAAGAATTAGTCCCAATTTTGAGATTAAAGTCAAAATTGCAAAAATGTGAAGATTACAGCTGTCGCTTCAAGCCAAACAACTTCCATGGCTCCTATATACTATATACCTCCACAAAATGCTTTGTGTAGAGGAGTTAGTGAAAAAAATTGATTAGATGTCTTATTCTGTCTTGTGATACAACACACATCTTCTTTACTGCACGAAGGTGTCACCATCGGTACACCTTCGTCTGTTCATTTTGCACAATTCCGGCCAATTCGTCCAAGTTTAAGTGCCTTTTCCCCTTCTTAACAGATGCAGCTTTGTGCACCATCACTTCAGTGTCCCTATATTTCTTCCCACATTGTTTATGTGCTAAAAGAGAAATAATTTCCTTAATTTCACTAACTCCTCTATACAAGGCATTTTGTAGAGAGTATGGCGGCTGTGGCAGTTTGTGTTGAAATGTCAAGTGTTATCTACACATTTCAGCTTTTTCCTTGAAATTTTCAACTTTATTCTCAAAATGATCGTGGTTCTTCAAACATAACAAGATCAAATATAGATACATAAAATATAATTTAAATATTATTAAACTTCCAAAGCTGAACAGGGTGAATATAGCACTCAAATTATAATTTTAAAAAGAATCCAGAATTTAATCTTGTTCATTATTGGAGTTATTTGGCAGATTCGATATCATCAGTGTCGATATCATCAGCTCAACTAATCAGAGACAGAATCATATTCTGTTTACTCACTTTGGTCACATCATCGGTAAATGGTCTGTCTGCAGACTACGTGACACAGGACTAAGGAGACTCAACAGAACAAAATGTTCACATTCCTTAATGAAAGTGGGCTTTATACAGCCATTAGGAGGCTGGCTGGCTGGAATCACATAAGATGCTCTTACCCCTTACCCAACCACATCTAACAGAAGGGATCAACATTCCTCCAGTTGTGAAACATTCATCCTGATTTGGGAATGCTCCCTCACGCTCTGATGACACCGTTGCTTGTAAGACACGGGGAGCTGCGTGGCGACATATGTTGTCTTGCTAAGCCTAACCTCAGTCAACACTGTATGGAGTGAAACTAACACAGCATAGTGACAAATGTAACTGTGAGCAGCCTGATTTTCCTGCCCACTTATTAATGTTACTGAAACTGTTTTGCCACATAAAGAAGAAACGCAGGCATGATGTTAAATATTTTACTATTTTATAAATATAAATAAGTCCATCCATCCATTACCTTGACCACTCATGCAATTTAGAGTCCAGGAGTGCTGGAGCTTTTCCCAGCTGTCAGTGGACATGTCGCCAGTCCATTAAAGGGATAATTCAGAGAGACAGACAACCATTCATTCTCAGATTTACACCTATGGCCGATTTAGAATCACCAATTAACACCCCACCTTGAAAATGTGTTAAAATCAAACCCATGAAAGTTAATGCTCTGTAAGGGTCTGGGCTACCCAAAGCTCCCCACTTCCACTGAGTCCTACTTATTCATGGGCTGAAGCTCATCCAGGCTGCTTTCGAGCAGTCCAAAAAGTTACCTCCTACCTCCTTTTGCTGCCCACTTTACTTCAACCGTAATGGAAAATGTCATGAGATGAGGGAAAGGTGTTGAGAAGAATTAATAAGGACGTAGAGAGAATAAGTGAAGCACAGTGTGTGAGAATCTGGCTGTTTTTATAACTAGTTTTGTTTAATGTGATTGTGGATGTTGGGTCTGCAGTGGTGAAACTACAATGTCCTGGAGACAGACTGCAAAACACTCCTCTTAAATGCTTTGGCACATGTGTTGTTACCGTGTTCTTTAATGCAGCTGATAGAAAAAATAACCATTTGGGAAAAGTATGAGTTAATTACCAAAACTGTCATTTTTAGTCTTCTTCTTTCAGCTGCTGTACAGGTCATCATAGTGAGCCCAGGTATTTAAACTCTTCCACCTTCACTACCTCTACTCCTCGCATCTTTTCACCTGTGTCCCTCTCATTCACATACATGTTCTGTCTTGCTTCTACTGTCTTTTCATTGCTCTTCTCTCCAGAGCATACCTCCACCCCTCCAAGCTCTCTTTCATCTGCTCCCAGTTCTCATCTGCAAAGATCATAGTCCACAGAAAAAGGAATAAACAGCCTATAATTTAACATGAAATGTTTGTCACATTGAGATTGGTTGCTCATCCTGTCCATTCATAATTTCTCTTCCTGTTGGAGATCCAGTACCAACCCTGTGTTTATGAAGTCTTTCTTGGACTGAAGGCAGATTAATGATCATCCTAATGAAACTGTTGTGGTTGCTTCTCAAAAAAGTAATGTATTGTGCATTACTTTTAATCATTAAAAAAATTACACTAACTACTTCCTGGATAAAGTCATTCCTTTCACTGCTTTTTACATTAATTTTTCACTACTCCATAACATGGCCTTAGATGCATACTTCATAGATGCACTCTCACATCATTACCAGCTGAGGGTACAGTCCCACACAGACAGAGAAATCTCAGTTTGAATTTTAACACAAAGCTGTCGGGAAAGTTGGAACCCAACTCAAAGAGATATGTTCCCCCCAGCAATTCTACTAATTCTCCCAGTTAAAATACAAATAGTCACTTAGTATAAATAATCATATCTTTAGTATAAATAAGAACATTTTCAAAAAAAAAAAAGTGTAGACATCTGATTTTTCATGTCTGTTACCTTTGGCTGGGAGCAGCAGAGTCTACAAAGCACAGAGTTCAAAACAGTCTTACAACCTCTGGGGAGAAGTTGTTATTTAGTCTGGTGGTTCTGCTCTTGATGGTCCACAGACTGAGGGGAGGGGGTCAAACAGTGTGTGCTGGGTCAGTAGCATCTTTTCAGATAGAAGAGGCCCTTTTCCTGCATCTGCTTATGTAGATGTCTGTGGTGGGGGGGGGGGGGGGATCTGCTGCCAACAATCCTCTGTGTAGATTTCACAACCCTCAGCAGAGACTTCTTCTCTGCCACAGAGCAGCTGCCACACAGTGATGCAGGAGCACAGGACTCTCTACTACGCATTTGTAGAATTAATTCAGGACTGAGCTCCAACGTCCAGCATGCCTCAGCCTCCTGAGAAAGTAGAGGCGCTGATGCGCATTCTTAACCAGGAAGGAAGTGTTGTGGCTCCAGATAAGATCCTCCGTGAGATGTACACCAAGGTACTTAAAGCTGGAGACCACTTACATGGCGGCTCTCCTGATAGGCAGGAGTGGAGTTTCTGCCCCTTCTGAAATCCACAGTCATCTACTTTGTTTTGTTGACTTTCATGCAGAGATTGTTATCCCTGCACTTTCGGGTGGGGGGGTGGGGGGGGGGGGGGGGGGGTTGTTTTGTTTTGTTTGTTTGTTTGTTTTTTGCTTTAGCAACATCTCGTCACTGCTGTGTCTTCTGTAAATTTCACAGCATGACAACTCTGACATTTTTCTCAGTGGTCACAGGTCAACAAGGTGGACAGGAGGGGACTCACACCACAGCCCTGAGGAAATCCTTTTGGGCAATAAAGCTGTAGGTAATGTTAGCCATCCTCAAAAGTTGAGGAGCAGCAGTTTTCTCCTCCCTCCACACAAACTAAAGTCAGCTGACTGTAGCAATAACCGCACAGGAAAAAAAAAAAGACAATTGTTCTATCAGTCCATCATCCAGATATATGAAAGAACTGTAACACACAACTATTGATTGTTTGCTTAGTAACTTTAACACAATCTCTGAATTTAGTACTGGAATGTTTTGCAGGATGCAATTACAGTAAAGTCTCTTTTACACGGTGTTAATATGGTGATCAAAGATCCTAAAAAGTGAATGATATGTGATAACTTCAGGTGACTACAGGCGAAATAAGTGCTGGCAACACAAAGTGGGCAGGACCCACAATTAGTTTTGGATTCATTACTCAAGAAAAGTAATGTATTTAATGTCTTACTCACTAATGTAAGTAATATACTTCATTCCTCGCCCAAAGAGGCGTCAAAGTGATCACCGCAGTAATTCTGCTTTAGTAAGATGAACAGGCAGAAATGAAGGCTACGGGACCGACTGCTCATCGCTGTTTTCGTTATCTCTTGAAGTTCAGGGTCTGCCTGCTGGGCTGCAGTAGGCATAGACTCAGCTTTAACGACACTCTGGATTCTTTGCTAGCTTTGCGTTAGCATTCTGTCTGCTAAGTTGTGTTAGCAGTATAATGCAGATGTTTCTTTCCTGGATGCAGCTTTCACTTTTGTGCAATAAAAATGAAAGCAATGTCCATGTCTTCACCCCTCAAAAGCTAGATCACTGAACCACTCCAGCATTTCCCTCCACCCACACATGAAGTGAAATCAGCTGATTGCAGCATGAGCGCACAGGAAGAAAAAACAAATGTCTGTTTGATGTTTTTTTCTTTCTATCCACCTGGTGTGCAGATAACAACACAATTAAAACTGTAATGTGGTAAAGCAATTACGGAATTTAATCCAATAATTTGCTACTTTGTAACATTTATTGCCCAACACTGCCAGCGATAAACTGAAGAGACAACTAATGAGAGTGGTGATTACCATTGATTAACCTATGAGCTGCTGTAAAATTCAATAGAGGGTCACCTAGGCAACCAGGGGCAGGAATGTCTGCAAGCAACCAGCGACTTGCTTCCAGTGTGTGCATCGCTGTTCACATTACTTTGGAACATTGTAACGTTGAATTATAGCAAACCTTAAATTCACTTTGATCATTTTAATATAGTTTAAAAGTCTTCTTAGAGAGATTTTTTAAATATAGAGATGTGCATTTTTCATGCAAGGCAACAACTTGTCATGGTCCTGGGTCGGTGACCCAGCGCCTTGAGTTTGTGATTATTATTTTCTAGTTATTCTGATTTGTATTGGTTGTTGGGGTTTGGTTGTCGTGTTTATTTTCCCTACCTGTGCCTCCCTCTGTGCTCTGTACGGGTCCCCGAGTTTTGTGTTGTAAAACAGTCTGGGTGTTTCCTGTTTTACTTTGTAGGTCTGTGTCTCGTTATGCCCATTAGTTCCAGCTGTGTCCCCTCCTGTGTGCCATTTCCTCATTACCTGGTGTGTGTATTTATAGTTGGTGTCTGCCTGTGCTCCTCGTCGCGTCGTCTGTGTTTCTCTGTGAATCTCCCGTGTAGTCTACATTATTCCATGTTTCTTCGTGACTCTCTGCTCCTCGCTCCATGTCCTCCATTTTGTATTAGTTTTCCCAGCTAGGTTTATGTTCGGCTCTGCCCACACCTTGGTTTTACGCACTGTAAATAAAACCCACTTGCACCGCCGCCATTGTCTGCTATTGGATCCTCCTTTCTCACCATCCACACGACTGCCACCCCAGCCGTGACACAACTAGATAAGCAGAATTTGATACAGCAGCATAATGTCCATAGCTCACCTGTGTGTTTAACAGCCTGTCATTGCTTCAAAACAACATGGCTTCAAATGGGAAAGTCACTGTTAATTAACATTTAGATTATTCATTGTCCAGCCAACACATAATCACCAACAATTTCTCTTCTCCTTTCACAACGCATGGGGCTACTGTTGAAGAATAGCCTTTTAATTAGCTTTCATTTGCATTTAAAGAAGCGAACCAGCTTTAGCCATCATACAGATATTTCAGAGCCAGTTCACACAGTTAATGAACCTTCCAATAAAATGTATTCTTTAATAGTAGCCCCAGGCTCACTTTCACATGTTTGCAGCTTCTAGTCTGTATCTTGCACAATTGCATCAATATCACACTTAAAAATCTCTCCACAAACAGACATATAAACACTTTACAAAGTACTTAAAACCCATCTGTTACACTTCCCACAGTAGGCCCATGTGTGTGTCATCATTTTGCCATCACACACACATATACACACACACACACACACTAAACAATAACAGCCAGCGGTCACAGTTAGTTATTGTTTACACAGCTAATCTCTGTCACCTCATTTTGTAAGCTGTGCATGTTGTTACCACATGTTACTTAATTTAGGTTTGTTTTATCTCGTGTTTGTTACTTTGATAGTGTTTCAGCTATGACTATAATCATGTGAAAAGAAAGTTCTCACAGGAGTCGGCGCAATCCTGTGAAAAACTAAGTGCACACCTCGATCAGTAGCTTTATCTGTTATCAGTTCCTGTAGAACATCTTTAGAAGTGAAAACCTGAAGTAATTGTTTTCTGTATGATTTTTATCATTGTGTCACACTGTGCTTGAGGAATTTGGACCCACTCTTCTTACCAGCAGCGTTTTAATTCTTCGATGTTTGCAGACATGTTCGTTTATGCATGGCTCCCTATAGGTCCCAGTAAAAAGTTTCTATTGAGTCGAGGTCTGGACTGGGCCCCAGCAGCACCTTGATTTATTTATGAATTTTAAATAATTTCACCATTCTGTTGTAGATCTACTTTGTTTGGGATTGGGATAACATCTGAATCTAGAATAGTTTGGTATACAGAGGAGTTGACTCAATGACTGTAAGGCCTCCAGGGCCCTGTACTACAAAGCAAATTCAACATAGCCAGGGTATCTTTCTGTTATCTGGATTCACTTATCCTCACATAAGCAATCAGGATAATTGTTCACATGAAACGGGTTATGAACTCGCTAAGTTAACCCATGGTTTTCTCCTGCACATTCACATGAAAGGGGTGGCATTGGTAGCATCTGACCAATCGCAGTTATGAATGACGATACTGTCAGCAGAGTGGCTGATTTTACAAAAGAAGATAAAAACTATAATAGTGGGAAAAAATGAAGAGGTTACACACACAATGCAATACTGTAGAGTCTGAGAAGTAGCTCTTGGGTTATTTTCTGATTTAAGATGAATTTCTTGGGATGTCCGTTCCTGGGGCGATTGTGCCATTAAATGTGAAAACACACCTGAATGCATCACACCAGCAAACTGCCAGAACTGCCTTTATAGAGGTGCTCACACTTGCTGATGATCACATAACGGAGTGGATTTGATGAACAGCACCCGGCTGTTAATAATCATCCTAAATCCCGGGGAAGCAGTAAGAATGTCTCGAGTCATTTTCACATGATAATTCTTTTATGTATGACAGGAAATTGTGACAGTTGTTAATACTATAAAACAGTTGATCACGTCAACGATCAACACAAAATATTAGAATCAGTAAACAAACATTTATGACTATGCTAATAATGTAAATACCAGCATTACACAGCACAAACACTACACTGACAACACACCACGACAAATGCTCGCTACTATAAATCACCATGTCTAATTATTTCAGTTCAACTGAGGACCAAAAAATGATCTAATGTCTTTATATAGAGTAAACATCCTGCATCACTGTAATCATCTCCTCACTGTTTTAATACATACATCAAAGCAACAAAGCCCATATGCATTTTTTCCCTCATACTGTTTCAGTAAGTTTAACATGTTGCACATTGTTTCTGTCAGTGATGGATTTTGGTAATGATTTCCAGTCATTGCTTAAAATAAAACTGTCCACTGCACTGAGCCCATCTTTCTCTGCATTGTTGCATGTGGTTATATATGATTCAGCTGAAATATTATAAAAACACACAAAAACACACATTTTACCTGTCAATGAACCAACCCCGAATTGAAAAAGACAAGAAAAGTGTCTGAATTTTCTCATACTTGTTGTGCCTGCTCTAAACATTTTTGATATTATAGTTATACTATATATACTATACTATATTATAATTTTTCCTACATGAATATTGAAAAGCTAAACAACAAACAACAAACTGAAGTATGAATCGTGCTATTTTTGGACTGTGCAGCTAATAATAATAATCTGGTTATACACTGGTCATAAAGCTGTAGTAGTACAATGTTATTGTCCCTCACAGCACACTCATTACGTAAGATATATTGGGAAAAAAGGAGTGAAGTCAGTGAAAAAAGATAAACTTACTTTTACAAATTTACTCTGACTCATATATTAAGACACGTGTTTATACAGATGGACTGTGAGTGTTCGTTTTTCTTATTTTTAATGTCTCTTTCATGGTGGGAGACTTCTTTAAAACTGAACAACTGTAAAAAAAAATATGAGAATGATCCCCAGCCATCTCACAGAGTGTCTGTGAAGGTTCTCAGTCATCCAGGTCATCGTAGTCAAAGGAGCTCGCAAAGAAAAGCGTCTGGACTTCTTTATAGTTTAAAGAAGTCCAGACGCTTTTCTTTGCAAGCTCCTTTGACTATCTCACAGAGTGGTTAAAGTCCCTTTTTCATACACTGCTACTAATACAAGGGGTCCTAAAATCTTATTTTCGCAGGTCCAGTGTTTTTTGGGGGTTTGACAATTCATGCATTCAACAATAACAGTAATCAAGAGTTCCCATTTTTCTTTTATATAAACATGAGTCAGAGATTCAGATCTAAAATATAAATGGCAAAAGGGCCAAGAGAAGAGTAGAGTCTGTGGGAAAACAGGACTCTGCAACACATGAGTATAGAAATAAGAAAAATAGGACTGGGTCATAGCAAATATACAAAAAGGCATGCCACACGGATGGACAAAAATATGAAAGCGGTAAGGAAATACACAAATATAGCACCAAAGATAGAGAGCACTGATGTCACAGCGTGGCATCTGTGCTCTCTAACTTGAAGACGGTATCCTGCTTGTGTATGTTAAATATAACTATACTCTTTCTTAACTGTTTATCTGTCAGTTCAATTCAACTGTAGTTATATAGCGCAGCAGTCACCTCAGGGGGCTTTACACTGTAAGGTAAAGAGCCTGCAATAATGCAGAGAAAACCCCAACAATGAACAATCAAACCCCAAACTCCCTCTGAGCAATCATTTGGCAACAGTGGGGCGGAAAAACTCCCATTTAACATGAAGTACCTCAGCAGCACGGTGGCACAGTGGTTAGCAATGTTGCCTCACAGCAAGGTCCTGAGTTCTATTCCACCATCAGGCGAGTCTTTCTGTGTGGAGTTTGCATATTCTCCCCATGTTTGTGTGGGTTCTCTCTGGGTACTCCGACTTCCTCCCACAATCCAAAGACAGTTAGTGGGGATAGGTTAATTGGAATCGAAATTGCCCATAGGTGTGAATGTGGCTGGGATAGGCTCCAGCCTCCCCACGACCCTGGGAAGGATAAGTGGCAGAGATTGGATGGATGGAACCTCTGGCAGAACCAGGCTGAGGGAGGGGCAGCCATCTGGCAGTCGGTTCACACCGAGGGCCAATTACAGTAAGTATCACCAATCAAGATAACATCAATTACTTGTAAATATGGGAAGATTCAGACAGTGATAGCATCTGAACTCAAGAAGGAAGGTCCCCAGCCAATTCAAACCCAGGAAAGTCTTGCTGTGAGGTGACGATGCTAACCACTGCACCACTGTGGTGCCTATGGACACCTTAAGAGTTTCATGTTGCAAAGCTCAAATAATATCAAACTGGTTTCTTGAACATGACACTGTACTTGTTGAATTTACGAGTTTATTAAGACGGTTCTGAGGGGGTCCAACTAAAGTGAGTGTAAGTAATCACTGTCTGACAAAAAAAAATTTTCATAATGAAATACAAATAAAAATGCTAATTTAAATGTTAATTTAAACCTGCCCTCTTCAAAATTTCATGTACCATAAAAGGAGGGTGTGTTTCAGTCTGTAATGCTTATTCAAAGTTGATGGCCATCATTCAGTGTGTTGATCCTGGAATCTGGTTGCAGTGATTCAGTGTGCTATTATTTCATTAAGCACCATTACATCTGAGTCATTTTTACTTGGATAGATGTCTTTTACTACCATATTTGTTATGGTAAAACATTAAAAGTGTTTGCAGTTCAGTTCAAGTTTTAGAACTTTCTTCATAAAGAAGTACAACAAAATAAAGTATTTAAAACTTATTGTGGTGTTTTAAATATAATCATTAGTTTCAGTTACTTGTTGTCTTTTGGAGGACCTCTGAATTGCACTGATATGGTATCCGTAGTATATTGTTTATTGCAGTTTTAGTGGCTTTTTTAGAGTGAGTCTTAATGTCAAAGTGTACCGTTTGCCCAGTTCTCAGGCCATGTGCTTACATGTGCTTACCACATGCTCCTTACTTGTGCAGCCAGAAATGGTTGTGAGCTGAAGCAAACAAATGACTAGTTAAGAAATTCTAAATGTTAAGCAAGCGAAAAACACCGAGATTACTTTTGTCAGGAACCGCAGTCAAGTACAGGGTCGAATAAAATTTAGCTGCCACGCTGCATTTACGTTGGACTGAAAGTCGAAATCGAAACTTTAGTGCGGTGTTAAGTTGATCCAGTTTTTTTTCTGGATATGCAAGGAGGAAAGTGTTTTCTGATATATTATCCACAGGACGACCTGTTGCTGTAGCTTTGTTTTGGTTGGAGAGAGTAGATTTCACTTTCCTGTGTCATAAAGACGGCTCCTTGGTGCCCTTTTGGCTTGTAGATTCCAGCTGTCCTGTTGTCCGTTGTTGTGTATAAGCGGTAATGCATGTTTCAGGGTTTCCTGCTTTTTTGTTTGTTTTTAGGGGTGTTGTTTACACTTCAGTTATACATTATCATTGATATAATCCAGTTGATTTTCTTTCACAGAATTTAGTTTAAAGGAATAACCCTATTACATTACCATTGTTATCAATGGGTGTATTTCGTTAGTTTGTCAGGAATTTCCAGCCTGCTTTGCTTAGTGTCAAGTAAGGTAAGTGGATAAGGAGATGGTGGTGTATTTGGTTGCAAAAACAAATTTCCTCAGTGACTCGAGTTCAGTAAATGGAAGATTCCTTTTGATTGTTTATAAGACCCCAAATCTTTTTGTAAAGTGTCTCCTTTCAGGGTGTGACCCGGTTTGACTTTCTGTGAGATCCTGCTGGCTTATCTAGGGAAAGGGACCGTTTGCCAGTCTTTCCTCCGAGGGTGTTTATGATAATGGTATTAATTCATGTTTGCACACTATAGTACTTAATACTTATCGTATCTGAGCTCCCTTCTCTGGTTCCAACAGTTCCGTTATGGAGGAAAAAAGGAAGTCCTAACAATGTTAAGGAAGTGTGTTGGTATGCCTGTCGGAAATGAGTGTCACTGCTCTTAATTGAACCGAGAGATGCGGGGTAAACTAACTGCAACTAAATTTCAGTGGGTGGGGATTTAAGTTGGGAAAACTTGGTGAAATGCATGGGAATGGTTATATTTTTGGCCTCACTTAATTGGTTTTCCCATGCCTTAGGTACAACAACATTTTGTTAACATGTCAACTTAATGTTTATGGTATCCTAAGCATTTCTTTTGCTGGGCACCATCTGACATGGTGAAAAGTTGTTTCATCAGCATGTCATATTGCCCGTGTACTCTGCTGCCTTCACTCTCTCTCACTGTGAAGTGGCACACTGCCTGATTTCTGTCCCCAAGTCCCAAAGAAAGCCTGAGAAATTTTCTGATAAGGCAGAAATAAAACAATCTACAAATATGTAAGCGTCACTTCTCACTGTGAAGGGATATTGGCTTACAATGCCAGGACTTTCTTTTATTTTATTTTACATGTTAGATAGAATAGATAGGTCTTTTAGGTGATGCCCGTATCAGTATTTAATGTGAGTGATTGATGCTGTAATGTTTATTATTTCAAACCAAGCATGTAGATCAATTTGCCTTTGGCGAGGGTATACAGTGCAAGCTCCCTATATTTGTTTTTCCATTTGTGTATTATTCTTCCTATTTTATTTATGCTTGTTTGCTTTTTGATACTTACTGTGATTTTTTTTACTCTGTTGCTTTTTTTGGCTGTCTTTGCTCACTATGGATGGTTTCACCTTTATCAGCTTCTAGAGTTCTTTTTCTCCTGAAACTCTCGCCTGGACCTTTATCTGTTTTGTTAAGTTTTGTGACTCCTATAATGACATAAAGTTGTTTTAATTTGTTATAGTTGTTGGAGTTACTAATCATGAATTTTGTCACTGACCTTTTCTCTAGTTCCACCATGTTAACTTTCTTCTATGTGAATTTTCTACTACAAATCAATCACAACACCTCACTTCCAACTTAACTGTGAGCAGACATTTTGCAGGCAGCTGCTCATGCCACAAATGGGCACATTTCTTATTAACATTAGGTTGCACACAGAGGCACACCTTTTTACTTACATGTACATACTTATTGATTTCAACACCCATTCAGTCATGCAAATATCTATCAGATCAAAAATTTACTTCAAATTTCAACAAAGTTGTCATGAACCGAAAGGCTGGGAGACAGAGACTGTCCAAGTATGGTGAAGCCAGGGTTGGAACTCCACTGAATGAAGGGAAGACAGAACTTACTCCAAGAGATAAATCACACAAGGAAAACCATGAAGGGTAAACGTCATTTACCACCCAGAAGAGTAGAGCAAACTGGCGAAGAGGAGCCAGTTGAGTCAGCTTAAGTAGGCCTCCCGCTGATTGCTCGCAGATGAGGCTCAGGTGAAGCACTGAAGTCTCTGCCCCCAAGGGATAGCTCAGCAGCCACAGAAGGAAAACCCCTCCAGGTACTCCCACGGACCATGACAAACACTGAGTGTACACAAATTGAGTATCAATATTTCTATACTTATTACAAGAACAAGCAATAACATGTCTTTTCTTGACATTGTGCTCCAACTGGCAAATTCAAATGTAATATTTCACATGATAAATAAGAGTTCATCTGTATTAAAATAACATATAGGTAATATTTTAATATAAAGACTTGTTTTGGACTTTACGTTTCCCAATTTTGCTTTAAGTTATAAAGTTATTTTGTTATTTACATATGGCCTAATAATTATCCTTATTGCTGTTTTAGAGAGGAGCGGTGCTTCAAAGGATAGTTGCAGATTTATGTCAGAATCTGCAGATTATACAGTACAAATAAAATGTTCACGTTTCTCCAACGTTGTCTTCCCAACAGTTTCACTAACATGTACACTGGATGGACAGGAAGCGTTCACGATGTCTTCTCGGGCGCTTCTCCGGCGCTGATAATTGGCGTCTGTCTTGTGTCAGTGACGTAAAAGACGGATTTAATGCGACATGACCATTCACACAGCAGTCGCTTTCTAAAACATCAGATATGTATCGGATTCAGTACCACATACGAAAGTGACCCAGATGGGATTTGAAAATATCGGATTTGTGCTGTTCACACTGTCACACCATGATCGGATATGGGTCGCACAGGGTCAAAAAAGTCGGATTTGATGCGCTTTCGCCTGCAGTGTGAACGTAGCCCAAGACCTGACCTGACACATAAACATAGACAAACAGGCACACACAGACACAAACATGCATTCCCACCCTCATGCACACATGTACAAATACTGAGCACTAGCTCAACATGGAGAGACAAACAGAAATGAAGACTGTACACACACTCACACACCCCAAACATACTCTATACCCCTAGGGCCAATCCGACCCCAGACCCAGGAGATGTTTCCCTTTATTCTGGAGTGGAGACAAGCAGCAGCAGGGAGGCACAGCATCCCAGACCCCAACCAGATGGCTAGTTCCTTCTCTCAGCCCCCTGCCCTAGATGGCAACCAAACAACGGGGGTGTGAAGACCCCATACCTCGCTCCACCACATATTTGGTGTTGCTGCGTGCTGTTCTAAAGTGCATTTAAAAGATGGGAAGGGGCATGGTACCCTCTGCCAGATAGCAGCTGGTGTCAGCACGGGCCCTCCTGGGAACTCTCAATGTCTACATGTATTTAAAATTGAGAGGTGGGCACCAGCACCAGAGTGAGGTTGAATAAACAGACCATCCTCTGGACGCTGCTATAAGCTATACATTTTTACTGCTATGCAGATGACACCCAACTTTATCTATCCATGAAGGCAGATAACAGACACTAATTAGTTAAACTGCAGGAATGTCTTAAAGACATAAAGACCTGGATGACCTCATATTTTCTGCTTCTAAGTTCAGATAAAACTAATCAAATCAGATTTCTACTCTGGATGGCCTCCAGTAACACTGTGAGGAATTCTGGTGTAGTTTTGTGGATATGTCTTCAGTGCGAATACTAAACAAATATGTAGGACTCCTTTCTTCCATTTGCACAATATCTCCAAAATAATAATCAGGCCCCTTATCTTAACTTCCTAGGATGGCGCCCACATATGTGGACATCACATTTTGGGTTGTCTAGACCAAAATACAAAATTTTGCTCTACAAGGGCCTGATATCCACTTACGAGGACATTATACTGCCACTGTTCTATCGAAATTTAAAACGAATGTCCTCATATGTGGATCTAATTTTTATCTGAAACAAAACTCAAATAAAATAAAAAAAATCTGGTAATTCTTTGTTTTTACATTCATCAGGTCCCAATCAGCCCAAATATCAAAGAGAAATTGAAAATGCATGCCATGATAGAGTTTGGGTCTTCGGAGCTTAATGAATTTATTTTATGATTCCACCCCATTAGAGCACTTCGCTCTCAGGCTGCAGGCTTACCTGAGGTTCCTAGAGTATTTAAAAGTAGAATGAGAGGCAGAACCTTCAGCTTTCAGGCTCATCTTCTGTGAAACCAGCTTCCAGCTTGGATTCGGGAGGCAGACACCCTCACTACTTTTATGATTAGGCTTAAAACTTTCCTTTTTTATAAAGCTTATAGTTAGGGCTGGATCAGGTGACCCTGAATCCTCCCTTAGTTACATTGCAATATGCCTAGGCTGCTGGGCGCTATCCATGATGCACTGAGTATTTCTACTTTACTCACCTTTTTTCACTCATTGTGTTTATACACCTCTCTGCATTTAATTATTATTCATCTCTGGCTCTCTTTCACAGCTTGCATTTGTCCTGTCTTCCTCCTCTAACCCCCAATCATTCCCAGCAGGTGGTTCTGCCTGGTTCTGCTGGAGGTTTCTTCCTCTTAAAAGGGAGTTTTTCCTTCCCACTGTCATCAAAGAGCTTGCTCATAGGGGGTCTTATGATTGTTGTGGTTTTCACTGTTTTCTTTGTATTATTGTAGAGTCTTTACCTTATAATATAAAGCACACTCAGGCAACAGATGTTGTGAGTTGGCGCTTTATAAAAAAAAAAAAACTGAAATGAAATTGAATTGAATTGAAAATATATAATGTATACAATAGATAGTTTTGTGACTGACACTTGGAGCTTGGATTTGGATGGCATATGTGTCTATGAAGGGTTGTAATATTTCATTAAGGTGGTGCACAAATTATCCAAACAGCAGAACATTTCAGCTACAGGTCACATGGGCACATGAGCTAAACTGACCCAATCAGAAAAAGAGAAGTGAACTTTAAATAAGTCTAACTCCATTTTTATAAACTATTGATCGGCTGCTATTACTTTACTTTTACTGGCTGTACTGACATGTTGGTGGAGTATTTTGATTTCATAACAGTGACAAACAGACGAAGCAGCTTGCAGAGTCATAAAAACATAATTGCTCAGGGTTATAAAATATTAAGTAATTGCTGTCATGGGTCAAAATTGAAATTCAAATAGAAAATTATAAAACAGAAAGTGAAAAACAAAACTGACATGCAAAAGAGATGCGTAGCAAACAAGAGGCCAAAAGGGCAGGTGGTTGAGCACCACCTGGAGTCTGTGCACGTGCCTGCAAACAGCTCTGCACAACCCAAAGCTTTACACATGAACCAACTACGCAACTTTTATCTCTTTAAAAAGTTAAAAAGCAAACAATTGTCTCTGTGCTGAGTCAACCTCAAAGGATGTCATGATGAATACTTGTTTATTTTTCATTCTAACCCTGAATTTTGAAAAAGGTCCACCCATTTATCTTGTTACCCTGCTAATCAGAGAAACTTAGGTTACCTCTGTAATGATGCTGGTCTGGGCTTTACTTTACACCAGACTGTATATGCCTGTGAGACCTGCGTTGTGAATTTAATTATCACTGCCAAAGATGACAAAAAATGATACACAGAGATTTGAATGCTTTAATTGAGCCCTTGCAAAGCTCACTGAAGGTTTGAGTCTTGAAGATTTGATGCCAAACATGAGTCACCCTGCTTCCTGGGTTGGCTCTTACAAGAAGTCATCAGTTTTCCCTGGGTGCCTGGGCTTAGATCTGATGTTCCCTGGATCTTGCTTCGTATGCAGAGCAATGCTAATTGCAGAGAAACAACATCTGGAGCATGGTCTGGATATGTGAGTGTCAAACTCTGGAGGTAGGCCAGAGTGTGTGTTTGCTGGTGACAACACAGGCCATTAATGTTTGTATGGCATCAGGGCACTTCTCATCTACCAGTCTGTGAGGCTGCACTCTGCAGTGTCCCACCTCAGAGAGAGAGAGACAGAAGACATGGGCTGGAAGAATGCCTTCATCTTGCCTCAGCACTGTGGTTTACTCTTTGCACGTCTTTTGGAGACTTAAACCAAGGATGAATGAACATCAGACAAATCTGTACAATGTCAGCTGCAGATTAAGAATGACCCACGCCACATAGCTAAACAACTTCACTCTGTGATTATCTCATGATGATGACGCCAGAGCTGATCCACTGCAGCAGTCTGCAGCAAGATGTAAGCACTTAGCCAGTGAACAAAGGTTTATTGTACCGATGGAAGCCCATGTGTGGACAGTTAAACAGTGAGTGCCCTCATGCTCAAAGAAATATACAAGAAAACAACGGCATCTGTATCAGCACAGTGGTTGTTTGAACCTGAGATCACTGCAGGAAGCAAAACTAGTTCACTGAGGATGCCACCAGCATAGGTAATATGTATCTGTTTAGGGATGTTGAATTGCTTGATTTTTGAATATATACATGTCGCGTGATGTCCATGGGTGTACAATGGACAGTAAGTGGGTAGGGGCCTCAGCTTCATACAATTTACATATAATGTAATTAAGCTGGAAGCCATGAACCTCAACCTGTGCTTAATTTGTAGCAGATCCTGCTTTATTTTCTGGTGTCACTTTGGCTGATGTGCAAAATAAGAACATGGAAGAACAAAATGTTAGAAATGTTCCATTTAGAGTTGTGGGATTGTGTTTTTATTACCTGCTAAAACTCAAACAAAACCAGACATTCAGAGCAAGAAACACATTGACAGCCACCTTACACTGTGACTTATTTACCACTCTATGGCAGTGTTTCCCAACCTTTTGGAGCCATGGCACACATTTCACATTAGAAAAAATCACAGGGCACACCATCAAACACCAATGTCACAAAAAGCTTATTGATCATTTTTCCCCACGCACCGGGTATAGCGAAATTGGCTCAGTCTGTTCCCAGTATACATTTTTTGCTTTCTTCTGACCACTACTCATGCTAGGGCCTTCATCTGGGTTGGAATTTTCTCCAAGACCCAGGTCAGACTGACTACTTTTACTTTTCAAATACTGTTGTCTCACTCACAAAATGAGTATTATGTAATTTCTTCTTCATCTTCATCTGTTTTACTGGCAGTTTGCAACCCATTTAATCAGAGCAGGTAGCTGTACTGCCCTCTAGTGGAAGAGAATGCAATTGTTCTGCCCGTTTCTCACGCAGATCGGTGGAACCAGATCTTCTTCAGTTGAGATAAAATTGGTCTCTGGAATACTTTGTTGTACAGAAATGTTCAAGGCTCAGTGACTGCAAGGTATCCAGGTCCTTTGGCTACAAGACAAGGCCAAATCATTACCCCTCCACCACCGTGCCTGACCGTTGATATGAAGTGTTTGCGCTGGTTTCTGCATTTAGCCAAAAACATGTTCAGGTGTAACTTTCAGGTAAAGCCATTCTGCCATATTCTTTTTAGAGAAAAGAGGCTTTCTCCTGACAACCGAGAGTCTGTTTGTAGTCTGTGCGCATTTTCACACCGATAGAATATTTACTCTGATCCAAATCAGTTGATAAGATGGTAAACTTGTAGATTTTTCCTGTGATTTGGTTTCTTTTCTTACAGAAAAAAAAACTACAGGGGAACCAAAATATGTCACAACAAACCACATGACGACATTTAATCAGCTTACTGATCAGATGTGTCTGGGGCAGGAGCAACAGAAGTAAATAAGATAACTCTTTATTTTCATTGCACAGTCATACTTAGTACAATGAAACTGGAAAACTGTCCCATGTCGGAACTAAGCACAAGTAAACACAACAAAACACAACACAGTAAACTTTAAAGTAAACAAAAAGTTGAAAAAAGGTATGAATAATAAATTAAATGAATGTTCACTGCACATTATTGCCCCCCAAAAAAGTCCAAGGAGGTAGCTAATCAGGTTAGCTGTTAGCATTGATTAGGGCTATTGCTCTTTTGTAAGGATGTCCTTGAGTTGGTTTGTCCCCGATCTCAGCAACCAGAACCTCCTGCCACACCTCCACCTTCAAATACAGAAAGAAGGTGCCGTCTTCTGGCTTAGTGGGCACATGGAGAATTTACATTACATTAATGTGCTAGCACCACTGACTGTGTACAGGAAGGTTTTTAGCTCAGACTTGCAGCATACATCTGTTGGCTCTGATCAGGTTCACACCATAAACGACCTGCTCTGGAATTCATTTGGAACTGGATCCAGACCACCTCCTCCAAAGTGTCTCGCTGCTTGTGTTTTGGTGCAATTATCATGTTCGCACCTGCCAAATAAACCACTATAAGAGGGGAAATGAAAGACCAATTTAAAAGGACTAAACACCACAGATGTGAAAACACCCTTAATAAAATGCTGCTCTTGGGTTTGTTGCAGTTGCTCTGAGTATTGCACAGTCTGGCCTCTTCACACTTGCTGATAATTACTTAATCAAGTGCACCACCTGGCTGCTGGTTACCCTTTTAATTCCTAAGGAAGCAGTTTTCTTAGTTTTGAACAGAGCTGCAAAGTCCTGTGAAAACTTTTTGTCACGTGACTCTGGTTCTAAGTTGGTGAGTTTGTTTCCCAAACTCTAAACAAAGAAAACGTGCGGCATACACCCGATAAATGGTTTAGACTGAGCTGGATCACATTCTCAACATAAACAAGTCTCTGCAGATCTGGAGTTTGTTTGGAGATAACCTCCTCCAAAGCATCTTAGTGTGGTTGTTTTGGTCTGCACCCATGTTCACAACCGAACCACACGGGCACACACAAGGCCTGAAAGCAAGACCAACATAAACAGGCTAAACACTGCATGTGTGAAAATATCCTTAGATTAATCATCTCCACCAATGAGGTTATGTAATTATTGTGGTTTGTCTTTTTTTTCCCTTTTAATTTCCTTGTTTGCTTATTTGTAAGCAGGATTACTCCATTATGGGTGGATTTGCGTTAAAACCTTTTTCACAGCTTGGCTCGACTTAGAAGTAACTCCTTTTTGGATTTTAGATCAAGGGTCTGAGTACAGGAATGTTTGCCACTGCAAGGCAGGGCAAAATTGAACATTTTGCATCATAGCTTCATCAACAAATATCAAATTTAAAGAAGGAAAAACTAAGAAAGTATCTAAATGTTCCCACAAAATTATCACTAACTAATCATATTCCATTTGGAGTCTCAGTAAGATGTGAAGTCTCAACTGCTCGTTGCTTTATAGCATCTATTATCTGTCTGTTATCAAATTCTGAGGAAAACTGAGGGAGGAAACTGGGTCAGTAAGTTTTGAAGTGGTGAATTTATTTGAATGCCTTTGACTAAATCTTCAGTTGGAATTTAATATACTAAAGTTTATATATAAAGTTTGTGTGCCTTCTTGGAGAGCCCTCAAAAGCTGACTTTACAGACTTTATTTTCTTTCTAGCAAAGCCAAAATTCAAAGTGGATTATATTCCACGGCTTTGCCAACTGTAAAAGGTCTTTTCTAATCCTTGGTTAAGACAGTTTATTACAGTGTGAAAATCCAAATGCTGCAGTATTTTGAGCAATGCAATGTGACACAAAGAGGATCCAAAGTCTCACATTGATTTACACTGACAAATCAAAGGAAAAACCACATAAAGTGTCTCAGTAGTAAGGTGTCAGGAAACCACGTGCCACAAGAACTGCTTCAGTGCATCTTGGCATCGACTCTCTTGAATGCTACTGAAGGATGAAACTCCATCCTTCCAAAAAAAATTTTCCTTCATTTGGTTTTTTTGATGATCGTGGGTGAGGTCTGTCTAAAACACTGGCCCGAAGTCTCCCAGGGGTGTTCAGTCGCTTGATGATCTGGTCATTTGTCAATTTCATTTTCATCAAACAATTCTGTGACCTTTGTACCCTAAAGATTGAATCCAAAAGAGATCACTCCCATCAGGGCAGAAACATGTTTTATTAGAGGATACAGTCATGTGAAACTTTTCACAAGGCTCCGTGCAGGCCTGTGAAAAGCTAAGTAAGCCCATGATTCATCAGCTTGTAGAACCACCTTTAGCAGCATTATCTTGAAGTAATCATTTTCTGTATGACTATCAGTCTCTCACATCATTACAGGGGAATTTGGGCCCATTCTTCTTTACAACAGTGTTACAGTTCATTGAGGTCTGTTTCAGTCAGGTTGAGGTCTGAACTTTAACTGGGTCATTGCAGCACCTCGATTCTTTTTTTTTCCAGCTATTCTGTTATAGATTTCCTGCTGCACTTGGGATCATTGTCCCGTCTCGTGACCCAGTTTGGGCCAAGCTTTAGCTGTCGGACACATGGCTTCACATTTCACTCTAGAATACTTTGGTATACAGAGGAGTTTACGGTTGACTCAAAGACTGCAAGGTGTCCAGGTCTTGTGGTTGCAAAACAAGGCCAAATCATCACCCCTGTACCACTGTGGTTGACAGATAGTATGAGGTGTTTGCACTGATATGCTGTGTTTGGTTTTCTCCAAATGTGTTGCTGTTTATTATGGCCAAACATCTCCCCTTTGATCTCATCTGTCCAAAGGACATTGTCCCAGGCATCTCGTGGTTTGTTCAGAGAGAGAACAAAGCCTGGCAACATGTCCAAACAAGCCATACTTGCTCAGTTTTTTTCTCATTGCACTGTCATGAAATTAAACATGCTAACTGAGGCCTGTAGAGTCTGAGATGCAGCTCTTGGGTTTGTTGCAGTTTCTCAGGGGATTGTACACTCTGGAGAAACTGACCTTTGGGTGATTTTGCTGGAACATCCATTCCTGGGAAGATTTTTGACATTGTGTTAACACACACCTGCATGCTCCAGACCAGCAAACTGCCAAAACTTCTGCTTTTATAGAGATGCTCCCGCCTGCTGATGATCAGTTAATCAAGTCCATTTGATTAGCAGCACCTGGTTCCTATTGAGCCTCTTAATGCCTATGGAAGCAGAGAGGGAACATGTTCTTTTTCGCATGACTGTAAAAGAGTTGATTCCAAACAATTTGTACTATTTGCAGTGAACCTCTAAGTTTAGAAACTGACCCAAACCAGAACAATGTCCTCGACAGCATAACAGAACTATTACACCATCATGGCGTCACAGGATTTGGGGTTTTCTTGAATTTGTCTGTAAGTGTGTAATTCTTAGAACATAATCATAAGGTGTTATTGAACAGCAACCTTGTCCACTAGCTATTCTTCACTGATCAATTTTCTTAATCACTGAGGATCTCTTGAGGTCTGGACTTCTTCCAGCTGTCAGTGAACAGGCTGAACAGGCTGCCTGCCCACCAGTTATCTTAATTGAAAACCAACATTACAGTTACACAGTTGACCTAATTACATTACATTGCGGTGAGCCGAATTAGTGAATCCATGTCAGACTAGCTCCTGGAGATTGGCTACTGCGCTGAAAAACCATAAATTCTGGACAATTTTTCCTTGTGGAAAAAGCAAAGAGAAATCGCAGCTTGTTAACCCATCAGAGAAGCTGTTACAAAGAACCATTAAGTTCATTGTCTAATTAATAGCAGTGGGCTTTGTGTGACCTCTCATCAACCCTCACCAGAGCCCATGTTCAGTCTCAGCTCTTTTGGCAAAAACACCATCCAACTCAGCCCAAAGGAAGAATACCAGACATGAGCTAAAATAGACATTTAGTCTTGTGAATAAATTGAGAAAAACGAAGCTCTCATCCAGAATACACTTGTTTCCCAAACAGAGTAGTCAGCTGGGGTTTTTGGTTTGAAACCAAACATGGAACGAATACCACCATGCAAAATGCAGGATTAGGTCAGTGTCGTCCTGATGTTTGGATTGTAATTAATGATTTACTTTAATCACAAGAGTTGAGAGCAATTTAAAACTTTCCAGGATCTTGACTGGAATAGACTGTTTTGGACTTGTTCTGTGTCTTTGATGAGTTTACCGAGGACAACACATGTTTTCATTTACGCTTGAAGTCTGACTTGATAGAGTGTATGATAGAGTGATATCCTAAGCATATATAAGTTGCCTTTTGTTATGAGAGGTGATGTGGGGAGCACTCCTTCAGGAAGATGGGCATAAATGGAAATTATTTCTAATTAGCTGAGAAATTGAAGCTGATCCATAACAGCATGACTCAACATCATAATTCAAACCAAAATATATACCTTGCCTTCATTCTGATCGAACCTGTAACAGCTGATATTGTTTGCATGCCTTACCTAACGTCAAGAAAATCAACACGAGGGAATATGAACATTAATGGGTGGCTGTCACTACTATGAAGGATACTGTGTATCTTGGAAGGCAAGACCCATTAGCATGCATGCAACAACCCAGTCTGTCAGGTTTGTGTCTGAGAGAGTAATGGCTTTGGCCGCAGCTCTCGCCAGTAAAAAAGCACCTCTGCTTAACCTCTTCCACTTAAAATCCAAAATATATGTCCCAGAGCAGAAAAAAAGAGATGCACAATGACAGCTTTGTCAGCAGTGAGGTGTTTTGTAAGTAATGGCTCGGCGTGCAGAGCCAAGATCAATCTGCGCACAGGTGTCTGGAGAGGATGTATCACGTTAGTGATCTAACAGTGGTAATGTTGTGTCTATGAAACACTCACAGTGTGACACAATTAATGAGTGGGGAGGTAACGAAGTTTTTTTAAACTGATTTGTTGGCGTTGTATTTTTTTAAACCATGAGTAGAAAATACAGCGAGCTGTTTATCTGCTATATTTTTCCCCCAAAGTAGTTTTTGTCACCTGCGCATTCAAAGACAAATACATCACCCACGTAAAAGTAATGATTTGTAAGCAAGATTTGTTGAGCTCAGCTGTGCAGGTGTTGCTAAATATGCTTAGGCAGGACTGACTGAGAAGGATTTGGTTTGAAGAAGTGGTGAAGTGTGAAGATGGATGCTCCAAGGGTCAAGTCAGTGAGATCCTTCTATTACAAAAGTGAAAACAGGATCATATGAAATAAATGAGATAGAACAGTTGCCTCACAGCAAGAAGGTCCCTGAGTTCAAGTCCACCATCTGCCCGGGGTCTTTCTGTGTGGAGCTTGCATGTTCTCCCCGTGTTTGCCTGGGTTCTCTCCAGGTACTTCGGCTTCCTCTCACTGTCCAAAGACATGCAGTTAGTGGGGTTAGGTTAATTGGTAACTCTAAATTGCCCGTAGGTGTGAATGTGAGTGGAAATGGTTGTCTGTCTCTATGTGTTAACCCTGCGACAGACTGGCGACCTGTCCAGGGTGTACCCTGCCTCTCGCCATAAGACAGCTGAGATAGGCTTTCACAGGTGGTTTTAAACTTCTTCTTAAATGTATTAACAGTGTAAATCAACCAATGTTAGTTCTACAACACCTTGGAGCCACAGCCTCAAAAGCACCATTTCTCAGCCTGGACTGAGGACACTTTGGTCAGTAGACCTCAAAGTCTGGCAAGTTACATAAGGATTATAAAGCTCACTGACACAGAACATTGACTGTGAAGAGTACAGAGAGTCCATCTATCAATCCATTTTCTTCCACTTATCCAATTCAGGGTCACAGGGAGACTGGAGCCTGTCCCCACTGCCATAGGGCGAGAGGCAGGGTGCACCCTGGAGAGCCCATCAGTTGGTCACGGGGCTAAAACAGAGAATCAAATAACCACTCACACCTATGAGCAATTTAGAATCACCAGTTAACCTAACAACACTAACTGCATGTTTTTGAACTATTTGAGAAAGGTTAGTACACAGGGAGAACCCACACAAACATGGGGAAAACATGCAAACTCCTCACAGAAAAGCGCTGGTCAGATGGTGGATTCAAACCCACCATCTTTTTTGCTGTGAGAGAACAGTGCTAACTACGGTGCCACCATGCTGAGTTCAGGAAGTGATCACCAAAATCTTGAACTAAGCCTTAAACTTTGTCACATGAGCTAATAAGAAGCCTTGTAGCAGCCTTCTGGACCTTTTGTAGAGTGTAGGGTGATCCTTTTCCTTTTTCACAAAAGATCAAGTTAGTGTTGGATTGGGTGACCCTGTATCCTCCCTTAGTTACACTGCAATAGGCCTAGGCTGCTGGTGGCTTCTCATGATGCACTGAACATTTCTTCTTCTCCTTTTTCTTTTTCTATGCGTTTACACACCACTTTGCAGTTAATCATTAGTTATTATTTATCTCGGGCTCTCTTCCAAAGTGTGTCTTTTCTCCTGTCTTCCCCCCATCCTCTCTGACCAACAGGTGGATCCCCTTTCCTGAGAGAGTTTCTTCCAGTTAAAAGGGAGTTTTTCCTTCCCACTCTCGCCATTTGCTTGCTCAAATGAAATGGCGAGAGTGGCGAGACAGTCATTGTATGTCTATATAGATCAAACCAAACTGAACTGAATTTGATCCAGGGATGGTTTGCTCAGGCAATAAAATGTTTAAAAACAGGATCGTAGAAGACAACCAACTTATTTAGGTTGAACAGCTGATCAAATGTAAACCGACCAAAGTTATCAGGGGCACAAATAAAAACTTCACTATTTAAGGAGCACAATTACATCAACCCGGAAGCCTGACATTGACTGAGGTCCTCATGAACTTTCTGAGACATCAATTAGTTCCTAAGAAACATCATCCTTGACTTCTTCACACGGTGTCATCTTTGAGTGACGATTCCTGCCTTTTGCATCGCGGGTTGCCGGGCACAGCATGTTTCAGTTTCCCCAGCTGTTTTTGGAACCAGGGACGTTTTTAATATGTGGCTCTTATATTTGGTGGAAAGATGCTGACTCTTGCTGTGTTTCTTTTCACCCTCTATCCTCAGGTTTTTGTGATTGCTTGGTTAAAAGAGTTGCAAGATCGTGGCACTGCAAGTGTTGAAAAGCAACAAGCTGAAAATTAAAGCCACAGAGCGCAGGTAATTATCTGGGTTTGTTGTTTGCTCTTCCTCAGTCTGTAACAAATAAGTATGCTCTGTATCCGTGCAAATGCTTGGCAGTCAATTCAATTCCTTCTGGATGGGGGTCTTTTTTGCTCCCTCTCCCTCTCTGTATCTGTCTGTATGTCTCTCGCTCTCTCTCTCCCTCTCCTTGCTGGCAGGAGCGTCTGTGCTGCTGGCAGGAGTGACCAGAATAAAAACAGCAACACCAGACATAGACGAGGAAATAAAGCAAAGTGATCCACTGAACCAGAGTGTTTGCCCTCTCATAATTACGTTGAGCTTTTCCCTTTTTTCACCCTCCCCCTGCTTCTTTTTTTTTCATCACTCTTTGAGACTTCGGGGCTAGTGGTAATTAGCCAGAAGAGAATAAAACCAGCTGATCGGGAGAGGGGTGGTGCATTTTGGAGCGAGATGGCTAACAGAAACATTCTGTTGCTCTTCTGTGGACTCTTCCTCTTAGCACTGATTCAACCCTCTCTTCAAGGAGGTAAGTGCATAACCGCAGGTGAATGGAGTCATAATTATTGCTGCATCAATCAAAGGTTTAGAACAGGTGCAAAAAAGTTTTGTTCCTAAACTTAAAATCCTCAGTCATCAAAATGTCTGCTGATGCTTATTAGCCACAAGGCAGCAAGAAGTACATATAAAGGCTTTATATAATAACTAAAATTGATATTGTTTGCATCAGATGTTAAACTTTTGCAAAATAAAAATGTTAATTTAAAAAGAGCTCTGCATTATATTGCTTAGTATGCTTGGTTTGCTAATTTATTGATGACTGCTGCTCATTTGATTTTTATTAATTCCCACAATACAATCTATATAGAAAAGAGTTCTTATTTTATGTTTCATGTTCGCAAAAAGTGTGCACGTACATGCTGTCTATGACTTCACACTTCTGTCCCATGCATTTAAATATTACGTTTTAAAAGCCACATATTTATCTTAATGATTGCACTCCCCTATTGCATCATTATTATTGTGCAATCTAAAAGTAAACCATAACAAGACGCCCCTCAAGTCTCCGAACTCGTTTCACATGCATGTGTTTTAGTGCATTTCAAACACTTGAACTGGCTCCTGTGTGCACACCTATCCATATGCGTGCTTATGTTTATATGGCTGCAGATCCAATCCAAAAAATGTA
Organism: Simochromis diagramma; assembly: GCF_900408965.1. Taxonomy (NCBI): domain Eukaryota; kingdom Metazoa; phylum Chordata; class Actinopteri; order Cichliformes; family Cichlidae; genus Simochromis; species Simochromis diagramma. The sequence continues at coordinate 7,992,160 of NW_024387375.1, forward strand.
AGAGGAGGCTCCAGCTGGCTCTTCTTTCTACTCAGGAAAAAACACATACTTCTGATTCACTCCTGATGAACTCCTGCGTTGGACAGAGTGAATGTGAGAGTGACTCTAAAAGCTTTCCGCAGCTCTTGTAGCATGTGTGTACAGAACCGAGGAGCTAGTTTCAAGTGCAGTTTGTCGTTGAGACTTATCAGTTTCAGACTGAAAGGGAGAGAGTTTGCCTCCCACTATCATTCAGCTAGTGAGTTTGCTTTCTCTCCTCTGCCTGCATTGCTTTGATTGCTTCTTAGTCTGGGATTTGGCTGAGATTCTGAGTTATTCAGTCCCCAACTGGAAAACACGTCAAGCATCTGGGACTGGGTATGCTGTAGTCCATTTGTTGTTGTATTTATTTGCTTAAAAGTTACAGCTGTTTATATTCCTTATCTCCCAGTGTCCAAGTGTACTTTTAGGTGCATTATGGCTTTGCTGTTAGAGTCCTAAAATAAATATTTTGTCCATGTAAAGTCTCACTTTTTCTAGCTGTCTTCATCTGATTGTAGAATTTCTTTATCCGTTCTGCCTCATGGCACATCCATCATGTCTTTTCGGTGCCAGGCGCATTTCTATGGAGATTTTGAGGTACTTTCATGAAAAATATATAGCAGGTAAAGGAGCCAGCAAATATCAATATTGGCTTAGCAGCGCAACTTTGATCTCAAGATGAGTGTTGAATCTATCCATTTCAAACATTTCTGTGGTGCTCAAACTAGTTCCATCTGTGTCTGTGCACTCTAACCTGAAAAAACCTTCTGGGCACAGTCCAAGGGTAAATTATCTGTGAGTAACACGAACCTCATTAACACCCAATCCACCCATTTAACGGTTCTGCCCAGAAAATGCCTCTTGTGCCTGACAAATTCACGCTTTGAATTATGGTGGACTGACAACCCTCTCTGAATAACTTCAGTCAACAAATGTAAATGAGAAATGGTACTGGAGGAAATATACAGTTACTATAGTTTGTTTGTTTGGATCTCCCTCATGTGATGAAAGAGGCGGACCAACTTGAAGCTTTTTAAACAATGCGTCCTATAGAACACTAGCTATGGTTTTAAGTATCTCAAGTACCTCAGTCCATATGTTGCATTCACACAGACCATAAAACAATTTAACTGGCCTGTGCCACGTTTTCAGCTTGGCTTCAAGGACAAACAAGGACAGAGTTAATGGCACAACTCTGATTGGCAGGACTTGGCTCTGAGCTCTGATAAAAAGGGGGGGAAAAAGCAGTTTTCTTCCTTCAAAGTGTCCAAAGAATTCAGGAGTTTGGGATTTTTTTTTTCTTTAGTGCTGCTGGAAGCCAGTTCCACTCATTTGGCATTAGTCATGATCAGCCTCGAGGAATATAATACATTAATCGGTGCCAGTCGCCTGGCTCTAGGTGAACTTAAATGCATTGCAGAGTGGACTGCCATGCAAAAGCCAAAACACCAGTGTTGACATGCAGCAGTACCTGAGAGTTACTGGTGGGTACCTAAACTCGATGCACTACTTTATTGGTAGCATGTGCTGTGAACACTTCTTTGGCTTTAATCCCTCCTTTGGTGGGGCGGGTTGCCAACCACAGTATACTGGATTAATGTGACATATAGGTGCTCCCAGCGCTCAACAGCTCTACTCTGCAACTACTGAAGCAGTCTATTTGAAGTACCGTCTGAACAAGATGCAGGTTTTTTTGGTGGCGGGGGGGAGATTTTTCCAACAAGGTTCTTCTTCTGCTTCTCTCTAGCTGGAGCCACACAAGCATTTTAATTTGTTGACGTTGAGCGGTTTGGTGTAATTTCCAGCAAGGTGACTTCATTCAGTACACATTTGGATAGAAGCTGTTTAGTTACAAGCACTGATTGGTTTGTTATTGTGAAAGAACTTTTATTCCATGTATACATGTCCCACTCTGGCGCATTTCCTGAGAAAGTGTTAGGGAATTGTACAATTCCATCCATGTTTTACATCAAAGAGGTTTTGCAAAGTCACTCTCTGCATCAAAGCACAAAGCCAGGAGCGATTACTAACATGTTGGCTTTCCTATCGCTCTTTCTTTTTTTTTCCTTTTATCATAACTACTGTTAAGAAGGTTACACAAATCGGAGCAGAGGTTAGGGATGGATGAGTTGTTTTAATACGCATTATGTAATTTGAAGAATAATGCACTGCTAATATCCAGGGAACAACCTCTTAGTTCTTGCACTTCTTTTTTTTCACTACCAGTCTTGACTTTATAAACCCAGCACACAGTTTAATGGAAACCAATTCTTTCTCTGACTCACTGCTTTGCAAACCCAATGTGTTACGATTTAAATGCCTACAGATTTTGGATAGTAGTCACTTCTCACCACTGCTACAAAAACATATCAATAATTTGTTTAGCTCTTACTCTTTGTGTGTAAATGTCAGTCTGAGCATCTTCCAGTCAGATGTTTGGTCTGCAATCGAGGAGTGCCAAGTGTTCAACAAAGAGCCACATTATCTCCGATGATTCATTCCAGCCACTATGCAAGCAGCCCTCACCAGGCTGCGAGCTGGTAGGTGCAATCTTACCGGGCCAGCAATCTGAAGTGGCTCCAGTCAGGAATTTTTTCATGTTCGGCCACCACGGCTGATGTCCAACTTCTTCTTTTAGGTTTACAACAAACACCACGACAGCACTATTTTTTATTTAAAAAGACACGAAAGAGGATGAGCTGATGAGAAAAATGGAAATAAACTATAATTTTAATTAAATGCATCACATGAGGTTAATCAAAGTCCTCTGCGGTGAAACAATGTATCCTGTGTTGTGATTGATTTTTTTTTTTTTTTGGGGGGGGGGGGGGTAATCAAATGCACTTTATTAACTGATCAGCAGCAAATGTGAGCATGTCTATAAAAGCAGAAGTTTTTTCAGTTTGCTGGTCTGAAGCATTCAGGTGTGTGTGTTAACACAATGCCATCTTCCAGCATTGTGATCAGTTCCAGCAAGTTAACACCAAGGACAGCCTGTGCAATCCTCAGAGAGACTGCAACAAACCCAAGAGCAATATCTCAGACTGTACATGCCTCAGTTAGTACATTCAATGTTAAAGTTTCAGACCTGAACAGCTTAGGTTTACAGGTCTGCAAACCATAATGCATGGCACCACGTTTGGTAAAACCCAAACACAGCTATCAGAACAAAAATCACAGTCCTGGTGGAAAGACGATGATTTTAGCTTGTGTTGCAACTACTGAGCCTGGGCACCTTGCAGTCACTGAGTCGACCATGAACTCCTCTGTACAACAAAATATTCTAGAGTCAAATGTCAGGCCGTCTGTCCGACAGCTAAAACCCGTTATTTCACTAGCTGGACCCACGTCCTGATTTTAAGTTTGACAGCATTTTAGTATGTAAAGGTGAATGCTTGGACATGAATTGAGCTGCAGTTTGGGGAAAGGCTCGAAGGGGACTGGCTGCTGCTCCTGGGCCTGGCAGATCCCCATGTACTAAATAGAAGTGAAGAAGTTAAAGAATTGAAAAGGTAAGGGAGGGTGGGGCACGTAAACGAGAATGAACAGCTTGTAGAACTGGGAGAACCTATATAGATGAGAACTGGAAGGAGCATGTTTGGAGGCGTGGTCCCGCTCCTGAAATTCCGATACTTAATCTCCAATTGACCATGCAACAGGACAGTGATCCCAAGCACAAAAGAATGGAAACAAAAGTGTTGCAATGAGCCAAAGTCTATGCCTAAACATGACTGAAATGCGGCTGTGGGTCCTGTGAAAACCCTCCTTTTCATTACTTTATAGGGGATTTCTTTGCAAAGCACAACACATTTTGAGAAACAAAACTTTTTCATATCTTAAACTATATTTTAGTCGGTACAATTCACAGTGGTGTTATGTTCAGGTGTCCCATCAGTTAACTTGGTTTTTACCAAGTCAAAAGAAATGCAGGGGACACATTTTAGAACATTGCAAACAGTGAATAATGATTTTAGTCATTTATGGTCCTTTTAACATTTCATTTGTAACTCTGTATCAACCAGTGGAACCAACAATCACATAAATCAGATTTTGGAGGGGAGTCATAACATGAACAACTTGTTCCATTAGCTTGTAGTGATTTCACATGGTTGATGGTTATCTCCAACCACGGCCCAGTTTCCTCCGTAATGCTCACGTTTGCAATCCTCACACAGGAGAGCCCACAGCAGCTGCTCCAAACCCATGTTTGGTTTTAAAGGCATGACTTTCCTAATCTTGTAATGATACCCTGTCAGCTTCCAGTAGAAAGCTTCACTAGAGCCACCAGAAGGTGAACCCTGACAGGACTGAAATCTGGTCTTGTGAGTTGTTAAAATTCTGCTCACCACATGCTTATGTTTCGCTTCAGTCACTGAAACAAGATGGGAAACCGTAGAAAGGGAAGTTGAAATCAGTTGGGGGTGAGACTAACATAGATTTTAACTTTGAAAAATTTCATTTTCTGAACTGCTTCTCACATTTTTCCAACATGCTTTGGAAAATAGTGCAAAAATAGTGGAATGACTGACTGATTGGCCAGCTGTCATGTGTCTGATAACAGGAGATGTAAGAGTGCCAGGAACCGCAGTGTTTGCTTCACTGCAGTGCTCCTTGGGTTGCGCTACGAGAGCTTTCCATAAAGAGAGAACCAAACCTCCTCTTCTGGGACAGCGGTTTTGGATATATGATGTGAATACAGCAAACAGCTGCTAGTTTGCCAAAACATTTTGAAATTTTATCTAAAGCGATAGAAATACAGGCACAGAATCGTGTAAATGTGATGTAAACACTGTCCAGATCTGCCAATACTTCACAAACTATGCACTGTGAACACAATGGTAATGGCTCTGTAAGCCTTTTACAAAGGGAATGCCTTCATTAACTGTTTACGAGGTCACGTGTGTGCGTGCGTGCGTGCGTGCGTGCGTGCGTGTACTCACACACGTAAGCGTGTTTTTCATGCACAAGTTAGGCAAATTGCTCAATCAACTCCAAAGACAAATTATTAAACAGCCACAGCACAGGGTCAGGGAAATGTCACATTACTCACCCAGCTTGTTGTAAATGAAGTAAGACTAAGATCTTTCAAAGAGCAATTGTAAAAACTGCCATTAACTTGGGTGGTACTATGGAAAAAACTGTCATTGGCTTTGGTTTGATTTAGTAACAAAACAAGATCTGACTTACAATTTCCTACCTTCACTACGAGCCAGTCATTATTTTTGGGCCCAGTAACCCATATCCTCATAAAAATCAAGTGTGTAAGCCAGTGTACATTTTCCACTTAGGCTATAATATGTGATAAATTCATGAATTACAATGGAAGGCTTTGCTGCCAGTTTTGATGCTCAGGCAATACATCAGATAAATTATCTTGCCAGCTGAACAGCTGATAAACATGTCACTTTTTAATTTCCAGGCTGACACTCAAAACATGACATTAGGCAAAGCTAAACATATCTGGATGTGGGCCTTTCCACTTGTTAGCTTGTGTCTAGTGAACTACGTCATTTTAATGAAACTCAAAACAAGGGAATTAGGCAAACCCAAAACACCACGTCCACATATGTGGACGCGTGTGAAAATGATTTCTATCTAAGCCTTCAGGCTTTTCACAGATTGTCCTCTTTGTTCTCCGTAAATGCAAATGCAAATTCCCTGGAAACGAAATAATCAACTCTCGTCAGAGTTTGAATGTCAAGTGTTGACAAGATTTTCACGCTTGAAGCAACCCTCATTGCTGATACACAAATTTAGAAAGTATTATTTTCCTTGCATAATGTAAAAATATAAATAATGTGAGGTTGAGCTTTTCCACACAGCTGCAACTTGGCTGTGATTTATATAAGACTGGAAGCAAACATTTTAAATAAGTGGTGCGCCTTGAGCTACCGATAAGAAACTGTCTTATAAAACAGTGGCTATTTTAAAAAGTAATAAAAATCTGACTAATGACACTTCTGACACCTTTGTAAGAAACGTGTCCCCCTCTTAGGGAGTCTAGGAAATGTTGCCAATCACTAAAATAAAAGAATACATGACAGGGTGAGGAACACTACATGTTGTAATGGGATACATAAATGCACCAACACAGTCTAGAACTGTGTGTTAAGCTACTCACAGGGGTCCCTGTAGCTAAAGTGAATAATGTTGAGCATTTTGCTGCAGTACAATGATCTGCTGGGGAATCTTAGGTCCTTGCATTGACCTGGCCTCCAAACTTCCAAATCCCTTTCCAATTGAGCATCTGTGAGAAACATCAGAAAAAGCTGGACCCAGAAAGGCCCCACACCACAATCTATATCCCAGTGTCAGGGAGCGCAGGATAGCCCTATGGATCCCCTGTCTCCCCTGTCTATGATGCTGACTGGGTGTTGTTTTGGCAGCAAGAGGGACCACTCCACAATTTGATTATCCAAAAACTTTTTTTTATTAGCTGTTTTTCCCTTAGCTAGGAGTGATGAGTTAGCTGTAGCCTATTCATGCTGTCATAGGTCCAGAGGCTAGGTAACCTCAGATCAGGTCCTTTATTTGACACAGGCCTAACACAAAGACACACGCTCACTCTGACATCAACACCTACAGTACGGCCAATGTAGAATCAGCAATTAACCTAGTGAGCATTTTGTTAGACTGGCAGAGCTGCAGAGAACTCCACTCATTCATACAAGCACTTTTTTTTTTTACATCTACTTGTTTTTCTAAGCTCTGGTGGATGCATCGGCTAGCAACATGAGGTTCAGTATCTTCCACAGGGATACGTTGACATGCAAACTGGAGGTCACTGCAGCCATTGTTTTTTTTCCGTGGTGAATTTTTAGATCTTTGAAGCTTTTTCCCAGTTCTCTTGTCGCTCTTTTCCCTGTTCTGGCCCCAGTGTTAGCCGAACAGCAATCAGCAGAAGCATACTCCTCCAGCGATGCACAGAGAAGCTCTTGGAGGATTGCACAGGAGTGTATGTGGGTTTGGTGAAAAACCCTCTTTTCCCCATTAGGAAAGTGACAATCCCCACTAGGGTTTAAATACCTGGGACTATCCACCATTTGGTTTTAGAACTGAAGAAGCCTCTTAGCTGAGAGGTATGGAAGCCCATTTCCGCCACTAAAAAAAAAAAAAAAGTATCCATAACTAGGGATGGGTATTGATAAGATTTTCACGATTCCGATTCCATTTTCGATTCTGTTTAACGATTCGATTCTTTATTGATTCTTTTTTAAAAAGGAGAACACTAAGGTCGATTAGCTTAGAACTTTGTTTTATATCTTCTCTTTGAACAAGATAGAAATTTAGGAGTAACATGGCCTTACAAACCCAGCAGTGAGATCTTAAGAGATCCACAGCCTATGGCTCTTCAATGGGGTGTCACAGGGTCCCCAGGAAAAAAATTGTAAATGTAAAATAATAAAATAAATATTCTTCTGTAGCAATAACAAAGTATAACATAAATTATTCTGTAGCAATTACACAAGAATATCCAGTAATGTCCCTGCCTACAATTAAACACATTCACTTACCGAAAATCGGGGGCATCTGCTGTGGCAAATGGGTGCAAGCCTTTTACCATAAGCTTAGTCACTGCTCTGTGACATTCGTCTATCCTGGCCTGAAAGGAGACGCTACCGGTAGACTACAGCGAGAACTGCCAGCATCTGAGCCAGCCAGACTCTGTCTGTCTCATCATGGTCACCTAAATGCACAGTAATGGCAGGTTTTGTAATAAGGCAGATCGCGCTAACATAATATGCACTGTTAGTTGATTATTTACCTGCCGCATTAACGGGAGAGGACGTGCAAACGTTACCGCTGCTGCTGGGTTGAGATTCATGAGTCCGGAGCAGAATTAAAAACACGACATTTATTTAAGGTTATCGTGTGTTTTGTGAGCAAATGCTTTTGCATATTCGTAGTGTTTCCTCCCTTAAATGAAAATATCTACTTTGCAAGTATTGCAAGTTGCCCTGTTGTCATCTGTTCTCGTAAAGTATAACCAAACTTTTGAGCGTTTGAGCCGCCATGTTTCCTGCCAGGTAAATGACGCTCCGCAACGTGGTGACGTCATTCGGGGCGACTGGAATCGATAAGGGAATCGTTTGCAAAAATGGCAAACAACTCCAAGGAATTGAAACAGTGGGAACCGGTTCTCAACAAGAACCGGGTTTCGATACCCATCCCTATCCATAACTCGAAATTTCAACTTATCAACTTGAAATTTTGAGAAAATTAACTTGAAATTTCGAGTAAGCTCTGCCCATCAGTAAGCTACGTGGAATGCGCACTCAAAGCCGGATCGAGAGTACGTTTGCTGATAGTAAGACCATGTGATTCAGCTAATAACACAAGGATTTCGTCATTTGTGAAGCCACACTTTGTGCATTCATGACTGGCTGTAATACTTGTACCTTAGCTGTAGCATTTGTAGCTGAGGGCTTCATCTTCCGGGTAACAAAGAAATTACGTAATTCATGTAGATTACTGAATTTCGATTTAATAACTCGAAATTTCGAATTATTAAATCAAAATTTTGAGAAAAGTGAGTCAACATTTCAAGCTACTTTTCCAAAATTTTGAGTTAATAAGACAAACTTTCGAGTTAATAAGTCTATTTCTCAAAATTTCGAGTTATGGATCCTTTTTTTTCTTTGTGGTGGAAACGGGCTTCCATAAAGAGGTGAAACATCATCACGAAAATTAAAGAAGTCCAGTCACTTTCTTTCTAAACTCCATAGACTACTATGACTTGAATGACTAAGAACCTACACAGACAGACTAAACTATGCTTGAGGTCTATCTCACACAGTAGTCCCGCTTGCGCTTTTGTTAATCAGAGGCAGCCAATCAGAAGAATGTTTGCTTAAAGTGCTAAAAAAAAAAAACAGCTTATTTCAGACAGTGGATAAGCTGTGTGCACCAAAACCTCAGGATAGGAATTATTGTGTAAATGATGAAAAAAAATCCTCTCGTACAGTCCAAGAATCAAATGATGGAGGTGAAAATAAGGATAATAGGCTGTGTTTTATGTTATGACTGATCAGTCTGTGTAGATTTGGATGTGAGGTTTGGATGTTTGCAATTATCCTGAGGGTTACAGACAGTACAAAAGTGACTTCTTTTCCTTCTCTGTCTTTATTTTTTGCAAAGTTAACCACTGAAGTGTAGCTCAGAGTCGCCTAGTTTACTGGCTACACCACATCAAAAACTTTCTTGACATCTCTTGACAGGTTTCATTACGTGTCTTCGGTCCCCCTGCCTCCAAAATGTGGCGTAAGGGTGATTCATATCTGGCAGGCCCTTAGACACCATGTTAGGTGAAAGTGGCGAATTATTATGTCTTTGCCTTTGTGGTGGGATGGAGTGATTGCTCTAAATGTTGCTCCTTTATGTTTCACTCAAAAGTGACGCAGCAATAGCTATTCCTGCTGGCATGCTTTATTATTTAATGTGGTGAACCACAGTGAGGCAAGCTCCATCTTCCTTTATGAAGAGAAAACTAGAACTTTGTGCTTTAATCTTAACATCGTCTTCTGTGATTAGCATGCAAAATACCACAGGAAGTCTCAGGATCTCGTCCCCAGATAATGAACTTTGTACTTTGTTGATGACTAGCTTACTGACAAACCATTGACTAAGAGTCCCACAGCTGGACCACATTCAAGTCCAAAGTGAAACTGGTGACAAGTCAAAATTGCTGCCAGGGTTCCTGTGAGTGCATGTACATCATCACCCTCTTAATATGCACAGAGCACTCTACAGAAAAAAATACAGTCTGTGCACCCTATTTAGGTTGTAACAGTCACTAACATTTAACTGATACCAAGAAAGCTTATTTCTCCCTACACAGCAGCCAGTAATTTATTAATATTTTCTTTTCCCCTTCTTATTTATCCGAAGTTGTCACAACTTCTTCTGTTCCAGTGGAGATAACCTGTACCAAGAAGGTTTCTACACATAAAATTATATTTGTTATGATTACCTTTTAGCTTTTACTCTAAAAAAAGGGGGGGAGAGGGGCTTTTGCGGGGCCACCAGTCTTCTTTTCTCAACACCATGCACGTCACAAACACCCAGCAAACTTGACTGTACAGTCTAAATCCTGCTTGCTCTCCGAGTCAGTCTTGTCCTCCACACACATTCCAACACATTCCAATGACCTGGCTGAGTTCATGAGGAACATAAGCACATGATGATGGTGATGATTAAGAAAATCGTGAAGAAATCTTCAAATTTATTGACGTAGGTCAGGGCACTTGGCAGAGGTCAGTTTGTGCCTTATTTGGATGCACGGTCTTGGTGAACCCGGTGCACTCTGTGGATGTGGTACAGTAGCACGACTGGATTCTAAGCAGGAGGAAAACTGGAGCAGACCCGCAGTCCGTCCTGCCTCACTTACAATGCCAGCACAGGAAATCCTCCTTTTGATTGCTAAATGAAGGCGCAAGATTGAGAACAATAACTGTGCGTCCACTGTGTAGTGCCTTGCACTTGAGCTCTATGCCATGGAGCCACGGGCATGGGCAAACTAATAGAGACAGACAAACATGTGCACTGCATTTCAAATTAATACAAAGCACTTTTTTGTTTCAGTCTGCAAGGCCAAACCTCCAGAAATGTGATCAGTCCAGCACTCTGATCCTTCCAGCGAGGATAAGTTAAGAGACACCCTATCATTTGTCCTACACTGCAGACAACCACAGGGGTTATAAGACCTTTCTTGACGCATTACTTTTTGCCCAACACAACATTTTATCTCTTCATCATAAAAAATCGTGTTTATCCCTTAACTATCAGCACAGTTGCAAACTATCTGAATGAGTGTGACACTATTGTCCATAGCTTCACTGCAAACCACTTACAGCTGTGTCAGTACATTTAAATTAAAGATTTTCATACATAATTTACTTGTAATTTAATAATCCAGCTGTGTGTTAAAAAATATCTTCTTCTTCCAGTCCAGGTGGTTCCTGCTTCATCCTCTAGGACTTTGCACTTCACTAGTTCCCCCCACTGATTAGCACTGCTTTATTAGCCTCAGCTGCAAAACTGATAATACAGTTGCACAAATCAAAAATATATCACAGGTTGTTAGCGCTTTCTTCAATCTGGCGTACTCGATAAAATGCATGGGCTGGGTTTTTGGGTTTTGTTTTTTTGTGCCATGTGTGATGAACTTCGATTCATCCAGCTTGGACAGCAATACCTTGTAATGTTCCTCTTCTAATGGCCTCACCCAGTGGACGGAACCGAAAGCCCAGTTTTCAAAGTGTATTCTCTAATAAACACATGAGCGCCTTTGACATGTGTTTTAAATTAAATTGCCTTCCAACACATGTAAGAGCCATTAAACATAGTGGTCTTACAGCCACATTCTCTCATTTACATTGTGTTTTTGTGATATAAACCAGGTTTTCCCCTCAAAAAATATTACTTGTAATTTTGGCTTTAGCTCACCGGTCCCGTTGGATTTAGCTGTTAGTCCTCCCAGAACAACTGCAGTCATTTTTTTTAAGTCTCCATTTCTTTTTATTTCTCTTGTTGTTCCTTGCACACATGAGGCCACCATGTCTGGGATCCAGAACGACCATCTCAGGAGTTACTCACAGTTGCAGCCAAAAATCAGGCGAAAAATAAGGCTAGGGGATGCAGGTGGGGGTTGTGGGTATCCAGAGTGGTGCCGTAGGATTCAGAAAGAAAGTTTCCAACTGCAGTACCTCATCAGTATGAAAACGATTTGAATTTTCTCCTCATCAAAGTTATAGTTTCCCTTTCACTGTGGATTTGGCTGGAGCGGCTGTGTGCACGTTTCATTTAATTTCTGCAACCTGGGGCGGATGTGTATACCAAGGACGGATTCCATTTTTGCTTTATGGGTCACAGATGATGGAAGTGTTTAAGAGTGTTTGTCCAATAAATGAGCTATTTGTTTAGAAATGCTATTAGAAGCAATGTGCTTTTTTTTTTAAAAAAATGGCTGCATGCCCATATTTCTAGTTAGTGTCACATGTGTTTGTGATAGAAGATAACTTCTTGCTTTTTCTGATCTGTGCTCCAGGTGTGTATCTACCACCTGGTGCTGGGTTAGGACCAGGAGGCGGTGGAACAGGAACTGGATTCTTTCCAGGTAAAAGAGCATCCATCCAGTGTCTGCACAATTTAAAAACAAAAAAACATCCAGAACACAGCCACTATAAACAAAGTCTGCTTCTCTTTAGAAAAGGTATGAGAGGTACATTGAACTACCGTGGAGCAGAAGTTTAACTAAAAGAAATAGTAGTATAAGAATCACTGCAATGTGAACATGCAATTGACTCAAAATAAAGACACTTGCAGTATTATGTGCAAAAGAATATAAGAAACATAGCACTCTACTTGGCAGTGCTTTGTCATCAAACTTCAAAGCTGAGTTGATAGTTAAGTCTTGGCACTGACGATTAAAATGACTGAAAGTGGCTCACACAGATTTAACGTTCTTATTTATAACTGAAACCTAAGGGGTCTGTTTCTGTCAAAAGCATAAACTGGAAAGTCTGAAACTGAGTAAATATTTAACCCAAAAAGTCTTTCAAGGGTGAAAATGTGCATGTTTGTGACATGTAATCATCCTTTTCTCTTGTTGTATGTACTCAAAAATATACACTCATGTGAAAAAGAAAGTTTTCACATGACTTCATGCAGTCCTGTCAAAGCACACTCTTACTGCCTCCAGAAGAATTAATAAGGTAAGGAGGAGCCAGGTGCTGCTAATCAAATGCATATAATTAACCGATCATCAGGAAGTGTGACCATTTACAAAAGTTGCCTGAAGAAAGCGTCTTCTCTCTAAAATAAACATGACAGCATGGCTTAGGCTTGCAAAGCTGCATTTGAACAAACCACAAGATTTCAGGAACAATTTCCTTCGAGCCAAAGTAGAAATGCTTGGCCCTAACGCACAGCATTGTGTCTGCTGAAAACCAAACACAGCATGTCAAACACATCACACCACCGTGGTGCAGGGGGGATGATTTCGGTTTATTTTGTAGCCACAGGACTTGGGCACCTTGAAGTCACAGAGTCGACCCTGAACTCCTCTGTCTCAAAGTATTCTAGAGTCAGATGTGGGGCCATCTGTCAAACAGTTAAAGCTTAGCTCAAACTGGGTCATGCAACAGGACAGTGATCCCAAAAAATTTACAACAGAATGGTTGAAGCAGAAAAAAATTAAGGTGCTGCAATGACCCAGTCAAAATCCAGACCTCAACCTGACTGAAATGCTGTGGTGGAACCTTAATAGAGCCGCGCATAAACAAATGCCTGCAAACCTCAGTGAACTGAAGCAACCTTGTACAGGAGAGTGAGCCAAAATTCCTCTGCAACGATGTGAGGGGCTGATAAAGTCACACTGAAAATGATTACTTCAAGTTATTGCTGCTTAAGTTGGGTCTATAAGCTATCGAATCATGGGACATACTCGATTTTTCACCAGACTGCACGGAGTCCTGTGCAAAACTTGACTGCATACAATCAATGTATGAGCACATGCATTCAGTGGTTTATAGCATATACCTTAATGTATGCATGTGCAGCATTGTCATTTCTGGAAAAGGAACATAGATTTTGAACCTCACAAGCGGACTTATGTGACCGTGCTTCATCGTGATATAAAAACTTATATGCAAGTATGTAGTAACCCTCAGAAGATGCCACAAGACACTCCTGGTGTCGTGACAGAACTTATGACACAAGTCAGCTGGCATGATGATAAACTGTGATTTACCTTACTACATGTAGGCAAACCATAAATCAATAGTTGTATGACTGTTATTTTACTAGGGGCTGGTGGAGGGTTCCCTGCGGGCTATAAACCAGCTAAAGCTGCAGGTGAGTAGAAGAGATTTTTTGATTTATGACTCCCCACCCCCCCCGAAAAAAATAAAAAATAAAAATAACTTCTCAAGAATTGCATCTGGTTTATCATTCATGTCTCTGTCTGTGATGTGGACAAATTAAACAAAATTATATCATAAAAGTCTTCTTCAAATATGTATATTGGAAGAATTGTTTTTTAGCCTCATGGAGCTGTGCATGGATCAAGGCGATTTTATGATGAATTCAACTTGGTTTAACTCATTGTCTTCCAGCTACTGATTAATATTTATACATTTTTAATAAGCTTCAGCATCATCTAGGCCGCTCTTTGAAGAGAGTCTTTCATTCGGCTCAGCCTAAATATTTTCCATGTAAGTTTCTATAAATCGAGAAAGTAGTGTCATTGCAGGCACAGATATTCAGTCTGGTGATTGTCATTTCACACATCAGCAGCAGATACTCACACACACAATTTTAGCAGCAGCTTTACACACCCTGTGTAGTGCCCTGGCAGGGCTTCAGCTCCCATTTGCTGAACAAGTTTGACCTTGTGCACCTTTTTCATTTTTTTGCTATACTTTATGCTAATGCTATTTGAGGGCTATGCGCACATTAAGTTTACGACATTAAGCATGCAACAGTGTAACATTAGTTCCATAAGAAACAGACTGCTGTCCTTGAGACAAATTTCCCTGTCAGCGCTCGGATTTGGTTCGGCCAGATCAAGGGGAAACAACTGGTGAGACTTCCTTATCACGCCACCACAAGCTAAGATTAATTAAATCCAAGGGATATTGCTGAGGCAGTAAAACAATGTGTTTGAGGGCTGACCGCTTTTAATAAGCCTGTTTGCTGGAAGGCATTATGAGTTTTCTCTTATATGCGCGCAGTGGTCTTTAACAATGATTACCGTGATAATTAACAGCCATCTCCAAATGGTAACGATGAGGACAAAATGACGACATCACACGAGATCGTTACAGAAACAAACACAGCAGTGCGACCGTGATCAGCCTATCATTAATGTTGTCATCACTTTTATCATCATCTGCTGTTTCTGTCAGGAGGTTATGCAGGAGGAGGTGGAGGCCGAGGCCTATTCGTGCCAGGGGCAGGTGGCCAGGTCATTGCAGGATTGCCAGCAGGTATGAAGCAACTGCGCTTAATTGATTTAGCTGTCGACCAGCAATGCACCTGCCTTTAGGAGCCGCTGTCATTACACATAATCAGGCAAAGCATTTCGGCATCTTAAGTCATAGCTGTCAGTTTGTGTTAAAACAGTTTAACAAATTATGTCACAATCAGATAATCACACAGTCCTCGCATATTATGTTTGCTTTGACTTCAACAGGACAAGGTGGAAAGGCCCCTAAACCAGGTAAGCTGGAACATTTTTTTAGTGTTATTGTGGTTTTTATTCTATCATTTTACTGATATTAAAACAGACTTTTTACATGGAGCTAACACTAATCTACACTTTCACAAAATATTTTGAACCCACTATTTTTGCTCTGCTTCCACATGATGCAGTATTGCAATAATAAGGAGATTTTACACCATGTTGGACGGTCTTGAAAGGAAGGAAATCTAGTCACTCTATGGTCTGCATTACCTTTACCCACCCAGTCCTTAAAGAGACAGTCTATTGATCGGGTGTCAGCAGGTTGTCTTTATCAGCCCTGGGGTGTTTTGTGGTGGTGGGGTTGGCATCTCTCTGGGGAATCCTGACTGGGTGGGATCATACATACAGATTTCTCTACCTCTGCTGCATGAAAAGGATTAAGGAGTGATGATTGGCAGAGTGCAAACAGCTATCAACGCCTGCCAAGCAGTGGTGCCAGAGCACTGATTAATGTTATTGTAAAGCTGGACCCTCACAATATCTGGAAACCTCCGTGTTGAAATTTACCACAGCCCTTCTCTCCGATACTGTACAATAAATATTTTCCTTTGCTGTATTTTAGTCTGCACCGCATTGGTGCTCTAGTAAATTTAGCCATCATTTAATTTCCCCCAAGCACCGCTGATACAATCGCAGCCTACCTCTCTGTGTTTAGAAAGATAAGGGACCAAGCAATGGTTCTATAGTCCTGATAACACATGGAGCGGGGTCCCTCTGGAGTGCCACACCCTCACCCTCCAACCAGAGAGGCTGGAAAGCACTTTTGTGAAAATGACCTAATATCCAGCATTTGGTGGAAGTTGACTTTGGCTGGGCGCAGCAGAGCATTACTGGAGAAATATTGCGCTTTTGTGTGCATTTAAGACCCCTCTCTTCCTCACCATGTACACGGCAGGAATTAAATTGGTGAGAAAAAGGGAAGTGAGAAATGTTTTAAAAAGCTCCTTTCGTGTTTGTTTTAGATCAGTGCTCCGCTCTGAATCCATACTAATCTTTGTTGTATGGAAAATACTCACAGTGCATTACTGGGGTTTAGCTAAGACGCTTTTTTTAAATGGAAAAGAAGACTTAAAGTCTCAGGGGAGCAGTAATATGTTCCGCTTCATGGCTGTTCACAAAGCTTTGAATGTTGGTTTCCATCAGAGCTGCTTTCCTTTCCATCAGAGGAATATTGCCTGAAGCCTTACAAGCATGAAGCCTCCATTAATACACAAATGTATATCTACAGTTCACCTGTAAGTAAGACTCACACAGCGGCAGGTAGAATCCATCCCATTGGTCAGTGTCTGCAGGCTTGTGCTGCAGAGAGAACATGCAACTATCACGTGAAAATTCACTGACATGTTTTTAGTTTTTCATTAATCTTCAATATTAAGAGCAGGATTGTCTTTCTAAGGACACACAAATGCAAACACTGGTCAGCTAATCTCAGATGCATGCTCACATAACAAGAGCTGCCATTCATTCTTCTGATGAAGTCAAGCAGTGACATTGCATTCCTCAGATATGCACCTTGCCTTTGCAGTAATGGAGAACAGCAGCTGGCTATGTGAGTAGCGTGACTGCAGTGAATTGCAGCGTAACTCATGCAAGACCTTGTAAATGTTACACTAATTGTGAAGTCTGTCAGCATCCAGCTCTGACAATACAATGAAAGGTGGAAGGAGGAACTTTCTCCTTATGAACAGCTGTTGGAGCCCTTTTCTTGTGCTGCCTCAAGCGAAGGTGGAATCAATACTCGTAGCGTTATTGCTGAAACTTGGCTCTCGCCGACCAGCCTCTTGTCACTTTCAGGCAACGTGAACGCAGTTAACGAGAAACATAGAGGTTACTGTTCTTGCTGTTGGTGTAATTTCTTTGTACGATTACAATGGTCTGTTTTAGCTTGAGAAAAGATGTGTCTGTGTGGGAGAGCTGCAATGTGTTTACACTCAGCCTACCAGTGGACTCTCCAAGATTAATAAACACTGAAGATCATAGACAACATGTTGTCTGTCTTCATTTTCTAACGCTGTCAGAAGCTGACAAGAGCGAGCCTCGGCCTTTGAGCAATGAAAACGTATATGAGCCATCGGGATCTGTAAGCAATTTAACAGACTATAGATCTCATACAGCAGATGGATGAAATACTGCTCGTGTATAGCTTGTCTGTTGAAAGCATCAGTGGCAGTCGGGCTTTTATTAGTTTCTAGGCTCATAATGTTATAAAATAGGTATGTGTGAGCAAATAGCAACGACTAAAGGAAAAAACTAATGGCTGGCTGGCAGCAAGTCGCAAATCTGAAGAAATTAACATCTCAGGAGAAGACAAGTAGGCATCAGGTGTCACTTCTTTGTAAGAAAGTCCAACACTAGCTTTTAGGAAAGCTGTCGCTGAACAGTCTCTGTGCTATTCAGGACAGCTGAGTACACTGAGTTTCTGAGTAAGCTCTGCCAACTGCCATCCAACCAGAAAGAAAGACGGAAATTGATATTGTGAGCCTGGTAATGTAAGCCCACTGTTCGGCTTAACCTTGTGATGCAACTGCAGTGTAGTACAACTCAGCATTACAACCTGAAGTCTCCAAAAAGTCTTTGCGAAGGCGCAGCGGGATTTGTTGCAGAGCCGTTTATGAATAGATAAGCGTACTGGAAAAAACTGGCAGCTGAGTGTAAAGAGTCTCGCCTTTTCTGCGGCTCTTCCACTGAAACATGATGATGAAAAGTATTGGAAAATGTAGTCAAAAATCCTCCTCGGAAAATTTGAGATACATGTAACATTTTGGTCCACACAGAAACATGTCTCTGAGTTGTTTTGGCAGTCATATGGACCTGCGTGGCAGCAGGCCAGCAGAGAGTTGTGGCTGCTGATTGCAGAAAATACATGCAGGTGGTGGGCTTGAGTGTTCGCAGCACTTTAGACTGTTTGTGAAAATCTGAAATAAATGAAGATATTCACTTTAATACCATCACTGGGGGGAAAAAAGCCCCTGTAATTCGTAAGAAAACAGTTATTTCAACACATGCACTTCTTTTTTTTTTCCACCTAAAAACTCAGAATTTCTTTTTTCAGTTAATCTTTCTAGGATTTAAAAAGCAGAAGTACACCTGCTTTTCTTTTCCTGCTCATCTTCTGGTTCATATCGCGGCCATTGTTTGAAGACGCACCAAGTGAACTTGTCTTCTTCAAAAGCAGGAAAGGCAGAGAAATTGAAGCGTGCAGTGGACACGGGGAGGACAGACAAGAGACAGGCTAAAGCAAGGAGAACGGAAAGGACCGATAACTCATGCGGACATGCCGTATATATGTCATACGCGTACACCACCTCTCACCGCCGCGCAGAGAATTATATGCGCATTCATTCGCATAGCACACATACCGAGAGAGCTCTGTGAGAGAAAGGAGACTGATAGATTGAGGTGAGGATTAAAGTGTTTAGCCAAAAGAAGATGAGCTCTGAGGAGGTTTAGTCTCCTGGAGCACATGTGTTTTTCATTACCGCAGCTCAGACCTGTCCTCTGAGCTGTCAGAGACTGGAAGCATCTGCATGTGAATATGCATGACTATGATTGTATGTAAATATGTTTATCATCTTCATATGTGCGCAATTACGAGAGCGACCGCATGTGTGCGCGCCGACACAAACGCACACAAATACCGAATATGTATTCTGACATCGGTTTGGAGGCATTCGGCATCCCTTTCAGCACATAATAGACACACTTGTTTATGCATGAAAAATGTGAATTATGGACTTTTCTCTATTCTTACTCAACTATCTTTCCTCTTAGTCCATTTAATCTGCCCTCCACCGGCTCTCTGCGTCAAGCGTTCAAGATCTTGGAAAATAAACTGTCTGCAACGGAAACTTTCTGATATCACCCCCACACTGGACTCAGCCCACCCAATATGCACACAGCCAACACGGCTTATTTGTTCGCATTGCAAATGCCTGTTGTCTCCCAAACAATTTTTCTTGGATTACGTCACCAGTTGTTGATGTCCTCGCGAATTCATCTCAAGAATTACATTTATATTGGATTAAAGCTTGATAAGAAGCTCTTTATTAGTTTTCATTGGTGCCTAATCAGTCAGGCGTTCCACACATCACTGTTTCTAACTGTGGTATTTCCCCACATGCAATTATAAAGTACTTTCTCTCTGCTTTAGTAATATCTCCTCAGGCCCTCACTGGCCAGTTTTGTATTTTGTTTGCACGGTTATTTTCCTGGGAACGTTACTACCGATGCATCTTGTCCGTCTCCGCTTTGTTGGTTGAGCAACTGTCCCGTGACGATACTTCTCACAACCTCTTCTAACGCTCCCTTTGCCAGCAGGTCGGCAACGTGCAACTGTACTTGTCCATCTGGCTGCACAGCCAAAGCGTTATTTATGTAGTGATAGAGAAATTTCTTTCTGTTGTTTTAGTAAGAGCTTATGAAGACAGGGTGAAGTCTGTGAGAGCCGAGGGCCTGTTTAGTAGATTTGTTTAAGAGTAAGCATTTACAGCGCTGTTGCTGTGGGTTGGGTTTGAAGAATTTAAAGGGCCATTAAGAGGAGATTATTTGTTTGGAAAGTTTACTGTATGCATTCCAGTCTTGGTGGGTATAAAGGATCATGCATCACACGGCATCATCAAAAGAGTGGCGGGTGATTGATACATACACAGCTCACGTCTATGCTCAGGTCTGATGCAGGGCCTTAAAAATGTTGTGACGCAACATGTGTCATTTTTTAAAAAAGTCACTGCAAAAGTGTTCTGGTGCTGATGTCTTGTCCTCCCAGTGCAGGTTTGCTCATTCATTAAAGTGCTCCTAATTTCAAATAATGGGAGTCGCAGAAATTATCTCACCCCTGTGAAATGTCACTCTTGGATTTCTCAATCAGGCCCAGTGCCGGGCTTGAGTAACCTGGGATGATAAATGGGTTCTGAATGACTTCAGCTTTGGCCCTTGAGGCTTCGTAGGTATCCTAACGCATTAGTTCATGCAGCAATGCCTCTGCATATTTGTAACGTGCTATTTAGTAAACAGCTTTCCCACCGTCAGTGACAGTTTATCTTCCTTTGCTTGCTTTCCTTTGTAGAGTATCCCATACAGTTTGTCATAATGAAATGCCTCTCGTGGCTGAGCGGTGATAGCAGCCTTTTTCATAACGACAAAGGAACTTGGAAAATGCTTTTAAGGCCGACTCGAGGAATCCATCGTCAATGTTTTAATTTGCATGTTATGAGCTGAGCCGACCTGTTGAGCACTAGCCTCCCCTCTCGGCCCTCTGTTGTCAGAAAAGCATTCAGTGGAATGGCAGTTAGATGCATATGTGGACCATCTGGGAGAGGAAACGCACTTGGCCAACTTTACATACCATGGCCACAGGCTGCATTTGTTGACTGATTTTCTTACACCATGCATAATTTGCACAATTGAACCTCCCTGCACATGGAACCCACTGATCACAAATGAGCATTTTTTTTTTTTTTCCCCTAAAACTTCATTCTCTCCGAGCACATGTACTCCGTGCTTTGCTGCTCGATCTAATGGCTGTGGTTTGTTTCTGCCTTGTCTGCATGTCTTTACAGTACATTCTGTGAGTGTGTGTGTGTGTGTGTGCCAAGCTACAAAATGAGCAATGGTATGAGCTCTGAGTTAGAGATACTCTTCAGACATATTCAGGGGCTTAGTGTTGGCAGAGCAACTGTGACATTCCTTTAGAAGTGGATAAAAAGGAGAAGAGCAGAGCCTCTCCACTCACACACAAACAAGGAAGCAGGAGACATGTCAGGTCAACTTGAAAGCCTATAGCATAGCGTGTTCTGCTCTATATGGCTCTAGTATAAACAATTACATCAGAGGCTCAGTGGATATTGTGTAATGCGTGGAGTCGAAAATTAACATGGTGTAAATTAAGACATGGGAATAATGGTCTTTTGGACAGATGTGCTTGAAATAATGCGTGTTTGCAGAGGTGAGAGGCTTGAAAAGACTTGTGCTGGTGGGTTCAGACTGCCGCAGACGTCAGTGGGCATGGCAGCCTGGTTTGGCACAGCGATGCTGCTTTAAATCCAAAGAAAGTGTAATGGTGACTTTTACAGTTGCCCTTAATTTGAAGCCGTTCGCAAGAGTTGCTCAGCGCCTCACAGATGATGTATGTGTTCTGTTGCCCAAGTGTGTGGGTTTGTGAGGCTCTCCAAAGATACCCAAAGTTTTTCTTGCACTGTAGGTGCCCACCGCCAAATATCCCCTTTTTAATTTTTTAGTATGATGCAAAGCTCCCTTATAAAAGTGAATAATTGCCACTCGTACCAACTTACTGACACCTAACACTGATCTCAACCTGGATGGTGTGAGAGTGTGCTTGCACACGGTAACAGCAAGCACAGATGTCAGAGAACAAGACAATAACAAGACCTTTTCCCTGTTTGTCTGTAGGATTTTTGACAGTTTTGCACTTGGGGTCATTTGGCAGAGAGGCAGGATCAGGCTTTGGGACCTCTCATTGATCGTGTCAATGACTCCATGGAAAAGGAAAAGCAAAAACAATATAAGGCTTCCCGCCAAAGTCGGCAAGCTCACATCAGCCAGCGAGGGAAAGACTTTGTGTGTAGCGGTGTGACTGTGTGAATACTTAATTAGTCCAACATGTGATTCGTCCTGCCTCTCACAGCACCGCATGTCCGTGACTGACAGCACAACCAAATCTTGAGGTGACCAAGAGCAGGGGAGGTCAAAATTGAGGGAGGGGGGAAGAAGAGGAAGCAAAGGGGGAGCTTCAGTGTGTCCACATGTCTCACGCGATCTGGAATCACCATCGCACGTCACGTGACTCTTGCTTCCATTCAGCTTGTCCTGCGTCACCTTGTAAGAATGCAACTTATCCACCAACTTGGAAGCAAAACTGTGTGATAATTTGATACTGATAAAAATCTGCTGTCATGACAGTGAAGGACAAAATGATGGGCTTAACTTTCAAAGTGAAAATTTATATGGGACCACAGCTGAACAGCAGAATCTGCCTGTCAGTCACAGTAAAGCACTGAGTCTCCTGGGCTCTTGAAGAGGAAGTTTATCTTCATGAAGATTTTCCATCACATTACAGAAAATTACAGCATTTGTATTATGCTGTAGCACGTCTTTGTGCTTCTTGCAGCTACTCTACTCTTCACATGTTTGTTTGATTAGCCATTTTTTGCATACCAGCACTGGCTTCCAAGTCAGATAACAGTATTAAAGATGTGTATGAGTTACAGTACAATAACCTCCCCTTGTGAATTAACCACTTGTTCTTATGAAGCTTCCCTGATTAAATATGACCTGAAACCAAGAATACAATGAGAAACAAGTCCCAAAAATTTCCTGGACATTCCAGTGCTCCAGCTCCGAAGTCTGCTCTCCTCGCGTCTGCCGTCAGTTACAGTGGATCTCTGCCATGGAATTCTTTGCTCTCTTAAATTAAACCCTTCACCAGACCCAGCTGGTTCACAAAGCAGAGAGCGAGAGAGAATGAGAGGGGAGAAAGGGGGAGGAAAATGGAGGGGATGGAAAGGAGCGAGCAAATATTTCTCTCGCTTCTCATGTTTGGCTTTCTCCATTTGCTGCTATTAACACCTCATGTCTGGTCTGCACAAGCCCTTAGACACCAACTGGAGAGGAAAGAGTGAGAGGAAAGAGACAAGGATGGTTAAACCGACAGAGGAACGGTAACAGAAAAAGACTGTGCGCCGAAAATATTGTTTTGATTAATGTCTCTTGTATTCCTCTGGTCCCGAAACAGAGAATTACCTTACCTAACCCCAACGGAGAATGAGCAAGACGTTTCAGTGCAGAGATTGAAACCAGATATTTCTGTTCACACTGGCTCACATCCATCACTTGTTCTGGACTTGTGTTTGAGAACATGACTGGTGACTGAAAGTACTAGCCACACTGTCTGGCCAGTTTTAATCCAGCGTAAGTCTTCGGTTTAAATAGCTATCTGCAGGAGGCATGGCTGCCTGTCCTTCGTCACGTTTTCATTCCATTGAAAAACAAGATTCCCTCTTCTTTGCCGGAGAAGCTTTAAACTCATGTACCCACAGTGAAATCATTCTTAAACAAGCGGCCGCAAATTAATCACCCACCATTGCTAGGCAATGCTCAATTATTCATAACCACAGCACAGCAGATTTCACCTCAACAACCTGTTTGTGCACTTGCCACTTCACAGCTCAGAGCCAGGGGTCTTTTCTCAATGGAAACTGGCTGGTAAACAGTGTTTCTGTCACATTTCTTTTTTTCAAGGTATCTAAATGGAGGAAACTTTGATGCACTGCTGCGCCGCATCACTTACCTTCCAGTTTACTTGGCCCCCAGTCCTCCCTCCTGTGTAGTATTGGGTTTCTGTGCCGTTTAGAGCACAGGCCTTCTTTGGGTTCTTTTGTCTAAGGTCCAAATGCAATTGGGGTTTCAAGTGTTCTCTTGAGCTTTTTATTACGACTCGAGAGTCACTGAGAAAATTCGGAGCTGTATTAATGTACAGAAGTCCTTCAGCTTGACAGTAATCAGCCAAATATTTGGAGCGGCACCAAAGAAAAATGATGATTTGATATCAGGGTAACGGTGCAGGCTTTCCAAGTGTGCAGACCATGACAGCAAACAGCAATGGTGTGGACTCCCGCTAATGCGTGAGCTAAGTCGGGTCTATTTGTGTGAGCTGACGTGCTGTAATAGTAGTAGTCCAACAAAAGCCTGCTTGTTTGGACTCACAAGATGGTGTAAATATAGCTAAACAGAGGGCTTTTGTACAAAACTCAACCCTCCATCTCCCAAAGACACAATCAGTGGATGAATGCCAAACTGCCAAAAGTCCAGATTTTGTTAGCGTGTCCTCTCTCTTTGAGCTCAAATATACACAACCTCCAGGGTAGCTTTTTTAAAACTGTAAAGCATTGTATTTTCCTACGCTCCAGTGATGTCAGAATTACAGAAAACGAAGTGTTCCTTCTTTTCTTTCTTCTCTAAACTTTGCCTCTGCCCAAGGCCTGCACTCATACCCTCTTACACACACACACACACACACACACACACACACACACACACACACACACACTCAGAAGTATTCTGTGTGTCTGGATTGTGTCTCATGATCTCAATCAGACAGTTGAGCTCAACCTGGCAGATGCTGGACAACCTTTAAAACCGCTGCCAGGTTGGGCTGTGCATATGCGAGCACAGGTGGGCCAGATGATGGATGAATAAGCTAAAAACCTCCAGGGTCCTACCTGTCTTCACTCTTTTCAAGTCTTTGGTCCCCACTAACATGCAAAAGCCTCCTCTTGCTGTAATCTCACACCTACAAACATGCCTCAGATTGGCCAGTGAGACAGTCCAGTGCACTTAGTGTAAAGGAACACATCAAACCAGACCTGTAACGCTTCCATTTTTATGCCAGTTCTTTAACATTTCTGGTGTGCATTGCTCACTGATAAGCTCGAGACAAATAATTCCTCGTGTCAGCCGAAGACACATTGGGAAAAGGAAAGCCCAGGATCAGAGAGATTTATATAAGAATTGATTACTTCGAGGTGTGGCTGGGGATGGTTGAGCAATCGAGGGGAATCAAGCTGAAAGCATTGAAGGAGATGAATTATCACAAGGACGCTCAGCTTAGCCTTTGGACTCATATTGCATGCTCAGTCTAGTTGCCAAACCCTTTGCAAGGCCGATGCCCACATTTGTTTTGACTCGGTCATGAAACTTTACTCTCCATCTTCCCCTCTGTCTCTCGCCGCACATTTCCCACCCTTTGTCAGTATCATTACCTGCAGCCCGCGGCTTGCTGGACCGACACCAGACCTCCCGCCCTCCACTCCGAATCTCGCCTTCTCTCCCCCCTCACTCAGCTCATTTCCCATGCTTACTCGTTCTCACCCCGAGATTATTTTTTGGCATACAAGCGTTGATGAAAATAAATTCCTTGGTCGACTAGCCCATTGGCAGCATCCAAATTTCTTCTGGTTTCGAAAACAGTCATTACTCCGACCTGTTTGTCTCTGATAAAAGAATTTGGTTAACTCACAGCTTCTTTTAATTCAACTCTGTGAAATACAGCTCTGACATTAATGTTCCTAACATGTTTTAAAACATCCATTCCCATATGTTAACGCCAAGTAATAGGCATTTATCACTTTGGCAGTTGTCTGGAGATACTTAAGTTCAACATAATGCATCTAGATGTGAATAAAATTACACCATCTTGAGGGGTTTTTTTTCTTCTTCTTCTTTCTGTTTAAATTATAGCATGTTTTGTATCTTAAGAAATCGAACATATAAAGTTAAGCAGGGATTTTATAATCTATTAAATTACCTTTTTTCCCAATGATTTAAAGCCACTAAATTCAAGCAATCTAAACCTTTGTCTGACTGTACTTTCCAGTGTTGAATTTTCTAAATATGCTTTCTTAAGAGTCAGAGCTGAGGCAAAGCAGAATCTGTTTTCTGGAGCTTTTTTAATACTAATCTAGTCTCTTATGATCAATAGGCAGGTGGCGAGCATTTTTTCTTTTGCCCTTTCCCCACGTTCTTCTCACATTGTTTGTTCCTGTCTGCTCACAGGGATATGGCTTTATTCATGTGTCAAGTGAAGCCAAAAAAATTAGTTTGGGTATTTAGGGGCTCAAAAAGTGCAGACTGCTCCATCCAGTGTTTAGAATTAAACATAACCAGATAGGGAACCAATTTTTTTTATGGTATTTCTCTCATGCGTTTTAGCCAGTTGGGGTCAGCTTTATCCCATGTACCCAAAGTAAAGTCCTTGGCTCTAAAAACATACACACAAGTGTTTTCAATCAGATTTAATTGGGCACACATGACATTATATCTTATGCCATGACATTTATTTTTTTTACTGTATGGTGCACTGTACTCACAGGTCTTGGAAAATGTTTGAGTGATGGCTTATTTTTCTTTAGGAGTAACTACTGCCGGGTAAACCACATCTAACTCATTATAGCCACATTGAAAGAAAACTGTGCTTTTCTTTAATTTGTTATCATCTACACACTTCAGTCCGTTTGTGAACTGTCACTTTTTTTATCATCCAGGATATGGAAATCTAGGAGGTGGCGGCCTGGGGCCTGGAGGCTATGGAGGAGGTGAGCTGAAACTAGAACAGCTATGTGTATGTTAAACACAGGGGCAAAAACTCACTAACCTTTAACCTCTTGTGTCGCTTAGGTGGCTACGGGGGCTACTATCCGGGAGCTGGATCAAAGGCTGCTAAAAGTGGTAAAATGCAGGGCAGAAAATGTCTTGGTAGAAATGTAACATCGGCGGCTAATAAAAGAGTGACGGCATCAGCGAACAATTTTTCCTTGATTTCTCATTAAGTGCACTGGAAACTGGAGGTTCATCAGATATGATTATGGGATATTGGCTGTTGGAACGAGACACCGTTTATGTTTCAATTACTTGTTTTGATTACTGAAGCGATATTTTGCTTCTTTTGAAATTCAGTCCTGATATCTGAGGTCTAAAAATGCCTCAGGACCTCTTATGTTAAATCTGTTTTGGTTTGGATAATTGTAAACTGACATTACCGATGTCACTGTAATCTGTTAGGTTCTGTCCACTAAACAAAAAAACAACACGCATTCACAGATGAGGCTCCTGCATGGATCTGAAGTGCATCTGAAATTCTGGTTGTCCTGCTCACAGGTGCAGGAGGCAAACTCACGTTTTGGCCCGTTGACAGACTACTGTACAGACCAGACTGACACTGACTGAAGCGTTTTGAACTCTGAAAGATCTGCATGCTCAAATGTTAGGAGAAAGCCAAAGTGAATGTTTCACATTAATGGTAACTCGGCATGGAAACACAGTTTGGCAAACATGCGTACATTTTTAGCATGTACTTGCAAACCTTAGACAGTGTGAACCTCAGCAGAGCCTGGCCTGACCTGAGAGTCTGTGCTGTATTCAGACACATGATTTGCCTTAAATTAGTACGGCTGATTAAAAATGAAGTCAAGAGGGCTCAATCATGGCCAAGACTTGACTATGGCACAGAGCCTACCCTTAAGTATTGATTGGCAATGGCAAGAATCAGTCTGTATTGTTTTCATGACACTGAAAATAACAGGTCCTTCCTCTGAAAGAGCACAGATAAAACAAAACATTCCCTTGCCAGAGTTTGCCTCACCAGTTCCCCCAGAACGCATACTTACAGGCAGTGCGCAATGTCTGTCCAATAAAGTGTGTGGACTTTAAGATAAAAAAAAATTAACCAAATAAACCATTGTGTTTTATCCAGCTGCCAAGCTCCCTTGAAAGTGAAGCTGACAGCTCATTTCCTGCAGGAGGGGTTAGCCAGCGAAATGAGGCATTTGATGAAGTGAGGAAAATGCCATGCATGCTGGCTGCCGTTTCTGATTAAAACAAAAGTCAAAAGCCATGTTGCTTTTGGTCACGGGGGTGATGATAAACTGCAAGGCCCAGATTAGCTGCTCTCATTACCGCTGACCAGCAAGCGGACCTGCCACAAGCCACAAAGCGACTCATTGCTCATCTTTAGTGGCACAGGGCCCTCTAGTGGTGTTGGGATGTACAACTTTACAGTGGTACAAAGCATCTTATTGGTGTCAAAGACTAACACTGAACTGAATGTGACTTCAAATGTATGTTTATGTCTGCATATGAACAGGGGTTGGAGGAGGAGGAGGTCCTGGAGTCACTGGAACTGGACCTGGACTGCCTGGTGGAGGCAAGGCACACACCTCATATCATTTTCCACCTTTTCTAATTTTTTTCATTTTATTTTAGCTCTGATTTCTCGAGTAAAATTGAAAGCCAGTCTTACTTTTGTTAGGTACTCACTAGAATAGATTGTGTATATAGTACATTTTCTAATATATAATAGTAAGAAAGAAAGGAGTCATCTGTGTGAAGGGGCAGAAATCCCAGTTTGGCCAGGATGTGTGTGTTCTGGACACTGTCTTTTTCACACTCCTTTCTTTAAGCAAAATAATATTATGGCTTCTTTTCTTTGTTTTTTTTTCAGCACCTGTTATTCCTCAGACCGGCCTTCCTGGAGGTGGTGGCGCAGGAAAAAAAGCTGCCAAAGTGCCAGGTTTTGTAGACTCAACAATAAACTCAGAGTGAAGACAGACAGGATGCAGCCCACCAGGCAGTGCAGCCACATCAAAAATATTTTCCAACAAAACATATAAATCTGCAAAACAAAAAACCCAGAAAAGCTTATATAGACAGTAGTGTGCAAAAGTCTTGCGTTACCACTCGTTTCTTTATATTTTGCTAATAAAATGTGAAACATGCGCAGTAATTTATTAAAACATGTCCAAACATACATGAAAATACAGGATATAGCGTAAAAACACAGAGATCTTGAAAGTCAGTTGTGGTATGTCCAGCTTTATACTTTGGCACAGCCTGAACTCTTAGTCAAAATTTCTTGTAATTTCTTGTAATTTAAAAGTAACCTTCAGAAATAGTTCTGAAGGACATTCAGAGCTCTCCTCTGGATGTTGGCTCGCTTTTGTTCCATTCTCTGTCAAGATGATTAATGTTAAATAATGTTGAGGTTTGGGCTCTGAGAAGCCAATCCATGACTGATAATACTTCATTATTTGTTTTTCTATTCACATATGCTTCTCCTGCCTTAGCAGTAATTTGGGGATCACTGTCATGAAGCCAAATGAAGCCATTCCCAGTCAGACATTTTCCAGATGGTATTGCACAGTGGATCAAAATCAGACTCTTCTGCTTTGATAATTTCATAAGGTTTAACAAGATTCCCAACCCCACTGGCTGAAAAGCAGCTCCAAACCTGTGTTCTCCTGACCTGAACCAAAAATGTCTTATTTTGAATTATTACTCCATATAAGACCAGCCCAGTTCTTGTGTAGTTTAGCATACGTCAGTCTTTTCTCAGTAAACATCATATCTCAAAAGACGTCACCAGACATGACTTCCAGTTGCTGTTCATCTGCTGTAGATAAAGTTTTAGGTCTGCTGGTTCTTTTTTTGTCTTCTTTGTCTTTGTCTTCAACTTGTCCAGTTTCCTCATTGTTTAAGGACACACTGCACACCATGCTGACATATGCCAAGTTTTCAGTTAGTAGCTCTTTGAGAATCACTTAGTTGCTGTAAAAATACAAGTTGTGTTGTCTTTAGAAATTTGTTTTTACAAATTCAGCTAAAGAAATGGGAATGTATTGAGTGTTTCTGTGACGGGTGATAGTAACAAAGTCCCTAAAGATACATTTTAAAATTGATTGTTTGCTACACACTGCACTGATTCATTCATTGAATTAAGGACTTCTTTCTGCTTGGGCGGTTCATAGGTGATTAGGTGCTTTAAAAAACAAAAAACATTCCTCTGAAAACAGTCAGGTGCAAGACGTGAACTGAAAATGAAAGACAGAGAAGTATTCCCTGCTTTAAAAAAATAACAAGAAAGCGCCTTAGAAGCAAAATATCGTATAAAGACCTGATGGGAGGCTCAAGACTTTTGCACAGTGTTGTACATAAAAGCAAAGGATTATACTGAGTCTTGTCAAATGTCGCCTTAGAAAACAGCAAATCAACATTCTTTCAAAAGAGAATTCCCCTGATAATATAAATGTAAAGGCATTTTTACATTGCTGAAATAAATTTAGATGAAGGTGAGCTATCAGTGTATACAGTATAATTCATTTAGTTATAGAGGTGAATTCAATTTGTATCAACCAGGCAAAGGCTCAATGTGTAAGCCTTTTCCGCTTCCCATTTGGCTTCTTTTTCTTTTTGTGGTTTTCGGACATCTAAATGTTCACCGTCAACACTGCTGTTGATCCCTCACATATATTTAAACATGGGTGTCTTCTCATTGGCTGTGGCAGGTGTGGGTGTACCTGGCCTTTATCAAGGTGGACTGGTGCCTGGACAAGGTTTGACTCTTTCATATATTAATCTGGGGAACTTTTACTCCTTTGTTAGTTTCACCATGCAGACTGTCAGTCATTTAAAGACAACTGCAGGAATGTCTGGTTTCTTCTGTCATCTTCAGGGTTTGGTGGACGTGGAGTTCTGCCTGGAGTGCCCACTGGGTCTCAACTCAATCCCAAATCAAGTAAGTTCAAGTTTTTACTGATGGGTGTCAGCTGATTTATTTTCAGTTTTATTTCATTGCCAGTGAATCCCAAAAATAGTAAATACCAGCTTTACAGAGGCTTACACTACTGACAATCCTTCACAGACAATATTTGTAGAGTTCCCAGTGTAAGACATGCTAAACAAATGTAGATGAATAAGTAAAAGTGCTGGTGTGGGTCCAGAGAGTAATGCCGTAGCACTGTGATGCATGGTTCCAGTGTGCTTTGCTTCGTCGCTGCAAAAATCTTCATGTGTCTCACTGGAATATCTCATTTTTCTTATGTAGTTGCAGGAGGAGTAGGAGGAGGACAGCAAGGTAACTTTATCAATGATTGTTTGTTATTGTACAAGGAAATATTTCTGGGGGGGTTATCCACTCTGTCTGCTATTATCTAACCCAGATTTAAATGTTTTTCTTCTTCACAGGTGTCCGTGGGTATGGGGGACCAATGCAGCCAGGAGTGTTCCATGGATACCCCCTCAAATCACCCAAAGTGCAAGGTGTGACATGAAATTATTCAGTGTTTGCATTAATTCTTCTACAGGCATGTGGCATAATGTATAATTTTGTGGTTTAAACCCTGCTAATGTTAAATAACTTTAACATCAGCAGGATTATTATTATCATTTTGCAGACTACAGTCTTACTTATCTTATACTTAACTGTACTCTAAGATTTTTCTGTGGCAGGTTTAGCACTGTGTTATTCTAATGAGAGAAGAGTGTATTTGGGGTCTCAGACAGATTGCTTTTGTTTTGTTCGTCTTTCTGAAACCGAACCTTTGTGTTCAGGAGCTCGAAAAAGTTGTTTCTGTTCATCTGGACGTAGCGTTTTCAGTTTGAGAAAGGCACTGGATGAGTGAAGAAACATTTCTCCCAGTGAAAACACTACGATCAGGAGAAACAGAATCAACCTTTTGGGTTGATTGTGTTCACCTGAACGTAGCGTTTGCATATGATGATGTGCGCACATATAAAATAATTCCAGCCTCTGTTTTTCACTCTTTCTCTCTTTAGGTGCCTATGGAGCAAAAACTGCAGGTGGAAAACTTACGTATGGTAAAAATACGTTTATTCTTTGAAGTTAACATCTTTGAAGTTTGGTTTCAGTGGAAATTCACCATTTAGTGATCGGCCTTGTATCCATGCATCAGGTTATGGCGGCTTTAATGTTGCACCTGGACTGCCAGGAGTGCAAGGTGGCCCTGGGTCGAAGCCAGGATATCCTGTTGGAACTGGTAAAAGTTTTCACAGTTTGTTTCCCTACGAGATGTGGAGTAGAGATATAGAATTCACTTTTTTCCTTTTTTTGCAGGAGTGGGACTTGGGGTCATTTCACCTGGTCAGGGTAAAGCTGTTCAGTGTAGTAGTTTACCATACTGATTGAAGTAAATGCTTCCTGTAAAATCAGTATGTGTGCATGTAACTGGACTTTCTGCATTCTGCTCCATGTTTAGGTGGTACTGGAGGCTTTGGAGTTGGTGGTGGTGGCTTTGGTGGCACTGGTGGGCTGTATCCAGGCCAGGTGTCAGGAGGTACGATATCTAGCACTTGGCAAGAAAGAAAATTGCACACCAGCACACATGCAGAAAAAAGTCACACAGCTGTCAAATGAACTGTAAGATGATGGGAAAAGTAAAGATTTATTTGCAGGCCAGTGAAATGGAAAAAATAATATTCGTGGGTTAGCTCCATATGATCATCTTTAACACTTTCATGCATGAAATATGACAACCTCAATCAGGGTTTTCTCTTAAATATTTGTATTCATCTTTAGGCATGAAAAAAACATTTTTGAACTTAATTTTTTTTAAAACATGTACTTTTCAAAGAGTTTGTTACATGTCGACTTAGGTGGACAACAGACATTTTGACTTATGAATTTGACACACGAATAAATAATACACACTGTGTAAAAACTATAAAAAGACTTTTTTTTTATAAAAAGATGAGAAAAAAATATATATATATATATAACAAATATAATATGGACTGAGACATAAGTGTGCAAGTGTACCATCAACACTGACACAAATACAAGAAAAGAGCCTTTGAATAGCTGTCCACTATAGTGACCACTATGCATGAAAGGGTTAACTAACTAGCACAAATATTTCACACCATACCTTACACCTTGTTTTATTATATGCTTTTTAAAATAAATAAATAAATGTTCTTCATTTACTCAACTTTTATCATATGACTCACTATCGTTATGTTGACGACAGGGTATGGAGCTGCTAAGGCTGCCAAATATGGTGAGAATGTTTGTTTTTCCTTATCTGGAAAAAAAAATACTTTTAATAATTTTTCATACTTTTTTCATGCATTTTTTCAGTAGAGTGAGAAAAATATAACTTAACTAATATAAAATTATGTTACATTACATGGAAAAATTATTTACATGGACAAATTACACATATGCTTTTGTCAGGAGTTCCAGGAGGTGTACCTGGGGGAGTACCAGGAGGTGTACCTGGGGGAGTACCAGGAGGTGTACCTGGGGGAGTTCCAGGAGGTGTACCTGGGGGAGTACCAGGAGGTGCACCGATTGGAAGAATTCCAGCGGTTGGTGGATATTCACCAGCAGCAAAAGCTGCTAAATATGGTATGCTTTATTATTTGTGGAACTGTTACAAAGAAAACTAACTAACTAATGACATTTTCAGTGGAATAACAGAAAAATTCTTCAAAAAAATTTCTGTCTCACCGACTTCTAAGACCATGATTTTCAATCTACAGGCAACATTTATCACCAAATTGAAGGAAGAAATGATGATAAAATATTTGTGGGGTGGGACCTGGCTCAAGTAGAAACATGGAGACAAATAGGGACAAATGGAGGGGGGGTGGGAGAAAATAGATCAATGGAAAAATAGAAATAAGGGGACAAGCACAAATAGGAGAATACTATCCTTTTAGCAAAGCTGAAAGCTGCTAAATGTCGTATGCTTTATTAATTGAATTTTACTATTTATTTTGTGAACTTTTTAAACATTATATCAAACTGTAACCTGTAAATGTACTTTTTTTTAAAAGTGCATAATTTTTTTTTTCTATTCAAATTAGGCACAGGAGGACAAATAGGCACAGGAGGACAACTAGGAACAGGAGGACAACTAGGAACAGGACAACTAGGAACAGGGCAACTTGGAACAGGAGGGCAACTAGGCACAGGAGGAGGATATTATCCTGCAAGCAAAGCTGCCAAATACGGTATTATTAATAATTGTGTTAATTTTTATTGTTAATTTTCTGACATCATGCCAAATTTGTAACTTCTAAAGGCACTTATATTTTGTCTTTTTTTTTTTCTTTTCTTTTTTTCAATTCAACCGCATGTGGGACAGGGGGACAACTTGGAACGGGGCAACTTGGAACGGGGCAACTTGGAACGGGGCAACTAGGAACGGGGCAACTTGGAAGAGGGCAACTAGGAACAGGAGGAGGATATTATCCTGCAAGCAAAGCTGCTAAATACGGTATTATTAATAATTGTGTTAATTTTTATTGTTAATTTTTTAACATCATGCCAAAAAAATGTAACTTCTAAAGGTATTAAAAATGTGTCTTTTTTCAATTTAACTGCATGTGGGACAGGAGGCCAACTAGGAACAGGCCAACTAGGAACAGGAGGGCAACTTGGAACAGGCCAACTTGGAACAGGAGGGCAACTTGGAACAGGCCAACTTGGAACAGGAGGGCAACTTGGAACAGGAGGGCAACTTGGAACAGGGGGAGGATATTATCCTGCAAGCAAAGCTGCCAAATACGGTATTCTTAATAATTGTGTTAATTTTTATTGTGAACACTTTTAACATCATGCCAAAGCTGTAACTTCTAAAGGTATTTTATAATGTGTTTTCTTTTTTTTAATTTAACTGCATGTGGGACAGGGGGGCAACTTGGAACAGGAGGGCAACTTGGAACAGGGGGGCAACTTGGAACAGGGGGGCAACTTGGAACAGGGGGGCAACTTGGAACAGGAGGAGCATATTATGCTGCAAGCAAAGCTGCCAAATACGGTATGCTCTTAACTGTATTATTGTCTGCATGTTTTTAGCCCATCGGGTCGAAGGATTCCCATCGAGTTCTAGCAACAATGATTTTGCCGTTTCATGCACAGTTTTCTAGTGTCACACGAATCACTGGTCCTCCTAGAGTATTGGTCAACGAAACAAGTTTGAATTGACTGTTTCTGAGCCTCCTTACTTCTCACTGGATTTTAATTCTCTTTGGTTTGTGC
The DNA here is from genome assembly GCF_900408965.1 of Simochromis diagramma. Taxonomy (NCBI): domain Eukaryota; kingdom Metazoa; phylum Chordata; class Actinopteri; order Cichliformes; family Cichlidae; genus Simochromis; species Simochromis diagramma. The sequence continues at coordinate 8,026,776 of NW_024387375.1, forward strand.
AGTATAGCCAACCAATGATAACAAAACTGACATCTTGGTTTAACATTATCTCAAGCAGTATTTAAAAAAAAAAAAAAAGCTACTTATGTCTTCAAAAGTAAATATTTTGTCTCTATTTAACCCCTTGGGCAACAACTCCATCAAATATTGCCAATTTAACTTCAATCTGAACAAAAAGGCAAATAAGAAAGCAAATAACAGCTATAAAATAACGAGTGACTGACAGAGATGTTACTGAACCACCTTTAAAAGTTCTCAAATACAACTCAGAAAATTCATGATTTACGATATTAAGTGAGGAAAAAAATGTTAGCGACCAAGAGGCTGCGGTTGGAGGGAGTTTACCATTTAAGCCACTTTAAAAGTATTTTCCAGCTTCTGATGGCTGTTTGGAAGCCTCAGACTCCACCACAGTCTGTTCCAAGTGATACATTTGGATTTGGGATTTTTTTTTAACCTCTTTGAAACTGAGACTTTTTTTCCATTTTGGAAAAAGTTTCTTTAATTAATAATTAATTTTATATTTTTTAATTTAACAATGTTTATTTATCTTTAACAATACAGTTTTATTCCACAACAAAAACAAGTATTAGTAAGACTCTTTTCCGCTGGGAAGTGACATGGCGGTCCTGCCATTTCCTTCGGATCTTCTCCTCTCTCCGTTCACGTTTGACCACATCTAGCATCTGCTCCTCTTCCTAGAAAAAAGACAGAAAGAAAAACACCTCCCTCGCCCAGCCTTGATTATTAATATGATCTAACAATTTGTCGTGGAAGTTTCCATTTAATAAAGCCTGCAGAGAAACGGTGAGTGGTGGCTGACAACCTTTAATCAAAAAAGAACAGAAATCCAGGCTTGGGGAGAGAAGCCATCCTCGCTGACGGTTGGCAGAGTCTCTCCCCGAAGCCAGCAGGGCCCTGAGTTTAAATACCATCATATCATTTAAATAAATGAAAAAAAGAAAAACAATTCCAGACCAAATAATTATATTTTTCCTTAAAGGTCAAGGTGGTGGAGGGTTTATTCCAGGTGTTCGTGGAGGTGGTGGAGGAGGAGGAGGATTTTTACCAGGATATGGATGTAAGCATGCCACGTGGACATAATATTTTTAGATATTTCAAGGATTCAATTATATTTTTCAATCTTATTCACGTTGTCCTGATAATCTTACCTTTTGTCCTTACTTTGGTGCAGCTTTGGCAGCCAAACCTCCTAAATATGGTGAGACTTTGATATTTACAGTTTGGTACCTCATAATATTTGCCAAACGTATTCCACCTGTACAAGTCTATCAACATATTAATACATAAATCCAGTGATACAGTTTTTGTTAAAGGTTGTGCCTTTAATGTAATATTGGATTTAATTTGGTTTGTTAAAGCTGTGCTGACACATTTTATAGGAGTGCCAGGAGCAGGCCTAGGAGGAGGGGTTGTCCCAGGAGGAGGAGGGGTTTTCCCAGGGGGAACAGGACAGGTAGTCCCTGGTGGTGGATTGGGTGGTAAGTCGCTAAAGGTTTGGGGTTTTTTAAAAGAACTTCTTCTCTGTCGTTTGTGATAATTCAGCAGCAAACTTTGTTTGGTTTCTTACAGGTTTTGGAGGTGGTGCTGGAGTCAAACCACCAAAGTATGGTAAGGCTTTTGTTTTGATTACACTCTAGAATAATATGATGAAAATAACACCAATGCAATATGGAGAGAAATACTAAACTGTATTAGCAGCAGTACGTGGATCACACTCCCCTGCTGCAAAAACTTCTAAATTAGGAGGCAGAAATGAGTATAAAACTGCATAAATCCTGCACGTTGAGAAATATTTCCTCGGGCATGAATGTATTCTCACTCATTAATCTAACTTCACTTTAGATTTTAATACTTGAACTAATTGTACCACCTGCACTAATGTAGGAGTTCCTGGAGGAGCCGGAACAGGGCTAGGACCTGGAGGAGTTCCTATTGGAGGATCAGGAGTTGCAGGTGGACCGTACTCCCCCGCCGCAAAAGCTGCTAAATACGGTACGGTGAAACAACCACACAAGCATATGAGTGCTGCAAAATACTGGACACATTTCCTTGATGATTCTGAGAGAAAGAGAACAGTTTTCTGTCACTTCAAGCATTTTTCACTTAATCGTTTCTATAGATTTTTATATTGTCTTAGTTGCAAATTAATGATGCAGCTGGTTCTGGTTCTTTTGATTAGGAGTTGGAACTGGAGGTCTACCTGGAGGTACTGCATGAAAACACCAAACAGCCATTGAGTGTGATTATAGAATTCAAGTAACATCAAACAATGTCATGATATGAGTATTAATGACATTGTGTTTTTACACAGGATTTCCAGTTGGAGCAAAAGCACCAAAATACGGTAAGGAGAACCTCAAAACTAATAGAAAAAGCTACATTGTTTTATAATAAAGATGCAAAGATGCAGAAGTTGGTTGAAAGATAAAATACCAAATCACAGCCAATTACAGTCAACTGGAGTAAAGCTTTATCCACCAATGACATCAGGTATCAGGGTCCATGTCATGATGGGAAACAAGTTAGGGTTCTGGCAAATTATAGACAGAATTTGGATGAATTTAAAATGTTGTATCATTGCAGTAGTTCCAGGAGTGACTCCATACACACCTGTCAGTTTTCCAAATGGCTCTGTTGTACCTGGTCAATTAGTTCCTGGAAAACCAGGTAAAGCTTAGAGTACAGCTTCTTGCTTGTTTGTTTGTTTGTTTGTTTGTTTGTTTGTTTGTTTGTTTGTTTGCACCTTTTCATAGTTGTAAATTTTAAATGATCCATTATTGCTTCCACAGCAAAGGATGTCAGTGGAACTCCTCAGCCAGGTACGGTGAAATGTCACAGCTGATTACATACTGTATGAAAGGAGGATTGTCTGCCACAGTCAGAGTATTTCTATGATACAGCAAATGTAAAAAGTTAACAGCAAACTGAAGAGATTTGTGGATTTTCATTTTTAAGTCTCAGAAGCTTATTGAGAGCTTCAGCACACTGCTTGCACGACTTTAGCAATAAAACACGCACACGGCTCACCTGCCACGCCATTTTTTTTCTTGTTTTTAACAGTTGCTCTCTACTTTGTGGTAAACGTATTTGCCCCTTCACTCCTTTTCTGCCCACACAATTTCCCAGTTTTAATAATATTGCTACAAGCCGTTGACCACCTCCAGCTTTACAGCCTCCAAGCTGTGGCAGTGCTTTGGTCCACTTCACAGCTTCTGCCTTTTCTTGTGGATCTCACTCTGTGCCCGTGGAATTCACACTGGATCAAACTGGTACTTGTCATCTTTTTGGCAGAGCCCACTGATATTGCCACAACTGGCAAGACCCCAGAGGTCCCAGATCCCAGTAAGACTCGGTTTGCTTGAAGTCTTTGACCATAAACTAAAATATAAGGCTTTTATTTGATGTTTGCAGTTGTAGTTGAGTTTTGATCTAATATATATATTTATCTATTCAGTATTTGAGAATGTGATTTAGATTTTTTGAGATGATTTGGACCCTTTTTGCTTCTGTCTTGATAATTATGTCTATTTATTTAAATCAAATTATTACATCAAGAAATTATGCCTTATGAGAGTGTTTATAATTTATACAAAGCTAAATTAAATTTTCCAGGATTTAGAGAGTTCACTTTCTCAAATACTATTTGGAAATACTATAGGAAATGTCTCATGAGCATGCATTAGCTGTAGTAAGTAGCACTCCACTTCTTTTTGGGACTGTAAAGAATGGGAACCAATTACCTTTTTTACAGTATTATATATATACTCTGCTAAAGGGAAGCAGCATTATGTACTCTGTCAAATACGTGAGAGAGCTGTCTCACATATAGTGCCTGGACACTGTGCTTCACAGAGTCCTGAAAGAAAAGTCGTTTTAAAGCAGACCTATTATGCTTGCTTCAAGCTCCAGAGTTTTATTCTTGGACTATATAGAGTAGTTTTGAATCATAGCTCAAAATTATTCTTTGTTACCTTATTTAAGCATTAGTGCACCTCAGTTTTAGCTATTCTTCCTTTAAGCCAACCTTCTTCTGATTGGCTGCCCCTCACTAAAAGAAGACTTCAGCAGCAGGTGGGTGGAGCTTCTATGCAGACAGCCAGAGCTGCGTGTCTGATATGATGTCCCTCTTTGACATCATACAGATCCAAGAGTAGGAAAACTGTCTGAAACTGAGTATTTAGAGCACAATGAAGGCTTTTGGTTTAGGCTTATTTAGTTTTATAGGGATTAAGACTTCTACTATTCACATCACCAAAATAAATAAGTGAACACATAAAAATAAAAAGAACGGCAGCATAATAGGTCCACTTTAACCTGTCTTGCCTCTTCAACTTCCTGTTAGTGTTGCATAATTTGGGGCTGCTTTTTTTTTTTTCTTTCTCTAGCATTTACTCAACTTGTGCACTCCTTTACTTTTTACCTCACAGCTTGCTGTGCTTGATGCATTGCTTTCATTATAGCGTCATTACTGCAATTTGTGTACTATTAACTGCATTAGTCCTTTAGAGGGAACGGGTAGATTAATGGGTAGCGATCTTTTCTGTTTTAATTCCTCATATTCTCCACAGAGGTTTGTTTAGGAACATGACTACTTGTGCACATAGTTTGACAGTTTTTTGTGATATTTACACAGTTTAAGTTTGTAAAATCACTGCACTTAAAGTCCTTTATTATTAAATAAACACTGAATAAACTGAAAAGCAGCTACTTTACACTTTTTATTAGATTAGTTGTTTCGTAGTTGCATGAAATCCTAGAAGATTACGTCTTGTATTTATTTCCTTGCATTCCCAAATCCAATTAATGGAAACCATTGATTTTGTTGATATTCGTTGGGCTCATCTGAAAGGACAAAAAAGTAAAAGGCACTTTTCTAACTTTTTTTCTTTCTTTCCTCTCATGGTGGATGGGTGAACACAGGTGGTAAGTTGGAAACAAACATGCAGGTTTTTGCTTCATTTGATTCTCACGTGTGTCTCTTTGTTTTAATAAATGTTATTTCTGACTCCTCTGACAGTTTCTGGTGGAATTGTTCAGCCTAGTGGTAAGTAGTTCACATTAATCCTGTAAATCCTTGTTAACAGTGAAAGTATGCTTACTGTGCTTATCTAAACATTATTATACTTTTTCTTTTTTTTCTTTTTTTTACTTTACAGCTGGCACCGGTGTTGGTAAATATGTCAAAATCCTATCATACTGAAATATACCAAAAATACTCAGAGGTTCATGATTTGGGCTTCATTCAAACATTAAACGTGACAAAACTTTTACTTGTGTGTTTCCCGTGTGACAGTTGGAACAGGAGTTGACGCTCCCGCTGGTGGTAAGAACAGTTTTTCTTTTTCCTTTCTGTACGTATTCAACATGTGCCATTAAGCAACTTATTTCAATGGATCTTTTAACAAAAGCTTGTAGCATCTGTTAATCTGTGAAGTCTATGACAGGGGTGTCAAACATAAGGCCAGGGGGCCAGAATTGGCCGAATCCGGCCAGCTGGACAGCTTTAGAGGAGGGCATCAATTTTCTTCTTTTAACTGTATTTTCAGTTAAAACATTGTGGTTTATACGTAAGGGACAGTTTGGACAATGAGCTACCAGAACTTTTTTGTAATCTCCTTACAGTGTCACACTGTCAGATTTATTTCATTTACTACTACAGCATTTGTTTATATTATAACAATATTTATTTCTTATCTCTGGGATTAAATATGCACTTAAACTTCTTTACACTAACAGCATGAGCTTTATGTAGCCCTTAAAGTGAAATGAGTTTGGCATACCTGCCCTATTACATTTATTATTACTGAAATTGCATTACTTGTCATTTTGACATATTTTAATGAATGTAACCGTTGCCTATGTTTCTAGTTGACACTTCACGCCAAGTTCAACCTGGTAAGTTTACGTTTTTAATCAAAATTGAGCAAAATGTACTGATTAATTTGTAATTTACAATAAGAAAGAAAAAAAGGAAAATAAGAGTTAAGTTTCACCCTATCACGCCTCACTCACTGGCCACAAAAAGGTGTTTTAACATTCCTCAGAGATTTTCGTCCATATTTACGTGATGGCATCACACATTTGCTACAGATTTGTTGACTGTACATGGATGATGGAAATCTCTCGTTACATCACATCCCAAAAATGGTCTATTCGATTGTGTACAGACAACTCAAGAGAAAAATGACAGGAGGCCAAGGTGAAGATGTTAACTTTGGAGACAAAGTTAGAGAAGCGAGGCTGAGATGGCTTCGACAGTGAATATGTTGGACAAAGAATGTATTAAGTGATATAGTGAATGAAGACATGCAGAGGGTTGGTGTGACTGTGGAGGATGCTAGGAACAGGGTGAGATGGAGGCAGATGATCCACTGGCCACACCTAAAGGGACTGCACAGATGTCCCTAATGAAGTGGCCATTGAGTGTAATTCTACCCATTCTTGTGACTGTAATAGTTAAAGGAACTAAACACGATATGCTAAATTAAATGAAATGTATTAAAAATGTCAGAATAGTTGAGGATTTTAAATTAACTGATCAAACTGTTGTTTTCTGACTGGTTTTAATAGGTTTTCCTTTTTTTACCTTTCTTTTTTTCATCACGCATGTTGGGCAGTTTATTATTCTATCTGTTATTTTAACTGGAGTTCAACAACAAGTCAAATATTTATTATTTTATTGATTCAGGAGCGCCGTGTTGTTTTAATCCCTCAGTCTCTTGGATGTTTTCTAACTTAAAGTTCATGAAAGTATGCTGGATCCATCTGGCCACATGGTGGAGACCAATACAAACATACCCGCTGTGGGGCTTTTTCTCTTTGACTGTAAAAGTAAAAGGCGCGGCTGTTTTCAGGTCCTGGTGTTGGAACAGTTGGAAAAGCACCCAAACCATTTATACCAGGTAAAGAGGAACTAGATATTTTAACTATCACTCATTTGTATGATAAAGCATAAGATGTTGTCTCTGATTCTCTTGCATGTGATCTGTTTATGTTTTCCTCACTCCTTCGCCACAAAATACTAGATGTGCATTTAAGGAGTTCAACTGAATATTGTCTGAATTTAGTACATAATATTTTAGCCATCTGTAGCTCACACCAAGCCTAGATGTTTATATCTGGATTTATACAGTTTGTAAATGAATTTGTATTTAAACATTTCTAATTATTAGAGTTGTGCATTATACATATGATCAGTATGGCACAGTTAAAAGACTAAATTGTGACATATCACAGATTAATTTCAGCACTACTGTCATGTTTGCTGCTGCTGCTCATTACTTACACAAACACGCAGACAGCATCTTACCCTGTCATTTTAGTCTCAATCCAAATATTGATTAATTTGTTTTTATAATCACATCCACTGTCAAGCTATACATGATGCATCCTTCTTAACGTGCACTCTCTGTGCAGACAGTTAACGATTCTTCAGCCTGGATCAATGAAACCAATAAAAAGCTGCATCAGGCCAATTATACCTGCAACAGACTGACTAGTCATCAGTTTTGTGCATCTGCTCGTTTGCACTTTTAGGGCATTTTACCTATTGTGCACTTTTTTTGCAAGCTTTGATGTAATTTTTTGAATAGAATTGTAAAACTGAGAAATTCTGTTGGTAACAGGAGACTCTCCTGATAGATAATTAAAAATAAAAACAAAGAAACATTTTTTTTTTACTAAGATTAAAACACACAATATGACAAAAAATTAAACGTTAAAATATTATAAACTCTCAAGATAAGGTATTTGTTACCTTTACATTTTTTTGATTAATGATTATGATTATGATCCTTTAGGATCATCAATAACACTGTGATACCCGAATAGAATCTGTTATTATTTTTGTTGACTGTTGATTTTGTTTCTCACTTTTGTCTGATGCCTATCGAGTAAATCTCAGTTTTTCCCAGTATTAACATGGCAGGGATTTGAAATTGCACGTTATAACATGAAGTCTTCTGTTTGACGTTTACTCGTTTGTGCACTCAGGGTAAATATTATGCCCAAACTGTTGATTTAACTAATTACATAGAAAATTTAATAAATGTAAATTTTCTGTGTAATTTTGTTACATAAGTACGTACACATTCAGTTTCTACAGAGTACATTTTATTTAATGATTAATCACTTGAATAAATAAACCTTTGATTTTTGGGGTCTTCTATTTTTACTCCCTAGGTACTGGCTATCCTTATGGAGCACCTTATGGAGGCAAGTTTCCTGTTTAAGTTTATTGTGTTTTGGCTCTCATAGATTTTGTTTAAAGAGCAGTGAGGTATATTTCTACTCTTTTTGTGCTTTAGTACCTTTAGGCACTGGACCCGGAACTGGACCCGGAACTGGGCCTGGAACTGGAACACTGCCTGGAGCAAAGCCTCTGAAACCTCCAGGTACTCGAATCCATTTTTTCCTTCAAGCAACCAAACTGTTTTAGTAACTAAAACTACTTATTAAATATACTATAAGACTAAAGCTGGTGCAAAAAACTTGCCTATAATCTTTTCTTTATCTATGAGAGACACTCTAATGTCTTATAATTATGGTGTAATCATTTTTATGCAAAACACAAAGTGGAAAGACACTGGATGAACAAAACCATTGTATGGTACGTCATACAGAACAAAATAAACAAAAAACATTTAAAAATGTAAATTCTGAATGAATGCATGTACAATATGTTTTATTTTAACACAAAGTGTAGTCATAGTCAAAGTGAGTAGTCAAAGAGTACTGAGATGTATGAAAGTTTCGACTGTCAGAATTGAAGAACTAATAATGGAATAATTAGATAAATACAGAGCATGATAACTGCTGTCATGTTCGTGTTTTTGCAGAAGCTTGTGCACATGCAGTCTCAGCATTGTTGTGTTTTGTGTTTGTAGCTGTGGGTGGTGTTGGAGAGAGACCAGGAATCCCACTGGCTGCAGGAGGTTATCAAGGTCAGTGAGCCCTAAGAAAATTTACTTGCAGGAAACTAAATTATTATAACGTATTAGTAATTTTTAATTGGGAAATAAGAGTGCATCCTGCTTTTTAGCAGGACTTGTTGAAATCAGGGAACATCGTATTATCATTAGACCCTTTTTGTAATTCCTTCACTGAGCGTAACGCCTTCTCAAACTGTAGGAGATGAGTTATCTATTAGATGTCACCATGATTCAGGTGGATACACTCTGCTTGGACAAGGTATATATAAAAGGAGGCGAGCCTGTCAGCATTGATGCCTAATGTTTCCCTGACTTTAAAAAACAACAACAAAATCATCCAGTCCAGTGCACAAAGTGACAGTTGGTGAAGAGATGTCATCTCATGCCACTTCCTGTGCAGGAAATTGGCCAAAATGCTGATAAGTTGCTGTGCAGGGTGCAGCGTATCAGGAATGAGAAACCACTTTAAGGAAGGAAAACAACTGGGGCAATATTCAAAGAGTTTCTCATTCTTTATGTGGCTCTCAGTCCTAAGCAGGATGGCTATAGTAATAGATTAAAGGGTCATTGCATGTAAGCCAGTTTTCTCTGTGTGACAGGTGGAGTTGCGTATCCTGGAGCTGCAGCTAAAGCGCCGAAACCAGGTAATGTAACAGGCCCGGTACTGCTGCCGCACATCAAAGCACAATGTAAACATGGGAAATGTGCTGTGAATGTGTTTTCCTATAGCTTGTGGCCACTGTGTACTTTATGTTGAAAACACAGTTTCCCAGAAACAGTGTTTGGAAAACGTCCACCTCACTTCCTCTTCAAATTAAGCCTCAAAAATTCAGTACTGGATCTTTTTAAAGTAGTTTTTGTTTTGTTAGCGAGTTGCTATCAAACCAAAATCACTAGATTTACTCAGATTACTTGTATCAAAAAGACACTTTGTAGACATTTACAGTACCATATTCTCTCTCTTTAGCAGAGTTTGTTTACCAGTGAGAAATGTGGCCTGAAATAAAGTGATTCAGCCATTTTTTATTTTTTTTTTTTTAAATCCAGCTTCTGCAAAGGCAAGCTCCACCAAGGGCAGTAATCCCTGCAGTATTTCTGTTCCGTTAGGAGTCTGTAAATGGAGCAAGTCAACAACACATCATTTTGCCCTGGAGACCATATTACTGTGCAGAACATCACTGTGGGATTGTTTGAAGATAACACAACCCCCCTGGGGAGTCCTGCCCTGAAATAGCAAAATTCTGCCAGGGGAAATTTGGATGAAGACGTTAATGTGACGTTAGCTGAGCCACTGGCCACATGCCAGTTTAGGGCCTGAAGCAACAATGCTGGAGTAATACACACAGAAAAAAAACTACAATCCATAGAAATATGAAACTTAGAAAGTTGTATTTGCTGTATATCAGAAGAAAAGAAACATTTGAATTGTTTCTTTATTGTCTTTTAATTTGAGCAGGCTACGGCAATATTGGAGGTGGTGGCGGATACCAACAAGGTGAGGACCACAGTGACATTTTTACCACTCAGTCCCTCTCCTTTTTATTCTTAAACAGCTTAAGATGATGCATATTTCTGTTCAGAAGTCTACAGCCCACTTGCACAGCTTTTAGACCTGCCTCTTCTTCTCTTCCTCTGCCCACCCGTGATGGATCATTGCAATCACACAGCAACAGCCGACAGTGCCGCCTGCTCTCACTTCCCCACAGATACTCCCCGGCTACAGCTAGTCATAAAAACTGTGCCCTAATCCATCTCCCAGTGAACACAGACACATCCGTCTGTGTGAAATGTTACTGCAGATGGTTTAATGGCTTTCATTTTTGCAGCACAGTTTTTCCATCAGGGAGGTTTGCCAAACTGAGAGATCCGTAATTATGAAAATCAGGTCAAGTTGTCATATTCAGAGTAATGCTGGGTTGTTTAATCATAACTTACTTGTAAAACATTTAGTGCAAATGGATTTACTGCCAACACAAATAGATTCTATACATGAATCCAATTCATATCGTGTGACATATTTTCTATCTGTAGGCCTGTGAGGTCTCCATTAAAAAGGCTTTTTCAAATTTACAGGTGTAGTTCCTGGTTACAGAGGAGGATACCCCCAGCAGTACTACCAAGGTAAAACAACTACTTCCTTTATGCACATTTTGATTAAAGTATATTGATGAATTCACAGCACACATTATGTTACATACTACCTGCTACCTGTTGTTGGTGATAAACACTTCTGTGTAGTGACCTTTTAAGGGCGCAGGTTGTGCCATAAATCAGTGTTGACAAATGACAAAATAGAGCCATTTATCTTTAGAAGGTGGGATCAAAGGCAGAGAACAGTGGTAGGATGTTTTAAGAGTGTGTGGCTGTATCGGAGGTGGACTTTCACGCAAGAATAAGAACTCCAAAAAAAGAGGCTCTAATACTACTTTTCAGTAAAGCAGACTGAAGTATACTCATGAGCTACTTTATTAGATGTACCTTGCTAGTACCAAGTAGGACCAATTTTACCTTCAGAACGGCCTTAATTGCTTGTTGCATAGATTCATCATTCATTCATCAGCTGTATTGTCGCAGCAGACAATCTTTCCAGCCTTCTGTTGTTCAAGAAAAAAGAAAAAAAGATGCAAATCTTGGTTGTAACAAGCGGTTATTTGAGTAACTGTTGCTTTCCTGTCGAATCATGTGGTGATTCTCCTCTGACATCAGCAAGGCATTTTCAGCCAGACAACAGCAACCTGCTGGATATTTTCTTTTTTTCAGCCCATTCTCAGTAAACCTGAGGCTACGTTCACACTGCAGGTCTTAATGTTCAATTCCGATTTTTTGATCAAATCCGATTTTTTTTTCTCTGCTTGTTCACACTACAAATAAAATGCGACAGCAAACGCGCTCTAGTGTGAACGCTCAAAGCGGCCCGCATGCGCAAAAGAAGATGTCACACACAACGCGCTCTGTTTAGACCCAGAGCAAACAATATTGTTTGACTGATGGCCGTTAATATAAAGACTTCGGACTTCACGTTTCCCAATTTTTGCTTTAAGTTATTTTGTTATTTACATAATAATGTAGATAACCTAATAATTATCCTTATTGCTGTTTTAGAGAGGAGCGGTGCTTCAAAGGATAGTTGCAGATTTCTGTCAGAATCTGCAGATTATGCAGTACAAATAAAATGTTAACGTTTCTCCAACGTTGTCTTCCCAACAGTTTCACCGGATGGCCAGGAAGCGTTCGCGATGTCTTCTCGGGCGCTTCTCCGGCGCTGATAATTGGCGTCTGTCTTGTGTCAGTGACGTAAAAGACGGATTTAATGCGACATGACCGTTCAAACAGCAGTCGCTTTCTAAAACATCAGATATGTATCGGATTCAGTACCACATACGAAAGTGACCCAGAACGGATTTGAAAATATCGGATTTGTGCTGTTCACACTGTCACACCATGATCGTATATGGGTCGCATAGGGTCAAAAAAATCGGATTTGATGCGCTTTCGCCTGCAGTGTGAACGTAGCCTTAGACATGGTTGTTGGGGACAATCCCAGTAGCTCAGCAGTTTCTGAAATACTCTGACCAGCCAGTCTCACAACAAAGTCACTTAAATCAAATCGTCTTCTTTCATCATTCTGATAAGCAGTTTGAAATTCAGCATGCCGTCTTGACCCTTGGCTGATTAGATATTTGCATCAACAAGCAATTGAACTGGTGTACCTAATGAAAAACTGTAATTCACAGTACATTCATAGCACTGATAACTGCATTGCTAAAATAAACCTGCCTCCACCGAGCGGAGGATTTGGCGCACGGATGATTGTTTAACTGTTTGTCCTTGTTTCTGGATCAGGAGCCGGATTAATGTTGAGACGCTATTACGCAGGTAACAGGCAGACAGGAAACTGCCTCCACTTTAGAGCTTAAAGAAAAGGAGAGGGGAGCAACAGAAGGTTTTCTTTTCTTGCAACAATATTCACATGCCGTAAATGATTCGGAAACCACATTAGGGAAAATATTACCTGATTACCTCATCGGTATTTATTCTTCCCTCTCCTTTCCTTTATGTCGGCCACTTTCACGTAAACGCAGCTCCAGCTTCTGCACAGTTTCCATGTCATGCTTATCATGACCTCTTACTCGTTAAGCTACAGTAGATATCTCTACTGTATCCTCTTATCCAACTAAAAAAAAAACATATTAAACTTTAAATATCTGGAATGTTTTAGTTTAATTTGAATTTGATTAATTATTCATAAATATTTTTGACTATCCTAAACACTGAAGGTTTTTTTTTTTTTTAGACCAAAAGGATTTGTGAACTTTTCCATTTTAAGTTAAAAATAATTAAACAGGTTAACCCACATTTTACTGACATTTCTTCAGTTTAAGCAGACAAACCTTATGCACCTCTATCCACAAGATTAAATGTCGGTATTATAAATACAAAACACAGACAGGAGAAGACTGTCTGCATAAAATCTGGTCACTTGTCTGCACTGAAAATGTGTCTGGAACAAACAGCTCAGCTCTACATTTAAGTGCCTCCTGTGCGATCCTCTATAATGTCAACAGTTTAATTCTAACCACATCCTGGCTGAGAGAAATGAATCCACCTGTGTGACAGACCCAAAGTGGTTTCATCCTATCATTGCTCTGCTGACACCTACTCTTGTATTTGTCTTTCCTGTTGTGTAGGATATGTGCCAGCCCCGCTGACTCCTCAACAAGGTACCAAAACTCCACGTCCTCTCATTACATTACTTCACACATGCAAAAAGAAAACATTATTTTTTTGCACATTATAAAGGCATTGTTTCAGTGAGCGACTGTTCCCTGAAGCTCTGCTCATTTTCCAGTTTATCTCTCATTAAATCTACTTTTTGGCAGAGCACGCCAACATGCCAGATTATCGAGATGAGTTTGGAAAATGGGTGTGTGCTGGTCAGTGCAGATGGTGCAGCTCAGCCCGTATGATGAACACACCATAATCTGTATCTTCCTGAACTAAATTACTCCTGCGAGTGGGATAATTTCATAGAAAGCGCATGCTATTTTAGAGGCTATAATATCATTCGTTGGATCACTCAAAGTACCTGACATACAGCTTTCAAGGGCTTTCAAGTCTCTGAATGAAATCTGAATTAGGTTTATTGACAAAACTTTAGCCAAACCAGGATTTTTTTTTTTTTTATAGAATGCCCTGAATAAGCATGTGTTAGTGTAACATGTTACTTATAACGTGACTGGAGGATCATTAAGAAGATTAAGATATAAGAACTGTAGACGGGAAGAAAATGTTCTTGTGCCTTGAGGTGTAGGTCCTAATGTGCTGCAACCCCCTGCCAGAGGCAAGTGACTTACAAAAGCTCCTGTGGGAGAAGTGCAGATTCCAGCCAGTTGCCTTCTTAGTAGAGCAGACGACATGGTGCAGTCAGCCTTTGTGTTTGGCAGCAACATATAAGGTGGTGATAGAGATGTCATTAATCACAAGATGAGGCGTCAAATGCAGAGGGTTAAACAAAAAGTGAACCTTAATTCAATCTGATTTCAAAGTCTGATAGATGATGGAAACAAAAAAGGGACACAAAGAGTACAACAGATGCTGAGACAAAACTGGAGGGGAGACAACCCTACACATGAGAGTAACTAGGAGAAGTGGATGAGAAGATGCAGGTGAAGATAATCAAAGACGATTACACAGGAGAAGTAAAACTAAAGTCAAGAAGCTAGAGATGGGTATCTATCAAAATAAAACAGGAAGGAAGAATTGTAACTAAATGGGGGAACACAGACATGTGAATGATCTTAACATATGGGATCAACACAGTAAGAAGAAGATAAGATAGGAAACAACTAAAACTTTAATTAAGAATAATTTCATGTTTCTATGGTGAACATAATTAAATCATGTAGCATCTGCATGAAAATCAGCAACTTAATTTGTATCATGTCATCTCAACAAGATCAATCTAGTAAGAGTGGTTCGTTGCCTGGACTCACGAAATTCACAAAATCACATTAGATGTCAAACTGCAGGAAAATCGCTGGAGTTTTAAGAGGCAGATAACTACACCCACACCAGGTGTATGCTATCGCTATTTATTGTGGTTTAAAATGTCAAGGACAAAAACGTACAGAAAATTCTGCATCAAGCCTTGTAATCATAGTTTTCCTAGTTTTGTTAAGCCTGGCTTGACAGCTTGGTGGCATGATGGTTAGTGCTGTTGCCTCTCAGCAAGAAGGGCCTGGGTTCAAATCCACAATCTGGCTGGTTTGCAGTGTGTAATTATAGTTAAGTTAATGGGTAATTCTAAATTACCCATGAATGTAAGTGCAAATGGTTGTTTGTCTCTATGAAATCATCAACCCTCATATTGGTTCATTAAGCAAGACTAGCAGTTATTGCCTTGATTAACAAAGTAGTCGTTCAAACAACAAGATTTCATTGTGTTTTCCTAAAGTTTTTAACTTGTGTAGAATGAATTAAAATAAATTTCACTTCATATACTTCAATAAATCACTTCAAGTCAATGTAAGTATACTACATTGATCCAACGTAATCTGATTACATTAAACCACCAAAAGTCAAATGTGTTGGTTTGACATGGTCATAAATGGGTTATTGTACTTGGTTAAATCACATGGAAAAAGGTGATTAAATTGTATTCATCCAACAACAGATTTTTTTGAGAGCAGGCAGACTCATCCCCACCTTTGATTAGCCCGATCGAGGTAGTGTCATCTGCTAATTTCATAAGGTTGACTGACTGGAGGTGGAGCTGTTGGTATGCAGGAATAAAATGAGGGGAGAAAGTATGTAGCCTGTAGGGCAGGGGTGGGCAACTCCAGGACTCGAGGGCCGGTGTCCCTGCAGGTTTTAGATGTGCCAACACATCTGATTTAAATGGCTAAATTAGCTCCTGCAGTTCTCCAGAGGCCTGGTAACGAACTAATCATGTGATTCAGGTGTGTTGACCCAAGGTGAGATCCAAAACCTGCAGGACACCGGCCCTCGGGGCCTGGAATTGCCCACCCCTGCTGTAGGGGAACTGGTGCTGGTGGTCTGAGACATCCTTACAGGGAAACGTGAACTTATCAAATGTGAACTTTGATAAGACATGCTGAGGAAAAAGACAAGTTCTTAAACATTTATGCACTAGAAGAACGTTTTGTTGAAAGCAAATTAATCATATTGGGGTTTTTTTTTTGTTTTTTGTTTTTGTTTTTTGAAAGTACCAAATTTTACACAGAGAAAGTTTTTCTTGTAGAAATAGAAACAAAAACCCACAAAAAAGCCAAGAGAACAGTTGAATATTCAAATATATGCGTGGAAAATAGAGGGACAGATCTGCCCAGTGTCCAGTCGGATAATCTTCTGGCAAACATTAAGGCCAGTACCCTCAGATTGGAAACATAATAACCAATATTGTTTTGTTGTTTTGCAGCCAAAGCAGCAAAGTACGGTGCTCTGCAGGGCTTCCTTGGTGGCGCAGGTGGAGGAGGAGGCGGAGGATTCTATAGAGGTAAAAGACCTGTGCACATTGTTGAAGAAGCATCCTGAAAAACAGAAGTTGCTGCAAAGGCTAAAATGTTGCCGGTGTTTGCTGTAGGTGGCGTTGCAGGATGCCAGGGCAAATACTGTGGGAGGAGGAAGTAGAGGATCTCTCGAGATCCAGTGACCTCAAGAAACCATGGTGCTACTGCATGATCGAGAATGTACATTTTATATGCAAAGCCCCATTAGACAACCTGTAAAGATGTTTGTTTTTACTTACTTGACTTCAGTGTCTGTTTTTACACAAACCCACCGACCCAGAATTTTGTACATGTGACTTATGTTATTGACAGTGCCTTTTAATCATTAACGTGTTCAAGTTAACCAAGTTAATTCTGTACCGCACCGGCCCACCATGTGTCGCTGCGTCCGTGCACGCACGCCTGCACGTGTGTGTATCGTTTGTTTGAAACTCTGTCTGTACCATCGGCTGTCAATGTCACCCACAAGTGATTTCCCTTTCTGCTTTAATCCTAAACTAAATCAAGGTGATCCGTCTCACTGGGCAGCACAGGGCTCGTCTGCTCCTCTCCAACCTGTCACAGGGGTGGGGTTGGTCATAGCTAGGCCGAAATCTGATGATATCCATCCAATGTCAGTGCGGTTCCTGGCTCCCCATTTTCTCTGCTGCCATTTTTAGGCCTGCTGGGTATAAAGCGGTGCTAACTGGGGCTCCAGCCAACCCATCTGCTCTCACCAACTTTGCTGATGCTTGTTGCTGTGCAGTTCAGTGTTCTCAGCTTTTTTTGTGTTAAATGTTGCCAAACACTTTCTGCTGAAAACAGTCAAAAAGCAGTGGGTTTAAATATCAATCAGACACTGCTTTGGTATGTACGCGACGTGTATGTGCGTGTGTGTTTCATTATGTGTCGTGTTTAAGTCTGCTTCAAATGTTTAGTCTCATTTACATTTATGTAACTGGTCATTATTCAAGATTTGTGGCACCATGATTTGACTCATAGCTTTTTTGTTATCAGGAATGTGTGAGCATTAAAAAAAAAACAATCCTTTGCTTTTGCATTTATTCACTGTTATTAACTGTAATACAGATTAATACTTTGTTTTAATGGGAATGCCGCTGTGTTTATGTGAGGCACAAAATCCCTGTTCTTTATTTACTTGAGCTGCTTTAAAAAAAAACAAAACCAAAGGCTTTACTGACCAAAGGTTCATGAGCGCTGTTGCCAAGTGACCCCCATCTCTTCCCGTAACTGTGTACTGTATTTTGTACTAATTTGATGGCTTCAGTTCCTTCACTCGGTGCTGTGTAAGAACTGTCTTTGAGCCTCGCTGGGTCAGACCTTGTCTTATGTGGCGTGGGATACTCTTCATCTTTATTTAAAACTGTTTTTATAAGGAGGAACAGTGTGGTTTTGCACTTTTTATGTTTCCACGGCACACATGTGACTTGTTCCCGGACATCCCGGCATTTTATTTGCTTTAACAAATAACAAAATAAAATGTGTTTAAAGAACACGCGTCTTCTTATTCATTACTTCTTCCTGTCCGTCCTGAGGGCTGATCAAAATCACCCGGTGGGGAGTGTCGAATCAGTCCAACGCTGGAACAATGACCTGGGTTCAAGTCCTGCCTGTTTTAGACCTTTTTTCATATGAGTTCTGTTATTGTTCCACTAGGAAAAATGAATCACTTATCAGATTTATTGTATGTGAAGGATTTCTTCTCTATAATGAAAACAAACCTCAGGTTAGATGCGAACACTTTGCCAGAGTATGGCGACTATGAGCTGTGTTCTTATTGTGCCAGCTGGAAGTAATGAACTCATACTGCTGTTCCCTGAAGATCTCCTGGGAGAGCCACTGACCCGTGATCCACATCCTGTAAAAGTAGCTTACACTGTTGTTCCAGGAGCAGAGGCTTTACTGCAGACATAAAACAATGTCACTGTGAAACTCTAGTCGAATTCTGTTTTTCTACAGCTGGCAATTACACATTTCTGTAAATCTGTTTGCTTGATTTTCCTAGTGTTAGTTAGCTTGCTTAATTTCTAACAGGAAATAATGTGTTTGTGTTACTTTAGCCAACATGTAATCGGTGTAGGCAAACCCTTTGTACATACGTGTACTAAATCAGTTACCTGGCGACCTGCCGCTGGGACAAACAGATCAAACCTCTGGCCCTGGCTTAGCTATCCCACTCCCATCTCCCCATACCAACACTCCTGATGCTGAACCAGCGCCACTGATTCTTGAAGAAAAAAAATAAGTTTTTTTTAATATCAAAAAATGTGGCTAATTGCAGGAAGCCCCTTGGGAAATACATATATTTAGTAATAATAATAATGATAGCCCACATAAACTGAGAATTTTTGTTAAAGTGTGCATTGCTCTGTGTATATTTTGCACACTGCCGGCTGCAGGTAGCTTTAAGAAGCGTTAAGTTCATCATGTCTAAGCAATGAGGATTTTTAAGCAAAAATATTTCAACTTGGTGTCCACTAATGCTATACTCACACATGAGAAAACAGTGTTTGGAGACTGCAGTATAAGCAAGATTACTGTGATTTGTGTGCTTTGAAGACGGAGACCGGGTATGCAACCACCCGCAGTGAGCTGCCGTCCTCGTTACCATTTTATTGCTGTCTTTAGTGCGATAAGACTGAATCAGTCTGCTATGAATCTGCTGGCAATTACATGTTAATACTACAAACCTAATTATACAAACCTGTTGCCGTCTACATTTACATAAGTCATCCAGTGGAAGTGAGTCCCTTACTGCAAAGAGACGTGTTACAGAGGCGTTGAGGTCATCCAGACTCACTCAGAGTTACAAAAAAAGGGGGGGGGGGAATCCATCCTCACCACCACGTGGAGCAGGTGCAGAGCCGAAAAAATGTAAACATAGAAAAGAATTAACACACACTGCAGAGCTCCAGCTTCCTTATTTATTGCATCTAGTAGTGTGTGACGTTTCGACTACGTCTGCTTTTCTTCAGATAATGACACGTAGGACGGCACCATCTTAAATCGTCTGTGATAGATCACATGACCATGACCAATGGCAATAATATCCAATCAGAACCATGTCTTATATAGGTCTCACTCAGATTTATTCCAATATGTTGATAGTCTGTCTGCATTTGAATTTGAGTTTGCCATTTTATGTCCATTCCAGTGTCACATGGTAGACCTGCACCTCAACTCGCCTCCGTATTTGTTGTGTGAAATTGGCACTAATTTCTGTGCGTTTAAGAATTGCTGTGAGACGGTAGCCGATTGGGTTCTTTTAACTGAAGCTAGTTATATTTGATTGCTCTTACACTCTGGTCCTTTGATATTTCACACTACAAACGCTGCGGTTTCACTTGTGGTTCTTTGTGCAGGTATGTTAAAAAATTCTAGACTGAAGAAGGTTTGAATTAAAAATATTTTTTATGTTTGCATTCTGCTGTGGTTCTGTGTTTTGTACAATTAAAATTCAGAGATGATTCGGTGATGTAATCATGCTGTACACACAGAATCCGTGTGTTACACTGAACCATAAACGAAACAGACGTGTTGACTGCGTTGCATTTAAGCAATGACTAAAATCAGTAATTACCATTTTGTAATTTCTGAATTGTGCGCTCAGGCTTCCGTTTCGTGTCTGCTTTACACTTCTTTGCAGAGCTGATTTTATGGCTCCTAAATTAAGCCCAAATTAATCTCATGAACAGCAAATTTCACGATTAAGACATCAAATAAAACCTCAGTTTTTATACTGCTGACTACACTGCAGCTGCTTTCAGATTTGCCTTCATGGGTTTCAAACCAGCCAACCACTTCATTTTATTTCCCTTCGTTCCAGCTTCTTTTTATGTTGCACCCTTTGTTTACACTTCTATGAGACACTTAACAACTACTTCCAGCACCTCCACCTATCCCATATCTCAACCCCTTTCGCCACTATCACGCATCAACGCGTTAATATTTTACCTGCCTTTCTACAAGAGCGCACTCTGTCTACTTGTAGTTATCTTGTAGTTACTATGGTGGCGTTTCTGCGCCGTCTCCCCCCACCTACCCCTCTCCCCTCCGTCCCTCCTCCACCAGACTTTATTAAGCAGGGCGTGTTTGTGGTTGGCCAGCCCCCTGTTTCCTCCGCACTGCTCGGCAGCTTCATTGGTCAGCGCCTCTCTTGAATGAAGCGCCGCAGAAACGTGCAGGCAGCGGGCAGAAGGAAGCTGTGTGGGCCGCCGCAGGGAGCGACCGACGCGCAGCGACACGACCCCCGGGCGCGTTGCGGTGTGTGTCGGTGAACACCGTTTATCCGTCGAGCAGAGGCAGTTGGCTCTCTCCCGGAGCTCCGCGTGTGAATGAGGTTGATGCTGCTCTGTTGCACCTGGAAGGACGAACGCATGGGAGAGGAGGAAGGTAAGGACCTGCGTGCTGGTTACGCGCTTCGGCTTTTGGGGCGGGCGATGCGGAGACCACGGCGCACTCCCTGCTCCTCGAAACGCAGAAGATGCTCCAACAGAAAAAAAAAAGCTGCACACTGCACCGTTTCTGTGTTTACTGTACAGAAATAGGTTCGTGTGCAGGGAGCGCCAGGCTGTGCCGCAGATGAAGCCATTCTTCGAGTGGATGCGGCCAGCATGTTTGTATGCAACGTTCACCCTCAGGCCACCACCACACTCTTCATCTGCCGCCAGCCTTCTCCAATAATCCAGCATGCAGTGCTTATAAACAGGTTGTTACATGAGAAGTAACTGTCCTTTAAGAGCTTCCTTCATGCTGTGTGAAAACACACAGATGGCAGAGTTTCCTGTTGTGCCTGGCCTGCACCAAACCAAGACTCCCACAGACTCCATGATTAACTTAGGTGTGTGACCGGTGTAGATTTAATCGTATAAAGCAGCCAGATAACCTTCTGATCTCATTATTAATGAAGCTGTTTTAATTGTATGTTTTTTTTAATTCATTGTTTTGTGGATAGTGATTCAAGAAGCTATGGCTCGAACAGCTGGTAAACCACATTGTTGATCTATGTGTGTGTATTTTGGCATGTGGTGTGAGATAACTGTGCACACCGAGCTGTCAGTCAGCTTCACTGAGGTGAACAATGGGCGTCCTATGTAAGGTTTCACTTTGCATTGCAGTGTGGTTAGCTAATCTGGAAGTGTCTGCTTTAGGTCAGAGCGGGCGGGGCGTACGCACCTGTACCTGCACAGGTTTTACAGTTTGTGCCAGAATGTAGGTGTGTTTCTGTTTGCCTTGGCAACAGGAGGGAAGAGATCATGCAGAGAAATGCTCCACAATAAAAAATGCTAAAAAAAAAAAAAAAAAAAGATGGTAAAAAAGTGTTTAAAGAGAGAAGGCTGGAGGAGTGAAGAAGAAAAGCATTAGCACCTGACATCAGCACCCAAAGCTCTGCCAAAATGGCTTTCAGTTCACAGGATGGATGAATAATTGAAGCTGTTGTGCAGAGTTAAGTTTTATCAAGACTCTTCCACCAGTATCCAGATTTCATATTGTGGCACTTTTGAACTTAACCTTGGTCAAAATTGGGCATCTTTATAGCTGCTTTGTATGTGGAGAAGTACTCTTGTTACTTCTTGTTGAAATGCCATGATGAAGAGGTGCTACGCTCGGCTGTTACTCTGAGGTGACAGTCGTGATGTTACTCTTGGGTGTACCGCAAGTTCAGGAGCTCAGCAGTGAGAGTAATGCAGGGGGAACCTGAAGCAGTAGCATCTGTGCAGTTTTATTCTTTACAAATCAAAACAGCATCCCCACGCAATGTAATGCTTTCAACTGGCTGCCATGTTTGTGTTTGCTGTTACTCACTGAGTCTTGCCGTGTGACTTTTTTTAGGCAAATTAACTCAGGCAATAAATGCATCTAACACAGCATAACGTTGGCCGCCGCCTCGCCCTTTGCACCAGATGAACCCTTACTGCAGGATAAATCGTCCCAACTCTGCCAAATTGCTTTTTTCCTGAAACTCTAATCATAATGAAGATTTTCCTAAGAGGTGGAATCTTTGATCTGCAGCTAATAAGATTCCTCTCATGGAAACGACTCTTATCAGGAAAGAAGTAGAAGAAAGCCGATGTCTGGTTTAAATTCTGTTTAATTTACTTTTCTTCGTTAGTTTGCATTTTGTAAGGAAAATATAAAATGTTATTAGCAGGCATGTTATTAGCCTGCTAATAACTATGTTAATAACTATGTTATTAGCAGTTTTGATGATAACTACATTATTTTAAAAGCGTACATCTACCTGCCATCATTTTATGCATCATCTCAGTTTGTCTTTAGTTTCTTTGTGTCGTTTCCTGCTTTTACAACACGCACCCACGCCTCCACATTCATGGTGCGTTAAATTTGAAGTCGAAAGTAGGAATTTCTGAGTTTCCAGTTGGGAATTTTCATCTGGAATGGCCCCCCTTAATCTGAAGTTCCGAGGCAAATACAATGCAGCATCATCATCACCCTGATTTCTACACTCGATTAGTTTTGGACTTGTTAGCCAAGCTTGCTTAATAGAATAGCTCATTTCAGCTGCTCCCTTATTCACAAAGGGGTCGCCACAGCAGGGAGCTCCACATGTTTGACGTGGCAGATTCTCACACTAGATGTGACACCCAAGTGAGTCTGTCTCTCCTCTGGGACTGAACCAGGTATCTTTCGCGTGATAGAGATATGTGTAAACCATTACACTATAGAGCAGCTGTAGAGCTGCCAAAACAGTGTTTCCACCGTTTCCTCATACCCTTTCGAGCAAGGTTATGGTAGAACATCGTTAATACTTGTGCTGTGGCTCATTCTGTGGCCTTTTGTACAGGTAAATTGTGGGGAAAAAACCCAAAACAACAAAAAAAAAAATGGAAAGTTTATGACTAGAAAAAAGGGATAAAACATCCAATTAGAGGTAGGTTTGGAAAAGTAAAATAAAAGCCTTTTATTACTGATCATAACTACCTTTGGAATCCTGGATGTTTTATGCCTTTTGGTCATAATATTTCAATTTTTCTCATTGCCAAAGTTTGAATATTATCCTATAATTCTAGGCAAAAAATTGTGTTTCTTTAAATGTTATGATTTTTTTTTAATAAACAAGAGTTTTTCTATTAAACAGGGCAATGCAGCAAATTAGTGTTTTCGCCCCTGCTGAGCCGTATGCTCATTAAAAATGCCCCTTCAGATGGTACATCGTTTCTGCTCTGGTGGTAACGGTGAAGGAGACGCTGTGTGGTGTGTTTGTTTGAGTTGTGTGTTTTTAGAGCTGGGTTATAAACCAGCAGTGATAATTTGCATAGCCAAATAAGCGATGGAGATGGCATACAGACAGAGACACAAACACACATCTCTTTGTGCGAACTGTTTATAACTTTATGTTTAATGAGCTTTAATATGGTGATATCAGCACGTCGGTCTCCTGTCATTACAGCTGGAGGAAGTTTGCCCGTGTGCGCGGGATGCAAACAGAGGATCTACGATGAGCAGTACCTCCAGGCCCTTAACAATGACTGGCATACCGTCTGCTTCAGGTACTTTCAGCACAAACAGCAAACCAGACTCAACATATAAACCCAGACTTTGAGTGCACACACGTCTTTAAGTCTCACTGAGTTTTTGGCCACTTGGGAACAACACTGAAATATCACAGTGCATCTTGCTTATTTATCCATCCTACAAGTCCATCCAGCTAGAGCAAATACAGGTCAAAAGTTCACTGGCGTTTAGCGCTGTTCATAGAGTCGACCTGAGGGGGAATTCTGCCTATCAATTAGCTGCTAAATGTTCCACTGTGTTCAACAGCCGGTTACCAAGTGTCTGCTGAATGGTATATTACTGGGATTAATATATCACTCATTATTACTGCTTTAAAGGACAGCGAAGGAGTGAGGGAAGTGAGTTAATGGTTGCACATATAAGGCATAAAAGTACCCTAGAAAATAAAATAAAAATACCAAATATTTGCTGTTTTCAGTGTTTAAAAGTCCTGTGAGTCCACAGTCCAGTGAAAACCCTTTTTTTCTTAAAATACTGGTTCCACAGGAAAATAAAGGCTAAGCAGTAGCTGGATGTTGCTAATCATATCCACTGTCTGTCTGATCATCAGTTTACAGGGCTGAAGCATTCAGTGTGGGTTAAAGAGCCCGACAGCATGGCTTAGGCTTGAAAGGTTTCATCTGAACAAACCACAAGGCTTCTGGAATAATGTCCTTTGGGCATGTTTGGCTGTAACGTACTAACACCTCATAGCAGCAAACAGGCACGGTGGTGGAGGGTGATTATTTAGGCTTGTTTTCCAAGCATAGAACGTGGGCACCTATTAGTTATTAAGCTGATGATTAACTTCTCTGTACATCAAAGTATTCTAGAGTCAAATATGAGGCCATCCATCTGACAGCTAAATACTGATGCAAACTGCGTCGTGCAACTGGTCAGTGATTCCAAACACAGCAGCAAAGTCCAGACCGAACTGAAATGTTGTGGCGGGACCTTAAGAGAGCTGTGCAAAAGAAATGCTTGCAAACTTCAATGAACAGATGTAATGTTGTAAAGAAGTGTGGGTCAAAATTCCTCCACAGAGATGTGAGAGACTGATAAAGTTATTGCTACTAAAGGTGGTTTAATGAGCTAGTTAATCATGGGGCATATTTATTTTTCACAGGACTGCAGAGAGTCCCGTGAGAAACTTTATTTTTCACATGACTGTGCGATTAAAAAATGATCAGGTTTCAGGATGTTAGATAAAGCAGTTTATTTATATCACCTTGGGAAACTGTAATAAAGATATTAAATGGGAGAAATAGCTGGCAAGTTGTGTGACAAGTTTAGTTTTTTGTGGTTTCAATGTAGGCTTTGTACTGCAGCATTTCCTGGAATCGCTACTGTTACAGACTCGTTCCCAGGCATGTCTGTGCCTGCTTGTGTTTTCTTTCATTTCGAGGAGCTAAACGTTTTCGTGTTATTGCCCATAATCACATCTTGTTCCTTGTTTAATCTTTCTTCACTGTAATGCTAACACAAGTATCCTCCTCCCACCACATTTTCTAAGAAAATCTCCTTAAATCTGATCTGTATTTTTCTCACAAGTGTTTCCTTTTTGTGGGTGAAGGTAAAGGTAAAGTTTCAGATTTTGCTGTGTTTTCTTGTACTTTTAGTTTTTGATGAATTCTGTAACAGACATAACCTAAAGTAGTCCTGGCTGCAGACCTGCGTCAGACAAGTGATAATGTCGAAACCTTCATATGATGCAGTAATGAAACTTTACAGGTGCGTAGCTGAGATCAAAATGAAAATTTGGAGTTTAAAGATGGGTGTGATCTAATTCACAAACACTGAGCAAAGACAGACATTGGCATTGTGGCTGTTGAGACATCTTCTCTAGTTTTGACCTGTAAAATTACAATGTCATGACACCTTCACAGTAAAGAAATTGCAAAAGATGCAGATACACATAGACACAAAGTCACTAGCGGTTTAAACAAGTCCTGACTGGCTCACAGTCAAATGTGTGCTTCTGAGAGCTGAGTCAACTCCAACCCTAAGCCATTACATTTTGTAATTTTCCTCACTTATAAGTGTCTCCTTTAACATTTTGCTCACAACATATGCGTACTCGATTATTTTTATGTAACTATTTTACCCATCGTGTATGAGAAAAGTGGAGATGGGTAATAATTCAGGTCCGTTTCCACTTCTCTTGTCTATGGTGTGCCACAAGGTTCTGTTTTGGGACCTTTACTGTTTCTTTTATATTTGTTCCCTCTTCAGTACTTTTCGACCACTTTTTAAAACTTTTCCTATCATTGCTGTGCAGATAACATTCAGTTGTATCTCTCTTTTAAGCCACACAATATTTTTAAGCTACAGGCGCCATTGAAAGTTAGATGGTAGACCCTTTTCTCCAACTTAATGAAGAGAATACAGAAGTGCTTGTTTGTGCTCCTGACAGATTTAATGAAAACTAGGTCCTCTAGCTACATTTGCTACATTTTTTGTCAGGAACCTTGGGATGACCTTTGACTCTCCTTTCACTCTGGATGCTTACGTGAAATCTCTGGTTTGCTCCTGTTTTTTATCACTTAAGAAATACCCCCAAGTTGAGTTCCATTGCGACATGCTCTGACCTCATCACATCTGGATTTCATCATGGCTGCAAGACTTTTAACTATTTTTCTAAGTACTCACGTGTCGCACTGTTGTTAATTCAGTTCCATTAGCTTCAGAGTCCACTTTAAGATTCTGGTTTTTGCTTTTGGAGCTCTGCGTGGACAAGCACCAGCAAACATCAGACAACTTTTACATCCATATGTCCCCAGTAGGCTTCTGAGGTCATGTGATCAAGACTTGCCATAACAGCTTTCTAATAAGCTGGTACTTTACCACATTACCTAAGCAGTTTCTGACGCGTGCTCCACAGCTGTGCGCTCAAAATACTCACAAGTCCAAACTTTGCCTTCGCCTCTTCATGCAATTCTTGTCCCAGTTGACTATCAGTTATGCAGCCTAACCTTACATTGTTAACTGTTGCATTTTTGACCTGAACGATTTAACCCCTTCCCCTTAAATCCCTTTAAATGCAGTAACCCAGCAGGTAACTGCCCCATAGTGTGCAAAAGACCAATAACAACAAAAACAGCATGTATAAATAAAACTTTATTTAATTCCTAAAAACATACAATACTTATAAAACATAAATATTGTCTTTAAGTTTGCCATATGAGTGCTGTTCTCTGTACTTTGACTTCATTACAGATAGTTACAGAAACGTTCAGACTTGACCTGTCTGAAAACCTGTTACGCAATTTTATTTACACAAACCAGAGCAACTCATAGAGGCACTCGCATACCTGAAGTTGCTCAAGACTTTTTCTCCTAATCAACCAAAGGGAGTCGTTCTTACTCCGTTGAAGCATACGTTGGTTGAACTCTTGCGTCAAACCTAAAGCCACCCCCATATGAACATTTCTACAGTCCGTGGATTTGGAAAAATGAACAAGCAGGTTTTAGTTTCAGACTCAGATTCTGGTAACTTGCACTACACCATGTTGTGTGTGGGCAGAGAGACTGTGTGTGTCTCTGTGTGAAAGAAATCTATTAACATTTTTGAATTTTAATTGATTTTCATGAGCAGAACTGATCCTATCCTGGTAGACAAAACACAGAAGTTTTTAACATTTCTGCAACTGAATATCAAATGTTGGAGCTTGCATTAGAGTCCAGATCCATCCATTCATTAAATAGATTTAATATTTAATAGGTCAGTCTTCTTCTGTATAAACAAGCTTCCAGCTATCACAAAAGACTTTATGGTCTGAAAGGAAAGCAAAGAGTGTTGTTCGTCTCCTGTTACTTTTCATCCTCTCTGTTAAATATCTTTCATTAGGAGCTCTTATGTTAAGACTGCTGCATGCTGTCCTAAGTTTAAAAGAAAGTTAAAGTGCAGGCGTCACTTAACATTCAGTCAATGCAGCCGCCTTGGGTCATGTGACACGAAGCTCGGAGCAGACAAATTAAGACGTAGTCGCAGATGTTTCAGATGCACTAATGGTGATCGATTCCTTCAGCAAGGCAGAGCCAAGGAAAAATGTGTTTTTATGAAATACCAGAAATAATCACGCAGATTTCTGGGAGGAATTTCCCTGTAGTAAACATATTAATTCTGTAGATTTCCTCCATCATTTCGCTACTCCTTTTAGTGGTCGCCACAGCGGCTCATCTGCCTCTATCTCACCCTATGCCTAAAATCCTCTGTCACACCAACCCTCTGTGTGTACTCCGTCGCTACATCCATTTAGTTTCTCTGTGGTTTTCCTCTTTTCTTCCTGCTCAGCAGCTCCATATTCAACATCCATTGTTTAATATTTTCCTAATTAAACTAAACTGGATATAAACAGTCCAGGACTGTCACTTAGTTTCGCGAGTGGAGATTATTAACTTTAAAAGTGGGCTTATTTTTAAATGACTGTTTAGTTTTTTTTGATTAACAGGACACAAACGCTGTCGCTGCTTTTCTTACTGATGATCTTATGTAACGTTTCCTTCTCTTTCTCTTGTCTCTACTCATCTCACATCCTTCATGGAGATAACCTTGTTTGTGAGAAGCAGGAGAACAAACAGCCACTCGCTGAGGAGTCCTCCTGCTGTTTAAGCACTCAAAGCTTCACAAGTGAGCCTCTGTGCCTCTGATCACTATTACTTTATCTTGTTTTTTTTTTAATTTCATAATTAATTAAGAAAATAAAAAATAATCTGAGATTGAAAAGTTGATTTTTGAGTGGGTTCTGACCAAGATAGAAAACAGCTCAGGCAGAACAGTGCATATAAACACATGCACACAATGGTTTACACATAGAAGTAAATTAAATGCATAAATAATGAAGTGTACTGACGTGAGGATTAAAAATGTCTTAACTAAAGCCAAAATAAGCACTGTAGGTCAAACAGGGTCAATGATGGTCACGTATAACAGATGTGACTACCAGATGTGACTTCCTCCAAATGTACTATAATTCATTCTCAGCAGTCTGAAAACCAGCTTTTCAAACTGTTGTATAAACAGAGGTTTTTTTTAGTGTGTTTTAGGGTTTTTTTTTGTTCCACACTTTGTTATCCCCTTTTCCCAACCACACTGCCTACATTACCCTGAATGCAACTCAGACACCGATGTATATTCACAGATTCGGGTGCGCTATCATGAAAAAGTACAGACATGAAAACTACAATTCATCCAGTGCCCACTTGAGGCTGGCTGCAAGTGAGTCAATTCAAACAGACTCCCGTGGTCAGTTTTTACATCGATTTGTAATGTTTGTGTATTCTGAAGACAGATAATGCGGTCTGCTGTTAGGAACAGGGCACCCTGAGATCTCTGCCCCATTTTTAGAAGTGAAAGTGAGGTACTTGGTAGTTCATCCACCTTCACTGTTTATGGATGCAGCATGCTAACCATCTTTGCTGTGATTGTGTCCGTGCTGTAAGACTTTTTCCCAGTCTGTTGTAGCATACTCTTCAGACATTATACAAATGTGCTGGGCCACCGAAAGATTATATATACAGCAGCTGCTTGGCCATGGGAAACACATGCAATGAAACTCCCGGCACGCAGACCATTGGTGAGGTGCATTGTACCCTTCATGTACTGTGTAACGTTATGCACTCTGCCACTTCATGATGGAGTTCCTAAAAGCTTACACTTTGCAGTAATACCAGTTAGAGTTGGTCGCTCCATCTAGGATGGAAGGAGTTTCACAAAATGACTTGCAGAGGTGACATCCTTTTAAGCAGTGCTTAATTTAAGGAGCTCTTTAGAACAAACAGTTCTTTCACAAATTTTTGTAAAGGCAGACCCCATGGCTACGTGCTTCATTTTATACACCTGTGGCCGATAGCTGCCCACACACAGGTAGAAACTGTGTTTAATATGGGGACTGGCAGACAAAGACAAAAACTTACTAATTCACCCATTCTTAGTATTTGAAATAAAGTTTGAGGGTCAATATAGCAGAAGGTCATTGGAGATATCCTGGAAAACCTAAAGTAATGGCAGGCATGGAGGTCCTGGTGGTTATGTCTTTCTTATAATGTCAGTCTGTGGATAATGCAGAGTCACCTGTCTTCGAACAGAGATGAGGAGCAGTTGAAAAGGTCACATTCTTCTAATACCACATTGTTTTTCCTTCATTTAAATTTTGATCAGTAAATTACTCAGATGATATCACCACATGTGTAGACATAAATTCTTTAAAAAGAGAATTTTAAAGGTTGAAGAATCTTCGGGGTTATACAGAAACAAATACTAATACAGAGCTGGTGCTGCTGCCTAAATCTGTTGGCCGAACGGTGTAGCTGTCATCAGTTGGATCGGCTTACATTCAAACACACTCGCAGTGCCTCCACTGGTCACAGGTGGCACAGTGCAGCTGTATCTCATCTACAGTGCAAAAAATTTGCATGGAGACCTCTTCTTGGTCATTGTTAACGGGCATCACATGTAATCAAAAAGCCACATTTCACTGATAGTAGCTTTTAATAGTTGCACTGACTCAGCTTTATTGTCTATTGATTTTGACCGGCTGTAAAGGTAGTAAATGTCCAGCTGCGTTTTCGAGTCTTGCCTCTTTTCGTCAGTTCATCCGAGCTGGTCAGTGGGTTGGCTTGAAACTCAGCTCTGAGTGGGTCATTAATGATTTCCTCCTGGCCAGATATCTGAATGGGAAATCTGAGGAGGGCATCCTGGCGTAGGGTTGAGTCCACAATGGTTTGTGGTATCTATATGCAGGGTGAGCACAGATAGGGCGTTACATCTGACTGAGAAGGGCTGCTGCAGGCTTCTGTGCATGCTTTTTCCACCCTGACTTTTAAAGTAAAAGCACTTTTACTTGTGTTATCTGCTGTCAAGAGCCTCGTGTAGCTGATTCAGACGTGAGCTCTGTGTCAGCTCCATCACACTTGTGTGAGGTGTCAGATATCAGCTTGTAGCTTTCAGCCCTTCTGCTCCTCCACCATGCAGTGATGCTACACACACCAGAACTGTTGAATTAACAGGAGAGAAGCTGTGTGTGTGATGGAAGTCTGTAAAAAGAGAGTTTTCCCCCTCGAGAGCACAAATGGATAGAAATTAGAACAGGATCTTCAGAGAGAAACGGATTTCCATGGTAAATGAAGGTTGAACATTGGTGGGAAAGTGAGGAGTGGGACAGGGACTTTCTGGAGCTTAAATCCTAACCCAAAAAAGAAGTTTTCCTCTGAAAACAGCAGGAGCTAGGCTTCATGGGAAAGCTAGGCTTCATGGGAAATCGCAGTCAAGCTCTCAGTATGAACTGTTTTTTTTTTTTCTTTCCATTTACATCAAAGCTGAACTGCAAAACAAAGACTCTTCAACATTAATGCATCCACAATATTTATTCATCTATACTGATCTGAAACTTCCATTATGTTGATTTATTCAAACATGTTGGTTGTAATTTGTTACTCAGAGATTTGTGTTACAGGCTTTCTTTCTTAAATATGATCCACATGTTTGACTTTACGTCTGATGCCCATCCTGAAGCTAGCCTTCTCATTTATCTGGGCCTGTGGCCCCCTTGATCACCGTAAACAGACTGGCCATGACCTTTGACCTCACTTGCTGTACTTTCACGTTTTTCTGGCCTTTTTCAGCTTTATTTGATAGATACAGTGAAGAAAGGACAGGAAAGCAGGGGCAGATAAAGTCAAAGGGCTGCGGATCGGAGTCACATGTTGGGCCGGTCGCTTTCTTCCGTATGGCGTGTGGTCGCCTGATTAACGCACTGAGCTAAACCAGCACCCAATAAACAGTACTTTGATGAATAATAAAAACATTTATGGCGTTTTTAATGGCTTGTAGTTAATTTCTTGCTGCCCCGGCACTGAATAACCTTCACTAACGTTTCTCATTTTATCTTGTGGTGAGTTCACTAGTCCGACTAAAACATGCTGAACGTCTCAGTGCTTCATGATTTTTAATTATTCATTTATTCATTATATCTTAAAAGGACCATAACGAGTCAGAAGGCAGCGAGAGTCCCTTTGTAAATTCCATTGATTTGAAAACCTTAAATTTAGGAATTAAACAACTCCATGGAAAAATTGTGTGGATCAGGATCACTATGAAAGGAGTGCACCTCAAACTGCTATGGCCTCTCTGATTTAGGGGATAGGATGGTTTCTGCTCTTCGTCTGACACGGCCATGTGTTTGTCTTGTAGTCTGATTCACCAGCTTACAGTAAAGCTAAATAATGACTTTTCTAATTTAGAATAAAAAATAAAACTGCTATAAAATGAGTTCATTAAATCAGATAAAGCTGAACTGAAAATCAATATTTATTTTTCCCTCTGAACACTCGACTGCTGCTGCATTTTCTCTCCAGTGTGCTGCAGCCCCTTGCTGCTCGCAATAAAACCATTTCTGCTTGACAATCACTACCCCAACCGTCGCCCCAAAGGCTTCTGCTTATTTAGCACTTTAGATAAAATCCGCTTCATTCATCCACCACATCTACACATGTGCACGTCTGATCACCTGCAGTGGGGTTTTTTTCCTGATGCTGATAGTGCACAAATGCTTATGTGTTTCCACACTGTGTTATCAACAAACATGGAGCTTTTTATGATGGTTTAAGGAAGGATGAGTATACTTTAAGTCTGCTGCTCTGCCTGCACTGTGGGACTCACACATTTACGTCTCCATCTGTCCTGTACGCTTACTCACATCTGCAGGACAAACATTACAGCCCTCGATGAATTTTAAAAAGTGCTTGAGATCGTTTATTGGTGGCAGCGCTCTGCGATACTCATTGTGTCAGTGACAGAAAGCATGAAGAGGCTGCAGTGACTCAGCTGCTTTCACCTGCAGATGAACTCTGCCTGGTAACAGAAGCTCCAGAATGTGACGGAGACTCGACGTCAAGTAGTGGCAGGCTGAAAGGACAGAAAACTACCTCAGGAAAACAAAGTCGTTTTAAATAAAGGTTTGTTAAAGATTAAACAAGGATTTGACTAACAGAAAATACTGTACATCCTTTCATATACAGGGCTTTGCAGAAATCTTGAACGGTCCCTCATTTTTTAATGTTTTTGCTTGCAAGTTAGACTTTCTTGTAATTTTTTTAAAGTGGTCTTGAGCAGTAGTTCTGCAGGCTTTCCAAAGGTCTTTCAGAGTTTTTCCATTGGAATTTGTCTGCTTTTTCACTCATGTAAGTCCTGTCCTTGTACCTGAGCATTTTTAGAGGAATTTCCTTTTTGTTAAGCAACTTAACACTGATCATTCAAGCTTATAAAAGGCACCTCACTCAAGAATTAAGCAGTGTTGTGTCCACACATAAAAGGATACAACTTGGCAAAGAAGCTATTTTAAACTGTATCTTTAGACACGTTGATACTGGCAGCCTGTGACAAAAACACAAGTTTGTTTCCATTCTTTTCTATTGAATCCAGTCATCTTGACCATGTCTCCAGGCCTAAAAGCATTTAGTTGCTGCCATGTGACTGGGTGACTAAACATTTGTGTTAATGTCTTGATACATGATCAATCATCTGGGTAAGGAAATCCCAGAAAGCTGATTCTGTTCATCTAGACGTTGCGTTCTCAGTGGGAGTACAAAACCAGTTGTACCTAATAAAGTGAGTGCTGAGTGTATACTCACACAGAAATCTGATAAGGAATAAGACACAGGAAACGAGACAGGGCTGAACACAATCAATGAAGTGAAGACACAGAGGAAGCAAAAATGAAACAGGCCATCACAGAGAGCAAACTACAAAGTAAGACAAAGGATGCTAATCCTAGCCCAACCCGCTATAACAAGAAAACGTGTAATAGACACGCCGGTCCCCTGTGTCCATTATACGCGAATGCAGAATTTGCAGTAAGCTACAGTAACAGCAGTGGGAGCTATTTTATTTCACGCCAACATGAAAATAATCACAAGTGGGTGTTTGAACAGACATTATTAACACATTTACACTTATACACATATTAGCCCCCTAGCTTAATCGTTTCCGGCCCTAGAATTTACTTAAACCGTTTTTTGCTCTCTACAGACTTTGTATCTACCCCCTGCTGGTAATGCAGTTTTTGCTTAGCCTCAGTACAAAGTATGGGAAGGAAACACCCAGGGATAAAGGGGGGAGGGCAATGACAACAATCTTAAAATACTAGACACCTGAGGCCTGTAACTATGAAGCAATATTTAATGAAGTTACCCAGGTAACTAGAATTAATCCTGGGTTTTGATCATGTTAATGTGGGTTGTTTCTCACTGTGGTATTTTGCCATGGTAACTCATGCTGCTGTAGAGCATTTCTGGAAGATCCCTGAGACTTTGGTGCATGGTGAGTAGGGAGAGTTTACATTTTTTTAGTACTATTCAAAGTTTTTGTGTTTCCCCTGAATCTTCTTATATGTAACCATTTCATTTTTGAAATTAATTTTTTGAAAGCAATAATATGATGATCCCAAAACAGAGCAGCTATCAGTACTTATTGATCCCATATCAACTTCACACATAGTCGAAGCCTTTGTTTGATTTTTTTTACTTACACCACCCAGGCTGCGGTTTAAAGAATAAAAACTGAAATTGTCTTTTAAACCCTAATTTAAAGAAACACTTGATGATAATCCATCGGATTATCCCATGTGTTAATGATAGAGTTGTTGGACTGACAGTCAGCATTTTTGCCCGCTATCTTTCCTGGCTTCAGATAAGCTAAACTGTCTTAATGTAGCCTCTTTTTGACAGCCTCATTGGACAAAGCACTTAAAGTGCACACATGTTCATTCAGTGCTTTAAATATATGGTGCTCTTTCTTTCATGTTGCTGCTTTCGGTCAACCTGTTTAACCTATTAATATTGGAATAATAGTTTCATTTTCCTTTGTGAAATCAGCTGCTCTGCTGGCATCACCCCCGCTTCCATGTGAACATGCAGGGGAAACCCTGGGTTAACATACAGAGCAGATAACCGATTACTGGATTGCTAATCTTAGGGTGAGTGACTCCAGATAACAGAAATAGACCCCAGGTATGCTGAACTCACAGACCTCAGAAAACACAATGACAACTAACCCCCAGAAAAATCTCATTAAAATACTAATACTATAAAATATTGAGGAGATTAGAGCAGTAATCCTAATCCTAAATAACAAAACAGAAAACTTAAACAGAAACTTGAATAATTCTCTAAGTGTTCAAAACCACAACAAATCACACAAAAGCTCTTTTACTGGAATCAATAAAAAACTGAGAAAATGAAACCAAACAGAAAACACTTCCCAAAATAACACTAAAACTCCAAAAATCCCAAACATGCACAATAATTCTGTCAAACAAATGAAATGTGTGGAAAAATATAGCAGCAGAAAAGTAAAACTTGAAGCGCGAGTGTTGCGAAGTTCTTTTGTAAGTAAATTACTTCACTAAATCTTTAACATGTAAGCTTATTAGCTGCCTCTAAAGTGCTGATGGAGCTCTAACTTATGGGGGCTTCTTTACGCTGCTGAATATACAGTATATACTTTTTTAAAACTATTTTACTATTTTTATATTTTTTCCTCAAAATTTGGGGTTATGTCAAAATTCTGACTTACTCAGAGGTTTGAATCAAAATTATTATTAGACATAATAAAGAAATATGACTTATGGATGTGGTGGGGGGTCTGTGGCAGACACAAGCTTCATTCATCAGGGCTTCCACAATGAGGGGCTGACCAGTGAGCAAGCGGTAACTAAACTTTCAAAATAAGAGCATGGCGATTGTTTCCTTGAAAACAGATGAATAAAAAAATGCTAACCTGCTTCTGTTTCCTGCAGGAACAGTAATTTGTTAACATGATTATGTGCTGAAGGTAATTTGATGTGTGGACTAACTGTGACTGATTCTATTTCTGAACTATCTCAAAAACATGTTGATTGGCTGATATCAGCTTATCACTAAAGACTCTGCTGTCTGACTGGTTTGAATGTGGTTACTGTGGAAGCTTGTCTCCACCGCTCAGCCAGCGTAAGTCAAAACTTTAGGTTATTATCTCATATTTGGAGTTAGTTACCTCAAACATTTGGACTCCAAACTTCTGGGAAAATATCTCCAAATAAAGAAATAAAATTGAAATTTTAAGTTACTAAATGAAAATTTTGAGACGATGACCTGAAATTTTGAATTGGGTGGCATTTTTTTCCCTCCTTTTTCTGGGTTAGAAACTAGCTTCAACGGGTTGCTGATTTCTCTGTGAGTAAGGTTACACCTTGCTCAGGAGCTGCTTCCTCTCTTCACCTCACCCCATCCTTCATAAAACGAAGCTCTCTGGTGCTCCTGTGAAGAGGTTGGTAAATCTAATAGTTTGAGAGGCCGTGGAAGGGTTTAATAGATGATGGATAAGAGGAAAATTTGATTTGCTCCGCCACAGCCTTTAAATGTATTGACGAGTGCAGGAAATTTGCCTCATGAAGTTTAAACAGAAGAAATGAGCTGCTGCGAGGAAGGCAGGGCCGCTGTGGGCAAAGCCTCTGCTGTCACAGGGTCGAGTCTCCCAGAGGACGAGAGCAGGAAGTGGCTGATAAAGAAGTGTGACCCTCTCTGTACACAGCTGCACTCAGAGAGGAAGCAGAGGAAGGGAGAGACACTGACGCTTGTGACAGCGAGGCCGTGAAGCTGGGCGAGCTTAGTGAGTCAAACATCAGAGCTGCTGACATGAGTCTGTCTTCGGACTGTCTAAACAACGCCTTTGCTCCCTCGGGTGACATGTCAGCAAAGAAGCAACGCAGCAGGCAGCCCAGAGTGTGAGTGCACCCATCAGTCTATGTTTATAGATGATAACAATGATGTTTGAGCTGCTGAGAGCAAAACAGAACTTTAGCTTGGACGTAAGTCGTGCTCCGAGCTTATTCGAAAACTCTTGTTTAGTCCAAAGTACTAAACAAGTGTAGAACTTTTTGTGGACTTTTTGTTCTGGCTGTCTTTTTGTTGGTCTTATTTGATAGTGTTGCAGTTTTCAAAACTTTATTTAACCCTATTTACCTTGACAAACCATTATTTTCCAAGCTGATGAAGTGTTTAAAGTATAAAATATATAAAAACTGTTTAAAGGAGGATGTTTCTGTTGGACTAACTGTTCAAAAGTGTACGCGACCATCGTCAAAACTCAACATCTTCATTTTCGCATTATAAATCATTTAAAAAATAATTAAATGATTAGACTAATTAACAGGAACAGATTAATGAAAAATGTATTTGCTTAATTCTGTCAAAAAAGTTGGACTAAGAATTGAGTTTATGGCTAAATTTGTCCTAAAAAGTGACTTGTAACTAGTGATTATTTTCACTATGGATTTATTTACTGGTAATATATTAGTGACTTATTAATATTCTCATCTTTATATATATTTTTTTCTTGGTGCAGCTCAAAACCCAATTAATTATTAGACAAAAAAAGGCAGTAAACTAACCCCAAAGAGAAAGTGTGGTGGTTGGTTAGGAGTGTCTTTCACTTTCTCTGTGCTGGCATGAAAAGCAGCACTAAGTGTATTCTGATATGCATGAACTATGTTCCTTGTATATATTCTGACCAACAGTCTTTAGGAATGCACTTGAGGGTGATGCAGTAACTGAAATTAACTCATTTCTCTTAAATGATCTCTCACTTCTCCAAAGTGCCGGCACACGTCAGTCCTCGGTGTCGTTCACACTTCCGTCTCTCTGGATGCAAAAGCCCCTGAACTTCCTGACTTCCCTCTTTTAAAAGTGCCACCATGAATCAAACGCTGCTGTCCCACATGTGACTGACACCGCGGGCTCAATGTCGTTGTGTTTTTTTTATCGGATAGACGTGCTTACGTCACCACCCTCGAGCAAAGTCGTGTGTTTTTTGTGAGTCACGTACTAGATGAGAATGCACTTTCTGGGCTTAGCTCATTTATTTATTTTTTGGCTGTTTGTGTCTTAGAAGATAATGTAAGCATTATCCAGAACAACCAGGCACTCTGAGGGGACACTCAGTCCTCTCATTAACAACAGAGATGACGGTGGGATACGTCTGAGCCCTAAAACGCTGGTCAAACTGGGAAAATAAAGTCAGTTTCGATGGTTGTGTATTTAATTTTATGATTAGTTTTTCTCTGTGAAAGAATTAACTATTATACTTACTCCGATGCTCTGTTCTGTTAAGTCTGTTTTCATATTTTTTTCACCGTGTTTGCTTCTCTAACAAAGACGTTTGGTGATGCAACTTATTTTTTGTCAAGTTTTTCTTCCAATATTTACTCAAATTGTATTGACTTCCTCTTTTGAGGAAATAGAAAGTCATTACTTGTTTCCTCTTTTACGAACTTGAGACTATCACAGGAAGTTCTTAGGTGTTAATGTGGTAGTTCTGCAGGATATTGGACAACATTTAACATTTCCTGTGTTGTTTAATGGCCGCAATTGTAGCTTTTGAAAATCTAGAAAAACATCATATGAGTCTCCTTCCTCTGCCTGCACCTCGTCAAATTCATATCTGGAGTTCATGCCGGCTGATAATATTTGCAGCGGGGAGGAAAAAGTCGTCCTGTGTGACGGGTGTATTTTTATTAATCGCCTTTTTCCCAGCTCTAACCTTTGGCACTCGCTCCTGTGCTTTAATCACACTTTAAAAATTCAATTTTGTTCTGTTTGGAGGAGATGGAGTCCAGACTTAAACCCTGAATGGGATTAAAAAAGATGAAGAATATTAAAGTCCACATTTTGTCACTGTTGAAAGAGTCCTGCCAGTTTCATATCTGACCTTCATCATTTTACAGGGACAAAAAATAAGCTAAGCTAAGCTCACAAGAATAAAGATGTTCTAGTTTTGCAGCATGATTGTGTTGAGAACAGCCCATTAATAGTTCAGCATGTAGATTAGTTTGAAAGCCAAAAAACTTCACACCCTACACTTCAAATATTTTAGCAGTTGTTAACAGGAGTGTAAAAAACAATAGGGCCCAAACTAAAGTTTATCTAAATGTCCGGGCAGTAGCATCATTGTTTTGTTTTTTCCTCCTAACAAAAATCATTTTCTTTCAACTTTCAACTCTCACCCGGCTGTCCACACCCACCTGTGATGCCTTACCCACACTACCGTCTGTTGGGGGGAAAATAAAACTGCCATGTGACGCAGTAGAGGACTCTGTGACACCAAACCAGAAACAACGACACGATTAATGAGTCCAGAAACAGAACTATAAAATCCACACACATCCATGATTCACTAATTTTTTTCTTTTTTGTATCATTTTATTTTTATGAAACAAACAAAAACACAACTGTAACAATAAAGTCACATACATCATAGACAAAGACGAGACAAACAAGTAAATCCTTTTAAATGAAGTGTGCATGTGCTGGTAACTGTATGTTTACTCTGCTTGAGTCTCATAATGTATGATTAGAAGGGGGAGCCAAGAAGGACACACTTCAGGTTCAGTAAAGTGGAGCAGCATCAGTAACTGGGTTGATTCTGTCTCAGTTTATCAAGTTTAAAATATTCCAGGGGAAAGATACACCTTCTATAAGGAATTATGCAAAATTTCAGGTCCCTATTGTCCTAATATAGCTTTCTAAATTATACATTGAGTTGGTTTATCATTATTATTATTATTATTAATATTAATATAGTTATATGTTCTTTGAAGTTGTCTAAATCAGGTGAATTGCTTCACAGACAGTTTGAAACCAGAAAAACACATTTAACTTCAGTGTGATACTTTCCTGGTATGACACCATGTACCAAATCTAAATCTGCTTATGTTTAAGGCTGGTTAAACGAGAGAGAATGTCATCACTATGTGCTTTTGTTTATGAGAAGCTGTAAACAAAACATTAGTCGCCTACCTGCAAATTTGTGGTTTCTGCAGGCCTCCAAATCTGCAAACATTCAAATATGTTCCATGCAACAAGCCTGAGAGTCCACATTCACAGAGCCATGGTACCAGATATTTGCCCTAAAAGATTAGCAGTGGAGAACTAGCTAATGTAGTTTTCTACATGTGCAAAGTCCTCCAAATTTTAAAGTGGCATCTCAGTTAAACCCATGCTAGAAAAATGCATTTTGAGAACAAAATTGATAAGAATTTTGCATAAATCCTATTAAAAGTCTTTGTTTTGTTTTTTAGTGGTCCATGTAGTTGTTGATAATTCAGCAAAAATAGTCTGGTGTGTGACTCACCTGTCCAACCACATAACCTCATACTTTGAGCTCATAGCATTGGTTCTCATGATTAATGCTAACAGTAAGTGTCCGGATAAAGCTTTTTCAGTGAGGTACTGTTATAACCACTGAACAATTCACTGGTTTCATTTCATGTGTTAGTGTTTAAGCTTGGAGTTGGTCTGTAAAAGAAACCTGCTACTGAATGAGACCTACTAAACAGCTCTCCCAAAGCCCCCAGATACCTTTTATCATCTTCCTCGATGGAACAAGTGAGACGGCCAGCGAGCCGACTGCACTGACAATCGGTCAGTCTACATGGCTTAGCAGTCACAAAGGAAACTGCTGCCATGCACTCCATTCACTCACAGTCTGCCAGAGCTCCTGTTTACCAGCTGAATAGACCGCCGGGCCTGGAATAAAGAGTCTCTCCCACGGGCTGAAACACTTGCTCAGCAGAGTTGAGCCTCAGGAGGATGTCATTATATTTACTGTTTAAAATGCACAGCCCGATCTCCTTGGCTGGTTCTCAATTCCTTAAGAGTAGCAGAAAACATGAGGGGTCAGCGTGAGTGTGGATGCTGCTGAGTCTGCCAAGGTCAGGGGAGCGGGGTGAAGCCTGATTGGCTGCGCTGATTTCCGGGTACCACCCAATAGAGTGAGACTGAGGGTGAGCAGAAGGTGATGAGGTAATGCCTGGTTTTTTATGAGAGAGGGTGACATCATTGTTGTGGCATTTTGTGTTGCCGTGGAGAAGGAGGAAGGGGGAACCAGGCAGGGGGAGGGTGATGAAGAGGGGGCGCGTGGGAATGGGCCTGATGAATGTGTCTGTGCTGTGTGTTAATGTGTAAAGGCTGACTGAATCAAAGAGTCCAGCTCAGACAGAAAAAAGTCCTCATAGTCAGAGTTTTAACGCACATGATCCTTTTATGTCACTGACATGTTGGACATCCTCCTTTCCTTCCTGGGAAAATATCAGGAGTGGAAATTTGGCTCCAGACCAGCAGTCTAATCTATTTATGTCTCCTTTGAGGGGCGTCCCCCAGACAGTCGTTTCCTCAGCTTGACTTTCCCCCCTGTGTGTGCATGTATGTGTGTGTGAGACCACCCCTCCGTCTCAGTGCTCCTTTCTCTTTTGCCTGAGGTTGATTTGAGCCTGTCCTCCACACACAGTAACAACAGCTGAGTGCTCACTCTGGGGTTTTTGCACAGTAGGCAAATTTGTTTCTATCACCGTCAAATATCATACACGTTTGATGTCCGTTGTCTAATTCTTCTAGATTTTTCTGGGCAGACCTGTTTATTGGCTTATTGATCATAGGTACTCTCAGCATTTCATCTGTCTTTGCAGATAGAAGGAAGATGGATGTCCTGAGCTTGACTCGGATGATGGAAGATTTAATAATTGATGAAGAGATGCTTGTGTGTGCTGGCACGCGCGTGCGTGTTTGGGAGGTGCAGCAGTCCCATACACACATACTGTTTCCTTTTGAGCCCTCCCGTTTCCTGTAGCCACCTCAGCCTTCACCTCATTTAATGACCTGTGGTTATATGTACACACCCACACACAAAGACACATCACAAAATGCTGACCAGGACCGGGTGGGCGGCGGTGTTTGTGTGGGAGACTTGTTTGCTTTTACTTCACTGCGAGGCGTTCGAGTCATCAGAGAATAAAATCTAAGACATGTTTTCACGTACTAGCAAGTTAGCTCAAACTGAGGCGATAGTACTTGCATATATTTAGAATATGTAATATGGGAATTTATTGGTGTATATTTTAGTCAAGAAAAAATACAGGCAACATATCCAAAACTGTGCCGTTCCAGCTTCACAAATGCAGCCCTTTCTTTCTTATCTCACGTTGTATTCAGTGATGCTGAGCTGAGCAGACTGGTTCAGTATGTCAGGCTAGTCTATGGGCAGTTAAATGGCATTTTATAAACTTATTTAAATTAAGCCTTTAAAAAAATCTTGAGGTTACTTACTACTTTAAACCTGATGTCTACTTTGATTACATGTGGGAGAAAATAATTGTAATCTTGCTTCCTTTTGTATTTGCTACAGTGCAGATTTATATTTACGAGCACAAAGCTCTGCATGTCAGTTCAGCCTCGCCATGACAGCTGAAATAATGTGGACATTTATCCCCAATAAATTATTCATTGTCTGTCTGCGCGTCTGCTGTGTATTCCTGATTGACGCAAACCTGTAGAAGTGCAGGAAATTCTTCTCGCTGTTGAATTATCCTGTCTTTTTGAGATTAATTTCTTCCTTTAGTATGAAAAGTGTTAAAATTTTCCAGAGCCCAAGTGAATGTGTTTAAGTGTCCTGCTAAGCAGTCCAGAACCCAAAGATACTCCTTTTTTAAATTTTGCTGTGAGATGAACAATGTATTCTCACAACCTGCAAACACTAAATATTTTTTCAATAGTGCACTTTCCTTGACAAGCAACTTAAACAACAGATCAATCTAAATATTTGTGGATCAATTTCCCTGCAAATTGGCT
The DNA here is from genome assembly GCF_900408965.1 of Simochromis diagramma. Lineage (NCBI taxonomy): Eukaryota > Metazoa > Chordata > Actinopteri > Cichliformes > Cichlidae > Simochromis > Simochromis diagramma. The sequence goes on from NW_024387375.1 coordinate 8,069,431, forward strand.
AATTGACAACAAAACTAATTAAAATAAACTAATTTAACTAATTTACTAACTAATCATTGCAAATCTGATAAAAAGGACTGTTCAAAAACTCCCAATATAGACACAGACTTAATTTAATCCAACGCTGGGTAGATTCACTTCACCGCACAAGAAAAAAATCCAAAAATCCAATGATTGGTCTGTTTTTAGTTTAATCACTGCTAATTAAAAAAGCAACTTTAATTCGTTTATCCTTTGAAATTTCATGTGACATTGATATTTTCATTTTAATATAACGGAAAATATGATGATTAATGAAGTTTGATCAACTTAATTATTCTAATTTTACTTCAAAGCCACATAAATAAATACAATGTGGTCTGTTTACATGTTGAAATGTACTGTGTGTTATTTCAGATGAGATGTGTTCGGTCACATCTGTGTCGTCTTGTCTCATTTATTGTGTTTACATTTCCAATTGAGTCTGTCAGAAGATACATGTCTCTCCATTCATTCATTCATTCATTCATTCATACCAGCTGGACAAGCTAATCACTTTAGGTATCGACCCGGGTCAGGCTGTCACTGTGACGAACAGATGAAGAGTCATTCACAAACATATTACATCATAGAGCTGTCCAATGAGATCATCTGATCCATCACTGATAGCGTTTCAGCACATTTAGCAGCATGTTAGTCCTACATGCACATTTATGGATATGTCGTGTATCAGAATGGAAACATTTTATATAAATGCACTGATTCAAGCTTCTTCTTTTTATCTAGCCAATTTGGCCATTATAATGAAAAATGCAAAAGAAAGAGTCTTCTCAAATCCAATGTTGTAGTTTTGTTTTCTTGGATATTTCATAATAACCATAAAACATATTTGCAGTGTGCATCAGAAAGAACAGAATGAACTGAAATAACCTCAGAAGTTTGATTTTGGAGTTTCGCACATTTTGTCAACAACTTCATTCCTTTTTTTTTTCTTGTTTAACCAAACCAGCCCATTTTTCTATTAATATAGCTCAATACTGCAATCGTAAACAATGTTTCCACACAGTTATAAGAGATATTTGTCAATCCAGTGAAGATTCATGTTTGTTGAGCTTGACTAAAACCTTAAAAAACTTACAAAATACAGAATTCAAAAAACTAATTTATTCTAGCATTTCAATATTAAGACTATTCTCTGACCAGAAAGAAGTGGTCAGGGTTAACCTGTCATAGACCTGGACACAGCTTACAGATCTTAAAAAAATGAGACTTAAGCCTGCATTCTTCATAATGGGCAGCAGGGGGCGAGTCATCTATCTGTCTGCCCATATTCACTCACTGGCCACATTAGGTACACCTTGCTAGTACTGATCTAGACTCCTTTTTTCCTTCAGAGCTTCCTTAATTATTAATGCCAACAAGGTGTTGGAAACATTCTCCTGAGATTTTTGTCTGTACTGACAAATCTGCAGCACAAATGTGCTCTATTGGATTGAGATCTGATGACTGTGGAGGTCATTTGAGTACAGTGGCCTCATTGTCATGTTCAAGAAATAAGTTTGAGATGATTTGAGCTTTAAGACATGGCGTGTTATCATGCTGGAAGCAGCCATCAGAAGATCCTTGCACTGTGATCATAGAGTCTGGACATGGTAGGCTGTAGCATTTAAATGATGCTCATTTGGTACCAAGAGACCCAAAGTGTGCCAAGAATATATCCCCCACATCGTCACACTGTCACCACCATCCTGAATCATTTATACAAGTCAGGATGGATCCATGGTTTCATGCTGTTTACACCAAATGCTGACCTTACCATCTGAATGTAGCAGCAGAAACCGAGACTCATCAGACCAGGCAAAGCTTTCAATCTGTACTGGCTGCTATTCTGCTGCTATAGTCTATGTTGTGTAAAACTTAAAGATAGAAGATTTTCTCTGAGCACAAATGCCTCAACAGACACTGAGTAACACGTGATGGCACTTGGATAGAGAGCAGATGTTTGTGGAGGAAGGTGAGGTGAGAGGCAGGGTAAAAAAAACTGCCTCCTTTTGACCTGGAAAAGGAATGTATTCCTCTTTCAGATACTTTCAGCTAATTCCACCAGGGATCTGAGCAGGAGAGGGGGAACAGTTGCAGATTTACTCACTCCCCTCCTTTAATCTCAGCTCTTCTGTCATTGGTTGTTTCCTCCCCTCTGAGATCCAGCTGGCATTCATGGTGTCTAAAATCTGCTCTGCCCCCTCTCACTGGTCTGTGGGAGTTAGTTATGTCTGTGCAGCCTGCGTGTGCATTTCTTTACCCCTGCCCCTTTTCTAGTGTCTGTCAGGTCATTGTAACTTAGATTAAGTGAACCATCAGCACTGCTTGTATTACAGTAAAATATATATTGTTTTATTTTAATTTTTCCCCTACAGTGAGGAGTTGTCAGAGCTCAGCAGGGTATGAGAAACTGTTAAGCTCTCTACTAGTTAGATTTTTGGAGCATCATAGCAGAACGGGCAGAGGCTCTAACTGAGTCTTTCACACTGATAATCCTCTTACACGTCAATGCCACCACACACCCAAACACAATCACACAAAAACACCAAAAGAGAGCCAACAAATACACATTAACACACTATTTTTTTTTATTGTGGTGGGGCTTTTTTCCCCCTCCATGGGAGTCTTGGGTTGTAATTCAGCTTTGCTGCATGTCTGCTTTACCTCAGAGATAAGATTTTTGTGCTGAAGGCAGAAATTTTGCAATCTCCTCCTGGGAGGCACTAATGTATTCACTCATATCTTTAATACGCTGCTACTCCTCAGGACTACATGGAGACAAATTTCAGAAAGTAGCAGACCCACTGAGCTTTACAATGACTCCTAGAATTGCATGCGTCCCACCCAGGTATGACTTTGCCTCAGCAGGACCTCTCAGGATGTGTACGTGTGAAGTGATAGACAGTTATTGAGGGGCAGAGAGCCAAGACAGCCGAGTAGCTCCTGGCTCGACACTGCGGACGTCTTCCGAAAGCCTTGACCCACTTCAAAGTCTCCTCCTCCCCCCTGCTCACCCAGACGTGCTGCATACTGAAGCAGCTCTGCAACAATCTGCTGAGCTGCAGTGAAGCTCTGCATGCGGACACTGGGGAGACTGAGTGTGTCTGTCTAATAAATAAATTGCATGTGTGTCAGTATGTGCTGCAAGGTCATGTGTTTGTACACAGTGTGTGGCTCACACAAGGTGAAAGACCTCGGGCAAAGTCACAGAAAGTTGCTGCTTCTGCTGAATATATTAATGAGTCTCTCAGTTTTTACTCTAGCAAACACAGACAGCAAAGTGAGTAAGAATCCTTAAAGTGCAGCAAAGAGAAAAAAAGGGAGGGGATGCAGAGGCTGCACCACATTTCAGCCCTCTGCAGAAAATCCTAGGAGCTTTAATTTTTTGGGAGGGGGATAAATGATCAAAACAATTTCCTTTTTTTATTGTGTTTTGCAAACTAGAATTCAAACCCCTAGATAGTTCATTTAAAAAAGAAATTAACAAGTCTGCACAAATAAGAAAAGACAACCAGGAAATTGGAGACATCCTTTTCCCCAACCACCGCTCAATCCACATGTCCACCACACAAGTCCTGCAGTACTTCCTGCAGCTGTTGTGTAGCTCTTTTGCATGGCATAAGGTCCAGCAACAAAGTGCTCACCCAGCCTTAGTAACCCTGTCCCAGTCAGAGTAAGTAGTCCTTGTTTCTTCCTTCTTTCGTAGTAGTTGCTCTTACTCTGACCCCTCACCTAGAATCAACTTGTATTATTCTGGCTCAGGGATAAAGTCAATTATGCTCCAGCTTCTGAATCCATAATATGTTTAGAGCAAGCAGCCCTTGTTTTAAGCTGCCCTGAGCAGAGATGAGCCCAGACGGCCAGCTGATGGGAGGCAAGCTCCACTGGGAAGGACCAGAGATGCTCACTTAGTCATGGATGCTAGACGCACTGATTTAGACAGATTACAAACAAGCACTCACAGTCTGTAAGCACGTCAGCAGTGTACTACCTCACCAATGCATTATCACATGCATGGGGGATTAGCACACATTTTGATTTATGGACACATGCAGAGCTATTGTGCCTACAACTTTCACAAGATCATGCAGTGTGGAGAAAAAAAGCAATTGTTTTCTGATCGGCTGGAAAATCAGGAGGACTCAACCTGTTTTTTTATGGACATTTCTTTCCCAGTTGTGTGTTCAACAAAAGTCTGACCCATAAGAGATTAACACACTATTCCCATAGAATTACTTTTCTTATCTGCCATCAGTTACCAGGAAAACACCTGGACTTATTTTGAATGTCACACTCACATGTGTATCAGTCTCTACTATCTGCATTGTAGGTGAACTTGGAAGTTGTGTGTCTCGTATCTGTCTCATTGTCTATCAACATACGAACAGCCTTTTGTCTGTTGCCGTCTCAGCTGCCTTCTGTCTGTCATCATCTGATGTCTATCAGGGTGACTGACTGGTTTTGCGATTAAACTCTGGTGATATACTAGCTCTAGAGATATGGATCTTTTTTGGGCTCACTATCAGACCGTCTTCTTAGTAACTGGTGTAGACTCAGGCTCAGAAACCATACCACAACACTGGCTTATTTTCAGACACTCAAATGGGAGCAGCCTGATGACGGAGTGTTTTTTTTGTGTGTATATCTGTGTGTGAGTGTGTTTGTGTGTGTTTTAAATTCATGTTAATAAAATAAATACATTTAAAGTTATGTAGGGTAATGAAAATTTGCATGTTGTCTGGTTGTCTGAAGCATGTATTCTTGTGAAATCTGTATATACAGTGATGGTTCCTTTCCAGGTGTACAAGCTGCATGTTGCACAGGGACTAAAACACCCTTGCACCATCAGAGACACAAGCTTTTCAACTGAGTGCTGATAACAAGCTGGATGGTCCTGCTTCTGGATCACGTTCTTTTTTGCATCATAGAACTTTAATCTGCAATTGCTGATTGTACGGTGAAATGTACTCACAGACAATGACTTCTGGAAATGTTCCTGAGTCCATCCAGTGATTTCCATGCCACTTGAGTATCCCAAGATCCGTCATGTTTCCAGTATTGGTTTTTGGCCTTGCACCATGCACTGGGGATTTCTCGATTACTCTGAATCTGTTGATGATATTATGTACTGTAGATGATGAGATATTTGTTCTTTGCAATTTTACATTGAGGAACATTATTTTGGAATTGCTCCACAATTTGTAGACTCAATTTTTTTGCAAATTGGTGAACAACTGCCCATATTTATTTATGAGAAACTCTGTCTCTCAAAGGTGCTCTTTTTATATCCAATAATGTTACCAATCTGTTGCCAGGTAACCTAATTGATTGCGAAGTGTCCCTCCAGCAGTTTCTTCTTAGTCCACACCGCTTACTTTTTCACCCTTTTGTTACCCCATCACAGCTTATTTTTAACACGTTACTGCCATCAAATTCAAAATGAGCTGTTTTTTCTCTCCCTAAAATGGTAAAATGTCTCAGTTTAAAAAAAAAAAAATGTTTTCTATAATCTGTTGTGAATAAAATGTGTTTATAAAATTTGCATTCCTTTTTGTTGACATTTTACACAGCGTCCAAACTTTGTTGATATTGGGGTTGTGAATTAATCAAAATACGATAAAGATAGCATAAGATACACTTTATTTATCCTATTTATGGATTTCTAGGTTTATGCTAGCTTACTAGGCTAACTTAGCCTAGCTTACTAGGCTACGTCGGTTGACGTAGTGTTTGCTCTGTTTATCATTCATGTTTTCTATTTGCTGTGACTCTGTTTTGTTTTTCCAGTCATAAGCTGTGGGTTAATGTATTATCATTTGCCTATTGCGTGGTGTGTGACGGGGCCACGAAGGAACTTGTTATCGCTATGAAAACTATAATTTGGAGCTCTGCAAGGCGTCATTAGGAGGGTTAAAGTATGGTTTACAGAGAGCAGTACAATATTATGTTCTGTCAGCACAATAACAAGTCAATCTGCCGTGCACCACTTAACTTTCCTGGAGGTCTGACCTGCAGGTTGACTGAACTACTCAGGGTGCTGAAAATAACAGCTGATGAATCTGTTTATAATATTGATCAGCAGTAAATGATTTTACATGTAATTTTTAATTCATCTGTTTTGTCTGCCCATTTTAAATATGAAAGCAAGGTTAGTTTATTTTATTTCTTTTTTTTTATTAGAATATCATAAATTGGAAAAACTTTTGGTTTGGTTTGTTGCAATTCAAATATTTCATTCTGGTTGTTGTATGTTTTTAATTTCTGTGTTGTCAAAAAGTTTAATTTACTTTTCCTCTTTTACGACTGCAAAGGGACTTGATCATCTTCATTATGTTTGGATTATTCATGTTTAAGGGAGCAGTGGTATTACTTTGTCTTTAATCTTCTGTTAAATTAATTGTTCTTGTGTCTGTTTCTGTCTCCTCTCCTGTTAGGTGTTGTGAGTGCAGCGCCTCGCTGTCCCACTGGTATTATGAAAAAGATGGCCGGCTCTTCTGCAAGAAGGACTACTGGGCCAAATTTGGGGAGCTGTGCCATGGCTGCAACGACCCGATCACCACTGGCCTCATTATGGTAAGAGGATCTGCCACTTAACTCATCACTTAGCACCCCCACGGTTCTTGGTTTGCCGATAAACCTTGAGTTCAGGCCGTGACAGACCCATACACACATCTGAGTCTGTACGTTTACAGCCTCACTGGCTGCTGTGTGCCAACAAGCGTAGATTTTAATAGGACATGTGCCAGACCTATAACTGACCCTGATGCCTTTGGCAGCTTAGAGAGATCTTCTTACAGACCTCCAGTGAAAGTCCGAGCTCTTGTTGTGACACAGGAGAGGTTTGAGTGCACAATAGATGTGGCCACAGTGCTGGAAAGCAGATAAACTTGGCTTCTGCTGATAAGTGCTGCTGCATTATAGAAAAGACAAGATACCAGCACCAAAAGAGACTTGTGTCTATTTGTTGATTAGTGATGGAATCACACACATTCAAAGCCTGGAGAGACCGATTAATATTGTATGTTGGTGTAATAAAATATGTTGTCTTTATATATCTGAGGGCCCAGTTTCCCTGCCAGTGCAATGCCAGCAGTAGCAGAAATGCAAATGGATGGCGGGTTTTTTTTCTGATGTTGTTTTGTGCCTGTTTGCAAATCTCCTGGCGTGTTAACTCGTCGTTGCTGAGGTGGTTGGAGAGATGCAGCCAAGATGATATTTGGATGGTTCACACTGTAATTTCAGCTGCAAAAAACAGTCTTCCTATGCTGCTAAGATCACCTCTTAGCACAAACATTAGGCCATTTCCAAGAGATTCCCTTACAAAGCAAGTTCAACACACCAAGGCTATGTTTTCTGTATCTGAATCTATATTTCTTACTTGACTATTATTCCTGGCTACAATCAACATCCCAACTAGCAGAGATATTCCAGGAGTGATTATGTGATTTTTCCATAGAATGATTGTCACCCTGAGGTGGTTTTGTATATGTTGTTCTCTTATCTCTTATCTTGCTCCTGAGCAGAATAGGCCTGCAACAAGTTCCCATGGCAGTGTAGCCCTGTGAGAAGTGAACCGGCTTTGTGATACCAAATACTCACCGTTAACACTGATGTTACCTGGATAAGCCCAAATATAGCTACTTATCTGATCTTTTGTTCTTGTTATTTTAGAAAAGTGAAAGAGCAGTTGCTGCATGCCTGACCTTAAATGTCTTATTGAAGTAACAAACTTGTAAATTTACATAGAAATGTGGTCAGTGTGTACAGTTTGTTCATGAAGCAAAGCTCATTCATTATTAAAGTAAACAGCAGTTTTGGTTTTTGGTATCTCGTGTTCACGATACCCATTAGAGCAAACGTTATTGTTGCAGGTGTTGCAACCAACAACTTTTACTTCGAAAGTGAACATTTGTGCCACACTGTTCACACCTGTTAGCAGTGAAGAGTCTGTGTCTTCCATGCAAGCTATGAGCGACCAGGGCTACCTGCTTGCGACCAAAACAGGGAGGTTTTTGCTGCAGCTGTCTAGAGGTGCAACATTTTACCATAGTAAAATGTGGTAGTCGCAGTAAGATTTGTCTAGTGGCTCTTTGAAGTAATAGTGTGCAGTTATTGCCACCCACACGCTGGTGGTCCTTTGATGGGGGGAAGCTGAGTTCATTCTTTGCATATCGAGTATCTGGTTTTCCACATTTTCCTCCTGGTCAGAAGCAGAAGCTAGGAGAATGCAATGTTTGGGTTCATGTGTGTATTTTATCATTCCTCTGCCTCCAGACAGCTTGCCCTTTGCTGTGCAATCTCAGTAATGATACAGAGGAGACTGTAAAGTGAATTAGGTGGAGTGATTGCTACCTCTTTCTCCTTCTCTTTCTTGTTTATTGCTTCTCTTACAGTGCAGAGTCACTGATTGACTGTCTCTGCAGCTGCACTTTAGCAAATTTAAGATTGGTGAGCCAGTAAGGCTTCAAGATGGCCAGTCCAATTGTATCACTGTGCACACATGCAGACCAAGGTCAGCTCCCTACATCTGTGCCACATCCCATAAAGAAGGAGAAGCCTACTCCCATCCTGCACAGTCACTCTGACGCCTATGCAGATTAGTAGGAAAGCACAATCCTATTTTTAAAAATCACTGAGGCCACTGCACCTTAAAAAGCTGCTGTCACAGTCGGTGAAACCATTTTGAGCTCCATCATGCAGTGATGAGTCAGAGTCTGCAGACAAACATGGAAGAGCTGTTTTTGTGTTTCACAGGATTTCATCTCTCCTGCTACAGTAATGTCCACAAGCAACGCCTAGATTTAGTGTTTTTTCTTTGTGTGTTTACTATGTGCAGTTTATTGACATACAACAATAACACAGCATCATCAGTGCTTCATTCATGATGCATCCATAAAAATGCTTGTCCGTAAATCAAATCACAAAGCTATGGATTGTATGAAATGCCCTCATGCTCTTGCTTTTAAATGTTTGGGGTGTATCAGATCATTTCAGTAATTTTCCCAAACTAACAGTGCAACAAGAGTGCCAGCTTTGTGCAGCAACTTAGTGTGTGGAGATAAGAAGGTAGGCAAAAGCTCACTTTCACACTTTCCAGAGACAGTTATTGCTTGAGTAAACAATATGAATGCCTTTGAGACAAAGGTGCAAAAGTCTGAAAGTTTTTCCATTCACAGATTAGAGAAGCTTGGAGGAGTTAATAAGCTATTTGCATCAAGCTGGTATATCAGAACGCTTGTGTCCTGTACATTTTAGTTCGTTTTCACATCTCAACTATCTAATACAAGCAAAATTTGACACTTTTTTTTTTTAATTCACGATTACACTGACAGTGTCAAAGTAGAAAATGAATTAGAACTAGGGGTGCACTAATTGACCAGGCAGGGATTGGAATTGACTGGTCATCCTCACACATGTCCAGTTGCGAGCTGGTCTGTTTCATGCATGTGGAACAAATGCACAACAGTGTAGATAGGCAAATAGTCATGTGCACAGTCACACACAACATGATAGAATTAAAGTAAACTGCAGGGGAAACACCATGAAAGCAATTGTGACAACAAATCACATCAGACTCTTAATTCACCTTCACCCAGCTGAACATGGACATTTAAGGAGGCTAACAAATTCTTAACATGCCTGTAATATAATTCTAAGTACCTGACATTTGTTTTGTTAAATATGTTGTATGAGCTTCTGTTTGGTAAAGAAAAAGATCTCTTTGAATTTGGGGGTTCAGCAACTCATTTTCAGTTAATTATTTACACCTGCTTCCAGAGTAAAGCACTATATTTTTAGCTGTCTATAGAAGATCCTGTAACTCACTGCAGCTTGGGGGGATTATAAAGAAATTGTGAAGTTTAATAATGTCTTTTATAATGAAAATTCAATTTTGCATTGAAGAAAGTTGACTTTTACTTGCACATGCTGTCATTTTTAGAGAGGAAGTCAGAATCTAAAAAAAATGGTATCTGTGGGTCACACTTGGAGAAAATCCAAAAATGGGATAGCCCAAAAAATCGCAGTTGATCCTTCTCTAATCAAAACAGGACAAAAACACAAAGTCTGTGCAGTTAAGTGATTAAATTATTTCTTCAGTGTAATAAAACATCGATTCCAGATGTTACACGGTTACTCTTCAGAAAGACTGAGTTTGACTGGTTCTTTTTTCCTTTAGGCACTTTAGGACTTTCTTGTAGTGGCTCCACAGTGCAGTAGTTTACACCTTTGCAGATCCTTGGTTTGATCCTGGGAGAAGACAGATCCCTTGAGGAATGTGTAAGAAAGTGCATCCTGCCAAATCAAATATGCGGAACTCCTTCCTATGTTGATCCCTTGTAAATAAGGGGAGCAGCTTTTCTTTTAGGACTTTCTTGTACATGTCAGGGTAATATTTTTTATGGTTAAAAATCCCAGAAGAAGAGTCTCTCGGTGGAGACAAGTGGAGATTATTTTGGCTACTACAGTTTCCAGGATCAAGAATGAAATATTAAGCTTGAAATGCTTTGGTGGTTTCAGTCTCCCTTTGAATTTCCTGATTGCTCCGTGTGTCTCTGTTATTGTTTTGGACCGTAACCACTGCTACCCTGTGGATGGGGCTATTAAACCAAATAAATCTAACAGTATGTCTTAGGCTGTTATATTTTATTGAAGGGGCTGTTGGTGTGTAAACAAGTGTGTGTCTACAACCTCTGCTGCTCTCAGCACCTTAAGCTGGAAGTTGACAGAAGTTAATTCAGGTAGAGAATAACTCTTAGTTATTTACTACCTACCTGTACTTGCACTGATTTATGCAATGAACAGATGGAATTGAATTCCCTCTTCTCTCATCACTCTTTCCCTCCATTACTCCTCCTCCTGACAAATGAATCTGCAGTAATCCCAGCTGTGCCCCCATTCAGTTTAGAGTCAGTCAGCCTTTCTGCAAACAAATCAGGGCCAAGATCCATCCAATGGAAACTGTGCCAGACATCGACCCGAGCCTGGTAATTATCCAAAGGTTGAGAGTGGATTGTTTTGACTGTTTCTCACTCTTACTTTGTTATCTTTGCCACAGCGCTTTGCTGTCAGTTGGCCCTGCATGCCAGCAGGAACTTTTGTTGTTGTTGACTGTGATGGCTGTGGTGCAGTCTGAGCTCTGATTCTGGACAAAGTGCAAATACAAAGTGCTGTAAATAGAAAAAATGAATAACACTTTTGGAATACTGAGTTTTTTTCTAAGTTGGGTTTACTTTACCCAAGTCTAAATTACATTCTTGTTTATTGCATGGCTTAAAAAAGCAGCAGTTCACAGATTTCTGTTAGACTCTACCTTAACTCTTTGAACTTGTCACAGTTCATTTTTGGATTCAGTCCTCTTTGGTCCCTGACCATCTCCACTATGCTTAGGGATGTAGAAGCTCCATTCATATTGTTGCTATGATAGTTGTTTAGGGCTCTGATAGTATGTTTGGGCTAGTTGTCATGCTACAGAGGGAATTTCAAACACCTCCCTGATGGTAGTGCATGATAGATATGAGTCAAAAATGAGTAAAACTGCTTCACATTGCTTCATATTTGAGACATACATTAGTTTTGAAGAAGTAGGAGAGTAGAAGTAGAAGGAACAAAGTAGAAGAGGAAAAGAGCAGAACAGTTCAAGATTGAGAAATGTGGAAATGTTTTAAGAGACATTTTAAGTTGGGTTGTGTAGCACTAAATACAGGTACACTGTAAATATGCCGTATAAAGTCTGCAATAATTGGCAAGAGGCCGCCTGCATAGTAAATCTGATGTGATTTTCAGCTCAGGTTGCATATATAGTTGTATATGGTTTGTCTAACTGAGCCAAAATGAAGTTAAAATGGAAAATCAAAAGAAAAAAGGGAAGCTCTTTCCACAAAAGACAAACCAAATCAGAGGACTAGTTAATAAACATGTTGTATAAAAGTGTAAAGGTGATGGGGAAATAAAATGCGCTGAGGATTCTCACAGGAAGCACTGCACTTGGTTGTTCATGAGAAAGTAAACTTTTTATATTAATTGAAATTATTACTAAACAAAACGATTGTATGGCCTGAGTTTATATGCAGCGTGTCCATCAGGTCCCAAACCCTTTCCAAGTTTGCTGTTTGTTAGTTTTCATTGCGTTGTGTTACTGACAGCTTTGGAGAAATGACGGTTATTCTGGCCTGACAGGCCTTAAACAATAAATCTCAGGGACTTTTCCCTTGCTGTAACTTAGAATACAAGATGTACTGAAACAGTTGGAGGTAAAAATCTGAGGCGTTTCCCTGAAATCACAAGTGTTTGTGAGTCTTTGGAATTTTCTTTTCTTTTCTTTGGCATCATGTGTTCCTTTATGAAAATTTCAAAACCCTGTTACAACATGTGCTGTACTTCTGTTGTGTTCTTGACACGTTACTGTTGTTTTCAGTTTCACTCAGTCAGATGTATCTGAAACTTTGTGCGGTGTTAATGATTACATAGATTAGCTTATTATATTAAAATAAGCTAAATAATGAAATATAGGCATTTGTGTACATAGTTTTTCATTTGAACTGTTCAGCAGATTTAGGTTGAGTGAGGGTATACAAATGTTGCTTTTCATTTTTAGTTAATATTAAGTAATACTTGTGTTTGGTTTGGCTGTAAAACCAGTGGAAAGTCCCAGATCTACACTGAACTTTACCAACTCCCATTGGTCTGATGTGTCTTGTGTGTACATGGGAGTCTGCCAGTTGTTTCTGTAAATGCCTGATGATTCTTTTGCCACTAAGTGAGGACAGATACATCTAATGTGTTGCCAAAACATATGTTTAAGATGCTGCAGTTCAGATTGTGGTACTGCTTTTTCGAGAGCAGCCGTTGATCTCATCAGTAACTAACTGGTTTAAAGCTCTCTTTCAGCATGTTGTAATCTCTTTAATTTGCATCGTATTTTGAAGTCTGAATGTGAACTCCCTCTCAGAGGCCAGGTTCTCACACTGTGCCCTGTTTGATGGCAGGAAATAGATTATGTTATGATCACTTCCCTGTTTTAAATATTTTAATCAGACATAGTAATCTGCAAATGGCCTTCAGTAAAATGTGTTAAGACACTTGTTTATCATTTCCTCTTCCCGGTGTGGAAACACTGATGAGAACAGCCACCTCTGTGGGCTGAATTCCCCCCCGTAGGGTAGCTGTGGGCTGTTGGGTTTCACTTCTGAGTACTGTGCCTGCAGCTTGGACTGAACTTAACTTTTGCTTTCTGCAAAGAGGCCAGTTTAGTGTCACACACTATACAGGTTACTGATGCAGTTTTTCACTCCTGTTGCTAATTCTTTCTAGTTGAATACCTCACAGATTGTATTTAGTTCTTTGTTTTACAGCAGTTTGTATGTAGATTTATCTAAAGTTGATTAAAGTCCCGAACCTTGCTTTGCTTACAGCTGGAAATATATTACAGAATATTTCAGACTTCCCAGCGTTCATCTGGTAATTGGGTTAACATCTCTGCATCGCTTCCACAGAGTGTAATAATTTAAGGAAGTTTGTTTTATTACTCGTGAAATCAGCTTCTTAAAGAATATAACACAATCCTAATTAAAAGGGTATTTACTTCATAACATACTTGTTGTATCCTATTCTAGTGACATTTCTGAGAAAATACTCAGTTCATAATTTTCTAGTGACATCATAGCATTATAAAAATAACCACCTGGTGAACAGAGGGTGAATTTCCTCCACTGCATGACAGTAACTTTATCAGATGGGAAATCAAATACTTAATGACTGCTCACTGAGCTTGCTGAGTATGAGTAGAGTACGCTCCTGCATGCAGACAAATAAGCACAGTAGCAATCCCTCCCTTTTTCTCAATTTGTAAGCAGTGACAGTTAAGCTGAAGTTTTCATTGGATTTCTATAGTGAAATTTGATCATAATGTTAAACCTGGTCAGAACTGCGCAAGTAACCATGAAGCTAACAGTTGATGAATCAGCATTACTTATATATAATTATATATATAAGTTAATATATATAATTAACTAAGTAGTATTCTGCATACTAAGACAGTCAAGAATGTTTTTGTTTGTTTATTTTTGTTTGTTTTTCTCTGCCTTGGATCATGAATAACAGAAATATTTGCCTATTCAGATAGACACTATAGTGTATTATAATGCTTCTTTTGGAGGATCAGGTTTCTTAGTGACTCTGGTCCACGTTTCCGTGACAGTGCCACGCAGATTTGTTGGCTGAACATTCATAATGCAAATCACCTGATCTGCGACATCACAAAGATGCTGTATTAATTTGAGATTTGAAAATAAGACCTCACTTTCCGGTTCTAAGTTGACAGGAGTGGCACAAAGTGTGGTTTTTCTTTCAGCGAGTTCTGAAATACAAAACTAGCCCATGTGGAATCAACAACCATGCCACATTCAAAGTCACTTAAATCACCTTTCTTCCTGATCATGAAGCTCACTTTGAACTTCAGAGGTCATCTTGACCGTGTACATGCCTAAATGCATGCCGTATGCATCCTGGCATGTGACTGGCTAATTAGACATTTAACAACAGCTTAAATAGGTATATCTAAAAAGTGTCCAGTGAGTGTAACTAACCATACTTTTGTACACTTTACATCCTGGCTACAGTGTCACAAGTGAGATTGTTAAGTGGGTGTAAAGGTTAAAATTAAAGAATCCCAGGAGCTCTGTCTCTGACTTAGCATTAACATATATCTGTGAGAACTGTGTATGCCTTGTTATATAATTTGTTTACATTTCTGTGTGAAAACCTTTACTGATTATTTTCCTAGAGCTTCAGTCTCTCCTACCAACAAAAACCCTGCTTGGTTAATGCTGACTTGGCCTAGGACCTTTTGCAAGAGACATTCTTTATATTGAATCTTGACTCCCATGTACTGTGTATTGCTATTAGATTAGCAAAGTTTGGAATCATTATAAAAGCTTTTTGTCACTAGACCTTCCAATAATCACATTATTAAGATAATATGAATCCATATCATATGCTTGCCTGGCAGCTGTCTCTCACTGCAGTCTGTCTCCACCACTTTAGCCTGAATGGGTCTGAATGTCTATTAATATCTGCACAGTACACACTCAGATGGTCCTCCAGCACCGGTCTAAAGTGAGGGCAGAGACTTGGACTTCTTGGCATGCACGACATGTTTGTGCCGAACTGTTCTGTACAAGCTAAGACGGGAAAAGCGCAATAGGACACACCTATTTTACAGTATATGTAACAAAGAGCTGTCTCTGAACTTTTTTTCAACTTTATGTGGTGAAATCCTGCCTGTTGTAATCTGACATTAGCATAGGACAAGACTTTAAAAGTATTTACTATTTAGTTATGCATTTCCATCGATCTGCAGGATGTTGAATGAAGCTTTAGTTGGTCAGAAAAAACACTTAAAATAAAATATTAAATATTATATTAAACAGTTTTTAAAGGTTTAACTTCTAAAATGTTTGCTGCTATTACGTTATTATTTTTAGGCTGTATTATTTTTACTTGGGTTTTACTAGTTTTGTTGATTTGGTTGAATAGTAAGCTTGTGGCTTGCTTTCACTGTGGTTTTCTTTACTATTAATATTTGAGATTTGAAAATAATCAGTAATTGCAATTTTATCAAGTTTTTTTGTTTAAAGGAAGAAAATAACAAGCCCAGTGTATTCACTTTACCTAGTTCAGCACAACACTAAATTAAACATGCAACACAAACAAATTAGTCCAACCTAAAAAAAACCACCAACTTTCTATAGCATAACATTCAATAAGTCAGGCCTGTGACTGTTGCCGCTTTCAAAATGTGATTATAGGAATAAGGGGAGAGGGAAGGAATTCTCTGAAGACACCGTGGGGGGTTGGGCGGAGGGGGTGCGAAGCAGCCGGCAAGCTGACAGCGTGTACAAGAGTGGGCTGGGCCAAACAGGAAACGATGATGTCATAGCAAAAGTGAGCGAGAGAGAAGGGGAAGGCAGAGTGGTTGAGGGGGAGAGGAGGAGTGGCACTGATTCAGAGATGAGCTCAGCTGCATAGGCGTGGGCTGCTCGCTCTCTCCTCCCCCTCTCAGTGCTCTCTTGCTGCCTGCTTTGGCTGCTGCCAGTGTTTTGTTATGACAGCGGGGGAAATCGCCTGCCTCAGTAGAATGAACTAGAACAGCGAAGAGGAGAGACGCCGGCTCCCGTTGACATGGTGGGAGATTTATTTTTCTGGAGCTTCTGCTGTCTCAGGCTGTGGAAAAGGGATAAGAAGGTGAGCCTATTCGCTGCTGCTGATGCTGATGCTGACACTCTGGGTGTCTTCTGATTGATTTATAGTATTCATGAGCCGGCGGGGAGGCAGCGAAGCAGGTCTCTAAGCTGGTTCAGATAGTTTGCCGGTTGCTTCTGCACAGTCTTGTTCCAGCATGCCTCTTTAATGTTAAAGCCAGAGCATGAAATATGGTGTGTTTTGTGTGTCCCTTTAAACTGGGTCAGTGTATTGCTTTTTCTAATTACAGATATGCGTCTTTTTTTCTGCTCCGGTGTCATGAAAATGTGATGAGCCATGGCACACATGCTATTTTTAGGATGCGTTCTTCCTCACATAAAAGTGCTAGCACATTCAAAAAGATTATTTTTAAAAATCACTGTCAGGACATTTTCATTTATTTATTTATTTTTAATGAAAGTGGATTTGAGACTTGCAGAAAGAGAGGGAGGGGGGCCGACAGGCTGAATAGCAGCTTTCCAAAGCGGAGGCCAGGGTATGCTGTGGCACTGTACGGTTTGTGACGGTAGGGGGTTTCCATTCAGACAGCATCAGTGTGACCCACTGTCTTCCCTGTCAGCCTTTCAGTCTAATTATGTTTGCTTAAATGATGTGTACTGTAGCTTCATCATCTTTTTACTTGATTTCTGTTTAGCCAGCTTTGATTGCAGTTTTGTGCAGCATCTTGATCATACTCTGTGTTAAAGCTTTAGGAAATCCCTTTGACAGATTTTAGTATTTGACCCAGTTGTAGCTCAATCTCAGTGCAGCAAATCAGGTATCAGATACACATGCTCTTCTGACTATTCCCCCACATGATGTCATTTTTTTTAAACACAGCTATTAAAATTTTGTTTTGCTTTCAGTGAACTCAGTCACATATGGACTGCGTATTTCTGTTTAGCTCATGCAGGATGCCTCAGAGGAAAGTTCATTACATCAAGGACGGGTTTAAGCAAAGCCAGATCTCCTATAATCCTGTGAGTCCATTCAGAGTCACCCTTTGCATTGTTGATATGAGGTCATTCTTTCACGTTTTGCAAGAGTGTTGTTAAGTCAGAGGATCCAACCGGTGCTTCTAGCTGCAGGGGTTCTGTTTCAGAATGGGTGCACCTTTATTCATGTTTGGTGTGTATGCCTAGGAAATTTGTACAAATAGTCAATGGTTTGGATATGCAGACCTGCAAGCGCCTAGTGACGTTATCCTTTGACTGTGTTCCTGTGGTGTCCCAGAGGCATCAGATTTCCACTAATGTATTCCTTAAATAGATAAGTTAAAAAACAATATATTCAAATATATTCAAGTTTTTTCTCATTAAACATCTCACATTTACTTTGCTGTTAATATAGTTTCATAAAAATCATTATGTCTTCACTTTAGACGTGAGATCAGTGTGTCAACTTCCCAGTGCTTTGGCCCTGCTGTTTTCTAGAAAGTTCTTCACGTCTGCGATCAGACATGTGGCATCTGTTTGTGGTCCTTTGTATTCACTGCTGTATAAGGCTTTGTATAAGGCTTTCATTAGTAAACATAATCAGTGAGGAAAATGTGAAATGATGTGATGGAAATGGAAAAATGTCACGAAGAAGATATGAAAGATCTTGAAGCAAAACCGGAGCAAAACAAGAACTAAATGATTTGGGTTGGAACATGACGTATGAAATAGAAATGAGAGACTGTTAACTGTAAAAACGTGTCTTTGAAATTTTATATAAGGAACTGCCGCCACTGGTCTGCCTTAGTTTTTTCAGCCCATGTGTTTGTAACATAATCTACATGCTAATTATAACTGTATTTACTCAGGCCTCAGTGTTGTTGTTTTATCTGTCACTGAGAGTATTACACTGTTGTAAATTCCTAAAAAACAACCTCCAAGGGTCACTTCACATTCCACAGCCACTCTAAGGTTGCACTTATAAGTCATTAAAAAACAAACAAAGTTTGAAGGCTACATTAACCTAAAAGTGTCTGTGGGTGACGGTCACACGTTGGTGGTGATGAGGTAACACTCGAAACTACTTAGAAATTTTTCTTCCCCATCACCTCATCAGTACTTCTTCACCAGAAAAACCCCGCAGACTGCAACCACTTAATAATGTGGTGATAATGTATGCTAAACTGTTTAAGGAGTGAGCTCTTTAAACTTGAGGGATCCTCAGTGTTTGGAGAAAATTCAGATAATAGAATTTTTTTTTAAAAACTTAAGTACTGATGTGTCAGACAGTAGATACTTTTATCTACATATAGTGTGATATAGTAAAAACAAGATGATGAGGTCATTGTGAAGAAACTTTCCAGCAATGACTTTCACAATTTAACATGAAGACTCTCCTTGATTCTGTTTCACACGCTGATGATGAAATTCTGCTACTAAATTAAAGGCTTCTCTCCAAACATGACTTTTGTTAGATTCACTTGTATGAGCTCTTCTAACATTTAGCCTATGTGTTGTAAGATTTACCCAGCTTGGTTAAAACTTGTTTAAAACTTGTTTCAAGTGCCCAGTTCCCCAGACATGGATTAGCCAGAACACAAAAACTTTTTTTTTCTTTCTTTTTTTTTTTTTTTTTTTACCTGGGATTAGGCTTAATCCACATCTTGGAAAGAAGCTAAAAAATAGTTTTGATGTAGAGATGAGTCATTCAATTCAATTCAAGTCATTTCAATTAAATTCTGTGTTATTTATATGCCACTTAATCACAACAACAGCGGCCTCAAGGTGCTTTATAATGTCTACAGTAATAGAGAGAAAACGTCAACAATCGAACAACCCCTATGAGCAAACACTTGGTGACGGTGTAAAGCAAAAACTCTGTTTTAACAGGAAGAAAACCAGGTTAAGGGAAAGAGAAGCCATCTGCCGTGATCGGACACGGCAAGGCAGACTGTAGAAGAGAACCAGCGTTTAATAACTCTTATGATTAGACTTAGTAACAAATAATGTACCAACTATTTGGCAAGTGTAGCTGTTGTGTAGCTAACTTCTATCAATTTGCTGAATATTAAACTAATTGAGAAGATTAAATAAACTAATTTCAAGTTACACTAGGCTGTTAATGACACCAAACAAACCAACTTCCTTCATGAATGTTATATATAGAATTACATATATACATGTAGAAGAAATTAGCATTAAAACTGCACTTTTAGTAAACTCCACACTCTTTAAAAACATCATTAGTGATCATTAGACCTCAACTGTTCTTTAGCTTCATTTCTCTCTGTCATCCCATGAACATGGCGCACGTGGCAGCAGAGTAACGGCAGCTTGACCCGGTTACTCCTGGACCCCGTGGACCCACTTCCTCTCCCCCCCAGGCACACATGTGTTCTCTGTTTGGTTTGTGTTCACTCGAAGAGGACACGAGGCTAGCGCACACCATCGCACACACTCTTGAGCATGACTATGAGCTAATGCAGACTCGACACACACCCACAGACCTTATGTCAGGATAGGATGTGGAACCCGTGGTGTATTAATGCATTTGGTGTTTCTCAAACCTTTTTTTCTTTTTCTTTTTTTTCCATTGAGTGATTTCGTATTTCATCTTTTGTCCTTTATTTTTAATCACTCAATCCACACTTTAGAGGGAGACCACGTCCTAAGTGTGAGGGGAGCAGCTGTCGCCTGTCACATGCGGGTTTAAAGAGGGTGTGTGTGTCTGTTGTGTCTGCATAGCAAGCAAATGGCCGCCACAGAGTCAGGGCGTGCAGAGCCACACGTCCGTTTCATCTCCGTCCAGCTGTCCTCTCTTCCTGTCTTCTTAATTTATTTGCAGGGCTGCACCTAAGAGAAATCTACACCTAAGAGAAAATGTGGTGCTAAAAATAATCGGGCAGCTTTTGTGTTTAACTTTACAATGATCTCCCATTCTCACAGCACTTGCTGCTTTAGGTTGTGTTTACATGTCCTTTCGAAGTCACGGTGTAATTTTTATGGCTCCTCTTTTTGTGACTGCTTAGTTGACGAATAAAGAAATTAAGCTGGTCGATTAACCTCGCAGCTGCCTCGTTCCCTGTGTCCATTACAGAGCCTATTTTCTATTTTCTCCTCTTTTGTTCTTAGGATACAAGTTGACTCTTATTCTCCTGTTAGTGGTAGACTCCAACTTTTGTTGTTTTTAACTTCAAAAGCAGAAACTGAAATATTTAACATACAAATAAGTCAGGATGGGGGCATATTTTATTGCTGTGTAGCTGGAAGGAGCTGAATTACTTTAAAAAGCCATAAATTAATTGCGGGGTCTCCCTTACTGCAGCCCAAGGCCTCGACATGTGTTTACTTGTTTGTGTGTCTTCACTGCTGTTTTCCCAGGAGGGAGGAGTAGTCGACATATGGCTGTAGACGGAGGTTTTCATTGATTCTTTGATCTTCACTTTTCCCCTCTCTGTTTTTAGGTTTACTACCATTTAAAAGTAGTTCTGCTTAGAGGCTGATTCAGGTTTGCAGCCATGAGTCCTTTTTATAATGACCTGAATCATATGCAGTATTGCAGGGGCACAGTCAACGTTAATATTTCATCAGGTATTCTGGTGATTGTTTCTCCACTAGTTTATCAGAAAGTTAAATAACGGAACAGCTGAATGAGTAAATTCTGTTTGCATGTGATTGATTATTCTTTGTCCAGCTCTCCTCCACGCGGTGCCCCTTCTTAGTCCTCCTGTATCTCATTAGCATTGTAAATCAGTGCAGTTGAGGAGTGCTGTCAAGGGGTCCACTCCCTCCAAAAATTTCTGCCACTAAAAGCAAAAAATGGACTAACAAGCACAGCCTCTGGGGAGCAAATGGCTCTCATGGGCTTGACCTTAGGTACTTAATTTCATGTCTCATGTTTAATCATTAAGCCTTTGAGTGGGTGGGTCGTTTGCATGGACAGGCGCCACATTACCTGAAGGAGTCAATAATAATACATCGAAGGCTACTTAATCAATTATTTTAGTCGATGAGTGTCGCAACAAGCAAGGACAGGGAGCGGCATTAAAAGTGGGGGTGTTGATGCTTGATTTTTCTGGTCATTTTAGTGGTCTCTGGTCTGAGGAACACCCAGAGCTTCACCCTCAGAGCTGCCAGTATGAATTATCGGCTGGTCTGTTTTCTTTATTGGCCATAACTCAATTCTCTCTCTTGTTTGCAAAACTGCCCCGAGCTCTGGAGGGCATCTGGCAGCAGCAAACTCGATGTTTGTGCATGAGACTAATGATTACCCTCAATCACCAGACCTCGCCCTTCTTTCCAGAGACAGCCTCGTGTTGCTTGTTGCTCAAAAACCCTGAAATATTGCTACATTTTTCGTCTTTAGATAGGAGAAAAATCTATTTAACATCGGACTCCACCACTCTGTTTACATGTTCATTTATGTATTTGTGTGTATGTGTGTTTTTTAACAGGTCGCAGGGGAACAGAAATATCACCCAGAATGCTTCACATGTCTGAACTGCCGATCGTTCATCGGTGATGGAGACACATACGCTCTGGTGGAGAGATCTAAACTGTACTGGTGAGCATCCGTCACTGTAAAGTTTAAACAAAAAAGCTGAGGCGCTTGCTTTATGTGTCACATCCATCATAGCCTGTGAAACTAGTACTCATGATCTTTCCCCAGTTTCATCCTCTGCCATAAGCTAATCCGCTCAGAATCCCTAGGAAAGCTCGAAAGTGTGCCATAAGCTGCTGTTGATTGACAAAATCTCAAATTTATTTCGCTTATTTCTGGCTTCAAAGGGCTTTTTGTTAACATTATGACAAACTGGTGACAACTGGCAGAAGACATGCTCATATCTGAGTGTGGTTTAAGCATGAAACAAGTCATAAAACCATTAAACTGGGAGAAGAATGCTTTTATTATCATATAAACAGTAGCTGCAGTTTGAACATCATATTGTTAGTTGCTAGCTTCCAATAGCTCCAGGGTTGCTTTAATGTTCTTGTCACAAGTTTCAGACTGTATCTATCAAAGAATATCACGAGAGAGGCGGCTAATTGTATTCTGCAGCAACATAATGACATCGCAGTGTCCATAAAGACTTAGATTCAACAAGAACAGTGAGTCTGGGGTTACACGAGAGACAGAGGACACTGAGACAGCCTAAATCTACAGAACTATGGTACCTCCCCCACAATACTTTTGAATTACTCACCTTGAGAGCTGGTGTTTTCTCAGATCATTACATTCAATGAGAGAGTCGCATGTTGCTGACTGACATGACACAGAAAGGATATCAGCAACAGCTTTAGAGTTGGGGGGGGGCATCACCTCATAGGTTATTAGTCACTTCATAACATTCTGACTTATCAAAGGTCAACCTGACTCAAAACAATGAGTGTACAGTGTTGTCTTGGCTGAGCCGAAGCAACATGTGACACTGTGAAAATTATTGTAATGAGAAGTTGATTTTTCATACAAACCTCACGAGGATTCCTATTATCTGTTTTATTACCGCTGTTCTCATTTTTAGAAAAATAAATAAAATAAAAATAAAGTCTATTTTTAATCTCTACTTCTGTTCCTCTCTGGCTCCAGTGGTCACTGCTACTACCAGACCATCGTGACCCCGGTGTCGCTACCGGACTCGCCATGCTCACGGATCCCTCACACGGTCACACTGGTGTCCATCCCGGCCTCCGCTGATGGCAACAATGGACGCAAAGGGCGCGGTTTCTCCGTGGCGATTGACCAGCCGCTAAGCCCGACCAACGGCTACAGTCCCGAACATGGACACACCGTCAGAGTCTCCCAGTGAGCCACGTTTGTGTTTTGTGGATAAAATGAATATCGTGTTTCAGTTTGTGGAATGTAGAGCAAGTGGAAAATGAAGAGGAAAGGCGGAATGAGTTAAGAGATGCAGCATTAGGGAAGGTTAATGGTGGAGGACAAAGGATAAAGGAGGGGGATTTATAAATGGAGGCCAGAGTGATAGATGAGATTCATTTAAAATGTATAATAGAGTGGAAGGATAGTCACTGTTATTCAAATGAGCTCAGACTTATCTGCTCTCTGGACAATACTAAAAGAAAAATGTCCCCTGTGTGTACAAAGGTGTTTAAGGAGATTTCTTTTGTTTCCAGGGTGGATGCCGACTGCATCAGCCCAGATGTGAAAAATTCCATTCATGTTGGAGACCGGATCTTAGAAATTAATGGGACGCCCATTCACAACGTTCCTCTGGATGAGGTATTCATAACTATTTTTATGTGTTTGCTGCTAAAAGATGATGCTTTAGTTTCACTCAGGCGGTTCTCTGTGTTCCTATTGTTTTGGAGGAAAATGGGATGATATCCATCTTCAGCTTTTGAGGATTTCTAGTGGCAAGATGAGACTTAATAATATAACCAGCTGTTTAAATAAATAAATGTTTCAGTAAATTCATAAGGGAAGTTACTGAAACATGAGTGCTTCATCTAACCCTGAACTTATAAGCAAATCCAACCAGAGCACTCCAATGAGCAGATATATCCTTTTAAGTTATGAAATGCATTAGTGCCGTTCACTTTTTGATCTGACCATCCTGTCTGATCTGTCTCTTCTTCTCCAGATTGACCTGCTGATCCAGGAAACGAGCCGGCTGCTGCAGCTCACCATCGAACACGACCCTCACAGCCAGTCGGGACAGGAGGGAGGCTCCTCAGAGGCTGAGGACCAGGTGGACGGTCCGTTGTCCACCCCACTGTCAGAAGGGCCCAGCCCCATCCTACCCATCACCCAGCCTCCCAATCCAGACATCAGCAACCTGAAATCCCGCATCATCACGTAAGACATCAATGCAGCAGCTAATATACTTTTATCACAGTTTGCTACAAAGAGTAAATGTATGTTCTCATCTTCCCATTAATAAAGTGTGGAACACCTTCCTTTATGAAAAGGTTGATTTCTTTGTTTTCCTCTCTTTTAGGCGAAGTTACAGCACTGATAAGTCGCCTGGATCCAGCAATGCCGCGTCACCAATCTCCCAGAGGAAGGACATCAATCGGTCTGAGTCACTTCGGGTCGTCTCAAACCAGACTCACCGTATCTTCCGCCCATCTGACCTCATCCACGGAGAAGTGCTGGGGAAGGGATGCTTTGGACAAGCCATAAAGGTAGATTTGAGTTGGCAGAGACTCCTTAGACTCATTAGTTGCATGCTACATTGTAAATGTAGCATGCAACGAGTCATACTGAAAAAAATCCAGAAGGGGGAAGCATTGAGATGAAAGAAGTTTATAGTGGAAGGCGGATGGAATGACTGGGGATTTATCACATCAGGGAATTTTTCTTTTTTAAGTTTTGTCTCTTAACATTGCTTCAGTCAGTGTTGCTTAACTTGATTTGTGCATTGTGTCTTGTTAAAGGTGACACACAGAGAGACGGGTGAGGTGATGGTGATGAAAGAGCTGATCCGCTTTGATGACGAGACTCAAAAAACATTCCTCAAAGAGGTAAGTGGAGACAGACAATCTCAGAGACTTCAGACTGTGAATGAAACATAACACAGAGCAGCTTGTGCACAAAAGTTATTGTTGTTTTTTCTTCTATAAGCCAAAGCTAAAGATTGTAGTTAAAGTGAGACATTCCTGAATGTGGGAAAGGGGTAAATGAAAAAGGCAGACGTCTCACACCTGAAGAGAAAATGAAATTAAAAAGGCATAAACTCCCCTTTGAAATAATATCAGTTCACTATGCTCACATAGTACTGTCTCCCAAAAATGATGGCTGGGCAGATTTTATTTTACCGCCCACATTAAACTTTATCTCTCTGCCGACCTCCCTAAAGAGAGCCGATAGCAGAGGATGACTCAGGTTCAGATTTCTGTGAGGCTTTTTGGGGTTTGAGGATCTGAATCACTCCTCGTGTTCCTGTTTGGCGCTAGATTAGCCTCATTCATCCAGTTAACTGCCTCCTAAATGGGATGTTTGAAGCTCAGAAAAATGGTTCCACTTTAGTTGTGGATTATGAGTGGGTATTTAGCTTTATTATTGGGTTGAAACAGTGATGAGTCTTGTAATTAGAAAAGTGAGTAAAGAGATTCGCTGTAAAATGAGCCCCAATCACAGCTAAGCAATGATTATTACTCGTGCTGGCTGCTTGTTTGTAGGTGGCCCAAGTCTTAAATTACTGAGTCTCGTGTAATCCTCATCGGTGAAGATTAGAAAAGAAGGAGGCAAACATTTCAGATGTCATGTGTAACAGTGGCGTGCTGCCTCCTCCATGTGACTTTAGTTTTACCAGTAGTGTAGTCACATTTGTAAAGTAGCAGAAGTAACTGCAAAAATATTAACACTGACTGTCATAATTTGTTCAGGTGATAGTTTTGTACTGTGAATATTTAAGATCCCTTACAGCTGCTGTGGACTTTTCCCAGAGATGTTACGACAGTGTGTGAAAATAAATAATTATTTGTGTCTTTAAGGTGAAAGTCATGCGATGCCTGGATCACCCCAATGTGCTCAAGTTCATCGGAGTCCTCTACAAAGACAAGAGACTCAACTTCATCGCAGAGTACATCAAAGGAGGCACTTTGCGGGAAATCATCAAGAAAATGGTAAACAAATGGGGGGGGGTGTTTGTTTCCTATATGGAATTCCAATGCACGGACTAGCATGGTTATTATTAATAAGGATAATAATAAAAATAAAGAAGAAGGGATTCATCACTTTATACCAGTATGTTACATTAAGTTGTGTGTTTTGGTTTTTCCTATAGGACTCAAACTATCCCTGGAACCAGCGGGTCAGTTTTGCTAAGGACATCGCTGCTGGGATGGTGAGTGTATATACTGTTAATACACTCTGGAAAACAAACCAAGGTTTTTCTGCATGGAGAAAGTGGTTTAGATCATTATTATTGTTTTGCCACTGCATACACAAAAACACAGAACACAATACAAGTGAAGATGGTGCGGTTGTATTGTCAATAACAAAACATAACCAAGATCATAACCTTATAAATAAAAATCAAATCCTGTTGAGCCAAGAGAAAAGTAGAGATCAGTGGTTGTGAGAGATAACCACCGCTTCCTGTTAGATGCACTCTGAATATCTGCTGTACACATACTTTTTGCTTTAGTCTTGCTGTTGTCTCCCTCTAGTGGTCATGTTTGTGAGCTACAACATTTGTGAGGTACTTTTCTTACTATAAAGGTTAAATCAGAGCATAAATTCCTGCAGGATAAGAACACAGGTTCTCTGGATTTCCCCCCAGATAGCTGTACAATGATGCATATCAAGCATGACTGTGTTATTGTATATTCAGCAAGAGCTTTTTGAAATAAACCCAGACAGTATTGTTCGACTTGGCAGTGTTCTACTTACAGATTATCAAAAGACTGTTTATTTATTTTTATTCTTCCTGCCTTTCCTTCCTCTCCTATCTGTCTGTCTGTCTGCCATTCAGGCATATCTGCACTCCATGAACATTATTCACCGGGACCTGAACTCTCACAACTGTCTAGTCCGAGAGGTAAGAACTTGTCTTCCTGTACACTTTTGTGTTTGTGCCGACATACCTCTGCACATACAGCATGTTTTCTTTAAGGATTTAGGACGGCGCACCTGCCATTCGCTCATACAAAAACAAAAAAGGCCTTTGTTCGCAGTTGCTATGGGAGACTAAGACGACTTAAAAAACACTCCACACAAGAAGCTTAAAGCAGAAACATTCAGCTTGCCGGACCTAAACAAGGGGAGTGCTGAACACGTGTCACATGACAACAAAATGTTTGCCTGACAGCCTGGAGATTAATTTTAAGCTCACTAGCGAAGCTTAAAGCTGATTCACCACAGATATATCCCTGAACACTATGTCTGTCTTTTTTTCAGAAGTGATGATGTTGATAGTGAAAAGAGTGAATCCAGAACTAGTAACTAGCAGGTTGACGCTTTTTTCAGACAGTGTTTCCCTCAAGCTGTAAAGCGAATGAACTAAATATGCCCATTTCCTTTATGAAAAGAGTCATTAAACCTGTCAGCCTGTGATACTCACACACAAGCTGTCCCCTGCTCCCAGCAAGTGATTTCATTGCATCTGACATCATTTTATATTGTGAATGCCGTTAATGTGAATACTTTGTGTAGTAAAAATCACATTTAGTGACTTTTGGTGAGTATGCTTGTTGCATAAAAATAAAATGTTTTGGCATATTTCACTTTAAAGAACAACACAGTGGTGGTGGCAGACTTCGGGCTGGCTCGACTCATGGTGGACGACAAGAACGGGGAAAAGCTGACGCAGGGAAAGCTGTCTGGCATCAAGAGGCCCGACCGCCGGAAGAGATACACGGTGGTGGGAAACCCCTACTGGATGGCTCCAGAGATGATCCATGGTATGAACTACAGGAAGTGATCCATGTCCTTGCTTACCTGTGCTAATCACAAATATTTTATTGAGTATGAGATCACCAAAAATATTTTGTCTTTTTCCATCGCAGGGAAGAGCTACGATGAGAGAGTAGACATCTTTTCCTTTGGTATCATGCTCTGCGAGGTAAGCTATCCATCAGCTGCTCTGGATATTTTGGATTCCTGAAGTTATATTTTTTTCATGAATAAACCCGGAATCTCAAATGTCTTCAGGGCCTCCAGATGATAAAACCAGTCTAAGGTGTTATTCTGTAATTAGAGGAAAAAGTTAACACTGTCAAACCTTGAATTTAGCCTCATATGAAACACACCATTACATTTTATGAGGGGAACAGTCTTCCTTCTCCCAAACTCCACATTTCTTAGAGGGGGAAAATTGCTTTCCGACTGAGCATCCAGCGCCACAGTGATGAAGGCTTGCAGCCTGGCCACACACCATCCACATAATTTGGGCTCAACAGTGTAGGAGCTCCAGTATGAGTTCTCCAGATGAACGTTATTATCCAGAGAACATTACAGGGATTAGAGGGCAGGAAAGCAAAGAAGTCTTCATGTGGCTGCTGACGGGCACACACATGATAGTTGTGGTCTGCTGGCACCATGAGCTTCTGTTTGGAGGGTTTGCTGGTTTTCAGCTGGAGGGCTGACCAAGACTGGGGGAGACTTCTGACACTTCAATCTTTAACTCTTTTTGCTCTTTCTTGCTCTTTCCAGGTCATTGGCAGGGTGAATGCTGACCCCGACTACCTCCCCAGAGCGATGGACTTTGGACTGAACATCTCGGGTTTCCTGGAGCACTACTGTCCCACCAACTGTCCCCGCGCCTTCTTCCCCATGGCTGCTGTGTGCTGTGACCTCGATGCAGACAAACGGTCAGACACCGGATTCATTTTGACATGTAACCTAAAGGGACAGTTCACCAAGAGTTGGATTATCACAGGAGCCAGCTTTTTATTTAAAGAGGTTTTTCTGATACTAACCAACCAAAAAAACCTATTTTCTCTATCCTTTGAAACTGG
Organism: Simochromis diagramma; assembly: GCF_900408965.1. Taxonomy (NCBI): domain Eukaryota; kingdom Metazoa; phylum Chordata; class Actinopteri; order Cichliformes; family Cichlidae; genus Simochromis; species Simochromis diagramma. The sequence goes on from NW_024387375.1 coordinate 8,098,047, forward strand.
CCTAAACTTCCAATTCTAACAACTTTGGTTACTTCAGCACATTAAAAGGATTAAACAAGCATAAATCCTTCACTGTGTTGTATGACTAACTCAAGTAAACGCCCGTCAGGTACCTGGATTTTTCAATTCTGAGCAAAAAAATCAAGTTTTATTGTGTTTCGAGGTGAACTGTCCCTTTAATTTATAACAAAAGAACTTGATAAATACAAATAAATTGGAGAGGTTTACAAACTGTGGTGTCCGTCTGCTTTCTTAATACACAGGCCTGCTTTCTCGAAACTGGAGGAGTGGCTGGAGAACCTAAAGATGCACTTGGACATCGGTCTGCCCCTGATGTCCGAAGTGGATCAGCTGCACAAGGCCTTCTGGGAGCACCACAGCATAACACGTCCTGAGAACGGCCTGCACACCCACCCCGAGCAGCCAGAGTAGACCCGAGCACAACAGGGACAAGTGGGACGTTATCAGTAACCCCCACAGGGGTGGCGACCACCTTGCCTGGATTGGCGCAGTGGGCGGAGGAGTCATGTAAATACCCCTCCATGTTTGCGGGAGCAGACTGGCTCAGGCTCAGTAAATAGACTCAGGGGGAAAAATGTCAAACTGAGAAAGCCACCTGCGCACACATATTGACTTTCAAAGTAAAATCAAGAGACATTAATTAGAATTGCTTGATTCTGCTGCACCTGAAGCTAGAGTGGAACACATCATATGCAATCAGACCCGACTTTCAAATCACAAATCAGCTCTCGAATCATGTAGATTTAACTTTAGAGGTCATACCAGGTCAAGAATACTTGCTGTACTATTGTAGTGTGTATGTTCATGTGGAAATATGATCCCCCCGCCCCCACCCCTAAAAACAATGCATACAGCAGACCTTCACTTCAGGCATCTACAGAATATATTGTGCAGTAGGTGTTTGCAGGTTTGGTTTTGCTTTCTGTTTGGACGTCAAAGACGAGGGAGTGTGGGTGTGTGTGTATGTCTGTGTGTGTCGTTTAGAGGTTTAGATCGACTCATGAAGCAAACCCTTTCAAGCTTTAAATAGTTCACAGAAGAGCGCATGACTGTAAATAATGCTGTCAGGGCAAATCCTGGTTCTTCGTGTCCCTCTGACCTCATTTGGTCACAAACCACTAATCTACTTGTGTTGCTGCCCCTCTCCCCTATTTCTTGTGTAGCACTGACTTTCACATGGAGGTACACGCACCCCTTTTTGGCCTAGATTTGGTACGTTGTCTCTCAGTTTTAAGAGCCGTTGGCATATCTCATCCGCACCGACATTTAAACACTTAGCAGTGTACATAACCTATGACAATGTAAATGTTTTAAATATAGTAAATGTACAGACATATTTTATATACGTACGCGACATTGCCATATTTTTATTGGCCGACCAGAAATGGAGAGTAGAGGTTTGACTGCAGTTAAAAAGGCACAGCCGAAAGGTTTTTTTCTTCCCCCCCTCTTCTCTTTCTACATTTCCACCACTGTGGCAGGTTTGGGGCTTTTACTGTTCGACGTATGTGCAATCTTAATCCCTAAAACGTTATTTTAAACCCCGTATATGTTACATTTTCGTCTTTTCTCTCTATTCGAAAAAGCAGCAGTCAACCTGCGAGCTTTTGTGTCGCCACAGATGTCCGCTGGAATAAACGTTAAAATAATACTGGATCAATCTAATCGCATCAAATGGCTTTAAACTAGCTGAAACTCTAAGACTACTACAATTATATGTGGTTTTGAGAGCAATCAAGCAGTTCTTAAGGGTTCCCTCTTCTCTCGTGTACTGTACAGTAGTTAAGGTACTGCCTCATTACGTCAGCTGTCTGTCCCACACCTCTGTCTCTTGTTTACATGTAAACGCTGGCTGTAAATATCACTGTATTCCTTCCATTGTCTGTGTGCATCCTCAGAAATAATCTCCTTTGCACCTTCTAACATGAGACATTTATATCTGTTTGTTTGTTTTTTTATTCCTGCTGATGTTTTCACAAGCTGCATGATATTCTTGCTAGGTCTGCTCAGCTTCTGAACAGAGTTATTTTTGTCTTTATTTGAGATTTAAAAAAAAAAAAAAATTATAAAAGAAAGACAAAAAGTGTAAACTGAGTAAGCCGGGGTTTTAAAAAAAGGAAAAAACAAAACACAGCATCCCTCTCTCTCTTTTTGTTTTTAATAGCTATATACCCACTGAAATCTTTTTGTACACATTTGAGTACTTTGATTTGCACTATATAACCAAGTGGCTATTTAAAGCCACGTTTGTTAATTTTTCTCTCTTGGGCTACTTGTGATAAGGAAATAATGTCAGTTCAGGTTGAAATATGAATGCAAGACACTGATAGAGCCTTTTAACTATAAAAAATGGGATCCGGGAAATTCATCCTCTCGATAGCAAACTGTAACGTGTTTGGAGCGTGCCTCTGATTTATTATGAAGATGCATTTACATGGTTAAACTTTTAAATACTGTTTTTTGGCAGCAGATTCGTCAACCCCTCCTCTCATATATCTGAGGTAATATTGCTAATAGTTTCGTTTCAGCACCACTTTTTCTACCTAAATAAACCTAAAGTTTCCAAGCTTTTGCTACCGTGAGGATGAGATGTCCCGGCTCTGCCTGCTGCCTACAGACCAGTCCTTTGCGAATGATGTTCTGTGTTGTTTCTGACTGCTTGTTCCATGTATGACGCCCACAGAGGATGCAACCACTGCTGGTCTTTCTGACAATAGAGCACTTCCTCACCTTTTCATTGTACTCTTTTTGGCTCAGGGCCGTAATATTCTGGAGCTTTTTCTTGATTCAGTTAATCCAGCAGCTTTGCAGAAAACCGCTCCTCAGCACCGACACTGAGAAAACATGTAAACTATGTCAGTATGTACGCTCGTAACACAAATACGCTTCTGTAAAGTGAGCTCCTCCCAGTTTATGTGTTCGTCCGTGGGCACATTTTCTTTCTCCATCCCTCTCTGAGCCATGTTGAGCATGTTAGGCGTGTCTGTGAGGAAGTGTTGATGATCGCCGAGAATGTCGCCGCAGCACTTCTTTGCAAAGGATCGTTACCTCTGAACAATGCTGTGCCTTTGTTGTAAGCTAGCCTTGCCAACGATTTGAAAACATGAACTGATTTCCCTTTTTTTTAATGTATCATAAGTGCAAGCCTGATTCAAGTGGGTTGATTATCGTTGCTGAAACCACGTTGTATGAGATTTCATCTTGTTCTGTAACGTACTTATATTTTCCAGATCTCCATTGTTAGTTTTGATATTTTCATATTTCTTTTTTGTCTTATTTAATTTTTTTTTTTTTTTTTTTTTTTTACACACAAGCTGTGAAAACAATTCTGCACTTTAATCCTGAACGTTTAGACTCTGAGGAGGCAACTTTTTTTTTTTCCATTTTGTCACAGCTACAAATAAAACTGTTGCTCCTTAAAATAAACCAGGTGTCTGTTCTTCTTACACAATACTATGCAACAGTCTGGAGGCAGCCTTTGTTTCTTTATATGGAGCGAGGAAAATGGGAAATGTTTGCAGCAGTTTAATGAAATATGCAGACATGCATAGAAATACTGTATATAAGGCAACAACAGAGATCCAAGCTTGAAAGTCAATATTTGTCTTGACCACCTTTATTCTCCAACACGGCATGAACAGGCAGCTTTCTTGTCATTTGTTTAAGCAGTCTTCAGGAATAGTTCTGGTTCCTCTGAAGTGATGTATATAAAAAATGATGTGTCACTTAAGGCTTTTGTGCAGTATTATATCTATATTCACTCTGCGATTAACCTCCTTCCACTACTGAAGCACCAGTGAGCTCTAAATATGGTTGTTCCGATGACATGTGCTTATCTCGGAGAGCAGTATCAGCACTAGCTGCAGAGAAACTGTGTGGGCAACATTAAAGTGATAAAAATAGTGCTTGTTTCAACTTGGGATGATGGAGGGAGTGAGTATTTTAAAAAAGTGTTTACAAAGCAACCACCAGATGTCACCATCTGTCTCTTATTATATCCGCTCATCATTTAGATTCATTTACAGTTAGTATACACCTGTCACTACTACTGTTAAAAACGATAAACAAACACAGCATGAGTGGAAGACATGTTTACAGCTTTTTCTTAAATTAAAGCGCACAGTTTAAAGATAATTGTATTAAATCAGAAACAGTCCAGCTAAAAGCAAATATACTCTTGTAGTACTGCTGAAGTCTTATTATTTAAGCATGAATTTCAGTGTTGAGTTGTGGAGGTGCAGTTTTCAGATTCTAAAATGAGAGTATGTAAGTAAGAAATTAGTGAGAAGTGCAGTTATCACAGCTTCAACGAGGTGTCACCCTCAAGTGTGTTGCTTTGTCACAGCAACACTTTTCACAGATCTTCAGCTGACTCCAATCTGAGACGATACAAACTGCAGATCTTCATGTCTGAGAACCATGAAAGAGTTGAAGTTGTATCCTGCTTTATTCCCTTACTTGGAGTCACAGTTTTCATTTTTAATTATAAAGAGAAGATTCACAGTCAGATTCTTAAGTGGTCTAACGGACTGATTAGTGTACATCAAACAGTTGCAAGGGTTGGATGTGCAGAACAAAGTTTAAAAACAGCTTTACTCCAGCAGCCATCACTCAGATGAACAAATTGTAGCCTTGTTACTTTGTGGGTTACTGAATGCTCAAAATGATTTAGTTCTTTTTTTGAATCTTTTTGTACTATGCTTATGTTGTCTGCTGTGTGTTGAAACTGTGCATGTGAGGATTGATGACTCAGGATTACAGAACAAATCTACCTATGGATACAAATAAAGTAACCTGAACCTGTTTATACATCAAAATCAATTAATTATAGATTGGCACTAACTAATAAATACACATGTAAAAGCTCAAATTTCAGGATGGTTAGACGAATGTTTCAGCCTAAGCTGGCAAAGCATCTTATGGGTGGAAACAGCATCTAGCTACTGAAAATAATAATATTTAAAATAAGTAAATTTCCCCCCAAAATTTAAGTGCAATATTTTGGTGAACATCTTGAATCAAAGCCGGATGTCTACACTTCAATCACATCATGTCAAATATTTTGCGAAACTGAACAGCGTCACCATCATATGTTTACAATACTTTTGTTCGATTGTAGAATTTTGATAGACGGAAATGACCCCCAAAAAAGAACTAATCACCGCCTCCTCCCTCAAAAAGAAATACTAAATAAAGTAAAAACTAAATAAAAAAAACGGAGTTTAGCTTTGTCGTTATTTGTGACGCTCCAACGTTCACACACACCTGTGTTTACCTGTCCTCCTCCGATGCTAACAGCTTCCCCGGAGTGCTGCAGTTTATTCCTCTGAGACGCACGTGACCGTTCTTCCCGACGCGCATCCACGTGCGATTGTTTTCATTCCGACGATGCTGCGGCAACCGCGGCTGCTCTCTGACGTCACCGAGCTGGCAGTTAGGAGGCGGCTCGACAGTTTGAACCGCGAACGGAGAGAGAGTGTGTGTGTGTGTGTGTATATGTATGTGTAGACACGGGTTTGTCCGGTTACGGCACGCAGGCGAGTGTTTTACAGTCACTGTGTTCAGATTCGGAGAGGAAATTAAGGAAAATACCGACGAAGAAGAGGAGGGGGGAAAAGAGAAGAAGAAGGTCGCGGCCTTTGGCGCTCAGTGAAACTTTAAGATGGAAAATTCATCCAGCAACAGCCGGTTTCGGTCCGCAATGTTCAACCACGGTGAGTCCTCACATCCGACACTGAATGCGGAGATGCTCGTCTACTTTCTGAATAGGACCTACCTAAGAATAAATAAATAAATAATCACATGTCCTTCCTTTTAAACTGTATTGTTATAATTTAATCAATTAAACACACAAATCGTCACAATCTTCATCATCTCAGGTCTGTTTGGCTACAGCTCCGGGTTGTAAGCCGATGATTTAAGTGCAGGTTTTATTTTTATGGGTCTACTCAGACAGACAGGACAGGATTGAGGGTACACTTCGTCCCGCTGAATGAAAAATCCTTGGAAAGCCTGGCAGCAGCCTGAGCTCCACACGGGACGACAGCACTATAATTCTGCAGCTAAAGACTCACCACACCGAACTATTTCTGGACTACGCAGATCTGCAGTCAGCTCCATAAATATTTGGACCGTGACACTGTGTTTTTTTTGTTTTTTTTTTTTGCTTTTTTGTTGTTGTTGTTTTTTTATCTCTGTAATCTGCTGTGTTTAGCATCAAAGGATTGAAATGAGCCTTTACGAGGTGATTAAAATGGAGACATTTGGCTTTAATTCAAGAGGTTTAACAAAACTCTGGAAGGGGGGCTATAGACATCAAGTGCAGAGTTTCCTCCCCATCCAGCTGCCTTCACTTGACTGGTAATTAGTGTAGCTATGTGCCCTGAAAGGGTTAATGCAGATAAGGACCACAGCTTCATTGGGTCATTATAAAACCAGTGTGGTGAAGTACAGAGGCAAAATGACTGTACTGGGGAGATGGATGGAGAGCTTGGAGTGTATATTACACCATCACCATAAAACAAGAAGTTCTGGTTCAGTTTGTTGCCTCAGATCGCTTTTCACTGACACCTTTATGTTTTTCTTTCTCCTTTGGATGTTGTGGAACGGCATTTGACAGCCCAAAACCAAACATTGGGCTCCACTGTTGGGTTTTTCTAAGCCAAGATATTTGTAAAGTTTTTTGTCTTTTTCAGTGGTATTTTAGAAATTTTTGGACACATTGTGTTCTCTTGACATCAAATAGATTTGGTTCCCTGTTGTAAACAGTTTGAATCTCACCTGTATCTTATCGTGTTGGTGTGGGTACAGAGAGTAGTTTATTGGGCGCAGTGATCTTGTGATGTGAAGTACCGGAGGCTGCAGTTGAGCTGAAACATTCCCCTCATTGAAACAGCTGCCCTGTGGTGTACCGTATGCACAGAAGGGTTGTGTAATGGATACAAACATGGCGAAAAGAAAGTGGGAGGTGATGAGTGCTCTTGTGCTGAGCGTTCATATGATATTCTTTTCGTGTGTTGCTCATGTCATATGTTGCACCCAGATGATTAGAAATATGCAGTGAACCTTTTACTTTGTCAGCTCTGTGCTCAGTGTCTCTGCTCTAAGTAGTAGTAAGGTTCTACTACTATGCTGATTTAAGCAATAAAACAGCCCTTTAATACACAATAAGACCCAAATCCCTGTTGCAGGAAATGAGACTGTCCAGAGACAGATCTTCCGCATCCCTGTTAAATCATTTTTGTGGAGTCTTTAGATTTCACAGCATAGTTATAAGTTCAAATGTTAGTGTTTCCATGTCCTGCTGCTTGCTCTTTCTTAGGTGTCATTTCCTTTCAGAACTGCTGGCATGTAATAAAATAGAACAATTAGTTTATTGTAAACATATGTAAACTGGGTTTAATTAACAAATATACCAGATGTACTGTATGTGCTAAATACACTTTTTCACTCTGTTTGAAAGAAGGATAAATATTTTGGGAAGAAGTCAGAGTGATGTGGGTCTAAAATTATCCAAAGTGAACCCAGAGCTGTTTCTATTTGATTTGTATCCATAATAAAATGCCCAAGCTTTAATAGAGCTCAGTCTGTTAAATGCCAAAGATATATTACTCCTAAACCAAATGTTACACAATAGATAAGACACGATGCATACTAGAAGACAAATAAGGTTTGAGGGCAATTTTAAACTCTTTTAAACATTTGGATCCCTCAGAGTTAATCATGCAGTGTTTGGTTTGTTATACATCGTAGAGGTATTGGGCCAAACCCCTTAATCTTTGAATTCCAGTGTTTCGTTTAGTCCCATTGTTGCTGGTGTATAAAATCCAGCACTTAGCTTCTTCCCTCCTAAATATTCCACAGTTAGCTGTAAGTGGTATTATTGCAAGGTGGAAGCATTTAGGAAGCACTGCATCTCCACCTGGCCTCAGCAACTGCAGAGCTTCCAGCCTCCTTTGGCATTAACATCAGCATGAAAACTGTGTGCTGGGAGCTTCTTAGCATGGGTTCCATGGCTGACAGTGGGTGTTTGGGACAAGTGGCACAGTGTTCCTCAGGGAAAGCCTTGTCCTCCTGCTTTGGCTGTGCTGACAGCCTCGCTGGTGGAGGATCTCAGCATGTAGGTCAAGAGAGAGAAAATTAGGAAGTGAACCAAGTAGCTTTTACACTACTGTAGTTCTGTGAGTCCATAATTAGATGTTTTCATTCCAAAATTTGCAGATATTTTTGGAGAGCTGTGAGTGTGAATGTTAAAGTTATCCGTTTGTTGTTAACTGTGCCATCATGTCACAGTAATTTGGTGCTTCTGGAATCAACACATGCTGCTCAGTTTGGTTTTAAAGAGCAGCAGCAGTAATATGCAGCTCATACATTATATATTGTCCATATGCAGGACTGACTAAACCACCTCCTGTAACGTTGCTGCTCTTACTGAAGTGGTTGTAAATGGTGGCAGAGGCTATAATGATCTTTCAGCTCCGTGACCTGTGCCTCAGTCTGCTCTGCACGCTCACAGGCAGAGATGGTCCTGAGTTTAAAGCAGTGAATCAATATTTGTTATCGTGCCAGGAAGCCTTCCAGGATGGGCAGCTTGGAGTAAAGAAATTTGTTTTGCCTCTTAAGACTTGAAAGAATCGGTAAATGGCAAACCTCATGAATAATTTGGATCGTCGCCTGCTCATGACTAATTACTGGAGTGGCCAAATGTTTCAAAAGTGCTAGACTTTGAGATTGGTGCCAGTTTGATGCTATTTTTATCTGAACCTTTCACCAGTACAAGACTTCTGTGTGGAAGTTGGTTTTCAAATGTTATTTTCCTTGCTTTCTGTCAAACTAAACTCCTGGCTAGCCCACTCCAACTCTGTAAACCCACCAGGAGCCTCTGCCCCAAATTATTTACATAACACAAATGTGCAGACGCTGATGACTAAATTCCATCCTTTAAGCATGCGGGCTTGCAGCATCCTCACTTGAGCTTTACCACAAGCCACATGCTGATGTTGTTGCTTTTCAAACACCCATCCATCCATCCATCCATCCATCCATTTATCTAAGTTCAAAGTTGGAGAGGTAGGGTACAACCTGCACAGGCTTAAACAGCCAACAGGATCAAAATTTTATTCATTATCCCTTGTGTGTATTTCAGTAAAAGTTGACCCATGTCACTGAAACCTTTTTAAATATCTTGGCACCAGAAAGAAAGAGACAAAGATGTGTTTTTGTTGTTGTGGTTAAATTGTGGGATTATGATTGAATCTAAAAATGTGTCAATTATTTTTGATCATCAAAAGAATGCTCTACAAATATATATTGGTGTTCCATGTATTTTTACTTACTTGTTTGTTATTTTATTTATTTATTTTTTGTCGTTGAGAGTGTTGTTTAAAATTGTTTGAATTACTTGATTGAATATTGAGACTGTTTTGGAGCATTTTGTGTTTTCTGGTAACACTTCTTAGATAATCAGCATTTTCTTTGCATTTAAATATTCTCCTAAGTTTCAGGGTTGCTCATGATTTGTCTGTATGACTAAACATTTTGGTATTTATGTGTTTCTTCTCCTCCCCTATGTGTCCGACCTGTGTTGGATGTCATCCTCCTCCGACCAGATGATGAGGTAAGAAATCCTTTTTTGCTTAAATCCTACAACCACAGACAAAGTAGGGCGCTGATGAGGCTAGGCTTGACCTTGATTATCTCACCAAAATGAGGACATTGTGGTTTGTGGATGTCAGGGCATTTTATCCCTGCTAGCCGGAGTTGTTGTTCAGTTTCAGATCAGAAGTCACTTTTCTTTTCACAAATTGCTCTCCCTCATCTTGTGTTTGTTTTTGGTTTTGTTTTTTTTGCTGTGAATATTTTGAGTGTGAAATGGTCTGGGCTTTTCACCTGGCTTCATGTGAATGGGTGTGTTCACAGAGCCCAGATTTTCTTGTTCCACATGTTCTGCAGAGTGACAGCTGAGAATCTGCTACATGTTCCAGCTTTCTTTTTTTTCTTTTGTCTGTTGGATGATGAAAGGGCGACTGTAGACACTCAAATATGTAAAGTGAAACTTGGAGTCAGCAGCTCTCCTGAACCTGTGCTGCAGTTTGAGTGACTGCAGTCAAGTGTGATCAGCTTTCCAGCAACCAGATGACTGTCACCTTAGTGTCAAAACCCACCAATGCTTTTGCTTTACTCCTTTGATGTCACTGTCCAAAACCCCACAGCTGTGTTTGGCCCCACTGACTGGGGATGAAAGAGGAGGAGGACGGGGTGTTTGTTTTCCAGCCCGAGCAGTTCACAGACGAGTGGAGAGGGGTTGGATTTGCGTGGGTGTGACAAACCCCGGTTCCTTTCTCAGCTGCATTCCTGGCCTGTGTGACAGAGCTGCAGGGTGTGGTGACAGAGGGAACAACACCTAGGGAGGAAACTTCTAGCATCTGTCCAAGGCCGAGAAGTGGCGGCTGCTGCTGCTGTAGCTCCTGGCTGGATGACAGCATTCGCTCGTTTCTCTCCTGACGGTTTGGCACCTCTTTCGTTGGGTATGTGATTAAATAAGCAGATGTCCGAGTCTGCATAATCTTAATTCTCGCTCTTCAAACCACACCCATTGTTGCTATTCTCATTAAACACAGTCTACTGTATCTACACATCTGAAAGCCATCATTAGGCCCAGATTGACATAAATAAAGCACCCTTCCCCTGCACCCACACCCAGTGGCTGTAAAACCACGCAGGACTGTGGGGTGTGGTGGTTCAAGAGGGTGGCTGTGGCTTCCTTTTGTTACCCTAAAAATGCCACATGCACACACACACACGCACACAGACACAGAGACGTCAGATGGGCAGTACCAGCTGTGGAAAGCATGTAGAAAAGGACGGTTGCTTCTCTTGAGAGAACTTCTCCACACACACATCAGCATGGTGCATTCCTCTGTGGCTTTTACTCAACTAGCCATTAGCTTTCTGAGGCTTCAGCTGCTGCTTGCCACTGCAGCCAACATGCAGGCGCTCTATAGTTGGAGTTTATTAGCCCATTAGCTTGCTAGCGACTGCAGCGGATGCCGGTTTCCCTCTCTCCTCTGATTCTCCTTTGGCTGCGTCTGTTTTTCTCATCTGCTGTTGCTGCAACTGTGCACCTCTCTTTGGGTTAACTTAGAAACTGGAAATGCAGAATGTCTAGTTTATGCTGCACCACGCCTGTTTGTCAATTGACAGCCATTTCTTTGTTAAAGACACACTTGCACTATTTGTTGTCATTGTGAAGTAAAAATAGCAAGCAATTAAGCTGAGGGAATGTTGAATGATTACATTCTGTTTGTCTTGTTTTTCCAGTAGGGTGTTAAATAAGGACAAATGAAAATTGAATCAAGCCTTACCATTACTTAAATGTCTTAAAAACTTCTCTCTCTTTAGCAAGCAAAACTTTAACATAGATAGTTCCATAGCTGTCTTCTTACTATAATGATCATAGCATATTTATGTATATATGTCTGTATGTAACCCATTTCCACCTTAATGGGTTGATCAATCTGAATGAGACTTCGCACGGACATCGTCACACATACAGCGGTTATTAACAGCTTTATGTTTTTGAAAAAGATTTCTTATGAATCCCTTTTTTTTTTTTTTTTTTTTTTAAATTTCCTAATATATTATGTCCATTTCATCATCCGATTATCATTGGCGCTGTGATGGAAATTTGCTTGAGTCGCCACAAATTAGAGAGCGAAGAGTTTGAAAATTGCACCAAAGGCCTGGTGCTGTGTGAATATTGTAAAACGACATCAGTAGGCGTTAAGAAAGTCCAATTGAAAACAAGCAAGTAAATCAAATAAATGAATGGTAACTGTTTTGTGACAGTGGGAAGGAAGAACTCCCTTTTAACAGGAAGAAACCTCCAATAGAATCTTGCTCGGGGAGTGCCAGCCGGTGTGTCCGGTTGTGAGAGAGGGGAAAATGCTGAGAAAATGTTGCTTTTCTGACTTAAACACGCTAAAACCGCAGATTATGTTACAGGTTTGATATTTAGTATCTTTATTTCCCCACTGTCCTCTCTGATCTAGTAATTATCAGAACTGTTAACTTATTTCAGCTGTGGTTTCTTGAGTTTCCACAAGATGCATCCATAGAGAATTGACTGTGAGACCTGCATGCACTATTCCCCTTAAAGTCATTATTCTTCCCTGTGCAAAACTTAAATGATTATAATTAAGGCAAAAACGAATAAAATGTGTAAAACCACAAATTTATAATGAGGACCAAACAACAGATGAGTAGTTTTTCAGTCTTCATTGCTGCTTTACTCGCTCAGTATTTGAGAAAGGGAAACGGGAGATAAAAATTTTGCACACCTGGTTTGCTTTACATGATGTGTGTTATCGTATGAATCTCAGCTAACATACAGTGTCAAATATGAACATTATATTCTCTCCTCAGTTACATTTTCTCAATGAATCCCTTGGCAGTAGCACATCTCTCTTCTGTAAGCTGTTTTATTGAGACTATGATGTACGACTCATCAGGGAAAGCTGACCCATCGTTCTGTGTATCTGTGCAAAGTGTGTGGGCTTCATTCTCTGAGCGTGTAGTGAGATTCCCTGTGTAATGCAGACACTGTTTTTGCCCGTGGGTGTGGCTTTGACAGGCAGCCTGCTGGGCTTTTTTCAGCTTCATTCGATGGCAAACAGTCGTGTTAGGGAGCAGGCACGCAACACTTCACTGAACACAAGGCTGCGGTAACGCGGCAGTAAAAGGGTGGTGAAAGAGAAGAGATAATGGAGGGATTTTTTTGTCAGCATTAGACGCCATCTTTTGTTTAATATTGATTGTTGAAGTTTTTCCACTGAAAGACAGGCTACAAATATGCTTTTCTGCCATTATGAAAGTGAAATATAAGAATATAATACGGTATAAGGGGGATACACAGGCATTTAATAATAAAAAAAAAAAAGCTGTACAGTATAGAGATCGCACGATACCACTTTTTTATGTCCGATACCGATATCATAAATTTGGATATCTGCCGATACCGACATGAATCCGATATATTCTATTTTATAATCAATAAAGCATTTTTTAAATATCCTGCAGCATTTTGTGTAAGTTCATAGTCAAATTTAAAAAGACAAAACACTAAAACTCTTCTGTTACACTCATATGCAAAAAATACTCTGCACCCCAGTCTTTTTATTTAAACTTTTAGCAGAACTTTAAATATAAGTATTTAAAGTAAGATTCCAAAAGTAATTTAAAATGCCATTTTTTGCAGATTTCAAAAACTCTGGTTCTGGAAAAAGTGCAATGTCAGCACAAAATAATGTTTATATTCAACAACAAAAAACAAACAAACAAATGGACCCATTTGTACTTAAAGCTATTTATGTTAATAAATAGACATCCAGAGTGGAAAGAAGTGCAAGTAAATGCAAACACGGCTTCATGACACTCATCTTTCATCATGGTTGAAGTCAGTGTAAGCTGTTTTGTATCACATTTAACCTGAGACTGAATTTTGTGTCAATTCTATACGAAACTTAACACAGGTATGGAAAAAAAAAAACAAAAAAAACTTGTTTTTTATAGTTTGTTTGTTTTTTCGAACCACGGAACTATTTAGCCTGCAACACAGTTTGTTTTGTTTGGGCTTTTTTTTTTTTAAGTAAAACTTGAGTCTATCCATTGCTCGGTCAATGACAACACACAGACATCCGTGTCCCATATATCGGTTGTTAAGCTAAACGTAGGAATGCTTTACAAACATTCAGAGATGAACTTACACACTTGCTTTACTTAACTGGAATAGCTTGCTTGGAGATGAAAAGCCGATTTGGCAGCACGTAGCGAGGTTCCAGATGCTTTCAGTGTGAAGTAACTCAAGACCACCGACAGGTCTCGGACGCAACAGCCGCTCTTTCATGTGACTCATACTGCTCCAACGTGCTAAGGTCATTACCTGGGCTACGCCATGTCGCAAGTTTTGTGAGTTGCTTTTGTGATATTTAATAGATCAAATTACAATTTTTTTTTATTTCTCCCTGATATCCGATCCAGTAATTTAAGTAAGGATCGGACCAATACTGTATATCGGTCCATCCCTAGAACAGTATAAAATAATGCAGTCCAGTAGGCCTTATCCTTTTTCTCTGGACTTTTTTATCTTTATTTGTGCAGTAAAGTTAGAAAATAAAAAGTGAAGGACTGACACAGTAAATAGTGTGGAGCAGTGACTCTGCAGCTGCTGAGAGCTTTTTAACCCTTTTGGTATGGACCACAAGCCTTTGGCCATCAGGTTTCCAGGAAAATGTTCATTTAGCTGCTTCAGCTTAGGTCTTGTCAAAGTTTGCTGGGACACTGGGACTACTGTTGATGTTTATCCAACAGCTGTACTCTACCTCCAGCAACAGCCTGAAATTTAGCACTAAGATGATTCTTCATGCTGATATGACTTCCTGTCTAAGTTACTTCATGATTTTAGCCTTATCTATTGCCTCTTTATGTATACATTCCTTTGCTAATCTTTCTGGAGTAGCTGCTTGAAGACTAATGTTGGAAATGCCTTTGTGAATCACCCTGTTCATTCCTACTTTGAAATCCCAACTTCCTGCGCTCACTGCTTCCTTCCTATCCCTGCTGGGCTTGCTCACCCAGCCCTCAAGCTAACCGGCTTCATATCTGCAGATGTCCCACGTCAGCCCAAGCTCGCTTTCCAACCTCCACTCTGAGCACTCTGCAGAAGTTTTGGTCAGAGGGCGACCTTAAACATTCCTCTAAAGCCTCACTGAAGTGGCCCCTGCCAATCCTCCCACTTGCTATAAATAATCTCAGCCCAGTTCCCATGGCCCCCACTGAGGTCCCAGCACTCAGCTAACAATGCGTGATATGCTTAAACCAATGAGATTACCAGCTTTTCTGACTGAGATTATCTTTCAGAGAGAACCTGAGGCAGGCGATGAGACAGTGGCAGGTGTTGCCAGTATGGTCAGGCCACTGTGGTTTAAGGGGAATAAAAAAGACCATTTCATATAAACATATTCTGTGCCGTGCTCCAGCTGTTTCTTGTTTAGGAGACTTGGAATTGTTCGTTTAAGAACCATCTTCAGAAAATATGCCACATTTTTTTTTCCACTATGCTCAGACTGGTTTGTAATCAAACTGAAATTTACATCTGCAGAGTGGCTCTCATTTTTTGGCATACCCAGATTCCATGTTCTCATTGCACAGTTATAGTATTTAAAGCATCCAGTCCTAACCTCTAACCCCTGTGGGACAGCTCTCATATTCTTCTAGCTTTTCACCCTGTGGTTTGGAGTGCAGTCATCTCCAATTCATCTGGAGTCAGCCCAGTGAAAATACATTTTGCTTATGTTTCAGCATGTGTGCATATAGTTCATACTGTCATTAAAATACAAAACAGTATTCATCTGGAGTGAATAAATACCATAGAAAGAAAAGTCACCCACACATACTGTAGCTCATGCAAAACATTCAAACAAATGT
This sequence comes from Simochromis diagramma, assembly GCF_900408965.1. Classification (NCBI taxonomy): domain Eukaryota; kingdom Metazoa; phylum Chordata; class Actinopteri; order Cichliformes; family Cichlidae; genus Simochromis; species Simochromis diagramma. The sequence goes on from NW_024387375.1 coordinate 8,113,551, forward strand.
TAGCATTTTTGGGTCTTCAAGCATTGTTTTGTGATTTATTTCATTTGTTCATAGAGGGGGAAAAAGCATATTTCCTTTGCAGCTACTGTGGAGCTAAATAAAGGAAGGGCTCTGTAAACAACAGAGCTTTTGTCTATTTACCAACAATTATCCCCCCCAGCAGCATCCCCAAGACCTGGGCCTGATTTCAGTGTGGTTGCTCTGCACTGTAGCTTCTTCTCTTCCCTGTGGTAGTTGCATTACAAAGGATCCTGCAGAGGAATTTCATGCAGCACAAGCAGCATATCAACCAGCGTGATGTTTGTAAGGATGGGCAGCTGTCTGGGCTGAGAGTCAAAATGCCTTGATCTAATCTCTGTACATCTGGGAGTAAAGTCAGGGAGTTTACTCTAAGTGGATGTGCGACTAAAGCAGATAACAATTAAGGCTATCTTTTAAATGTCATTATCAGACCTGACAGTGGGAGGGGAAACGTCTGATGTGATGAGAAATATGCAGAAAAGGCTCTGGAGTGACCACTGCCAACATGTGGGAATTTTTATTTATTTATTTTGCTGTGGACCGATTGCAGGATGGAGGCTCAGTAGGTAAATTTTTCCCCTCTTCTAGAGAAGGTTTCAATCCCAGGCAGGGTCCCTCTGGTATCCATGTTTTCATGCCATCAAGAAGACATCAGATTAATGCTGCCTGTGTCTTTCCAGGACACACAAAACAGCTTCACTCCAAGGTTAAATAAAGGTTAAAAAATAAATAAATTAATGCCTTACAGGTTATGTCTTGAACACTGTAGCATTATTTCTTCATTTGTCAACAATGGCATTGGCACCCCGGTGAATGCTGACAACGCTCTTTGCTTTTTCGCTGTTTAGGATTACATTTTATACGTCTGACATTTGTTAGACATTGAAATCTGCTTATTGTTGCATGAGAATATGCGACTGTGCACTAATGCATAGAAATAAGACCAGCATGGGCCTCAGCTGCAGCACCCTTTGCTCGCCTTAAGCAAACACTTCCAGATGCTCCCACCATGCTGCCGGACAGCGAGAGGAAATTCCAGGCAAGCCAAAAGGAAGAGCAGGAGAGATGGTAGAGATGTTGAGGGCAGGGGATTCAGTAAAGGATGGCCCCTTATGTCCCTGATGTGTGTGTGTGTGTATAAAGTGTATCTTGATCTGATTTGTAGGAAAATAAGTATTGTGTAGTAAAAGTATGAAAAAGGAATAGATATCAGATGAATTTCATGTAACGTGGGAAAATGTGCTGGTTAGAACAACAGGTAAATTATAAGAAATGACTACAAAGGGGATGATGTGAGTCATGAGGAAAACACACCAAGTTTGCTAGACGCCTGTAAATGATAAGGAAAGTTACAGAAGGCTCATAGGGTTGAAGTCATGGATGGGATGTTATCAGATGTTAGTTTGCAGGAGGAGCTGCTGCTCATAAATCCAGACGATAAAGAAACCAGGTGGATTTACTGTATTTCTTTGCCTCGCACCATCAGCATCAGACACACAGACAAAACAGATACTTAGGCAGATGCAGGTATCAGATTTAAGCACATAATGTTTCAGCATGTTGAAACATGATGATAGACGAATAAGCGTGGAGAGGATGGAAGTTTAAAACATCGCCACAGTGCAGTTTGGTGGATATAAGTGTAACTGGAATTTAGGATGTGGTTTAGTGGAAGAGAGAAGGCCTTTAGATGTCAGGCTCAAAAACTTTAAAATATTTTCTGTACTACAGGGTGGGCCATTTATATGGATACACCGTAATAACATGGGAATGGTTGGTGATATTAAAGTCCTGTTTGTGGCACATTAGTATATGTGAGGGGGCAAACTCCTCAAGATGGGTGGTGACCATGGTGGCCATTTAGAAGTCGGCCATCTTGGATACAACTTTTGTTTTTTCAATAGGAAGAGGGCCATGTGACACATCAAACTTATTGGTAATGTCACAAGAAAAACAATGGTGTGCTTGGTTTCAACGTAACTTTATTCTTGGATTATTATATTATTTTATTATATATAATATGGCCCAGCCCTAACTGAAACTATAACCACGGCACTGGCACCCTACTGTTCAGTAAAGTTAGAGTAGTTTATGGGAACAGTGTCTGGAGTTCAACAGGTCAAACCTGATTCACATTTTATGCTCTCCTATCAGATTAAGTATGTTTTATTCACTGGTGTTTGAGCCGAGAGCATCATGATGAGGATCTGTGGGGGATGGACCTGTGATCTGATCCGTTTCATCCACGTTATTACATGTGATAAAATCTTTTTCATCTTTCTTGGAATGACTGTGTACATTATCATCCTTTTTTTTTCTTATGACTTTTTAAAAACACTGTTGCTGTTGCTACCCCTGCAGTTTGTTTGGCCAGTATTAATGACGCCCCTGAGGCTCAGGATGCGTCTTTTTATTTTTGGGTTGCTCTTTGTGGCCTGATATGATTCGATTCTTAGTGTTTTTGTCTGACTAACACTTTGCAACATTGTTTTTGAAAGGTGCTAAACAAAAACATATCATTGTAACTGTAATTTGGAGTTGGTTGTATTTTATGTGTTCTGTGTAGTGTATTTGGGGGTCAGTTGAGAGCAGTAGTGATGTGAGCTCAGGGATTTTGGGGCTGAAGTGTCTGCTTCTGTGTGAACTGGGTAAACGCCACAACATGTGCGTCTCATTGAGGGATCAAAGTGTTGACACGTGGCCCTCTCTTGAGCCTGCGCCCCTCTTTTTTTTAAACCCCTTTTATATCCTCCCTTCATTTCAGAATTTCTGCTCTCTATCTTCTGGTGAAAGAAGGATCTCCAGCATCCAAAATAGCCCCTCTCACTTAAAGGACTCACTCCCTTGGGCTTTAGACTTTCTCTATTTAACCTTTACATAAACATACTTGCATAACTGCGGCATGTTGACCTCCCTGCTATTCAAGAACTCCAACCACACCAGGATCTCTCTCCATGTGTCTCCACCATCGGGGCCAAGAAGGTTTCTGAACCTGGGATTTTAGAAATGAGCATCTTTTGGTCATCAGTCATGATGACTGTAGTTCTGACACTAAATTATCATTCAGGTTTATATAGTCGTAGTAGGGTCTAACTATACTTTAACAAAAGCATGTGTAATAAATGTTATATTTTAATTTAAGAGGCCTCACATTGATTTACAGACGCTGCCTGAGTTTTAACTGTAACAAATAAAATACGGTGTTTTAAAAACCCTCTGAAAGGCAGTGTGGCCCAGCAGGAAACCAGACACCCATTTACTAATCCTCTCTGTGAGGTAGTTTTAATTACAAGTGTCTATCTTATTTTGTGTGTGTGTCTGCGTGCGCCTCTATGATCTTCAAAAGTTAACAGCACCCTCAGGACATCCATTATGGATTGCTTTATGGAGCGGCCCTTAGTATTTAAACCCTATGAGCAGCTAATGACTTCCTTATTTTCACTGTTAAAAAAACCCTCTTTCAGTCTCCTTTTTTAGGCTCCTGGTAACTGAAAATAAAAAAGAAAAACATCCGGTGCTTTAGACAGATTAACAGGTTGCCCAAGGCAGCTCGTAACAGGGTGTAGTACAAGTTTATTCAGCTCCTTTTTTCAGTAACTGTAGCACTTGTTTCATTGTTGTTGTTTTTTGGGGGGGTTTTTTTATGAAACATTTTGACAAATATACTGTAGACGTACACTTTACAGCAGTAAAGACAAGTTTGTTTCTATAATATGCCTGTATGAAAATGAGGATCATGCTCAGTGTATGGATACTTTTTAAATATCACTAATAGTCAAACTGGAGGGAGAGTAAAGGCTGGATAACCAAAAGGCTTTTTTTAAAATCTCAGAATGGCTGTTATATATCTGTCCTTTTTACAGCTAAATTAATACAATCAGTTTCCTCTTACAAGCTTTGCCCAGTTTTTATTCATTTCAGTCAGTGAGTTGAAATGAGCTCAGCAGAGGAAAACAAAGAAGCTGCTCTATCACGGCTGTAATCTCCAGCTTATATTTCTGTTTGTGGCCAAACTGAGAACTTTGAAATACAAACCTAAAGTGGGTTTTAATATACAACGTGTAATTGTCAGTGCTGTTAGAAAGTACTCGATCCACAATTCACAATCCTATTCATTTATTTAAGTGAATTATCTCCCTTCCTATAACTCAGTCTGTGGTCCTTTGTTGACCACATGAAAATGAAAAATGGTCCTACCATCCTTCAGTGGAAAACCTCTGTGTCATTTTGTTGAGCTGCTTTTGAGTAATAGCACTGTGTGTTAGCAGTGCCCTCCTGTGTGTCAGTCAGGCATGATGATATCATTATAGCAGATCTCAGTGTATATTTATACACACTTTTTAAAAAGACCAGAAAATAATTTGATCCGGAGGTACCAGAGGAAATGACAGAAACCAGACAGGCCTGTTACTGGCAGTGAGGCTGGAGGAAAATGGGATATAACACAGAAGCTTATAACTATCTGTGATCACTTTCCTGCTATTTTATTTTAGTTTTTATTTTCTTTATTTATTTTTTGTCTTTTTTACAGCATGAGACATTCGTTCTCCTGTATTCAGCTATCTCACAGGGCAGTAAATAGATGCCCTCAGTGTCCTTGCACTTCCAGTCCACCTGTTAACGAGCCTCCCCCTTTTTGACGCTGTTTGTGATATTTACGTCTGTGAGAAGTGCTGCGTATTTCAGTAGCACTCTGTGTTTAACTTGTGAATGTGTGTGAGATCGAATTACAAAACACACTGAAAACTATGTGAACTTTTAAACTGCAGAGGGGGCAGAAAGCAAACATTTATAATGAGTCACGGTTGAGCAAGGTTTTTACAGTTGAGTAAAATTGTGTGCTAAAAATGTTTCAGTTCGTTCAATTCAGTTTTATTTCTATAGCGCTAAATCACCACAACAGTCACCTCAAGGTGCAGCCCCATCAGACGGCCACCTATAAGCAAGTACTTTGGCAACAGTGGGAAGGAAAAATTCCCTTTTAACAGGAAGAAACCTCCGGCAGAACCAGGGCCCGTTAGCTGAAATAAAAATTCAGACCGAATGAGAACTGACACGAGATTCTTTACTCATAACTAACTTATATATAACAAAAATATACAGGAAGTGGCTTTATTTTTAGTATTTAGTCTATCCATGTATCCACATTAACCTCCTATCTAGTTCAGGGTCACCTGCTGTAATAGGGTGAAAGGCAGGGTACACTTTGGACAGGGCTACTAACTGTTAAATGTAGCATCAGCCAAACCTGCCTGATGAGGGTTTAATGCATTTATTTATTGAGTCTTTATTGTTAATATGACTGTGAGTCAGCTGCTGTCACAAAGGGCAAAACACTTATGGGTTCTTTGTTAGCTGTGCACACAGGTGCTTGCAAAGAGCCAGTGCTGTGTTGGCAGTATAATGCAGTTGTTTCAGTCTTTGATGCATTTTGCACTTTACAATCTTACTGTTGTTCTTTGAAGTCAAAGTTATTATATGTTTCTGGGTAATGAATGCACCACGAGTGTGTATTTCAGGCATTGTCAACATTAAGTAAACCAACTGTAAGAGTTGGTTTGCGGTGTCTCAGAGCCCTTACTGTCTGACCACGTTGGAAGTCGAGTGTTGCAAATCTCTCCAGGGAGGTGTTCATAGGGTTGCACTGGACCACATTTAAAGTGCAGATGTGTAGCGAGCGGAAAAAACGAGTCATGGCGTAAAGTAGGTGTGAAAGTCTGATTGTCAGTTGCAGAGCCCCCCCCAGCCCCCCCAGCCCTCACTCTCTCCCTCCCACAAACCCCTGCTGGATATTTTCTTGGGTTGCAACATGCCATTATGACAGAGCATACATCCCTCTTAAGTAGTGTGATTTTCTTCTGGGTTGGTTTCTAAAACAATAAGGAAGAACTTTGGAGGCGGACAGTAAGATGTAATTCTGAGTCCATGTTTATGTAAAATGACAGTTGTGGCCTTTCCCTCTCAGCCACTTTGGTTATGACATTGTTTTTACTGGGAAGACTACAGCACAAGTTGTCCAGGGAAAAATAAAGATGTCTCGGGATTTCGTAACATCCCAAGGCAATGTGGACCAATCCCTTGTGCTTTTAAAAGAAAAGCAAAAAAAAAAACAAAACAAACTGAACTCAGGAATTCCTTGGTGACACAAGAGAAGTTTAAACAGTAAATTTCTGTCATCATAAACCACAGTTCATAGCATGATGGAAGTTTGGCTCATCTAAAAGCATGTCTCTAAGACCTGTCAAAGGCTGTGAATCATTTGTGGAGTTTAAGCAAGTTTTTTTTTTTTTTTTTTTTTTTTTGAGTGATTTACCAGCTTGCTCCTGTTGGCTCTCGAGCTGCAGCACACCAATGATCTCTGAATAACGTTCTGTTTTTCAGACTCTGTGGAGACTGAAGCCCAGTTTCCTCGCCCTAAATGAGCTCTTTGGTTATGGCATAGCAGTGTCTCTCTCTTTCTCTTTTGCATCACTGCCCAGATTGACTGGGAGTCGTGCCAAAGGGGGTGCCCCCTTCTCTGCAGTGTTATCATCTGACGCTAATGTTGAAGCTTTGTGCAGTGACGTGACTACCCTGTTTAGAAAGACATTCATGGTAGTCACAGATGTTGTTTTCTCATAAATGTGCAGGATATGCTGAAGTTTAAGATCCTGTGCTGTATTGTACTTTGTTTAAGATTGACTCACTTGAATGAGTGGAGAATGTGGGGCGAGAAGCCTGTTTTCCTTTCTAATCAACTGCCTGGTCCATCTAGAGCCAGACTAAAGGAGGGCCTATCGAGCAAGCTCAGGCTGCTGACTTAGGAGTCTTGTGCTTGCTGGTGTCTGGGCTATTAATAGAGCTAGCCTGAGAATTCAGTCTAAGGTCAGCAACAGATTCCTGCTCCCAACTAATCCAAGGGAACAAGAGGGAAAAGTCCCTCCTTGAAATTATTCATTTTTCACTTCCACTCATACAGGATGGCCTCACTGTGGGGTAGAGGGAAGCCACACTTCTGCAGATTTCCCCGCCCAAAGTGCCAACTGTTGTCCTGCTGTCTCGATTTGCTGAGTGCTTTAAGCTTTTCAAGTGATTCAGAGTGGAACGTGCTGCAGGATGAAACCTGAAAATCTCAGCTTCTTTTCTGTCTTTGTAATTCATGATGCTACTTTTGTCAGTGCACTGCAGATCAGTTTTAAATCAGACCAACTTTAATAATTGTTTGGAAAGCGACCAGAGTGAGGCACAGACACCACCTAGGGTGTTTGACCATCAGCTAAGCATTCAGGAGTGAAGACCAAGCAGCAACCTCTTGGAAAAATAAAGCCAACACAGAAGTTTAAAAAGAGAAACTGCAGTTCTTGAAGTGGCAACTTGAGATTGACCAAAGACAGTCTTATAAGCATCCACTTGGATGCTGGTGTTGTGGGGGTGGCGGCCATAATGTTCACAAATCCCATAGCTATGCACAGCCCACCACCTGTATAGTGTAAAGTTCAAATGATCGACAGGGCCGATACTGTGAGACCATGATGAATTTACACTAGTTATTAGAAGGCACAAGAGGTCAGCTTGTACCTTTCTGCGCATGCTCTCCCCTCCTTGGGTTCCCTTTAGGTACTCCACAGTCAAGTAACATGTATGTATGATAGGCTACAGATTTCACTAATTCCATTCAAATAATATTATATAATATCATATATCATCATATAATATGCTTCATTCATGAGTTTATTTTGTTTTGTTATGTTGTTGTTGTTGTTTGTTTTAAATATACAGTCTGCACTGGTAGCGTTGCATTATCATTAGCCTGGCATTATCACAAACTGGCTTCCAATGAATCAATTCATGCCACCAGTGTATTTAAATCCTCTTTGTGGTCAGTCAGTTGTGCCTTACATGCGTCTATTTCAGCCTTTACTGGTGCGATGGCCTGCTGTATTTCTGTCTTTAGGGAGGAAACCTCCGGCTGGATCACTCCCTTTACAACTTTGCTGATATCTTCCAGCATGTTTCCATGAGTGTTAGCCTCGTCAGAGTCGTTAGCCTGCACTTTACTCCCTTTCAGAGGCATTATATGGACAAATATGACTCACGGGTGCCTAAAGTTCTTATGCTTTGCAGTCGTTTCAACATGGGATAAATTGAGGACAGAGCTGAAGACTTCATCAGTATATCATACATTTTTAGGACTTTGTGTTAAGTACGTCTACCCCCAATATAGTCTGTATAAGGATGCTCAGTAGGGCCATGAGTCTGGTCAGATGTGTTTGAGACTGTCTTCAGTGTTTGTAGTTGTGGAAACACTTGCATACACTTCAATGAAAAGCTGTGATGTCTCATTACATGTTCGTAGGTAAGCTAACGATTTTCATTAAATAATAATAAGAGTAAGTTGGAGTTTTTTTGTTGTTGGTTTTTTTTTTTTTTACTATTTACATTTCCTTTAACAATTTATATAAAAACAGGCAATCATAGTTACCCGAACTGTGGCACTGCGTTTCATTTGTTTCTTGTCTAAATACTCAGTTTGCTCCATTTTACAGATGTGGTTGACTGGATTATTGCTATTACTAGAGCACAGCTGCTGACTAGACGATGGCAGCTTTGTCAGCAATCTGTCCGCTCGTACAGACGGATAAACAGACACACAAGGCTCTGCTAACACGAGCACACAATCACACACATCTGGAGCTTCCAGCTTAACTCAGAGCCACTGTCCCTTAAACAAATATAAACAGAGGACCACTTATTCCTCCCCCACATATGGCTGTATCTAACCATTATGCCCCTACCAGATTAATGCCCACACTGACACACTAACACCCAGTGATGTACACATTACAATTGACCCGAAATCAGTATCATCATTATTAACTATCTTTGATTTGGCAGCTTTTTGTAATAACAGAAATCTTTTTGGTTTATGAGTATTTTTTTTTTTTTTTTAGATGACTATAGTGAGTGTGCGTGCATTTTTTTTCTTCATTATGGACATATTAAACTTTTCCTGGCTGAGTTGAATGAACTGCAGGAATGTGAATGACTGTATTTCTTATGCAAGCTGATCATTTTTGTCCTTTTGGGGTCATGCCTGTGAACGATGGAGTGAACAGAGCCAAAGGGGGAATAAAATAACAACAACCCCTGTGGACAATTTTGAGATGTTTTTTTCATTATGGACCTCTGCATTGCTCAAAGCTTTTTTTTCTCCCCCTCCTCTCGTCCCATCTTCATGTTACTGTTATTAATTTCTTCTAACTTGTCCTTCACCCACATCCTTCGCTCCACATCACTGTCATGTTGTCCCACAGTCGCTCAGTCACCATTGAGCCAGTCATCATCCATTAAGACCCAGGGCTGTTAGGCAGTCAGTGAGTTCAACTGGGACTCACGGAGCTGAGCGTTTCAGACTGCAGCTCCCAGAATGCATTCTCACAGCCACAGATGAGTCAGGGTAAGTGGGGAAAATCAGCTCTGTACTAGTATTTAGCAATGTGCCTGTGCCAGTTGAGAAATTTTTCATCCAGGTCAGAATTCACTTTATCTCAAAACTTTGCCACTGCCGTGCCAGGCTCATGTATTTAGTTTTGACTGCTATAAATAAAAGCATTTGGTGATTAAAAGGAAAATTTTCCTTCCCCAACTAAATTAATCAGATGTAAATGAAATTTTTTTTTATAGTGTTTCTTTTTCTTCCTGCTTCTTTTTCTACCTCATTCTTCTTCTACCTCATTCTTCTTCTCCTACCTCATTTTTCTTCTACCTCATTTTTTGTCTTCCCCATTTTTTGTCTTCCCCATTCTTCTTATTCTTATTGATGAAATCCTAAATACATGTGTATGAAAAGGGACCAGATTTTTTTTTTTTCTTCTCCACAGCTGTGTTAGTGCCACTCTCACTATGTGCACTCACATGTTTTCTTTCTTTTAGTACACTCGATTCTGGCTTTGCTCAACTGTACAAAGGAACTTTCTGATGGTGTGAAAATCATAAAAACATAAACACAAGGAGGCCTTAGAAAATTCCTTTCCTGCTTTTTACTGTTTTTCCACAGAAACATGGCTGTGACAGTTACTGAGTTATGATTGGCAGGCAAGAAGCTCGTAATATATGTCAAACTCCTGTTTGACGTTTATGGCTCAAGTGTTTTCACACTTGCAGCAATCCTAATATAAAACTCTTGTCTTACCCCATCTGTTCAAATCAAAGTGTTCATGCCAAAGGTTTCAAATACCGAGGTTATCCTATGTATAAGCAATCCCTGTTAACCTAAAGTTCAGGCTCCAGACTGCTCTAAACACTTTGTGTTAGACAATCCCTGATAATTGATCCCTGACTCCTCCAGTAATCCCAAGTATCCTTGGACGAGGTACTGATGCATTAATCAGAGTGTGAGTTTGTGAATGTTTCAAAGCACTTAGGTATAGATAAAAGCTCTGAGTGTGTGCATGAGTGGCGGAATGATACTTGTAGTAAGAAAGCTCTTTAGGTGCTCAACTAGCAGAAATATGCTGTGTAAGAACCAGTCAGTTTATCAGTGACCATAATCTTAATGTGGTCATCTGAAACACACAGCTCCAGCTGTGACCACAGCAGACTCACCTGGTGTTAAAATCTTTACTCAGCTTGTTTCGGAGAGTAGATGTGCCCTTTAGTTTTTAAATGCTGCAGTTTAATTCAAAAGTCGTCACACCAACATATCATTATCACAATGATATTATTCATTTAAATCCGTTGGACGCGAGTTCTTCGTTAAACTTCACACTGATACCCGGCAGGGTGTTGCTGAGTTTGTGCCATTTCCTTTTGACACCTCATTTGTTTTAGGTGTGAGCACTTGTGACATACACCATGTGCCACACAACCTTCAGTGTGCAAGAGTGGTGCAGCACTCTCCAGAAAGCCTAAGCAGTGCTCTTCTGCAGTTGGTGTGCTGTTTTAGTGCTTCATAGATAATTGAACAGTAAAGCTCTGGGAAATATTCATCGAATATTTAAGCAATGCTGAGTTTGTAGAAATGAAAATATGGCCAAGACAGAAGGGTAACATTGACACAGCAACATCAGTCTGTTTAACTCATCCTATGAGCCCTAATGAACTACTGTGCTCGTTAGAACTGTAACAATTCTGAAACCAAGACAAAAATCACAACACACAAGTGCCCACAATATGGTATTGTTGTTCAACCATTAAATCGTTAGCTCGTTCAGGAACAAGTAAAATGTATAGTAATCCTTTTTTTTTTTTTTTTTTTTTTTTTTTTTCTCCCCCCACTAAAGAAAAACCAGATTATGGGCCAAGCCATGATTTTGTGTAAGTGAAGGAGCAGGCTACACCCTAAATAAGTCTCATCATGCCATTTTGAATGGGCCCAAACACACTGCCCTGAGCACCAGGTGCCAATAATAAACAAATTGGAGGCAAACACTCTGAATCCTCTGCACCTCAGTACATAAAGTGGACTTGTTATGCTAATCTCCAACTCCATATTTACTTTGTTTGAGTCTGCTAAAGTAGCTTTGCATGATCCACAGTTCAAAGTAATTCTTCTTTGTTATACTGGGCCTTGCTACAGCCCATCAGTTCATAATTTGTCTGAAACAAGTCATTTAGTTCCTCCTCTGTTAAGCTAACTTTCTTCTCATTGGCTGCCCTCCACAAACAGAAGGACTGAATATTAACGGAAGTGCCATATTAGCAAAATCCCCTCTCTATGACATCATTCAGAGCCAAGAGAATAAAAAAATCTGTTTGAAACCTGGTGTTTGAAGCAATCTGAAGCCTCAACCTTGACTCGCAGGGATTATTTGAATGTACATTGATGTTGTTGTATTTTTTTAACTTTAGCCATGTTTAATATGGGGATCAAATATTAGACAGGAGAAATATGATAAGTGGTTTGTTATTTGTTGTGTTTATTATTAATAATTGTATTAGTTGTTTAATAATGATCACCTAACACAGTAAGAACATCCTTTATATGTAATCATATTTTACATCTTGGTCACAAAAAGAAAAGCAGACACTGCAGGCTACTGAAACATGTTAAAATCTAGTTGGTTATGTCTGCATACCACATGCAACCTCTCCATCCTGCACCTGAAATGGAACATGTGGGTTAAATGAATGTCCAACACACTTACATCAAAAGCTCTTAATGTTTAATGCTTTGCAGACTGGTGTTTTTTAACCCAGCTCCCACTGTGCTTTCTTTCTGCCGGACACTCACACTCACAGCAGATCTGTCCCACTGCTGCTGCTCGTTTTGCATTGTCACCGACAGCCAAGCCCGTGGTACGGCATGCGTCTGTGTGCACCCTCACGTTAATAATGTCTGGCTCTAAGACTGTGTAGCTCTGCAGAAACTGGAGGCAAAAAAGGTTTGTACGTGCAGGTTCTGGAGCCACTCGTGGCCGATCGCTGTTCTCTGCTGGGTCCGTTTTACGTGTGTGCACGCACGACTTGGCCATCTGCAGAATGGTAAGTGTAGCATGTCATCCGTCATCTGCATTGTGATGAGAAGTGAAATAAGCTCAGTTAGACAGCACATCCCCTCTGTCTCAGAGCTCCTGGTAATCTGTTGTTGACATTGACAGTGTCCTCTGAACCCAGTCAGGAGCTTTTACTGTGAGAACTGTGCTTTTAATAATGTGCATGTCTTCAGATTGATGTGTTCACTGTAGTGTTGATACTGAGGTCACATGGATGTACAGTAGTGGCTCTTTTTATCTGTGTGCTCCTGGCTGCCAGCCGTGCTGCTGGCAAGACCGACATCTGTAAACAAGAGGTTAAAAAAGTACGTGCCAGTGGAGTGTGAGTTTCCTGTGAAGGTTTGAATGCTCGTTAGTCAGCACAACGTATGTTTGAGCTCCATTTCTGGCGTCACAGATGAGTCAGTTGGCAAGTTGACCCGTTCGTGTTGAGGTTTGCGTGTTTTTTGTGGTTCTTGGTGTGTTTGGGCATCAAGATTAGAGAAGCGGATTACATCCGTGAGAATGAGAACAGATGGAAAGAGAAGGAGGAAGGGGACAATTATGTGTAGTTCATGTTGGAGCCCAGGCAAGTCAGGCACCACCCGAGCCACCGATGCCATCTGGTGAGGGTACAAGTTGTGGATTGACACGCATGTGAGTTCATAGTGCAAATTAGCAGAATCATCTTAACTTACTGTTATTCTGACCTTGTCTAAACATAAATCTGTTTTTACAGATACACTTCTTATTAGACTCCTTAGATTATTAGAAATCAGTTCCATCTGATTGGCTGTTTTAAAGGCGAAGCTCAGACGTAACCACTGTAATTTCCAGCATGACTCTGCAGTTTTATAACAGCTTTTAGCTTGAATGAGGAGGTCATTTTTATCTTAAAACTTAAAGATCAATCAGAAGACAGAGATGAGCTACTTTATATGCTGGCAGCTTCTTAATCCTATCATGTCTCATGTGGAGTATCTGGAGTATCAATCACAGGTTCAGCTTGTCAATCAGTCCTGTTATAGGAGCATAATGATCTTTGCTGTATAAGATAAACAGCTCAGTCAGCGGGGAGAAGACCTCAGGAAGCTCAGAACATCTGGGAAGAAAATCAAGGTAACTTTGCACTATTGAGCGACTATTTGAGCTGCTCTATTTTGAGATAAAAACTATTAAGTTATAGTATATTTATCTCCTGAGTAAGTCCAAAAAGGTCTACAAACCAAAGGATATTTCCAGGATAGGGTTTCTAAAGTACGTAGTGCTTTCTTTGATTCTCTCACACACCCAGACTGCGTCTGCTTGATAACACTTTTAAAAGTTTTCTCACTTCAACAAAGCACTGTGGTTCTGTATAGTGTTGGTGTGAATAAATGTGTAATGAATGTATGAGTACTGTACTACTGCAAAGCTGAATTTGTGACATTGGCACTGTAGTTTGAAAGTTTTTTGCAATATTGTTATTTGCTGACCAACAAACTTTTACTCGTCACCTCACCATAAATTCCCCAATGGCAGACCTTAGACCATAGTATATAACCGCATGTATACATGTATGTATGCATGCATGTTTCAGCATTCATAATTTCATCAATTCTGACAAGATTCCCAACACCAGTGACTGAAATGCAGCTCGAAACCATAACAGAGCCTCCACCTGACCACCTCTGTACCTATTGAAAACAATTTAAACAAAAACATTTGGACTCGTGACTCCATCAGACTTGTTGTCACTGATTTTTAAGGCTGCCTTCTTCTGGAATTTGGCAAACCTTAGCTTTTTCTGTCTGTTTCAATTCCTTATGAGTTCTTGATAGCCATATTTCCACCAAGTTCATTTCTGATGAGGCCTTGCTGAACAGCTGATGGATCATTTTTTTTGTTCATCTGTTCTAGACAGCTGTCTAGTTTCCTCTCTTTTTTCTCTTTTTTTTTAACATTGCACATCTGCTGAGACATGCTAAGGTTTTGGCTAATAGCTCTTTGGGAATCACCTTGTTGGTGCAAAAATACTATTTTATGCCAGGCAAACTGTGCTATCGTTCGAGATTTTGATAACGTGTTCCCATTTATTTCATATGTGATTGTGTGACAGGCTGCTAGTAACAAAGTGTCTAAAGTTACAAATTTCAAATTTGATCTTTGCATGTGGGAACAACAACATTTCCTTTGATCCTCTGAAAAGGGTCAGGCACAAGGACCGGACTGAAAACTAGTGGAAGCGCAGTCAGCGTTCAAAGTAAAATGTTAAGAATTTCGGAAAGTCTGCAGAACTATTGCTCAAGACCATTTGACCTGTGGCCTGAGACTTTTCCACAGTAATGTATCTTCATAAAGGTCAGTTACAGCAAATGATCGTTTCAAATCAATTGCACTTTACTTTCTTGGGACTCGAAAATAAAATTTTCTCCTACCTCAGTGTTTACTATCCACCAGTGGCTGCTGGTTTGAGTTATACGTTTTGACTTTCAACAAAACTTTGGGAAAACAAGCTCAAATTCTACAAACTGTAAGCATAATTTAACTTAGCAGTAAAAGAGCAGGCTGTTAAAGTGAACCACAGATTATTTCCTGGGAAAGCATTTTGCCTGTAGTGCACAGTTACACTTCAGTCTCTTAACTGTTTTATTCATACTGCACATGATGTAATGAATAATCAACCTCCAGCGCTGCCTGCTCCAGGGTTTTTACTAAAATAGTAATGAATCTGGGAATAGTTAAGCTACTTGGTGTTTCCATTTGATTTCCACCTTTGGGAAGGTTGGGAACCCAGTCCAGACACTGAAGCAATTTCTCTTATTGAATCTGTCCTAGACACAATACCAACAGTGTTTCAGCAGATCTGTGGCTCCGACTCCAGACTCCGGTAGCGTTGTGATAAGACCCAGCAGGAGCCAAAAATCACACAAGGTGGTTTTTGTGTTCGTGTAATGTGGGAGCTAGACGGGCTGGAATTCAGTGCAGCACAAGCGAGGCCGCACAACAAACCCACCAGCTTCCTTTCTCCAGGGCACACAGAGTTCACCACCCGGCAGATGTTGGCCCTTTTTTGTTTGTTTTTGTTTATTGCCGCCTTTTATTTCACAGGTGTTTTTCTCCACGCCAGTTAAAATAAACAACACGCTGGACTCAAGTCATGCAGTTTGCATTGCGACTTCTCCTTTCCATGCCCTCATTTGAAATAATACTAAGAATAAACAGTGCAGCTCATTAAAATGTACAGTTTTCTGCCAAAGGTAGTTAAAAAAAAAAAAAAGTATAATTACTCAGTTGAGGGGAAAGCAGACCCTTTTGCTGTTCTTTGAAGTGAAGTGTAGCTTTAGCCTTTTTGTATGTAGCTAATTTTGATAAGCTGTAAATCTGCTTGATATTTGTACAGATTCTTTCTCCGTTTAACCAGATTACATTATACTGTAGCATCTACACTGATGGTAATGATGCAGTTCAGTCTCTTCAAGCTGTTAGAAAAGATTACAAACAGACCTGGTCAAATACCCTGCAATTGAGACTACATTTTATATGACTGTAATTGCTCTTATTTAATGCTGTTTTCCTCCCTCTGGTTCTTTGTGCAGTTGTTTTGTAGCTCTCTCCTGGGAAATAAGCAAAATGGGGGAAAAGAATAAAACTGAGATATTGAGACATCTTGATCCTGAGACAGATTTTGCACCAGCTGGAAATCGCACTCTCTGCAGGCCGAGCTGCTGTGAGCGAGCAGAGATGCCGGCTGAGTCCATCCCGAAGTCGTGTAACCCTTCAGATGAATGCTGCGATTTAGATTGAATGTAACAATGGAATTCCTGTAATGTCACCCAAGAGAAATCTCCACCTCCCTCCCCCCTTCATGAGCCTTTGTTGCACCTTGCCTCTTTTAAGGAAGGGTGAAAAAACAAGTGAGAAAAATGCTTTAGCTCTTTTCCAACAGGAATGTCTCTGTGTCAGATAAAGATCCTTAACTGAATGGAGGAGGAAGTGTAGGAAGTCTAAGTTCAGCAAATCTAGCGTTTCCTTGTTGATGCCTGTTGTAGAACAATATTTAGGTTCCTGCATAGATGCTGGATATCTGCTTCAAAGGGTGTCAGAGTGTATTTCGTGTTACTGTGCTACCTTCTAGGGCTTTTTATCCAGTTTCTTTTAGGGAAGCTCAGGCGAACTTCTATATCAAGTTCCAAGTTTTGTGCTGCATGTTTCCTGTCTGCGTCTAAAAACACAGGTTTCCATTCTTTCCTTGCTTTGCATGCACGAAGTACTCTGCTGCAGCCAAAGGCAGGACTGTTTGTCTCAAGTTCGGGGCTCGTTTGTGCAGTATATGTTTACAAAGTCTTGCCCAAATGCCATTAAATGAAGCTGCTGCACATTCTTTTAATCCAGTGATTTGTGTTTCTTGGCAACAGTATTTCATTATTCTCATCATATTCATCTGTCC
The DNA here is from genome assembly GCF_900408965.1 of Simochromis diagramma. Taxonomy (NCBI): domain Eukaryota; kingdom Metazoa; phylum Chordata; class Actinopteri; order Cichliformes; family Cichlidae; genus Simochromis; species Simochromis diagramma. The sequence continues at coordinate 8,130,453 of NW_024387375.1, forward strand.
ACTCAAGTGTGCACTGATTTGTGTCCATGGCGATGAAATGTATATATTTTCTTGTTTTAATAGACACAACGTTTGCAGGTCAGTGGTGTCATGGATCATGTCACCGCTTATGAAAAAGACCACAGTTGGTCATACCTGGATTATTTCTCTCATTTTTATTGCGATATTTTAAAATATGCCATGAATTATCATGAGCGTGAATGGTTGTCTGTCTCTGTGTGTTCGTCCTGCAACAGATTGCAACCTGTCCCAGGGAGTGTATGACAGCTAGGTCCCCGCTAACAAACAACAGTCTGCGTTCATGAGCACGAGCATGCAGATTGCTTTTTCGGGACTTTCTGACGTTTGGCCATGAGATGACCTGCTGAAAGACTGCTCATGTTGATATTACGTGCCTGTTTTTTGTTTTTAATTCCATTATATTTTCTATTAAAACCAAAAAAAACCTCTTTCCATGCCTCACAGCTGGCTTTATTTGGTTAATCTACTTTATTTAAATGCCTCTGGTACTTTGAATAGACCTTTTTAACCTCGGTGCCTTCCCTGCTTTTGAAAGTCACACTTTCTGCTGTGGAAAAGCCCCATGACCCATGCACATACTACACTTACAGTACCATCCGTGACACCCATTAACTCCTATCAAGCCGTTTCCAGTCATGAGCAGCAGGTGGCACTGCCCTCCCTCCACCGTCCCACAGTGCGTCCTCTGTGTGAGAGAAATTCAGCACATACATGCAACACAAAGTCATAGAGATGATAATTTGTTGAGCAGACTGATGAATTGGCTCTGTCTTTGACATTTTGAGATAATAAAATATGGTGTAGCTTACTGGACCAAATAGTTTTATCAAGAAACTCATTCCAGCCCTGCTGGCCCCAAGCCAACCCTGCAGTGTAAACATGTACGGGGAGACATTTTAATTATGAGGGGCAGTGTGATCCTCACAGCACTGTAGACTCTACTGTTTGACTCGAGTGTGTGTGTGTGTGTGTGTGTGTGTGTGTGTGTGTGTGTGTGTGTGTAGTCCATCATACAGGTATGTGCATGTGTTTGCACTGTATCTAAAGCTGACGGTCCCTTGGGCACAGTCAGCCCTTTCAGACAGTCCACGATAATCACCCTCATGATGTGATGCAGCCAGAGAGGATTAAAGCAAGGCAGCAGTTGTCTCCCCAGACACTATCTTTCCTTACAGGAAGTAATATCTCCTGTCTATAAGCCTGTGTTTCTCATCCAGGCCAGTCCTGAACATGTGTCACATTTAATAGATGTTTAAGTGAGATTTGCCTACTGTGTGGTTTCTTAGACTGGCACGTCTGTTGACCTGATTCTATTTGCATTGCTTCTGCTTATGGTAGTTATTACGGCTGTATAAGTTGGCACACTTGCATCAAAAGCTATTAAGATTGGGATCGTGTTACATTTAGCTCTTCCTCCCATAGGCAGAAAATGAACTCTCAGCTGAATTCTGCTCCTGTTTTTGTTCTCCCCTAAAAAGCTGAAGATTAGATCTCAGCCCAGACGCAAGCTGAGCTTTTATATTTTTCTTTTTTTTTTTTTTTTTGTTTCCGGTTATGTTTCGTTACTGTCACATGCTGGTAGATCACAGAATCACCATCATATTGTGGTTTTTTTTTTTTTGTTTTTTTGTTGTTTTTTTTTTAACTGGTTTTTAGCTTTGTGATTTAAATTTAAAAAACAAACAAACCACAGAACACTTGAGTTCATTCACCCTTGTTCAGAACCCAACATGGTAATCACAAAATCCTTTAAGAATAAGTGAGTATTGTAAGACTGTGCAAAACACAGGGAATCTCTGAGATTAATGGAAAAGCTTTGAGCTGTGATCCACTTAAGAAAGAGTGTGTGTTGGGGGGCGGGTGGGGGGGGGGGAGAGACGAAGTGTGTATTAGATAAAAAAAGATTATTTGTAGCATGTAGGCCACACACTACCTCTCCTCCCCCTCATGGACACACTTACTCTCTCTTTCTCCTCGTGCTGCTCTGGTCCTGGTACTGCCAGCTGGGAGGTCTGGACTGGATGTAAAGGCCATTGTAAGAGTTTAACTGCACAGTGCTGTTATCTTCTGATGCTTCATCCCAGGTTCTTGCAAAACCAGATTCTCCCAGTGATAGTTTGAATTATTCACAGAATTATTTCTCACATGTGTTTTCTGTTGGCGACAGATATTTCGTGTGTGTGTGTGTGTGTGTTTGTGTTATGTGTTAATCTCACGCGTGTTGTGGCTTTAGGAATGAGGGCATGAGTTGCTTGTTGCAAGGCTTGCAGGGCCAGTGTCTTTGGTCTCCCTGCAGAACAAGTGTTTCTTCTGAAGGCAGGACAGAGGTGCGCGCACACACAGGCTCCATTGCTGCTGCTTATCTGCATAACAGCTGCAGATTGGTCAGAAAGGGGAGAGCTGGGTGGAGCTCTGGAAAAAGCTCCAGATGCAGAGAAGGCATAGATTGAAGGTTTACCTGTTTGATAAAGATGTTGGACATGTGCAGGAGGAACTTTGTATGCCACTTGATTGCAGGGAAAGTTGATGCACTTATGTAACGCGAGTGGGGGCCCAGAAGCTAAGTGACATCTCTTCACTGGTTTCTGTGCAATTTAAGCTGTGAGCCTCAAGGAATACCACTGGTACTGAAGATATAATATGGCAGCAAATTCAGAAGCAAACAGTGATGGAGGGGTATGTGTTTGCTGCTTTTCTTCTTGCTGACCCAGCATTTAGCAGCTGCTTGTGACTCACTCTTGGTGTTTTTTTTCTTTTGAGTTTCCTACATGTGGTTGCAGGTTCTCCCTGTACATGTGTTTGATTTTGGCCGCATTCAGATTATCCTCATGAAACCTTGTGGGAGCTGGACCGTTCACATGAATGCATGTGACCAGGCTTGTTCTTTTTCTCAGCTAATGGTGGTTTTATGCTAAGCTGCTGGGAGTATCTGTTTGGTTTTCGCTTTTCCTTTGTGCACATCTCTAAGAAGTTAAAACGCTAACCCTGATTGACACATGCATTGATCAGATGTGATGGCTTAATGCACTGAGCACGTTTGTAAGCGAGTCTCAGATGGAGGAAGACGTCGTTTCCTGGTGCTTTACTGTGACAGAAATACATTTGAGGAAGAGGAAACACCTGATTAGGGTGCTGCTATCTTTTTGTATTCTTTTGACTTGGAGTAGGAAATGATAAAAACATAATTTTTTGTGTGTAGCAGTGAATATTTGTGGTCGTGTGAATATTTGTATGGGCTCTATAGCTGTGGGAGAGTGTGGTGAGTTGGACTATTTCTGTCTCTCTCTCTCTCTCTGAACTGAGCCAGCTTCACACAGAGCGCCGCTATAACTATCCAAACAACCACAGCATTCACACGGCACACACATGGCTCCCTTCACCACCTGCTACTGGCCTCATCACAAGGGGAAACCTTACTGGGATTCAGCCTCTCTATTCCACAACATTAAGATTGTAAAGAGGAATACACACAGTGTTGTTAATGCTGATAAAGCATTTGTAATCATCATGGAGACACAGCCTTCAACTTTCTCTCTCCCAGTTTGGCTTTTGGAGACAGACACTCTCTCTATTTTTAATGTTAGACTTTAAATTTTCCTTTTTGATACCTAGGTAACTGAGGTGTCAGTGACAAAGCAATGTGCGACTAGTGGATCACTTCTTGTGATAACAACTATTAAGGCCTAGGCAGTGGATGGAACTTCCCATGATGGCAGTGAGCACTTCTTCTCCACTCTAACATGTGAAATGTTGTGGTACTTATGTTCAATTTTTCTGCTGCAGCTGAACTCCAAGAACTCTTCACTATAGTCAGGGGTGCACCTAAGTGGTCCGCAGGTGCGCATTTGCTGTCAAAATAAAAGATGCGCACCAGATAAGAGGTTGCAACGCGCGTTTGCGTACATAAGATTTTCTGGAGGAGGACAGACATTTGTTTAGAACTCTTAACTTAAACTCCCGGAGAGCAGCCATTTGGCTTTTCTACCTTTAAAACCCGGAGAACAGCCAAATGGCTTTTAGCTAGGCTTTAGCTTCAGCGAAGTGGAAGCTAAATTGGCTAGTCATTCATATGTAAATTAGGTTGTTACCTGGGAATTCTGGAGGGAGTGTCTGTCTAGATGTCTGTCTAGTGGATTGAGGAATTTTCCTGCGAATCTTGTTGACTGTGCCGAGGATGGTGGTTTTCCGTCTAAGAAGTTTTTGCGCAAGTGAAAGCGATGTGAAAAAATTGTCCGTGGTAACATTTCTGCCCTTGTCTAGGAATGGTTCCATCAGCCTCATTACTACATTTTCAGAAAGTCTCTCCCCAGTGGGACGATTGGGGTCCTTGCCAAGATATGGGAAGACATTGCAAATGTACTTGGATTTTAGGTCACAAGCCACCCAAAACTTGATCCCAAACTTGTCAGGTTTACTTGCAATATACTGCAGGAAACAGCACCGAGTCTTTGATGGGAAAAGCTGTTCATCAACGGTGATATGTAGACCAGGGTTGTAGCACGTGATGTAGTTGGTGACAAATGATCCCCACACACTGGAAATTGCAGCGAACTTATCAGTCTTTGCTCGATCACTGCGGGTGGACTTGTCATCAAAGCGTAGGTGTTGCATGATGTCTTGGAAGCGGTTTCGTGCCATAGTTCCAATTATCTGTGGGTTTCCCAGGTTTGCTGACCAGCAGTCATTTAGAGATGGAACCCTGTTAACCCCCCGCAAGATGACAATTGCAATAAATGCCATTAGTTCAGGGAGGTCCATGAACCAATGAACATGCTCCGTGCACCACTCAGCAGGCCATTTGTAAATATGTGTACAAATGGTTGGTTTTTTGTACCGTTTTTATCAATAAATCTCAGCAACAAAGGACATACACCCATGTGTGTTGATTTCTCCCTAAGATGGCAAACTGAAACACTCCAAGTTGGTGACTTTTGGAGATTTATTTCCCTGGATGATTGAGAATGCATCAAGACGAACACAAAAGGAAGTTCACAGCTTTTAGCAGCTCGCCCACCCCCTCATCCACACCCCCCCACTCCCCTCCCTCCAGAATTCCCAGGTAACAACCTAATTTACATATGAATGACTAGCCAATTTAGCTTCCACTTGGCTGAAGCTAAAGCTTAGCTAAAAGCCTACCAGCCATTTGGCTGCTCTCCGGGTTTTAAAGGTAGAAAGGTAGAAGCCTGGCAGTGCTACTGTTTAAAGATGTCAAAGAAGCAAGCTCCTCCACCTCCAAAGAAATGTCAGAAGGAGTCCGAACCGCAAAAGAAGCACGTATTCTCGGAAAAGTGGTTGCAGGATGTGAGCTGGCTTCAAACAAATGATGAAAGTAGGGCTGGGCCATATTATACCGTTCACGGTAATACCGGTATAATGTTAGGCAATGATAGGAAAATGAAATATCGCGATAGAATGAGTAAAACGCACATGCGCAGTGCCTTTGTTTTCATACGCACATGGCCGATTGTTGAGTGAAACAGATGAACCAGAATTGGTTTGTAAAAATGGTGCAACTTCAGTGACGTGGAACTGGTTTGGTGTTTGTCCGTCAGATACACGACAAAGCACATTTTTTTGCAGAACATGCAAGCGGCCGTCGTTATTGTCGTATTTGTCGGACTAAGATGCTCTTAAGTCTGGGAGTAATCTGGGTCCTAAACTCCGTATACTTCAGGTCAAACGAACACTGCAGCATCACTGAGAGTTAAAAACTGTGTAAATTCTTTCATCTTTAATAAAACGATCAGCATTGCTGCTTTGCCAGGTGTAACTATGAAGTTTAACTTCCAGGCATCCATGAAAACAAAATTTATTACATTTAACGGAGTTAGAAGTTAGAAGGAAGCTAGCGGAAGTTAGCTCGCTAGTTTCGCTAGTTACCTAAGCATGATATTGCATGTTCTGACTGAGAGATTTCTGAAAAAATACAAACGTATAGCTCTGCTATCACTTCCAACATAAATGAAGACAGGAAACTAAACAGCAGTGACGTTTGTAGGGTTACTGAAGTTGGGCTAGCTGGTATATAATGATGTGCTACGTGATCGCTAGCGACACAGCTATGTTAGCATAACATAAACAGTGAAGCTGGAGGATGAACACTAACACTTTTCCACTTATAAAAGTTAACGTTAAGGTTCCTGATAGTTAGAGACAAATGCAATCGCATGGCAGGATGCTGTAAACGGACCAAACTTCAGTCAGGAGAACAACTGAGATAATCCATCCACAATACAAGGTTAGTCATTAATATACTGCAACAACATGGGAATAGAGCAGCTGCCAGAGAATTCAATTCAATTTTATTTATATAGTGCCAAATCACAACAAAAGTCGCCTCATCAATTTGCATTAATGAATCAATGGTACAGAAGTGGAGGAAGCAAGAAGAATGAGTTTAATAAAGTTTGATTTATCTGACTGCTTTGTTTCGCTTAATGTGCCTTATAATCCCGTGCACCTTATGGTCCGAAAAATACGTACTGCACACTGCAGTTTAATGTTGCAAAGCACCTCTTTTTAACTTCAGTGGATATTATACATGGTTATTCTCAGGATATGTCAGCACATTTCTACTGGAAATGCCTTTTGGTTAAACTTTCAGCAAGGAATTTGCATTTGCACTGTTACATTTTTATAAAGCTTTAATGTACATAAAAACCAGCTTGTTTAAGTGAAAATAAATGGAAGGTTGTCTTTTTGCGCTAGTAATGTTGTGGAGTTGTATTTTGTCTCGCATCAATTATATCGTCAGTTATATCGTTATCGCAAATTTTCAAATATATATCGTGATAAATGTTTTTGGCCATATCGCCCTGCTCTAGATGAAAACACAGAGATGTGGTGCAGAATATGCCATGAAAATCCCACTCTAGCGGACAAAAACAGTGCCTTTTATATGTACGCAAACGCGCGTTGCAACTTCTTATCTGGTGCGCGTCTTTTATTTTTGACAGCAAATGCGCACCCGTGGACCACTTATGTGCACCCCTGACTATAAGCCTCATTTGCCGAATCAAACCACCATTCATGCATGTGCTGTATCTAACATTCGAACTCGCACTACTCAAGGATACTCTCACATGGGAGAGTAGCTGGGGAGGCAATCCACTGATTCCGATTGGTAGGAGACCCACTCCACTCTCTTGTTTTACTGCTGTTTGTCATTAATTTTTTCTACTCGCTCACATAGTTTCTGTTTGTCTGTAATAGCTCTCTATGCTTTCCTTTTCTGTCTACTCTTTTTCTCCACCCCAACTCATCAGAATAGATGGCTACCCCTCACAGAATCTGGTTCTCTCAGAGTTTTTTTTTTTTTTTTTTTTTTTTTCCCTGATAAGAGGGAGTTCTTCCTCCCCACTGTTGTCAAGTGGTTGCTCAAAGTGGATTGTCTTACTGTTGGGTTTTTTCTCTCATCTGACAGCATAAAGTACCTTGAGGTGACTTTTGTTGTGAGTTGGTGCTATATAAATAGTGTCTTGTATTGAATTGTGGAAACACTAAAATCTAGGAGGAGCATAATATCAATACAGTGTGTATGAAATAATAATAATCATGCTCCGTCTACCAGCATACAGTAGAGAGAGAATTCGTGCCAATCATGGCACCTTATGTCAAGCAAAAATGATTTAGCATGAAGTGAATAATAGTGCAGTAATTATTGTAGCTGGATTATATACGACTCTGTCAACTGCATTTCCTACCGAGCTGAAATGTGCTTTCATCACGGACGGTGAATAACAACACGCTACCCGGCTTCTTTATGACTTTTAGCAGCTTCTGATTGCATTTCCCATGTCGTACATTTGAAGAGGGCTTTTCCCCTGAGAGCAGCATTTAATGCAACATATCACCGTCCATCAGCGCTGTGCCAGCCAAACCCACCATCTTGATCCAAAAGTAACAAAGCAGCACAGTCAGCCGCACAACTTGTTTGTGTTTGGCTAGGTTTCATGTCCTCCAATTGTTTCTCAGGGACTGCACCGCTTAGCATAAAGATTTTACTCCCATCGTAATAAATGCCACACATACTTGAGAGGTTGTTTTTTCCAACAGTGGTCTTCTTGATAAAGGACTGGAAAGAACTTCAAAGGCTAGTATTATTCATCTCAGTAGCTATGCAGAAACCTACCACTTGCCTCTTAGACTGCTTATTAAATATAATTAAGATTATTGAATCCATCTTTGTGGACTGTATATGCAACAAAGACCTAAAATTGTTACTTTAACCCCACTTCTTACTAATTTCACACGGCAAACAGAACGTTTCAGGCGAACATCATAAGTGCATTTTTATCAGTGTTGCAGGAAATGACAAAGACGCAGCTGTTGACAAAGTAAAATATGTCCGTTCCAGAGGCAAAATGTTTGTGTCCACATACCAGTGATTAATTTTCCCTCCCTCCTTTGTTTTGCTATGTAGAAAATGTAGATTAATGTTTTTGAGTAATGTGAGGAAGTCTTTAAAGCATTTTTGAATAATGTGAGGAAGTCTCAAAAGCCATATGGACTGTTGTGTTATGAAGGCCTGTTTGGCACTACTTCTTTTGCATTGGTGTTCCTGATTTCCAGCTGGGGCTTTGTGCTTCCGATCCTCACGGTACCACTTTGGATCAGAACCAGCTACACCATGGTTTCACCCAGTTGGCAGTTTATCTGTTCTGTTTTATCTCTCGTCAAACTCTGCGTGGATTCTCTAGCGATTGGTTGCTTATTTTCTCGATGAACTCACCCTGAGCCAGTTATGGAAATTATAATTGGTTCAGGTCTCAGTGGAGACTCATTCCAGTGGGAGACTGTGTGGGACCAAAATGGAAAAATGTGACATAGATGTCAAAGCACATCAGGTTTCATTCTAGTTAAAGAAGATTGTTTTCACGTCATCAGTTAATATTGGAGAAATCGGGATTAGGGGGACACTTCTGTAAATCTTACACAAGATTGGGGGCTTTTTTTTTTTCTTTTTCTTTTTAAACTTTTGTTGGGGTCTCTTTCTAAACTTTAAATCTAGAGCTGTGTAAGTTGTATGGCTTTTCTGTGTTTGTATTGCTCATGAGAGCAGCACTAATCTTTCTGTCCGTAGTCAATCATGTGTTTCATTAGCATATTGATTTATCTGCATGACACACAATAGCCTGACTTTCATTTTTTTTATTGGCTTGGGACTGGAAATTGCCTTTCTTTTGGCTTGGAGAAGCCAACTTTAAGAAATATATGATGGTAAGTCTTGTTAAAAGGAGCTTTTGCTGATCTCAGAACATTTGCTCATATTTGAATTGTTCAGCCTGTTCACAGTAACCATTAAAGTGCAGGTTTACGGGCTTTGCTTTCCACCCAAACTGAATTGGAAAGATGGCGCTGAGCAAGTTGCGCTGAAGTGCATTTTAGTGGGAATGCATTTAAGCCCAAGATTAATGTGTCAGGAGATACTTGAATGTTTTTTTAAAGTTAGTGGAAATGTTTGCATGTGGAAAATGGAACTCCAGTAAAATCAGCCTAAATGTCTCGCCTATGTTGAACTCTGCCTTAATAATTCCCCAATATCCCTTTTCCTACTTTATGCATACTAGGAACACAGAATAGTTGTAATTGTTCTTGACTTATAGTCTGCTGTTTTTTCTTCCAGCTGAATAAAAGAGAAAATTAATGTTTCCTTAGGTATATTAAAAAAAAAAAAAAACCCAAACACAATTTCCTGTGGCATTCCTTTCTTAAGACCTTTTCGGCTCTAAATTCTTAAATATCAGGGCCGAGAACACAGCGGAGCAATGGCCTGATGGCTGCTTTGGTGTGAGAGGAAAAATTTGAACCTGTTTGAACCTCATCAGTTTGCTGTACAAAGCTGCTTTAGTGCTTAGAGGAAGACAAATCCCCTACCTGCATTCAGTAATGCCTGCTATCTCGGCTGCTTTTAAAGAAGGAGTAAACTGAGAGTATGTTTGGCTTAGAGAAGAAATCTGTAACCAAGCTCTGAAGTTGGGGTCAACTTCAGGAATGCTACAAAAGTAGAAAGGAATGAAGACACAGACACACTACACAAAAAGGTAACATGTAAGTTTCTGAAATATGTGCATACAACAGAAAAGGAATAGGAAATGTGTACAGTAACTGTGTGATTCCCAGACACGATGATGTCTCCCGTAAAGATGATGCAAACTGCAGAGTTTGAAACTGGGAGCTGAATAAATTTGCTTATAAATGAGGAGTTCTCCTAAATGCTTAATGTGGTACGTGAAGACAAGTGCCTTGGCAGATAAATAGTTTATAATTAATTCATTTGTTAGCTTAATTAGTGAATTCATCAGCATTGCCGGCAGTTATGTTTATAATGAGGCAGTAAGCAGCTCGGCTTCACCTCATGTGATCTGGTGGAAACATTTGGTGGTTACCTTTGTGATACTCTTTATTCCAAGCTGTTCTTTAAGTCAGTCATTTTCTGCATTCTGACATTTTTAAGGGAGAGAAAGAAGAGCATTTGAGGCCCTGATGTCTCTTTTGAATATGTGCAGAGTATATGTGTGTCTGTGGATGTTGTATAGTTCTACAGTCCTACCTCTAAGTAGACAACTCACATGGTCTGCGATAGCCAGGCCGACAGTCAGGTGGTGATGGTCCTCTGCAGAGCCTTTTCTCTAGACAGAGACTTGTAAGTCATTATTATTAAAGTCATTATTCTTTTTCATTTTAGTTTTAGTCTAAATACACCACTAGGACCGATTTTAACACCAGCTGTACAATATACACATTTGGGGTAGTATATCAGCATTGCACATCAGTATATGAGTTTATCCTGTTTTTAAATCACCAAATGTGGAGATTGGTTTTGGTATCAATAGCTGTCAGGCTCTAATTATCATCACAGTGATTGTTCCTGATGATGTAACCTAAATATCTGACTTTAGTCACCTCCTTTAGTACTCGAGCTCCCAAACAGAATGAGAGGAAATTTGGCCTCCGATCCTCTCTGGCTGAACCGATCATTATTAGAATTGAATTTGATGTCACACTGCAAACCCTGAGCAGTTCCTGTAAGTCTTTTGTGAGGATACTTCTGCTCTTGACATATTTTATTGTCACAGGAACTGTCATTGTAGGCTTATGGAGTACAGACATTAGCTGTGAGTGGCAAAGGTTAAGAATGGGCCCTGCAAAATATGCACAGTATTTGTCTTCATGTTATAACATCAGTCCACACACCGTACAACACAGTGACAAAGTAGCATCATGTTTTCTGCTCTAATGCTGCTATCAGTGTTTCCTTATCTTTTTGCTTTGTTATCAGGTTCAACTCATCAGATTAGGCTTTTTGCTGGTGTCAATGTGAATTGTCAGACAAAACAGTGAAACAGCAGAGGATGTCAAACTCACAGTTCGTGTATAATTGTGCACGACATGGAGCTGTGCAGCCCCAAAGTTAAGTAGATTTGATGGATGTAGTCTATGTCTGGGTTGGTGTTGCCTGTCAGCGCTGACGTGCACCTCATCAATGCCACTGATCAGCTCCCCGGGGTGCCGACCAGCTCAATGGAGCTGAAGGGCACTGTGTCCTCTAGTGTGGAGTTGTATAAATGCTGGAGCCGCTGCTCTTTGCTTTCCGATTCCTGCTGGACTTTGTACGAGGAGCAGTTTTTAAGAAGTAAAAAGAAGAGGGTTTTAGACACAGGTGAGGCATCGAAAGAAAGGAGGTGAGAACGGGTGAACGTGCTTTTATCCACTTTACTGAGAATATGTTTGATAATTAGTTTGTTCTTTGATTTTTATTCCTGTAGTCACTTGAGTTGTGTTAGTGTGATATTCCAGATGATACATCTAAAAGTCGCTTTGAAGCTTTTTTCATATTTAAGCAAAAAAAAAAAAAAGTAGTGGGAGTCTGTTTGATGCACTTCTGTGGATTTGTAATCCAAAGCAAAATGTTGGTGATTGACACTTTATTTTATGTAGGACACAGAACCCACCATGCTGGACATTGATCTTAGGGCTTTGGTTGTGCATCAGGAAAGCAGGTCACAGATTTCCCAATCGGTGACCTGCTTTCCTGATGCACAACCAAACTATCACTGTTTCCTCTGCCCTTAAGCTCTAAATCCCAATCATATTAGAGCTGTAGGTCACAGGTGGAGCACCTAACCATGTGGAAACACCAAAAAGATTACATGCTAAGCTTTTTTTTTTTTTCTTTTTTTTTAATCAAAATTAAACTGGAAAGAAATTGGCACAGACTTGCTGTCAAACTTGTAGTTAGCTTTTGCTAACTGTAGCTGGGAGCATGAATAGGAAAATGGCACCAGAACAAGAGGAGTGAACATAACCTGAATCTGTATCAAATCTTTATTTTGAAACGCATAACGAGAGTTAATACATATAAAAAAAAAATATAAATATATATATATATATATATATATATATATATATATATATATATATATATATATATACATACATACATACATACATACATACATACATATACATATATATACACATACATATATATATATGTATGTGTATATATATATATGTATGAATGAATGAACATGATATCAAAGAAAGATATCATGTTGAAAATATTGAGCAATTCCTGTTTGGGGAAAAAAGAATAATAAGGAAGCAAATGCTTATTAATTCCTGCCCCTGTTTAGCTCATCCTATATATGTTTTGATTTTGCAATCAAATGTATACAGACGCATATTAATTTATAGCATATATCTATTGTTCAGTCCCTTGTTATATTATTACATGCATCATACCATTTCTGCTGTAAATGGTATGTTCTTTTATTCATTAGCTTTTTTAATTTTTTTGTCGTCTTCTTCCTCGTCTTTATCCATCTTACCTGTACTCCTCATGTCCTCCTTGTGGTTCATGCGTGGATCTGCGAGGCTCTTTGTTGGCCCTTCTCCATCCTCTTCTTCAACCTCCCTGTTGTTCTTTTCCCCGATAAACCTCACCACACGCGTGCGCCCTTCGGATTCAAGATCACAGAGTGCGCTTTAGCCCCAGTTGCAATGGAGGACAGTGACCACGAGCATTCCTCTTCATCAGATGAACAAGACTCCTGTCCAGCTTCCCCTAATCAGAGCAGACACCATGATCATGATCACCATGAACAGGTATCGGTGATGCCCCCCCCCCCCCAATATATATATATTTTTTCTGTTACTGCCCATCTTCAGCTGATTTCTGCCGTCAAAGTCTGTAGTTTTTATGCGCTTAAGCTAAGGATTAGACATGAATTGATCTCTTTAGGGTCTAAATTTAAATTTAAAACTGTGTCACAGTGTGTACTCACAGCTGAATTTGAGTGGCCGTGTTGCTTGCTGAATTCCACTCCATTATTTATCTATCAGGGAGACTTTAGTAACTGTAACTAGAGTCCATAGCTGCGTGTCCTCTTACAGAAAATTTACACTTTTAAAGATTGCATTAATAATGAACAGTAAAATACCTGATGTCTAAAACAGTCCTTGTCTTTAATATTACCGATCACTCTTAAAGGAGAGTAAATATAAACACAGTATTGGAGTTCATTCATTGTTAGTTTCATAAAACAACTTGGCTGCAGTGTTCAGCTCTAACATGACTTCTCTTCATTTATAATAGAAGGTGATCCACCAGCTGTAAAGTCCCTAACATGTATCCTGTTTCCAATGAATAGTTAAAGGCTCATCCACATTAATGTACAATTGTCATGTGTTACCCACTGGCCTTCTGCATGGGTATACTAACAGTTTTGAGTTGTCAGATATGAAAGATCTCTTTGTTGCTGTGTCTTAAATCCCTCACCATAAAACTTTAAGTTGATTTTCTAAAACTTTCTACCCTCTGGATCTCCATACCTCCCCCTCTACATTGGTGCTCTACCGTTCCTCTTTTCCCTCCACCGTATTTCTTTTTTTCCTGTTCGCCTCGTCACCTCCCCCCCCCCCCCCACGACCTTCGCTTCTCTCCAGCCCTCAAGCCATTCAGATGACTCAGAAGTGGAAAACATTATGCAGGACCCTCAGCATCATGGTGGGCACGGTCTCCGCCATCACAAGCATCACCACCATCATGACCCCGAGGCTCATGATGCGGACAGGCAGGCCGAGGGGAATGACCGCCCCCACACCCCGTCATATTTGCGGCCCCCCGTGGCCGGCAGGGCCCAGTCAGATTCGGGTTCAGACACCGGTTTGCCACAAAGCCGAAGCGTGGAGTTTGACTTGCCGTCCCCCGTCAGTCCCTCCAGGCCAAAGAGCCCCTGGGTTCGATTTGACCCATACGACAGTAGCGAGGTAATACAAGGCATCACGGTCAGGAAGCCCCAAAGAGGGGTCAGCACAGCCCGTGTGCTGTAACATGCTGATACATTTCATACCATGTTTTACAGTTGTTTGGGTGTTTTGTTTTGTTTTTTGGTTTTGTGCTGTTGCCGTTATTGCTGTCGAAATACTGCAAATGGGACAACAATGCCAAACTATTTCAAAAAGCCAATATCAGGTTTGAAAAAAGAAACCATGGTGTACACAGCCTCTGTTTCCTTATTCCATTTTTATCTTTTTGTGCATTTGTAGGACCAGGACAAGGAGTACGTGGGTTTCGCAACGCTGCCAAACCAGGTGCACCGCAAGTCTGTCAAGAAAGGATTTGACTTCACGCTCATGGTAGCAGGTAAATCCTCGTTTTAGCATTAGCTGCTATTTGATCTTAAGACAGTGTTTGTTTTAAAAAGACGGTCTTTTCTTCTTTGTTGTTCTTTGTTTGAAGGTGAATCTGGCCTGGGAAAGTCCACCCTGGTCAACAGTCTGTTTCTCACAGATCTGTACAAAGATAGGAAGCTGCTCAATGCAGAAGGTGCGTGTGATTATTTGTTTTAAAATTTGCTGTACTATATTATGTAATGGCTGAGGGCTGTTTAATTTTTTTTTTTCTATCCTAGAGAGAATCACACAAACGGTAGAAATCACCAAACATACGGTGGATATAGAGGAGAAAGGTGTCAAATTGAAACTCACCATTGTGGATACCCCTGGGTTTGGGGATGCTGTGAACAACACTGAATGGTACAGACATGTTTAACGCATCAGATAACCCTGAGTGAATCTGAGTTACACGGTCAGCTGAGACTGAACGCCCCTGTGTGTTTCTGCTTTAGCTGGAAGTCAGTGGCTGACTACATTGACCAGCAGTTCGAGCAGTACTTCAGGGATGAGAGTGGCCTCAATCGCAAGAACATCCAGGACAACCGCGTACACTGCTGCCTCTATTTCATCTCACCCTTCGGTCACGGGTATGACAAAGCTACAGCTAACTCAGCCTGCTCCTCCTCTCTTTATTATTACTTCTAAAAATATGGAAGATTAAGTTGTTTCTGCTGCAGCACATTATCACGTGCAATGTTCAGAAATGATAATGGGACCATTAACTACACTTTTCCTCGTGATCTCTGATCACATGTTTATCGCAGCCATCGTCCTGAGCGCACACGTGATATCTTCCACACATATCTAGTGGATCGGTGTTTACTCACAGTGTGTTCAGCCTCTTAAATTGTTGATGCCCAGCATCTTTCCCAGAGATAAAGCACCTCTCAGCTGCCCTTGGATAACTTTACATCTGATGCAGTGATTTCACACTAATCAATTGTTTGTGCTGTGTGCTGTTGTGGTACCTCTCAGCACATTTGTGCGCATCCAGATCTGTGTTCATCAAGGAGCCAGAATACCATAAAATTCAAGTAATGCTGCAGAGCATTTTCAGCGTGACAGCCATGGAGAAACGGCTCCCTCTGTTGGTGAGCAAATGTCTGCTGCCACCGATTGGTCGGCCAGTGTGCCATGCAGCCAGAGACATCATCTTATGCTTCAAGTTTTTTTGGGGGGGAGGGGGGTTGTACATTTTTGCCGTCATTTGATAGTGCAGCATTAGATGGGGGGGAAAAGGAGAGAGAGGAGGGGAAGGACTCCAACCCAGACTGATGCATTTCAGCTGTATGGCATGTGGTCACATGCTAAATCTCTGAGATAAACTAGCACCCCTACTTCCTTTAATTTTGAACTACAGATAAGACTTGATGCAGGAAAGCTTAGAGTGGAGAAATCTAGATGTGGATCGGCAGGTAAATCTGTTGTTGCCTGATCCTGATTGCCAGCAATTCATGAGCATTTATAAAACTCTTTCAAATCTAAATGGAGTTTATTGGCACAAAATGATCTAACAGTTGATGATTATCAACCCCAGTTTAAACTTGTCTAACAGTAAATCATCAGTGGTGGCCCTTTTTGAAGTTTTCTGTGGCCTGTGAAGGCAACGTGGAAAAAGCGCATGGCTTGTATATTTCATTCAGCCACAGTTTATGTTAAACCATGATAGGGCAGCCCAGAATGTGACTCGGGAAGTATTTTTCTTCAATTAGTCATCATTAGCAAACTAAACCTTCCTGACAATGATTGATAACTTTTTGCCCAGGAATGTAACTCCAACCTCATTAATGGTTAGCGATAAACGTGCGCAAACCATCATTCTCTGAAGAAACTCTACACGCTACAAACACCGACCCGGCCATAAAAACTCAGAGAACCCCTAAAAAAAAGTTTGTGTTCCTCATGTGCTGAAAGCTGTAGTCCTTATTGCAGTGGCCTGCTTTCAGGTGACTCACCTTTTTCGAAAATGCCCACTCTCTTGTCTACTCTACACTATCCTAATAAATAATAAGTGTCTCATTATCCTTTCTTGGTATGTTTTGCCTCATCTCTTCCAGCCTCCGACCTCTGGATGTGGAATTTATGAAGGCTCTCCATGAGAAGGTCAACATTGTCCCAGTCTTGGCCAAAGCAGACACACTCACCCCTGGTGAAGTGAAGAAAAAGAAAATTAAGGCAAGGAGACTACATGTTTCATCCCACGAATCAATCCGTGTATACGCCGCAGAGTGTTTTACTCGTATCCTCACAGAGGACGTTATTCACACTTTGACATCAGACATGTTTTTCCACTGTTTTTCTTTGCAGATCAGAGAGGAGATTGAGCAGTACGGTATAAAGATATACCAGTTCCCTGACTGCGACTCTGATGAAGATGAAGATTTCAAGCAACAAGACCATGAGCTGAAGGTGATCAGTGATCTCCTTTCTTTCTTTTCTTCATCCAAGTATTTGTGTTTAGTACACTAAACTCAGCTGAAAGCAGAATGCTGAGAGTCAAGACATTGTCATTCAAAACAAATTGTGCTGCAAACAAATTTAATATTAATAAGAATTGACATTAAAATGAATGAACAGACTATATAGTCACCCTGGTGGATTTAAGTGTTGATGAATCAGCCTCCTCTACACTTCCCGTGTTGTAAGGTGGTACTAAGCACACAGTCGGTGGAAATAAAAGCAAAAGTTATCACTACTAGCAAAACCCCTGCTCAACACACAGGTCTTTACTTTGGTCAATAAACAATAACTATCAAGAAAATCAGAATTAATTCTTAATTATGATGCATTTCATATATTTTAATTTTAGTAAGTATAGGATATATTTTCTGTGTCATACAGGCTGGTTTTGCCAGGCCTGCAGCGCTTGTTTGACCATGTGACACGTCTTTAATAATTTTATTACTACGTGTAATTTAATTTATCATATCAACACAGCGTTTCATTCTAACGCTATGATAAAGATCTAAATACTGGTTTATTTACTGGAACAGCAATAATTGCAATAATGTAACAAATTTGTTAGATGTCACATTTTGAACAATGTAAGTATGTGACATGAGGAAAATCTTAAAAACATATAATATATTTATTGATATCATATTTATCTATGCCCTATACTGCCCTATACACTCACAGTGCTCTAGGCAAAGTTAATGCAAAGCTTTATCTTAAGTTCATGGTCCAGTCGACTACATATGCTACGGTCATGTCAGTACGATTACAATCAAATCAATAACTGTGAGGTTTATGGAATTCTACCTCTTGTTGGATTACGTAAAGATCAGGTTTAAAAAGGGGGGAAAAAAAGGTCTTGCACAAGAAAGGACGAAGACATTTAAGAGGAAAGGGATATAACTGGTCTGTTGTTGTTGTTGTTTTTTTTTTAATACAGATGTGTTCACACCCTGCCCAGCCAGATGTGATCTTTATGACCATAACATGCTTTTAATATTACGATCTTTATCTTGACCCCTTTAGGAAAGCATCCCCTTTGCAGTAATAGGCAGCAACACCGTGGTGGAGGCCAAAGGGAAGAGGGTGCGAGGCCGTCTGTACCCCTGGGGTATTGTAGAAGGTAACCTTGACCTCACGTGTTCCCCTAAACAAAGACCTCAAAAGTCATACATACTAAAATGCTTTCTGTATAGATGTACCATTACAAAAGTTGACAGAGAACGTGTATAAGTATTGAGTGTGTAGTTGATCCTCACTCTGTGGTCTGCAGTGGAAAACCCAGCACACTGCGATTTCGTGAAGCTGAGGAACATGCTCGTTCGCACGCACATGCAAGATCTCAAGGACGTGACCCGAGAGACTCACTACGAGAACTACAGAGCTCAGTGCATCCAGAGCATGACCCGCATGGTCGTCAAGGAGCGCAACCGCAAGTATGCTCACGCTGAAGGACGGGAGAAATAAGTTTTAGTGAGATGAAAGAAATATGGCACAAGAAAAATCAAGATGAAGATATGAATTCTAACAATGTTAGAATATTGTTGTTTTGAGAAGGAGACTGTGATTAAAAAAACGTGTGACCTTCATATATTCTTGAGGTATTTGATGGGTTTGCTCTGACGTGTCTGGTGTAGTGTCTTAACAATGTTTGTCGGCAGCTGATTAGACATCACAGGCTTATTTACATTGGTCTGTGTTCTCACTTTGTAGTAAACTCTGTGAACTTTCCCAAAACGTGTGTCTCTCTGCAGTAAGCTAACGCGGGAGAGCGGCACAGACTTCCCCATCCCAGTGGTGCCCGGAGTAGCCGAGACCGAGACGGAAAAGCTCATCAGAGAGAAAGATGAGGAGGTACGGCACGCCGACCACGAACTGGAGTCGCATCACGACCACGAGCATGACTCTGCCCACAATTTTGATCACCACGAGCACTCAGACCGTCAGCCCATCCCAGAGAGGCACTCAGATCACAAAGGCGATGAAGCTCTCTGAGTATCTTTAGCTCACAGATGATGTGTTTACCCAAAAACTTTTTTTTTTAAGTCCAGTCAGATCACGTTTTGTGAAACTCACAAGAAAACAGTCTCATAAACAGGAAATGGTTTAATTATAGAGTAAACCTGTAGCCTTTTGGAGCTTTAAACTGTGACTAGGAAAAGAGATTGCCACTTACACTCTCTGGAAGCACCAGGATGTTTATAACCACGCCATCATCCAGAGTTTCAGGATGAACTTTCTCAGGATTAAAGAAAGAAAAGCTGAATGTAACGTGTTCCTGCACCTGAGCTCATAACATCTGTGCATGGCAGGTCAGAGAAGGTGGGAAGGATAATGATGGGAAAGTGTTAAGACTGACAGAAAAAACCTGGTGTTAGTGGGTATTTAAAGGGCTACATACTGTGCAATACTGTGATGCTTAGTGCAAGTAAAGTAGCAAAAAAAAGTAGGGAAATTTGTGTTTGGTTGATTGCTTCTTTGTTGTAACAATGCTTCCAGGCAATAAACCTTGTATCCTCATATCTTATGCATTTGTCAGTCAAGCAGCAGAGTTGAGCCCATGAAAATCTTCCCTGCCAATGCCAAACAGCTATGATATTGACTCTTGTTTGGTGTAATTTAATGGATTAGATTATTTAAGTCTGAAGAAACAAAACATACTTTAATTGTTTAATACAACCCCAACGACCTGGCACCCTCCTCCTCATGCTAGTCTCCAGTTTGGTCACATCCTGTTCTTCAATCAGCATTTGTCCCAAATCAGCCAATGTTATGTTGGTCATTATGGCCCAAGCTGATCCCGCAAACATGCCACTTACAGGTTTTTGGGATCAGGGGTAAGGTCAGGACGGAAGGTGGGCCATTTCATCCTCTCCACTCCCAAAATCTGGAGGTAGTCTCTGATAAACTCTTCTCTGTGGGGGTGGGGGGATTGTCATCTTAGAGAATAGAGTTCAGTCCCAGACTGTAGAGAGATGGCCATTGGCTGCAAAATCTCATCTCGAAATCTCTCTGCATCGACCTTGCCTGCAGTGATGACAAGCCTTGTTTTTCCTGTGAGGGAGATGCCAACAGCAAATGCTGTTACCCTCTCAGAGCAACAATCTGGACATAACAGTCCTCCACATGTTTAGGTCCCACCGCACATGTTGCAGACACTGGTGCAAAGGGGCCTGATGGTGAAGGGCAGTCATGGTGTCAGAAGCTCAAAACAAGAGTCAATAGCAGAATTAATCATCTCTGTGGTAGAGAATGTTTTTAATGCACATAACCCACATGCTTAAATCCGCTGCTCAACCCACAGATGTATTTTCATTACAAATGTGGCACCATTTAACAGGAAATAAACAGGCATTCCCTCAGTGTAAGATTTATTACCAAGCAGCATCTTTGCAACACAGAAATAATCAATCAAACCCAAATTTCCTTACTTTTTTTTGCAAAGTTTAGTTATAAATATTACTGTTGTGAAAAGAAACCTTCCTTATAGATTCCTTTTTATTTTGGGTTTGTAGATGCTAGACTGTTGCCCTGTTAATGACTGTTTTGAGTCTCAGGAATAGACGGTTGTATATGGTTTTAATGTTGTCCTGCAATCATAATGAGTTAAATAAGCTATGTCAATACCAGCCCCTTCCCTCTGCAACACCAGACCGTGCAAAATCTATTTATTTCATTAAATAAAGAGTCTTATTTTTTCCCTCATTTGTTTATTTTACATTTTCTGTCTGATCAACATGAAGCAACGCAGTAACACCAAATTAGCTCAATATACATCTTTGCCCACGGGTGTTATAGCCAACCCACACACAGCAGCAGCTGGACAAACATCTCCAGGTGAACAGGAGCTGTATAACACCTGTGTTACCTGCTTATTTCTAACAAATCTGATAGGGGGGGGGGACTCACTCAACATGATTAGGTGATTGAGTAGCTGACTGATACTAGTGATTTTAATATCCTAAAGTGCTGCTTCTGTGATAACAGATACTCTGTAGTCCAGAGTGAAGCAGCAGATGGAGGGAGCCTTGTTTCCCTGCTGCCATTCAGCACATGTCACGTGGTTTGGGGAGAACAGGCCCATCTCCCAGGCGTTTATTGATTTGTTGCCTGTGCGGCCGTGCGTAAATGAATAGCTTCGATGAAATCCCCCTTACACTTCACACCGCTATGAAAGTGGATGCGTCGCATTCAAACGTATCACACTAACACCCGTCTCCTCTCTCTGCTCTCTTCTCCCAGCTGCGGCGGATGCAGGAGATGCTGCAGAGGATCCAGGATCATATGATCACTCAGAAGGACGGCTATTGAGAAACAAGAACCCAGTCACACTGTGTACATGTGTTGCTCTCACTGGGATTTAATTAAAAAAAAGAAAAAGAAAAACTCCCCACTCCACCCCAAACAAACATTCCACTCTTGGATATTGACATCCCAAACCACCTCTCAGCCTCATCAGCAGCATGTTATACGTGGATCAAGGACCCGGCGAGGAGGTGGTAAGACGTTTGCAGCTTAGCGACTCCCTTTATCCGCTCCAGAATCTCTGACATTTACGGCAGCACCGCTGAGAAACACCCAACTCTCCCTGTCTGCTGTTTAAAACGGCTCTCGTGATGTTCGCTTGAATGAATGAAAGGTTGGGGGTTAATTCACATATCAGAGCTTTTTCTTTAGCCACATGATCACAGGGTTGTTTTTACAAGTTTGCATCAAAGCTTACACTTTTCTGGGTGTTTTTCTGGTTTATTTTTTAAAAATCTTTACAGGTCAACAGACACACACACACATATACATATATATATATATATATATATATACTGTAATAATATAATTTTCTATAATACACCTTTTTTTTCCTACTGTTTTTGTTTTTTTACATGCTATATTTAATGTTACACTGCTCGACTATGTGGATGACGGAGGTTCCTGTTGGTTAATTTGGTTTAAGGGTTTTTTTGGTTTTTGTTCATTTGGTTTGTTCAGTGTCTGCATGGTCACAATTATAGTTGTCACATCTGATGCCTGACGTCACAGGGTTAGCTCAGTGTTAGCTCACAAGCAAACTCACTGATTGTCATTGTCAACATTCGAGATGCGATGTATCTTTAAATCTGGTAGAGAAGTCTTTAAAAACCACGTGGAGAATTCCCAAAAGTAGCAAAGTCCCAAAAGGTTGTTGAAAAATACAAGACCCTAGATTTGCATGAGATGAGCGTCAAAGGGCAGGGTTGCATTAAAGGTCATGCAGTGATTTTTTTTTTATTTTTGCATGAGTTTTGTGAAGATTACTCAGATTGCAGATCTGTTTGATGATCATAAACTGACCAGCTGTTGGGGGTGATAATAGAAGCTTTTTTTTAATTGGTTTGTTATAATTATCTTCTCACTTAAAGGGAGCTCCTATGCGGATGAGTACTAACCTTTACATTTATCTTACAGCCAATGATAAATTTAATAATCCCAATATTTTTTCTTTGGATTGGTCTTCAAAAGTGAGAATTGTTTTTAATTTTGCAATAACTTAGCAACACCATTACAGCCCATGAGTAATGATCAAAAACAAAGAGTGAACATGAGTCTCTTGACTTTTTTTTTTTTTAATGTTGCAGAGTTTCTTTTTTTTTAAAAATTAGATGACTCTACTCTGACTTGTTTGACCTTTGTTTAAAAAATATATATATGAAAA
This sequence comes from Simochromis diagramma, assembly GCF_900408965.1. NCBI lineage: Eukaryota > Metazoa > Chordata > Actinopteri > Cichliformes > Cichlidae > Simochromis > Simochromis diagramma. Next base: position 8,153,302 of record NW_024387375.1, read on the forward strand.
ATACATTCCTCGAGTTTCTATCGCAGAGTCAGGTGACACTTTTTGTTTTTGAATTCATGTTAAATTTGCCTTCGTTATTTTGCATTTTTTGATTATATTTATGTAATAAATTTATAAATGAAAGAGGTTGGAGAGGGCAATGTGTACAAATTCTAATATTGTAATAAAATATGACTATAATTTCAAGTTGAATAAGACAATGGGTTTTTTATGGCTGCAAATGGAAGTGGGATTAAATGGTTTTGTGTGTCATCTAAGATGTGTGGATTGATAGTGATTTTCTGATATAAGTTTAGGAAGTGTGTGTGTATATATATATGTTATAGTACAGGGTGGGCCATTTATATGGATACACCGTAATAACATGGGAATGGTTGGTGATATTAAAGTCCTGTTTGTGGCACATTAGTATATGTGAGGGGGCAAACTCCTCAAGATGGGTGGTGACCATGGTGGCCATTTAGAAGTCGGCCATCTTGGATACAACTTTAGTTTTTTCAATAGTAAGAGGGCCATGTGACACATCAAACTTATTGGTAATGTCACAAGAAAAACAATGGTGTGCTTGGTTTCAACGTAACTTTATTCTTTCATGAGTTATTTACAAGTTTCTGACCACTTATAAAATGTGTTCAATGTGCTGCCCATTGTGTTGGATTGTCAATGCAACCCTCTTCTCCCACTCTTCACACACTGATAGCAACACCGCAGGAGAAATGCCAGCACAGGCATCCAGTATCCGTAGTTTCAGGTGCTGCACATCTCGTATCTTCACACCATAGACAGTCGCCTTCAGATGACCTCAAAGATAAAAGTCTAAGGGGGTCAGATCGGGAGTCCTTGGGGGCCATTCAACTGGCCCACGACGACCAATCCACTTTCCAGGAAACTGTTCATCTAGGAATGCTCGGACCTGGCACCCATAATGTGGTGGTGCACCATCTTGCTGGAAAAACTCAGGGAACGTGCCAGCTTCAGTGCATAAAGAGGGAAACACATCATGTAGCTATTTCAAATATCCAGTGGCCTTGAGGTTTCCATTGATGAAGAATGGACCCACTATCGTTGTACCCCATATACCACACCAAACCATCACTTTTGTTGTTCCAACAGTCTTGGAGGGATCCATCCAATGTGGGTTAGTGTCAGACCAATAGCGGTGGTTTTGTTTGTTAACTTCACCGTTCACATAAAGGTTTGCCTCATCACTGAACAAAATCTTCTGCGTGAACTGAGGGTCCTGTTCCAATTTTTGTTTTGCCCATTCTGCAAATTCTGTGCGCCGATCTGGGTCATCCTCGTTGAGATGCTGCAGTAGCTGGAGTTTGTAAGGGTGCCATTTGAGAGTAGCTAATATCCGCCGAAGGGATGTTCGACTAATGCCACTCTCCAGTGACATGCGGCGAGTGCTACGCTGTGGGCTCTTGCTGAATGAAGCTAGGACAGCCACTGATGTTTCTTCATTAGTGACAGTTTTCTTGCGTCCACATTTTGGCAAATCCAACACTGAACCAGTTTCACGAAACTTAGCAAGCAGTTTGCTTACAGTAGCATGGGAGATGGGTGGTCTCGTAGGGTGTCTTGCATTGAAATCTGCTGCAATGACCCGGTTACTGCGTTCACCAGATATCAACACAATTTCGATCCGCTCCTCACGTGTTAACCTCTTTGAAATGTCAATGGCTGTGAACAAAGAGAAACTTGTAAATAACTCATGAAAGAATAAAGTTGCGTTGAAAGCAAGCACACCAGTGTTTTTCTTGTGACATTACCAATAAGTTTGATGTGTCACATGGCCCTCTTCCTATTGAAAAAACAGAAGTTGTATCCAAGATGGCCGACTTCTAAATGGCCACCATGGTCACCACCCATCTTGAGGAGTTTGCCCCCTCACATATACTATTGTGCCACAAACAGGACTTTAATGTCACCAACCATTCCCATGTTATTACGGTGTATCCATATAAATGGCCCACCCTGTATTACCAGTCACTTTACCTCGGTAAATTGTTTTCAGTTTTTTTAAATAACTTGTTTAATTGAATTTAATGATATCTCAATTAAATTTGTTGCTAGTGTGAAAGATGGAATCACTGGCCACTTCATTAGGTACACCTTTCTATTACCGTGGACCTACTTTTGTCTTCAGAGCTGTCTTATTGCTTCATGGATCCAAGAAGGTGTTAGAAGTGTTCTTCTGCAATTTTGGTCCACGTTGATATGATGGCATCACACAGTTGCTGCAAATTTGTGTGAAGCTGACAAATCAAAAAAGGCACTCTACTGGATTGAGATCTGGTAACTGTGGAGGTCGTCTGAGAACCGTGAACTTGGTGTCATGTTCATGTTTTGAGATGATTTTAACTTTGTGACGTGGTGTGTTATCCTTCTGGAAGCAGCCATTAGAAGATTGTTCTACTGTGGTCATACAAGGATCGACATAGCCAGCAACAATATTCAGGTATGCTTTAAACGATGCTCAGTTGGTACTGTGGGGCCCAGAGTGGACCAAGAAAATTACTCTGACCATTACACCAGCATAAACACCAATACAAGGCAGGAAGATTTCATGCCGTTTATGACACTTCCGTCTGGCTGTTGCAGTGGAGATCAAGACTCGGGTCAGGTGACATTTTCCCAATCTTTTATCATCTAATTTTGGCGAGTTTGCAAATTATCATATAGCTGGCAAGAGTGGCCTTCTGCTGTTGTAAGCCATCTGCTTCCATGGTCAGCGTGTTGGGTATTTGGAGTTGCTCTTCTGCATACCCTAGTTGTTACAACCAAGGTATGCAGTTACTGTTGCAGTGTGGCCTTTCTTTTCTAACCTCTAGCATTAACATCACACACAGAAGATATTTTCTTTCTGTAAACTGTAGACATGGGTGTGTGGGGAAGATCCCAGTACATCAGCTTTTTCTGAAATACTCAGAGCAGCCTGTCTGGCACCAACAACTGTGTGAAGTGTCAAGCAAGTGTAATTTTTAGTAGTTGCATTGTCTGTCTTTGGCAAGCTCTTTCATTGTTAAGGTTTTTGTGTCAACCTCCACTTGTAGAAACATTAATTTGAAGGTATCAGAAAATAGTTTTGAAACATTAAAATTATTTTACTTTTAAGTGGACTAAACAGATATACAGATAACTTTAATCATAGGTATAGCTTGTATGTCTAGTTGCTATGATGACTAAATATTAAACAGGTTTTTAATTACAACCAACCTGGCTTTTGCGGGAATTGTGACATAACATCCCGACTAGACTAGCCTTTGTTATCTAGTTATCCTGGAATGATGAAACTCCTACAGGAGGCTTGTATAAAAGGACTACTCAGATGCCCAAACCACCTCATCTGACTCCTCTTGAATGCTTATGTTCAGCTTTTATTTTAGAGGTTTTGAAAAGGTGTTAAAAATGTAGCTAGCGTGTGCTACTAAGTGGCATCACATTATACAGAGGTAACTTGATCTCTTTGTCCACATTATATCTGCAGTTTATCTACCGTTTTCAGTATTAGCCTAACCTGATATTTCTGGAGTAAAAGTACCAGAGCAATTTCTCTAATCTGATCGTCTTTGGTGTTTCAAACCACTGCATGAACAAAACAACACTTAAAGAAGTGTTAATGCTAAATAACTAATAATAATTAGAAAAAATTTCTGCGTTCAAATATCAGTATAACTTTCCACTTTATTTCTCTGAGTCAATGTGGCTCAGCAGGCAAAGTCGCTCCAACTGGAAAGTCGGCGGCTCAGTTCTTAGCTCATCCAGTCTGACATGTCAACAAGTCCTGATGACCTCAGTGTATCCATCACTGGATGAGGATAAGGCAGTGTTTAATGTTTGACTGCGCTCTGAATATAAAACCATCTTTGTGTTTCTCTACACTTTGTTTAAAGAAGCCACTTCAGACCTTTGTAAACATAATACAATTTATTAAGTATCTTTTTTATAAATTTCAACTTTTACATATTTTCCCAAGCTTTTACCTTAATACAGATAGATCTAAATGAAGCCCAACATTTACAGGCTATATACAATGTAAACTTTCTCCATAGGGAAAACACAGGTATATTTTTGCTTCTTCAAGCATCTGTATCTGGTAACGTTTATGCATTTTGTTTTTCTGCAAAACTATTTCAAAATGCCATTTATCCCAGATGTTTGTGTGAAATCTAAGAGATGGCAAGGAAACAACGTATTGCATCAGAGCAAAATACAAAAACATGGAAGGGGTGAATAATTTAAACAAGTGGCCAAATGTGATTGAATGTAGTGATCGCCCCTTCACATACAGCACTGTACATGGTCCCAGAAAATAAGCTATTTGATAAAATTAACAAACGAGGGGTGATGACACAAGCGACAGTAAATCTTAAAATACAAAATCAGGTTTGTAATGTTACACTTTACATACACTTTAATAAAGTAACTGCATTTCTAAAAAGGGCTCGACTCCTGTTTCGACACTCCAAATGTTTTCACAGATCAGTACATTCAGATTAAATTCAGAGAGCACAGTGCGTTAAACTGCAGGTTGGCTGTTCATTGAGACTACTTTTTAAATGTTCACAGTGCCAGCTTTGGAAAGAGGGTGCCTCGAATAAACACATTAAAGTCATCTGTTGTTGTTGCTTTGTACAGATACTTGTCCCCAGTTTTATGGATGACAGAATCTTAAATGTGTCAGAAATCCTTCACATGTCTATAGTAACATAATGAAGTTCATAAGCTCATCGGAGAGCACTGCTATAGGTCCTTGCTTTCATAGTGATCACTACATTAGTACAGTCATGGCATGCATTAATGGCATGCAAACACACACCCTACTACCATATGCACTACAAGACAGCATAGACACACTTCACTATATTTTATGGACCTTTCTGTATTCAGATTCACATCCTTTACCTCATGGTATTTAAGTCTCACAGCGCATATAAACTCGCCTCTGCTGGGGTTGGGGGTCATATAGATGTAGATACAAATCCTACTCTGCAAAATGAAAAATATTTAAAATACATTAGCAGCTGTGACACAAACTGTTTTATCCTAAAACACTAACTTGTATTTGTGCTCAGTGTACAATCACCAGTATGTTTGAAGGACAGATACTAGAAATAAGTAACAATTTGATTGTCCTTTAAACACTAAAAACTAAATCCAGCCATCCACCCAATCTTCTGCTTATCTGGACACAGGTAGCACTTTAAGCAGAGCTATCCAGACCTCACTCCTCTAGTGTGGGAGACAACAAGGCTTTCCCAAGCAAGCTGAGAGATATCATGTCCTGGATTTGCCATCGGGTGTCTTCTAGGTTGTGCATGCCTGAAACCGTTCACCTTAGAGGCATCCTACTCAGATGCCCAAACCACCTCATCTGACTCAGCTCCTCTTGAATGATGAGTTCCTCATCTTGTCTAGGCTAAGCAAGACAGCCTAGAAAGAAGCCCATTTACACCACCTGTATCAGTGATCTCATATGTCTTTCAGTTGCTAACCACAGTTTGTGGGTAGAACAGTGGATCAACCAGTAAATGAATAGCTTTGCCTTAGCGCTCAGCTGTCTCTTTGCCACAGCAGACCACTGATTGGTGCGGTGCCTGGACCAGTCAGTCTGTCACTTGTGAACAAGACCCTGAGATACTTAAACTCATTCACTTGAGGCAGAAATGAGAAATCCGCCCTTTTCTGATTGAGCACTTGAGCCTTAAAATTCAAGGTGCTGATTGTCATCTTGGCTGCAATCTGTCAACAGAACATTACTCGCTAAAGGCAGAGACAAGCTCCTGAGACACCCTGGCTAGGCCTAGAACTGACAAAGCTGTATTTTTTTTTTTTCTTCAGCCACTCTGATGTGGTGATATCATTTTTCTTCACTGGAAGAATTGTGTCATTGTTGCAGAGGTGGTAGTTTGACTATGAACACAAACAGCCACCAGGGGGAGCTGTTGCTGTGTGCACCATCACGGAGGACTGCAGCTCCTGCTCAGGCGGCTAAGTGCAGTCCATGATTTGGCTCCAACCTTACAGCATGTGCTGCTGCTGAAGAGGAGGGGCTCCTGTGAACCACATTCTCCGTGTGCTGGGTTTGGCGGGCCAGCACTCTGCTCCTACACTGTCTGGACTCTATAATAGCAGATCGACATTTTCCCATGTGAGGCAGTTTCTTTCTAGCTTCTGTGAAAATACACACTGCCTCACTTTAAAACAACAAAGGAAGGCAGATGAAGGTCAAAAACTGCACATCAGCCCACTGTGTACAACACAAACACAACATTATGACCGTCAGTCACATGCAGCCTGTTATATCTTAGAAGATGTGGTAGTCTGGTCTAGAAGGAGTTTTAGGATTGTTCCCAGCTTTGTGTCCACTTTAATGCTTTTAAGTGAGAATTAAACAGAGCAGAAGGGTCTCCAGCAGCTCTCCTGCACACACGGTTGGCTTGTCAATGGCCTGGTATGAAGCTCGTGGTTCACAGCAGGGAGGTGGCCCATTGAGTGCTCCCACAACACTAACCAACACACAAGAAGGTGGAAGGTTAAGAACAGGGACTTGTTTTTGGTCACTTTGTTAACATGGGGGAATAACATCCCTCCATCACGTTACCCCTGTCATGGGGATCACAGTCTGGAGCTCAGTGGTCCTGTTGGCAGTGTTCAGGCCAGCTTCAGAGTGCTGATGGGAAAGGAGGGCATGGTTACCATGGTCACAGGGTTGAGCACCGTCTGACCCACTAGCTGCGGGTGGTGAGCCATCATTTGGGTGCTCACTGCTGTCTGCTTACCAACAATGGTGGCAGCTGGCTGTGCAGGCGCACTGCCGTTCACATGAGCATGGTTTATTGTTTGAGTGATGTGACCGACCACGGCCGGCTGTGTGACAGCCACCGGCTGAGAGTAGAGAGTGGGTAAATGCTGGCTCAGGTGAGCCACTGGGTGCACGGTTATGTGGCTGATGGGCTGGTGGCCGGGGGCTAACTGCACAGAGCTGGTGGTGGTGGAGGGACCCAGCTGGGCGATGTTTTTGGAGCTCTGACTTGGGATCACTTGGATGACCGAAGGGTGGGACACTGGTGCATGAGCAATAACTGTGGGGTGCAGACTGGGTGTGGTCACCATCTGCGTCTGGGTGGGATTTGACAGCTGACAAGGTGTGCTGGATGTAGTGGCAGTGAGCGTTGGTGGAGCTGCAGGTTTAGACAGTGGCTGTGGAGGGGTCACTGGTAGCGACTGAGGCTGGTGCTGAGGGGCTTTGCGCTGGTTGTGTGGGGTGGTGAAGGAGGTAGTGGTGGTGGGCATCACAGTTGGGACTTGAGTAGGTGTTGCAGTTGTGCGCAGCTCAGGTTTCATGATTTGAGGCACGGTGGGTAAGGCAGTGGGTGCTCTTGGTGCAGGCTCTTCGTCCAGATCGTCATCCATGATGTCTTCACCTTCTGCAACACCAACAAATTATGGAATTCGTTAATTACATATATAATTACATGACTTAATCTGAAACAGTGTTTGGTTGTGTATTAGGGAGATTTACAGACATGCAGTTGAGAGTGAACATAAATCCCCACCAATCCCTCCCGTCTGCCTACCCGAGGCTGTGGAGGTTGAAGCTTGGTCCTCCTCCGGCTGCACTGTCTGTCGGAGGATGCGGTCGATCTCGATCACATCCATCCACTGGCTAAGATCATTCTTCAGCTCTGCTAGTCGCTGTTGGGTAGCGATCTTTTCTCTGGCCAGACGCTCCATGTCGTGCTCATACTCCTTCTCTTTGCGCTTTAATGTCTGCAAGGAGGAAAAGAATACAAAGGTAAAACTCAGAACTGGTTTATGAATTACACAGGAAAAAGTCCACAGGGTAAACGTTAAGGTCATATTTACTGTGTAATAAATTCATCCAATAGAAGAGAACCACAGTAATTTTCTTTGTGAAGCTGTCAGAGAGGTTTTTACTCAAGTCCAAGGTCATGCTTGAAGCAATACTGTAAAGATTCACATTGATTTTATATTAGACTTAATAGTATTTAACAGATTTCACCACTTCAACCTCTAAAATTAGCGAGGAGTTAAAATGACCTGTTTCTGATTTTGTCAAAGATGTTGATATGAAATTAGATATCACTCGTGTGCACAGAGGGTGGAGGAGAGAAAATCTGCAGCACTACTTATTTGAGGAAAACGTCAAAGTGCACCAGTGGAATGAACTTTGACTCTACTGGGTCTATTTGAACTCGTACTTCTCTAATAAAGTGGAGAAATGGTTTATTTAAAAGCCAATTTTCCAAATTCAAAATAATAATAAGAAGAGATTAATGAAAGAAAACTGTTATACATTATAACTGATTACTTCTATCAGAAAAAAATATAAATTTGTTACAATGAAAGCCACATTTTCCAGCAACAACATTTAAAACATAGTTTAAAGCAATTCATCAAAGGTTCCAACTAGCAATGAAGCATATTACTCAGAAACGGGCCGTCCTGCATTATGTTCTTATACTTTTGGTATTTAGCATTTGTGTCTGCGTTTATAAATACACATTTATAAAATGTGAATACATGAATTTTACTATTGACAGTGACTGGTTTTATGTTTTTTATGTTTAGCGTGCAACATCAGGAGGAAAAGTGAAATTATGGCAACCGGTACATGATCAGCAGACTTGTTTTTAAGTATTCCCGTTTTAAAGTACTTCAGAAGTCTTTAATTATATATAATTTATTGCATGTCACATGCAGCCTGGTCAAAGTATTCAGCACGCTCTCTGTGGGAGAGGCTCAGGGAAATGACACAGTCTGAAACCCTTTACCAGCAACCTGATGACTTGGGATCATAAAGGGTGGACTTCCTGTTAGTGTTCATCCTACCGTGTACAGTGTGGCGATACAGTAAATGTGCAAGTCATCGTGTGTATGATTTAAGTCGTGTGTAGGTGGCTTCTGGCCTACTTCGGTTTAAGTGCATTCCTGCATGTGCATTATGAGCGTGTGCGCCTACAGCACAATGTACATGTACATAAATAGCAAAAGGGGACAAAAGGCGGGCCTTGTGTGATTCAGCACCTGTCTCAAATCCTGATCCAGGATTAGACATGCATGGGCCAAGTGGTCTGTGCTTTGGCTGCTTCTCAGTAACTTAAACACAAATAGAAGCTCAGAAGAAGTCCCGTTCATATTTCAGTTTAGCTCAAATCCACATAAACAAGCTGTTTCTTATCTTTAAGTTAAACTGCTTTTATTGTGACCAGAGCAGGTTTTATTACAGTTAGAAAATCTGTGTCCTTGCTCCCAAATAGACCTAAAGTTATCTAGGATCAGGGTTAGTAGCCTAGTTCTGTTTTAAAATAATTGTTACATGGAACAACTCTTAATGTGAATCACAACTACACCTCTTATTTTAATGAAAACTCCAAGAATTCAGGTATTGCACCATCTCATTCACAAAGACAGGGATCCCAACTTTGTATTTTAATATTATTGATTAATGGAGATATAGTTTGGACATGCAGATTTTAAATAGCAAGACAGACATGTACACTACTGTTCACTGAGTAAGGTGCTCCTTAGCATGCACTGTTAAACATCTGGACACAGATGTGCAACTTGTAACCAGCCATAAAGAGCACCGCCTCTCTGTACGGATTAAAAACATCCTTAGTCTCTACACAAGATGTGCTAAAATGCCCCCCATCTCTGGTTGTCAGGGAAACTCCTGAAAAAATGTCAACGTTTTCTCTGAAATCCTAAAAGATGGCACACACCTTCATGTGCGAGAGGTGCGATTTAGGTTTCTAACAGCCTCTTAGTGTGTAAACATTTCTGTCAAAACGTACTCTGGTGAGGAAAATTTAACGTGATGTCCAAAAAGGTCTGGCCGCCTTCTTTTTTACCCTCATGTAGCTGACAGCCTTACGTGAGTAGCGCTACAAGCTTACAGCTTTAAGTGATGACTCATAAAGAGAGAATGAGAGAGTGGAGAAATGCTCCACAGACACAGAGACCCACTGAACTGCTGAGAGGCAACGCCACATTCGCCTTTTTAGACACAGCTAGCCTGAGATTAACCGCATACACCTGATAAACAAGCCAGCAGCAGATGGGCCCCACGTGACTTCATCACCATGTTAAACATGTCACCAGATTGGTAGGACACAATGTGCCAGGTATGCTTGGATTCTTTGCACATGACTGCATTCAGACCTCCTCCTTTTTCCAGGGAAGAGTTCTTACCACAGAACTGTGTGTGCGTGCATGTGTGTGCGTGCGCATGGGAGGTAAACACTGCTGAAGCATTATTGTCACAAGCAATGCGAGGGCCGAGCACATGGCCCCGCAGAAAAAGGGAGAGGGAGGGCCACAGATAACAGGGGATTGAAAGAGAGCAATACAAGCTGTACTCACTGACTCACTTTTGCAGCAGCCGTGAACAGACAGCACAAGGCTGGGTTGTCTTAAAGGGCCAGGAGCACAGGAGGCCACGTTGCAGACATGCTGCTCCACTGATCGGGTTCCTGCACACAGGTCTTATGACACTGTGGTAACCATAAACCCTTGTCTTAGTCTGCCTTCAAGCTGGAGCAGAGGGTTTCACGTGGTGCCCGACTTTAACAATAAAAAGTCTGTCTGTGGAAATAAAATGCCTACTTTTGCACACCAATCCTTTGTGTGTAAGCTTGTGTTGGTCATAGCTGGCCTATTTACCTCACTGCGGTTAAGAGCCGAGTCGTCAGAAAGCTGAAGGAGGCCAGCTTTTTTTAATGTTAAGGATGAACAAAAATGAAAATGTCAAAAGAACTAGTACAGTTATCTTGTCAGGCAACCTTTCAAAGGAAATATGCCATGAAGTCCACAGTGACTATGCTAAAAATATCAAAAGATAAATAAATTTTTAGCTTATCTTCATCTAGCAGAGAGTACAGCACTTTTCATGCTGGCATTTGCGGACAAGCAGTGGAGGAACAAGTTCAGTCAGCTTTCATGAGGAAGTGAAGCGCGTGTGGAGTAAGCTGAGCCTTATGTTTACTGCTCCATGCTCCCTCCCTGCTGCGGGCGGCTAAGCCTGGTGGTACAGCAAGTCCTGCATGTTGCAGTGCTGGGTGGGGGCCCAGCACAGGGGGGGTGACGTCACGCGGCTCAGGCTAGCCATGTGCTTGCTGCTCATGTGGCCTTAAAAGCTCAGAGAGGCAGGCTGGAGGGAAGGAGGGGGAGTGGAGAGGAGGAGCGCTAATGCATCAGGGCTTATTTTACAGCCTCGGCTTTCGCGACACCACTACGGGCTCAGAGGAAAGCCTGCTACATGTTGTCTCTAAAGTAAAGCAAAAACCCTCTTACAGCTCTATTAGCGCGACTGCTATCATTAAAAAGGAAAACAATTGGTTCACATGTAAGATTTTCTGGTCACAGATGCTGAGTCATCTTCATTTGAAATGTAATAAGGAAGTGGAAGTTGACCTATGTAGCTGTTAGCCAAGTTTGCGCCTTTCACTGGAAAACCACTAAAACTGTTCCAGTTACCACTTATTTTCATAGAAACTTTGCTCATTTACAAATGAACACTTACAGTAAGATGTAAAAATAAAAGCGGCAGAGTGCTGAGCTGAAAGCCTCTTATTCAGACCTCTAAGCTCAGTGTTTTTGTGTGCAGGCTGCTTCATTGCTGCCAGCCCAGAGGAGGACAAGGACAGGGACGGGGAGGGAGGAGTGTGCAGAGTTTCGGGAATGAGGTGCATGCAGGCAGGACACGCGTCTGTACCTCCCATGTCAAGATGCCAGTGCTCGCACGTGTTCTGCCTTTTTTTTTTGTTTTTTTTAGGCATCCTATCACCCAGCACTCACATCTTTTACTCCACCCCTCCAAAACAAAACACCACCAGCCTGTCCAATGAAAAAGACCCTCGTGACAAAGAGGAACGACACACTGTTGTGTCCTGTAACACTATTCCAGTACTGGGTTAACTGCTTCGTATTACTCTTTATTATACTCTTCACTTCCACATATAAGCATCATCAATTATGTAAGTTTCCCTTGCTCTGTTTGTGTCAAGCATGTCCAGCTCAGCTGCTGATTGGAGGAAAAGACGCACAAGCCTGTCGAACACAACACGCACAGCATGTTGCTTAATCACAGAGAGGGGCACAGGGAGGGAGACTGGGTGACGAGCTGTGCACCCACGCTGTCCTAGTTTCCCTCAGCATCCACGCGCACAGAGGAATAACCAGCCTGCTGCATCTCACAGTCAAGCAGCAGCATGCCGTCCTCCTCGGTGTACACATCAGTAAACCTGCACCACGGTCGGTTAATGAACAACTGCAGGCTCATAAACAACAACGCATGACAACCAAATGTCTAAAACCGTGTAAGTGTTTTATTATTATGCAAATTACACAGCAAACCGCTAACCACATTTGGACAAACTCAAACACACAGATCATGCAACTGTAATTGTAAAACGCAAATCTATAAAAGCAACGTAACAGAGATATTGTTTTATCGCCTCCTGGATTAGTGTATTGGAAAAATGACCTACAATAAAAACAGACACACTCAGCAGCACAGTCAGTCTGAAAGTTACACTAGACCAGTGGCAGACCTTTGCGCCAGCTGTTTACAACCAGCATACTCTAACCGGGAGAGCTTGACTCATAGAAATGGCGAGTCACTCGTTGAAACACTCGCACACTTAAGAAAAAAAGGTATAAATGAGGAAGTCTTAGAGACTCAGGAAGGATCTAAATACATCACCGTGTTTAAACTTGCTGCTGTCTGATGTTTTTCTCTGCAACTAAGGATCTTAAACGCAGTAAGATTGTAAATGTATCCAGTAAGACTGGGGGTCAATAACACCACAGTGTAACAGCTTTGTTAGCAGTGAGGAAAGAGCGAGCAATCATCAGTGACGTGTTACAGCCTCCCTATACGAGTTGCATTCATGGGGAATAAAGTACAAGGCATCGCCTTTGTGGATGTTTTGTGCATTCCAGTGAAACATTGCTAAACAAAAACAGGTGATAGGAGGTTGAGGCCACTTGTTACTGGTGGCGCTTCGATTGTTGGTTTTTAAATCTGTAATTTCTGTAATTGTGATTTAATTTTTTTGGTTTGTGGTTGTATTTATCTAGCTGTTAAAACAATATAATAAGAGAGTTTATTTAATAAGTGCTTTTCACAGACAGGTGGTCACAACACACTGTACAGAAAAGGGTAAAATAAATATTAACATTGAGTAACAAAACAGCCAATGAAAATCTAACTAATGAAATTCAAGAAGATTTTAAAATCTACCAACACCAATCGGATACTAATGATTACCAATACCAGATACGCCAACGTGGAATTTGAAGGTAATAAAACTTTGAACTTTGGAGACATCACAAGCTCACCTGAATGTATCTCAGTGCACTTCTTAAGACACTCAGGTTGGAGGTTTTCTTCTCATCAATGTTCGGGATGTTCTTTTTCAGCGTCTCGAAGCACTCCTTCAGGTGTGCTCGTCTGACAGACCCAAGACAAATAGAAGGTACTTTAGACAGCGCTAATGGTAAAGCTCACTTTAATATAACAACATCTCTATTTGGGAGTCCTCTGATTAAAATATGAAGCACATTTCAAAATTGAAGCGCTACCAATAAGTAAAGTTTTCAGGAAAAAAAAAAGAATCTATTGGCAAATGCTTTTGGGGAAAGGGGTGACCCTACCTGTTTTTCTCAAGTTTGTTATGCACCTCTCTTGTACCAGCCCTGCAAGAGCACAGTAAAATGGTGATGTTTAAAAGGGCAACAAAATTGAAATAATAAAAAAATTAACCCCCCAAAAAATGAATCAAAGAACCTGTTTCTTAGTTTTGGGAGCAGACAGATCAATGACAGTGAGTGAGTGAATTTATCATCTCATCCAAATTATCGTAATAGCAACCGTGCAAAGTGGAATCTAATCTAATCTTATTATTATCTGAGTGGACCACAGAAGATTACTGATGACACCGTTTCAGTACGTCTGTAATCTGGACTCCTAGTTATTATTTTTTCTGCATTTTAAGGACTGATTTGAATTGATCCTCAGTAAAACAATACTGAGTTAAAAGGTCAGACTTACCCTCCAGGCCTCTTCTTGCTGTCTAGGTGGCGACTGTCATCAGGAGGACTTCCCCGGCTGACGGGGCCATTGTGCAGAGGGGCCTGCTGAAGCACGGGGCCTGAATGGGGCAGTAAGGCTTGCTGCTGTATGGGCGAGACGATGGTACCCGGATAGCGCTGAACCAGCTGCTGGTGTAGTTTAGTGTTGTTGGTTTGGGTGACGAGCTGCGGCTGAAGGTGGTGGTTTTGTATCGGCTGCTTGTGGTTGGCAGTCACCATGGTTTGGGTGTCAGGTTTGGGCTGTGGAGACCAGAGTAGAGCTGCTGCACTTTGCTCCAGAGGGGGATGAGAGTCTGTCTTTGGGGAGGCCAGTGGAGGAGCAGCAGGAGGGGAGAGCGTGGTAACAGGTAGAGTAGGTGAGCCGGTAAAGTTGGGGGTGACCACAGGTATCGGGATGACTGTAATGGGGACAGAGGGAGGGGACAGAGCTGATGGTATGGGTGAGGGACGGGACTCCATGTGGAGCTCCTCTGCTTTAGAAACATTGTTGATGTGGATTGTGGAGTTCACATTAGGGTGGCTCTGCTCTTTCAGGTGCTGCAGACGCAGCTTCTCCTTTTCATCCTCTGTGGGAAAAACACAGCCGTTAATACAACCAATCCCATCTATACACACATACACAAAAATGCAGCAACAACCCTTTGAGCTTTCTAAATCTGTTAGCACTAACAGTACTGATAGATTTTGGGAGTATGTGAAAGGAAATAAGCCAGGGTCATTTCTAGAAAGGTCTGGTAGAAGGCCTTGTTTGGCATGTTATGCTGTACCAGCTCAGTGACATTAGTCCTGCTCATCTTAATTATAGTAAATCAGCGAAACAAGAAGTGTTTGACACTCAAAGCTGCAGGTATATTTGCACATGACACCAGCAGATGTTTTTTTTAACTAAACCTAAAACTTGTGTAAAACCATGACAGTAGCAGGTTTCATTTCATCTGTGCCACAACAGAAAGAGCACAAACATATTCCATAACTGTGACGCCTGTTACACGTAAAGTGATGAAGTATTATTGTTAATATTATTGAAACATCCAGTTGTAAGTTAAAGTGGCTCTACAGGAGAATCTTTGTTGTTATGTAATTACAACAAGCAGAAATGAAAGTCTGAGCTTTCAGGTTTCAGGCTCTTCTCTCTTGCTGTTCCTACTTTGTGTTTTATCTGTACATGCATTTTCACATCCACAAAAATGTTGCCTAGCTTTGAGCATGTCTTCACAAAAGAAGTTTTTTGCTTTAATGGAGGTACATCTCGCTGTAATGTAATCCTGGTCACAGTCCACTGACTGAGTTGTGCTGGGGAAGTGAGTGCAAGTCGACTCTAGATCTCTACTAACAAAGCCCGAGGGTCTCTTTACTACCAAGACGCATGTCCAGGTTAGGTTTAGCTGTAAAGGCATGTTTATAACAGTTAATACACTGCAGATCTCATTGAGCCAGCTTTAAAATGATTGCACGTTTTGATTACTATTAAATAAACTGTGATTACAGCCATGTGAAAGATTCGTACAGATAAATCTAACTGAAAAGTGATCAGCTTCAGTATTTTTGTAAAACATGAGTCAGTCTAAATGCGTCTTACGGGGCTGTCCAGTCATCTAAAGCACACCCCCTCCACACTGTATAGATGCTGTGGAAAGGGACTCTAGTTGCTATGGCAGCTCATGTTCACAGTTAGAAAATGTCAGATACAAGTAGCTGTCATCAACATCGTTATAAATGCGATCAGGACGCTGCAGCAGTACACACTCATCCGTTCACTGCAGAGCTGAAGCTACAGCGGCACCACAGACTTCACCCCAAACCACTGAAAACAAGTTCACATAAATGATGACGACAGTGAGCGACAACAACACAGCTGTCTCCCAGAAATTAGGTGCTAAGTCACTCTAAAAAATAAAATAACAAATGTTTATTAGATACACAACATCCAAAAAAGTCACTGAAACCTTCCCACTAAAGACAAAAAAAAAAAACCAACCCCAGTAACATTTCTTAAGTTTCAAAATGTGAAATGTTGTCTTTGTACCTTTTAAATACACAAAAGGGGGGTTTCAATGATTTACAAGTTTACAGTCTGTTTTTATTATACATTTACATACAATAGCTACATTGTATGTAAAATTCTACATAGCTACGCACAATAAGATTTTATGAAGCGACAAAAAAAAAAAAATCCGGGTTTAGATAATGTAGTTTGTTGCATCATAATGTAAGCTCGCCTTCAAATGGGGTGTACAAAATACTAGGAATATTCTCACCTGTTAACATCAAAGACTATTTGAAGCTGAATGAACACATCTCTAAAACACCAACATTGATAAAAGCAGGAATTAATGGATCTAACTGCCTGGCACCAGAGCATGACGTATGAGGTCAGCTTGTTTAATCAGTTAGGATTAAGAGCAGGTTTCTCTAATATTTCTCAAAATCACAACCTTTTATCGGTCAGACTTTAAATTAACTTCAACTTTTGTTTAAAGTAAAATAAATAAATAAATAAATAAATAAATAATGTGACAGATACTACTTGTTATGCATGTATAATCAGTTTAAAATATACATGCTCACATTTTGAGGGTTCAAAGTTCAGAACATTATAGCCCTGCTTTAAAACAGATCTTTCACAGATCTGGTAGTCTATTTAGATCTAAGAAAAAGCAGCACATACTGTTATGATTTTACATTTTAAAACACTAATGTCACTTTATCAATGACTGTGACTGTAAAAAAAAATAATAATAATAATGTGATGGAGGAAGGAGATATTCTATCCAGCTCTAAAAAGCTCTAGAGAAATTTTAACAGTGTTACTTTAAGCATTTCAGTGTATTTTTTTCCAGTGTATGAACATGTCCTGTTACACTGAAAAGTCTTTTCTTCAGCGGTAAAAACATACGAAAGAACAAGATGTTCCAGTTGCAGTGGACAGCTTTCATAAGCTGTTGCATGCACAGTTATGAGTTCTGACAATTTAATGTTGTTTTGTTGACATAAACACATAGAGGGGTCTTTTCTGAAAGAAAACCCATGAAACACTTACAAAAAACAAGCAGGTTTTCTATATGCATTATATAACTGCAGCAGTACATAGAGGAACACTGGCCTAGTTTCCTGCACACAGTGACCTGCTCTACAGTAGCAGAGAGGGAGGAGGAGGAGGAGGAGAAGGCGCCTGCTTAGAATGCACCAGGCAGGAGCAGCTGAGACAGGAAAAAAACAGGATCTCTCACTCCGAGCCTGCGTGGACTCTCTCCGTAATGATGAATTTAACTATTCATGAACATATCAATGTAAATATGCCAGAATTAGCCAAAAGGCTACTTTTCATTCACGAATATGTAAAGAGCTACAGAATATGTAAAAATCAGCATTCAACCAAAGGGCTGATCTGTTGGCGGCCAAGCTTAAACGGCGCAGGAAGTGTAATGCACTTTTTCAGCAGGTCTGATGTTAGCGTTAGGGCTGTCTTGAGGTAGCTCAACCTGCACCTTCCCCAAAATGCAACTACACCTCACAGCTATGCAAACGTAAACAACTCTGATAGGTTTGTTTCCTTTTAATATGCAGTGCAAACACAATATGTTGACAGCTATAGCGATCCATGCAAGATACATTGATTTATTGGAGTGTAACTGCATGTATATAACAAAGAGTTGCAGACATGTGACATTAACTCGTCTGCCATTTGGATGTGTGACAATCATGGTGACAGTCAAGTAAATAAGGCCACAGACACATAAGGCTAGAGACCAGTGTGACCATCTGTCAACCACTGGTCCAGAGGAAAATTATTTTTTAAAAGAGCCCCAGTCACAAAGGGTCATGAACTGGTCAGTGATTCCAAGTGATTTCCTGCACCTGAAGCAATTTCTACTAGGTTTTCACCACCTTTGGAACTGAGCCTCCTTTAGCTACTGCCAACCTGTCAGGGAATATATGGCTTGCCTTAGCAACCAGTGGTTATATCACATCCAATACGATGGACAGTTACACGTGATTTAGACTACTGCAGAAAATTTACATCGTAACAACGTAACACTGTTCGACCCTACATCCCAACCTCCCACGCCACTCGAGTTGTTGCAGGCTGCGTTGACCCTATATGTCGTCACATTTCTCAGGAAGTGCACGTCAGGTTACGGCGTAGGGGTTAGAGGAGTTTCTGGTTACGTAGTAAGTTATGCAGTAGATTTCTCACTGACGCATAATTCAGTCATTAAGCGATGTGCAGCATGACATCACAAGAAACTTGAATAGTAATCTCACATGAAGAGTTTGTTGACTCCAGAGCTGAATGAAGTTGTAAATATAAAAACGTAACGCTTGTTAATTCTCTCCGGATGTAGTTTACACGGATGGAATACCGGAGTGAGCCATCTGCTTTATAAACGATCTTTGGGAGGGGTTGCCCGGCACGCACGTGGTGGAAGGGGCGTAACCAGCTATGCTTTTTAAACTACAGGGGCGTGGTTTGTTGTTTCACGTCATCGACTGACACTCAAAGCCCTCCACGAGAGTCTGGAGCGCCAGGGGAGTTTGTGATTTTGCTTTTTTATGTATTAAGAATCGACAGTAACACTGAAACACACAGGTACGCAGAGTCACTACAACACCTGATATCCGGAAGGCGCGCGGAGGGACTGAGGGGGCGCAGACTGCTGGGGTGGGAGGGAGGAGGAGGGGGAACCTGAATGCCAGAGTCACTTGATCCCCAGCGGACGATGTCAGGTCATTATGTAAAACGAGCCTGGCACTCCGCGCGCCACCGCCCTTCATCGGACCGTGTTTTGTTTTTATTTTTAATGTTCCGCAGCAGCGCGTGAAGATACTCAGAAATACAGGAAGGCGCGCGGTGACGCGGCCGAGCAGCACGTTAAGTGTCTATGCAGCAGGTTTCGATGCAGTAACCCCTGACACTGCAGCAGAAGCCCGTCTCTGTCTGCCTGTCTGAGACCTGACCTCAATCTTGACATGAAGAGACCAGATCCACAGCAGCCACTCTAAAACCGGAATGAAAGTAAAACTAGGAAGACTGAAACGGTCTTTAAATGCATACGTGACAAACGGAATCAGTTCAGACACTGTGCTGGTAAATGAGCCACAGGCAGGGTTTCCTCTTAACTCGGAGACTAAACCTTTCACTGAATGGGTGGACTGGTTCCCACTCCTGACTGTCAGAGTGTGAAAAACGAGCGAGCTTTTATTTATTTTATCTTTTTTCCCCAATAAAAGACAAACTTACCACGTGCTTTCTGTTGTTGCTGGGCTTGAAATTCCAAAAACTTGGCCGCTTCCAGAAGCGTTTCGATGCTCATTTCTGTCCGCTTGAAAATACTTTTTTTCGGAGAAAAGGCTGTAAAGCAGACGCGCCTGTGCGTATAGCCTGCCACAGGGAGAGGTTCCCGGTCTGAAGCTGAGGGTGGGGTAGGGGGGAGGAAGGAGAAAAAAAGAGGGTAATCCGATACCCCCCTCAGTAGAAACTCTACCACTTACGTAGAAGAGTTACAAACAAGATGGCGCTCAAAGTAGTACGAACAAATAAGGTTTGTGAATCACGCAGCGTTTGTAACCGCCCACAGACAAACGCCCTCCCTCACCGCGTGCATACGAGGGAAGCGACGGGAAAACACGGAGCGGGGTTCGGGTGATTTCGGTCTCGTGGAGCTCTCTTCACGAGTCACGTCCGCCACACGCAGAAAATTTATCAAAAATGTTGCCGCTTAGAACGGCGGCTTGTTCTGTTAAGTGTCTCACGTGCCGCCCTCTCGCGGCTTGATGTTTGACTAATCGATGACTACAAGTTGTCACCGCGTAGTTGTTCTGTGTAAACGAAAGGTCGACAGTTTGCTTGACTGCGGTAAATTTACATCTTATTGGCGCTGTGTCCACCAGCCAATCAGCGCGGAGAACAGTCAGCGTGCTTTGTTTGGCACGTCAGGTCACATGCTGGGAGTTTACGAGCGTGCATCAGGCGTACGGGCACTTTAAAAGTAAAAACCAAGCAAAAAACCAAGCAAAAAACCAAGCAGTCACGGGGTAGACTGAGCCCTGCATCTAATAACTGCAAGTGTTAGTTCCAACAGTTGCATCATAACACCTCTGTGTACATAAATAATATAATCCTGTCTGTCTGTATAATGTCTTATTTTACTTTTACATTTCTGTTCATGTGTAAGTGTTTCTATACTATGATTGGTTCCTACATCTAAAGATTACTTCCACTCTTTAACCCCTGTCAAACATAAGGCTCAGGGGTCACAATCAGACTGCCAACAACTCAAGTTTGGCCCACTGGTCATGAAGGAGGGCATACATTTTGGACTTTTTACTGCATTTACATGTTTCACAGCTTCCCCATGGTGATTCATACTACACTAAAGTAATTAAGTAGTAGATAAATAATCAAGTGGCAGAAAACCTCCCGCTTTTTTCACTATAGAAATATATGTTGTTTTGTTGTTTTTTTTATAGTGGGTTCACTGGACATTTTTGTGATGTTACCAGAATTTTACACATTTGTTTACACATAAAATTTAAGCCCAAAGACTCTTGTTGCAAGGTTTCTTTATCATGCGGGAAAAACTGAGAAATACTGTTGAAACTTCACTTGGTTTTTTAAATTAGGATATCTCAAGGATTAAACTAGTTGACACTGAAGGGCAGTTTCACTGGTCCGTCCCACTAAAGATATGGCTATAAAAAGAGCTTGTCATCCCTGCACTAATCAGTGTTATTACTGAAGCCATATCTGTAGTTGTTAAACAATAAAACCATAGCGAAGCAGCACATTTTGGCGTAATGTAAGGCCACAGCTCAGTTTCACTTTCATCATTGACTGCTATTATGTCAGAATAAGGATTAATGACAATACACTTCCCTCTAACTCTATGGTGATTTTGTCCACCCAAATGTGCTTTTTTATAGTAAAGAGGGAAAGAAAAAGCAATAAATTAAACTATTTTAGTGGCTGGAGGCAGCAAATTAAATGCTGGACTTATAAATAACTAGTGTTCGAAATGATTAGCTAGTCACTTCAGGTCTTTTTGATTTATTAGGGTAATAACTCCAGTCACACCACCAATATCCAGACTGATTTCTAAGCCTTCAAGGTTTGCAGAAAAAGGAAACGTCATCTTTATGACAGCAACATAAATAACAGTGAGAGAGTTACTGGAAGTTTTTTAAGCATATTAAAAATCTTTAAAGATGTTGTATCAGCGGACCAAAAACAAAAGAACAAAAATGCCAGCTTCTAATGCTGTTGCCCTTTATTCAGCAGATATCACATGACTCATGCATCGGCAGAGTCAAAGTCCGGCCGTGACCGCAGGACACGTCGTACGAGCAGGAACCGCGTTTCTGCTTATGACAACAGAAAATGTGCACATACGTACACGTGGCCCTGCATATTTTGGGAATGTTTTCCTGTTATTCACTCGATGCTGTTGAGGAAGTCAGCCGGGTACAGCAGAGTAATAATACCAAAGGCTCTCCAGGAAAGACCGAGGGGCTCCAGGAACTTCCTGAATTACACGGGCTGTGGGTCTATTTAAAACAGTTGTGCCAGACTGGAGCGACAGTGAGTCTAAAATACAATCTCTAACAAAGGAACAATTAAAGATCAACGAGTACAACGGATCATAACACACAGGACAAGCTGACGCTGCCCTCTTGTGGATATTTACAGGTACTACATAATTAAAGACAATTCAGTAAAAATGCACTATGAGAAAGGGGAAAAAAATCTGTATAAAAATGTAAATTTATTCCAAATATTTTTGCAATTTATAACACACAATATGCAGTGTTGGGTGATTCCATGAGTATATCAGCTATTAGCAAGGCCAAATGAATCATTGGTTGGAGTGTTCGGAGTAATTTCCCTGAAGATTCCAGCTCAATAAAATTAACTTGTAAAGCTCAATTGGTGACTAGCGCTACAAGGTGGTGTCTCCTTACTTTTGTTGCGATAGAGATTCTTGTTATGTATGATGGTTTGTTGTACGGTTGACATGAAGTATAGTATATTAATAAGTATTTTAATTAAAACAGGTGATTTGGATTTTTTTTTTTTTACAAGCTTGTGTTTTTTCAGCAGGGGGAAAGGAGACTTTTGCCTCTAGAATACAAAATCTTAAAAGTGAATTAAAAGAAACAGCCAATACAGAATTGCCTTTCAGATGCTATACAAAATAAACTTCCCAACACACAGCCTAACATTAATCATGTCTAAAAAATAAAGCTTTTAATTTTTGAGAAGAAAAGATCTCGACTTGCTGATCAGGACTTTGCGACAGTCTTTAAAAGTGTGTTCTTCAGGTAAGTGCACAGCTGGTTCATCAGGTCTCTGTTCAGACCCTCCACCCAGTGCATCTCGATCACTACATCACTCTGCTCCTGGATCACGTTCAGCAGACACTTAAACAAGAAGTGTTTGACAGTGCTGGGGCTCACGGGTTGTTTCGAGGGCGGCTCGCTCGCTGCAGCAGGTGTTTCCTTCAGGTCTGCTTCCTGCCCCGTTCCTGCGCAGGTAGAGGACTCCATGTCCACATCCTCGCCTGTTACTTTTTCTGGGGCCTCTTTTTGTTCCCCAGTCATGCTCTCTGTGACTTCTTTACCCGGCTTGTCTGCAGGCGTGCTTTTGCTCTCAGCGTTCTCGTTCTGGCTGCTGCTGTTTTCTGCGGTGGTCAGTTGGTTTTGGGAGGTCGGGCATGTTTCTGGAGCACCTGCGGTCACGGTGGTTTGTGAAGTGGTTCCGGCACAGTGTGGCGCCCTGGGGAGCTCTCGCAGCTGACGTGTCTGTTCACGTCTCTTCTGACGCCCGTGGATCCAGGTGTTCTCCACAGCTGTCAGAAAGAGGCTCTGCTCCTCCTTTTTGCAAGGCACACGTTTGTGCAGCACCTGCAGAGCCGCACACGTGAGACAGTTGGCCAGTGCAGTCAAAACTTCAGTGAAATCTATTATACATAAAACAATGTTCAGTAGTGAAGCTCACCCGCAGCTCACTGAGCGTCTTCTCGACCAGAACGGTGAGGCTGTCCACAGGGCTGCGGCACGTGCAGCCTAAAGATGAGGCCTTGGCTTGGAGCTCCTTCAGTCCCGCCTCCGGCATTGTGAACGACAGCGGCTTCCGGGCCTTCTCCAGTTTACACTTCTTACTGGGAGGAGACTGAGATCATACAAAGCCAGTCAGACACCGTTAGACAGCAAGCTGTACTGGATATTACTGAGGACAGGGGAACCAGATTTGAGGATGCTCAAATCCACACAGTAATAAGTAGGGATGGGTACCGGTATCCGGTGCCATTATGGGATCTGTTCTGACATAAACGGTAGTAACCAGACCGAAAAGCAGCGCACATTTCGGTGCTTTATTTTGGTGCTTTTTTTTTTTTTTCCTGAGATGTCATACACTTTGGATTCTAGCCAATCATTTTACCTTTCCAAGGACAGTAGGCGGGCCCAATACGTACGTTCTTTTAGAGCAGAGCTACAGATTAAAAACGCCCAAGGCAAAGCGGTCAAAAGTCTGGCTGTACTTCACAGCAAAAGATGCAAACTCAGCAGCCTGCAACAAGTGCTTTAAGGTGATACTGTGCAAATGAGGTAACACCTCGAATCTGATGAAACACCTGGCGACGCAGAGCGTTTTTTATTTAAAAGCCGAGAAATGCACCGTATTTGATAGCTTTGCTGCGAGACCTCACACCGTGCACATGTACTGCGGGTGTGGTGCCTGTTATCGGACGCAGAGTTAGCAACATCCCCCAAGAACCCGAAGAGTAGAGTCCTGGCCCCTAGCCCTGCCAGTGTAGCAGAAATGATGACGGATGATGATGGCAGCAGCAGCCGTTCTTCTCTGCGTGAGTAGCTTAATGTTGTTCATGTGTAATTTACATTGAGTAGGCTAACCACGTTATTACATTAATGCATGTAAGGTGAACTAGCAAACACTGTCGTAGTTACATGCGGCTGTCTTCTTGTTTGATGGCAGATACTCCCTTCACTCTGGCCAAAAAGCCTAAAATGACCAAAGAAAAAGTGGACAAAATTCATAGGGCAGTGACAAAATTTATAGTCAAAGATCTCCATCCATTTTCAACGGTGGAGTCGCCATAAAAAAAAAGACTGCTAAAAATAAAAACATAAGAGGTTTTTGGACAAAGTTTGTGTTCTCCATTCTTTAAGCACCGGCACCGTTTCAAAAGTACCGGTTTGGCACCGGTATCGGATAAAACCTAAACGATACCCATCCCTAGTAATAAGAGACAATGAACTGTTTGAGTTCAGAGCACAGCTGCCAGCAGGGGGCAGTGTTTACACAGTGTGAGCTGTTTCAAATCCTTTTGGCAAACTCAGACATCTGTAAAGTCTTCAATCAAGAACGCACTAATAGCAACGCACTTCTTTCTGCAACTACAGGAACATGTCATTTCATGAATAGCGCTCAGTCACCTCCAATATCATTGGAGGTCAATATGCAGACAATAACTGTGTTATAACAGCATTGAAGGGGACATGCAAGGAAATATCAGAGGAAATGAACGGACGCATTGCAGACTACAGTTGAGTACAATACAGTCTACATCAGGTGTGGAGGAACTCCAGGCCTCGAGGGCCAGTGTCCTCTAGGTTTTAGATGTGTCCTTGATCCAACACAATTGATTTAAATGGCTAAATTACCTCCTCAACATGTTTTGAAGTTCTCCACAGGCCTGGTAATGAACTAAACATTTGATTCAGGGTGTTGACTCAGGGTGATATCTGAAACCTGCAGGACACCGGCCCCTGAGGTCTGGAGTCACCCACCCCTGGTCTGCATATTGTAGACCAAACTGGATGTCAAAGTTAAGTAGCTCCGTATCACAGTGCGACTTGTAGTCGGCATTAAATTTTAAAAGGATCAACATCTGTGCTGCATTCAGACTGTTGACCTTTAAGGACGAGGAAAACTGACATTTTACTGGATTGAGTCTTTTTCCTTTGGCCTTTAGAGTAGCTGCGCTGTCCTGCTACCAACACTAAAATCTGCTGAACACTTCCTCACATTTTGTACTCTCCCTTCCTTACTCTTTAACCTCTCAGATACAGTTTTTGCTCATTTTAGGCCTAAAACGATCTCGCGGAGAGGGTTGGAGCATTCCCCAGCAGTCGCCCATTAAAAATACTACATAAAATGAGTGGCATGAGTAAAATGATGCAGTTATATCTGTGCATCAAAAACAAATCTAAAGAGAAAAAAATAAATGCAGAGTGCCACAAGAGGGCGCTCAAATCATGCAAGCTGCACCTGAGCCTGCAATAAATCAAACCTAAATTTTTAATTCCCTTTAATGTCATGCTGTAATGGCGATGTAGATCATCACCCAACTGTGTCGGAGTACTGAGGCTCTGCATCATACTGCAGCCGACCTGTGATCGCTACACTCACTGCAGGCTGGCTTAAAGCGGGGAGACAGCGGGGGTCTGCGGCAGTAGTGAGGCAGCAGACAGCATGGCCGACTGACCTACAAACAGCTGAGGGAAGGAGCAGAGGGTGACCTTCACTCTGCTGCACTCGCCTGCTGTCAAGTTTCAGTTACTCTCAGAGTCACTGAAGATTTTTATTGTTGCCTGTGAGCGATGTTTCATCATTTACAGTTCCTCAGTGATAATCGCCGAATTTGCTGCACATTCAAGAAGAAGAGCAGAGTTGGTGCTCACTCCCTGTCTCAATCATCTATTGATTTTTAGTTAAAATGACGGTGCTTTTAGATGCATATTTAGAGGAGATGGACACGTGTAATTAATGGGTTGACAATGAGCGCTGCCTTGTCTGGCTGCTGCTTTTATTTCTTATTGTTTGCCTCAGACGTCTCTCCCTCTTTTCTGCACGCTCTGCAGCTCATTGTGCAAGGAAATCAATAAAATCCATCAAGCCAAACCTGTCTGTTCATAACCGAGCATCCTTGACACAGAATCTCGCACACACACGCGCACACACAAACAGACTTACAAATGAAAGAACACAAAACCCACATTTAGAGATTACATACACACCTCTCAACTGAATCCCATCCTCCTCTGACTCCGCTGCTCTTTCACTCCATTATTAATCCCACTTACCTACTACAACCTCACTGCATGCCCTCTCTCTCTCTCTCTCACACACACACAGACCTGCCCGATTTTTAAAATTAGAGATGGTTAAAACCAACAAGAGTCCAACAAGAGCTGTTCTCTCCACATATAATGATGTTCAATCATCAATCTTCACCTCCTGAGTCCATGAACACACACACACACACACACACACACGCACATCATAGAGAAACAAACTGCTGCCAGCCTCACCTGCAGGCAAACTGTAAATCATACTCTGATCACCCCCCTCCTCCCAACCCCCCGATTTCCGTCAGGTCCCCAAACCCCAGCTTGGATTCTGGACTTTCCTGATCCCTCCTCCTCCTGCTGCTACAGGCTTGTATGAGCAACAGTGGGCCTCAGGGCTTAGATAAAGCCTGGCAGTCGTCTCTGTCTACAGGTCCTTTTATTCTGTCGGCCTGTGCTGGATGTGCTTCCTCCTCTTTTGTCTGCATTCGAAAGGTCTTTCTATCTAATGTAGTTTCCTTTCAATTCACTACAACCCCTGCATTTTGTCCTCTCTCTGTAATAAGATTGAATCTAAAAATAACAACAGCTCGTATTATTTCATATGTTGAAAACGGTGTGGATTTGTGCGTACTGGTTGGAAAAAACAAACGAGGGAAGGGTTGTCTATGCGGTCTTTGGTTGTATCGGACTACAGGAGGAAGACAAAATTCAGTGAAAAGCTAAAAAGACTGGGATCAAGCTGACGCTCCAATCAAACAGCCATGGCTAGTTTCCAGAGTCAAAAGGATAAATTAGAAAATAACTAAACTGTTTAAAGGGGACTCATTACACTTGATTCCAGCTCCATAGTACTCTAATCTAGTAGAGTAGCTTTGCATTATTCACAGATGAAAATAATCCTTTATACTGAGCCTCGGTTCAGCCTTTCAGTTCCATCCTTGGTCTGTTTCTAGTTTTCTCCTGACTAGCTGAACCTCACAAATAGTAGGTCTGAAAAAGGAAGTGGGGCTGCTTTGCTAAAAAGTCAGTGCTATGTTTCTGAGTTGACCATATTAATGATATCTGCAGTCAGTGGCATCACACAGAGAGAGTAGAAATCCAGTAGAAGTGTGGAGAGGTGGGGGCATCTTCAGGAGAGAGGAGAAATGAAAGTCAGTAGAAACAACACTGAATACACGAGTGTCACTGATGGTGGGGGAGACGGGTGTAGCCATGAAGCTGCAAGGAGTAGAGATAGTAAAAGTAGATGAGTTTGAATACCTGGGATCAACTATTCAGAGCAACAGAGGTGAAGAAGAGTGGGGAGGGTGGAGACAAGTGTCGGAGGTAATTTGTGACAAGAGTAAAAGGGAAGGGTTACAGGATGGCAGTGAGACCTGCTGAGATGTATGCACAAAAAGACAGGAGGCTGAGCTGAAGACTGACCAGAATGGACAGGAATAGTAATGAATACATCAGAGGGACAGCTTAGGTGGAGCAGTGTGGAGACAAAGTTAGACAAGCATGGTTGAGAGGGTTCGGAGATGTGCAGAGGAGGAATAGTGGATATACTGGACAAAGGATGATGAAAATGGAGGAGGTAAAGATGAAGACCTCAGAGAAGATTCATGGATGTCGGGATTAAGGACATGCACAGGGTTGGTGTGACAGGAGGATGTTAGACAGAGGGTGAGATGGAAGATGATCACAGTGCAGAAGAGGAAGAAGCTCTCACTGACATCATACAGATCCAAGTGTTTAAAAAACATAAACACGTCTCCTATCTTGTTTTTTAGACTGAAGCTATTTCCAAATGAGGGAACCAAATGAAAATGACATGCAAAAACAATAAATAAATAAAATTGACCAAAAATCTATTTCTTCCTGGATTAGAATCCTTAGGAATCCTGAGGTTTCCACTACTTCAATAACTGTACTGCAAACATTTCTGGTTACACCAGACATGAATTAAGTCACCACGGGTAATAATGAGGTTAAGTAGGTCATAGATCATACATGTCACATATGTTTTAGTCTACATTTAACATTAATGCGCTCTCCCATGCTTATATACATAAACCAGATGACCATAGAAAGGTTCATGCAGGCAGAATTGGGCGTTTGACCGTGAACTTCTGCCACGTAACCCCACATGTGCTCGAGGGGCTCTGCCTGTTGATGATTTGGAGCAGTGTGAACGTGGAGGATGGTAGCTGGAGAAAAATTAGGCCAATCATTCTGCTCAACTGCTTTTTTGCTGAAAAACAGAAACAGTCCACCAAACAGCCCTCTGCTTCACCTGCATTTATGTGTTTGATTGACTTCATCAGCACTGCAGCATCATTTCCAGATCTCTCTCTGCAATGCTTTCATGTCTGTTTAACTCCAACTCTCACCCTCTAATCCAGACACGCCTGCGGTACAGTGTGCGCGCACAATCCTGCCCTGGCGACTGTTGCCTGGCTACAGCATGTTAGAAATCACATAAACATCTCCCCAGAGGACGGAGTAAGTGCACATAATGGAACGAGGCTGCAGGGAAAGAGGATCCAGTCTGGAGAGGGACAGAGGTGGTGCATTATTGAGGAGAGGGTTTGGAAACATCCAGCAGCAGAGCAAAATGTGCTCCTCAGAGCTGAGCAGGTAACCTGCTTTTATATGTAATCCTGATCCTGGTAATCCTCTGTTACTGACATTTAACAACAACAACAACAACAACAACAATAAATCTGTACAAACTCACCGGAACAACCACGTCGTCATAGAAACTCCAAGCCAGTGCCCACCGCATGGTCCGCCCCTGGCAAAACTCAGTGTGGGTCACTTTAGGCACCTGAGCAAAAACAGAGAGGAGTCTGGAGTTAACAAGTGCACAGCATGAAAACACTGCAGTACTCTGGCGACCAGGCTGTACCTGAGATCATCAAAACGATAAATTCATACAGAAAATACACCACAGAAACTGATCACATGTAAAATATTTGTTGGAAAGAGAAAAAGTCCAAGTCACGCAAAATACATCTCTACAAACAAAATTTATGATAGTCAATTTAAACTAAAAATTGAAACTAGATGTGAAAAAAGAAACATTTTAAAATAAAAATGTTTGTGTACCATCGCTGAATTACACTGAATCGCAGGGAGGAGTAAAATGATTTTAAATGGAATAAAGAGTGCAGGTGTGAAAACACTCTTAGGTGAAAATCTGATGATCATTTATGGCTAAATACAGAAAAATCCAAACTTCAAATATTTTCCTGCAACAGAGGCTTGTCATTTTATATCTACACGTATCCGTCTCACTATCAGTATTCAGTTATTTTATCCAAATGAAATCCTTCCCATAGCACCGATTCAATATTTTGTTTAAAACAAAACCCATCATTATAAAAACATTTGGAGTTTCTGTGTTGATTGGCAGCTGTGACTGATTGGTGTGTGCAGTATCTGCGATCAAAACTAACAATTTAGGAATTTAGTCTTTCTAGAAAGCTGTGACTGAATCTGACAGTGTGATGTTTTGCCAGTGTGACCTTTGGCTTCACGTCTCTGACAGTATGTGAGAACATAAGGAGGATGTGGGAATCCACTGTGATGCTGTCGGGGTTTTCTCAGAAAATAAGAGGAAGTCACTTATCTTATATGTCAGAGGTCAGACAGCTCTGAGGGTGAGATGAGTTTTTATGAGTCACATTTGCTAAATTAAAAACACAAAGAAAACTGAGGACACGCTGGAGAATGAATCAAGTAATTGGTGATGAAAGCATTAGCATATTAACAAGCGCAGGTTTCTTTTTACACACGCTTCAGAATGTAGCCTTCTTCCTGGATGTTAGCCAACGCTGCACTCACTCTGATGAGCAGCGACACCCCGGAGGAGGGTTGAGGGGTGGCAGGTGCGGGGCGGGGGCCGGGCGGTCTGTGAGATTGGCGCGGTACTGCAGGCCCGCAGCAGTCAGGAGTCATGTGCTGGGCTATTAGTCAGGCTAATGACGCTAAAGCATGTTAGCTACTGAGAGGCGTGTGATTCAGTCATGCACAGCAAACAGAAATCAGCTCATTCATGGCTCGTTTGTGAGCGTGCTCAGCTGGTGCTGGTGATTGCCTCCTTTAAACGTCAATACATAGGAGAAAGGCAGCTTGGGCGACGGGGGTGTGGCAAAGATTGTTTTAACAAGCCCTGCAAGAAGCATCGTGTCTCTGCATGAACAAACTGAGATCAAAGCTGTGCCTGCTTTGTAACTCTCACTGATTACCGTGTTTGCGCATGTATTCGTAAATTTCTCTTTGTTCTGGGTCTCGCTGGCTACTCACCCCTTGCTTCCTCAGCTCCTCTTTCAAAGGTGCCAGGCTGCACTTCTTTCCCAACATGCAGCTGTACCACCTGCAGAAAGGAGAATCCATATTAACCAAACTGTGTCTGTTGGAGGTGTTAGTGGCCAACAGCCGGGCGTGAACCCTCGAGCACAGATCAAATGAGGAGAGGGGGAGTGCTCAGGGGAGCGACACAAAGTAAAATACGAGAGGCAGAAAAACATCCTGCAGCAGAGGAAAAACTGCTTTCAAGTCATCCCGTGGTGGACGCCTGATCAATAATCACTGCTGTGTGATAAAGACGTGAGGTTGGACTTGATCAATGAGCAGCAACATCCAGCTGGGGCAGGCGGAGGAAAGAAACACATCGGGGGAGTCAGCCTGGAAGGACGGCTGGTCAATTTGACAGAGGTAGTCAAAACGTGTGTGTGTGATGTTTTTATTAGGGTTAGGGTCATCATCAGGGTTTCATTTTATCGCCTCAGCTCTTAAAAACCGGAGCAGACTATTGTTCCAAACCAGCAAACTGCCAAAACTTCAGCTTTTATAGAGGCGCTCAGATTTGTGGATGATTACTTTACCAACTGCAGTTGATAATCTGTACCTGGCTGCTACTTAACCTCTTAATTCCTATGGAAGCAGTAAGGAGGTGCCAAGTTATTCACAGGACTGTAAAAACTTCCTACATTTCAACCTGATGCACACCTCACTAGAAATTCAACTTGACGTAGTAATCGACGCAACCCATACAGGTTTTATTACTGGCAATGCTGTCACCCAGTTACGTAGGCTAAATCGTGGGCTCTACAGATTTGTATAAATCAGACATAAGAAATGTTGGAGAAGTCAATCATTTTCTATCTGTAACAGAGCTCGAAAAATTCACCCACTCCTTCATGGACTGCTGCAATGTTCACTGCTTGGGTCCCAGCCAAAAGTCCATCTCCTTAAAAAAAAGCCAGCTCATTAAAAAAAAGTCCCAGGATTTGAATAAAAAGACCAGTACACTGGCTACCTGTCAGATGTAACATTCAATTCATTTCAAAGTTTTATTAATGACTTTTACAGCCTTACATGGCTCCTATCTACATTACAAACACTAGGACAGACCCTCCCTACAAGCGTTTTTTTGCCATGCCTGTGGTGCTATTTTGTTTCCCTCCTGTATTTATTACATGTATTCATCTTATTTGAGAAACCTGTTCAATTTGAAAGCAAAACCTAAAACTGCGAACCTTGGGTTTGACATTTACTTGGAATAGCGTAATGTGGTAGTCACACACAAAAAAATACAAATTCTGGACACCGTTAAGTTGCGTACGTAGGCTTTGTGACTGGCTCCCCCATTAAGGAGGAGTTCATACAGACATACATAAATACTCTATGATCATTATAGTAAGATACTAGCAATTTGTGAACCATTCAACCATCTCAACATCTTTTAGTCTTACTTTCCTTATTATTATAATAATTATTATTTCATTATAATATAGAAAGCTTTTAATAGAGCTCTGACTTCAACTGTGTCAAACCTACCTCCTGACTGTAGTTGGCTAAAAAGCTCCTGTAACACCCAAATAAAATTAAATCTGACACATTATTTAACTTGTGACTGACAATCAGTAAGGACACTGACATGTAATCATGTTAAAGAGGCATGAGGACAGCCAGGGCTGAAGGGGTATTGAGGAGCAGCCCGTCAGCCTCAGGTGACACGATGAAATATTTAACAGCTCTAATATTCACAGATGTTCACCAATTTTGAGCACAGTGGGGAGCAACGCCCAGAAGAGATCCCCGAATGCACCACCAGCAGCCTCTTCGAGAAGAGCGCAGCTGCATCAGCCTCCACTTTCAGTCTTTTCTCTTCTGAAGCACTCGCACGTGATTACAGTCTTATTACCAGAGACGGTAATTTTCATATCAATGGTGTGATGAATTAGGAGCATTACCTCAAATCTAACCGCACTTTTGGATATTTGGCTGAAAGTTAAACTCGCCTTATCTGACAGTAATTACCCTCTGGTGAAAAGAAAGGAAAGAGGAGCAGAGCGGGGCAATGGGGGCGTCTCGAAGGACCAATCGGAAAAGGCTGGCAGTGTTTCCATGGACACCT
This sequence comes from Simochromis diagramma, assembly GCF_900408965.1. Classification (NCBI taxonomy): domain Eukaryota; kingdom Metazoa; phylum Chordata; class Actinopteri; order Cichliformes; family Cichlidae; genus Simochromis; species Simochromis diagramma. The sequence continues at coordinate 8,185,928 of NW_024387375.1, forward strand.
GGAGGCTCTCGTGTCCCAGCGTGGTTTTGGGAGTGACAGTCGGCTCCGGTTGGTTTGGCCGGAGCCTCAAACCTGCGAAATGAAACCCGGCTCGCTCTGACTTTTAGTGTAACACTGCCACACAAGAGCAACTAGGTGTTAACTTCAGTCCCACTCAAGAGTGCTCATCTTTCCACTCTGCAAACACACACACACACAGTGCTCCGTGTAGCAGGTGTGACACGTCTAATCAGTTTTAATAGCACCACTCTGCAGCTCCCTCTGCCCGGGTCTCGCTCGGCTGCCTCGGTGACAGCCCCGTAACGAGGGAGGGTAAAGCGAGGGCCGCCTGAGACACCCCCACCCATCTATCCGACCCCTCCACCCTCACCCTCCCAAACACAGCTGTTCCCTGTGGGCTCCCGGATACAGCACAGAGTCAACGTGTGCCAAAATCATTAAAGCAACTGTGGGTGACAGCTCCATCAATGTGCAGCAGCCCATCTGCCCATTTCACCTCTCCGAGTCTCCCCTTCACTGCAGCCATTTAAAGCTCTCCAAGCCTCTCCAGAGCAACTACAAGTGCAGCACTCATCTACATCCACCCGCCAATTTAAATATGTGGCTGTGTTGTAATGACGTTTGTGTTTTTACACACACAAATACGTGTGCAACCTTTAAAAAGAAAAGAAAAGAAGAAAACAGTCCTCTTTCCTCACCTAAGGCGCTTCTTGAGCTGCAGGCTGTCATGAATGATCCTCTTGACAAACTCCAGTTCTCCGCCCTCTGCCATGATCTCCGTCACCCCGCCCGTGTTCACTGAACTGGGAGGAGGTCGGCGTGAGTTTCTGGAGTTTACCCCCTGGAGAGGGCAGCAAGACAGACAGAGATTACAATAAAATCCTATTAGAGCCCTGTTACTAAAACGTAAACACACTGTGTTTGGTGCTGGAGCCTCTCCGGTCAGTATACGAGTGCATTTACTGTCAATGAGTCAGAAACTTCAAGGTCAAAGCAGACAACGCTCCAGAATTTAAACTACTTTTAAACGTGAACTTTTACCTTTGCTTCCAGCTGGTTGGCGAAAAAGGGAGGGTTGCACATGCAGAAGTCGTACACCATTTCTGTCTCTTCTTTCAAGGCATCCATCAGTAAAGTCTTCTGAGGAACTTTGACGACTGAGGAAGGTAAAATAAATAAATAAACACTAATGTGAGACAAGCGTGTAAAAGCTGAATAAAATGTATGACTGTCAATACAAAATGGGACCCGAGTCACTGTGTGCTGCACTCCTGTCAGCCACAGATTTGCTGAGCAGAGACAAGTTTAGTCTCAGCTCAGGCTAAATACGACACTCTTCCAGCAAGACGTCCCTGTTTTGTCCGGCTAAGTGTCACAAAAAGATATCCTATTTACTACAACAGGAAACAAAGCATTTTCGAGGCAGGATATTGAGATTTTGGCAGGACTTGCTGAAATATTTACACCAACAATCAGTGATCAAATTGCACAAAGCAGCCACAGCATTAAAAATAGGACTGGTGAAAATATCTGTTTCCTGCTGGAACACTCTGGGTGTGCACGGTCTGCAACCTAAACATTGCTGCAAACCACGTATACCTTTCATGACAGTGGCCTCTCCGATCAGGACATCAGCACACTGCAAAAATTGCTCAGGAACAGCACAAGCAATACAACAAACCTGCTCTCCAAACTCCAGAGGACCCGGTGGAACATCTGTGGGATCTGCCAGAACAAGCCTGCACCATGCAACCTACATAAGCTTCTTAATTTTTTGCTGGTCAGAGCCGCTATAGCGGCATCATCTACAATCATAAACAATGACCAGTGGACGCACAGGAAGTCTCTGCGTCGATATTCACCGGCTTCACCAGAAGCCCCCGAAAAACTACCCACTGGCCCTGCAAACCTCATCATCTAACAAACCAATCTGTCTCCAGGCTGTATCAGACCCACAGATAGAAGGTGAAATCCAAGATGCTCCGAATTACACATCATTCAAGTCAGACTAGACCTTTGATGATATCTGATGTTTAAACCTTTTCATCACTATCACATGAATTATGACCAGAAAAGTGGGATCAACCTTCATCCAACTGAACATTTGTGCAAAATGGTTTTGTTTTTATTTCCAAAGTCACGCTGACCTGACGTGACCAGTAGCTTGTGGCGGCTAATGGTAGCTGACTTCTTCCTGCTGTCATATTAATCTACTTCTTAGTAATCACAGTATCCTGAAATTCATCCTCAGCGCTGCAGCTCACACATAAAACATCATCTCTGAGACAGTGTGTGAGAGTTCCAGCGTAGTAGTCTAATATCTGAAGATGAAGTCACCTTCACATTGAGTAGATCAAACGCACCTTTGACCAGGTCGGACAGGTTGTTCTGCTCCACGTTTTTGGTAGCATAGTCAAAGCAGATGTCGTCCACCTCTGTGGCGAGGAAGTACCAGCCGTTCATTGTGGCTCCCAGTAAGGGGTAGATACAGGACGCCCCAGTGCCTGATGAAACACACACACACACACACGTTACTGGCAGCCTGACAGTGATGTATGTGTTCACAATGATGACTGATCATAGCTGTCACTGAACAATATGAAAATGTGCCGCAGTGTTTTTGTTGTCTTGAAGGAAGGAGGTCCCAAAGTGTGACATGATGCGTTTCTAAAGAATTATCTTAGACTTGGTGGACATAATGGTCAATAAATGTCAAATTCAGCAGCTATTATTAAATTATTCCCATCTAACAAGGACCAAAGCCACATAATTCAGTTGAGATGGCCTCGGTTAGAAAAGGAAACACCCAGTGGTGATCCATCAGCAGCAGACAGCTTCAGCGGGCTCACATAAAGGTTCGGGGTCACCAATCAGTGACCTGAGGAACTACAGAAGAGAAGCACACCTGCAGGAAAACACATTTAAAGTCAGACCTTGTTTTCTCTGAGCGACAGAATGAAAAACAAGTAGTGACGTGTGACTGGGGATCAGGCTGGCGAGTGCTGGGAAAACTGGGAATGACTGGGCTCATTTGCTGGAAGTGACAACTGACATTTCAGGTGCTGTGCCGAGCGGCGAGCCACATCAAGAAAAAACCAGAGCAGCGGCATTAACATTTAAATCCCCCCCGTCTGTGGTTATTAATGTTTAAAGATGTGCTGCTGGGGTTTGCTGCAGCATTTAAAGGAAAAGCACGTTCATTTTACACAGATGTACAGGTACTGGTGAGAACTGAAACACATATGCATTAGAGTGAAGTCTGACACACTGGGTCAGTGCAGATGACCTTATATTTTGAGTCTGACAGTGAGTGATGGAAGTGCAAATGACCATGTTTGAACTAAGTTAAGTAAGTGACTAAGTAAGCCTGATTTCTCGTCTTATAAACCAATCAAAGCAGCTTAACTAGACTATCACATCACACGTGCGCTGAAGGTGACTGAAACTGGTGGCCGTACCGATGTCGATGCCCCTGCGCGGCTGCTTCTGGCCGTCAATGAGGTCCTCCACCCAGTGGATGTAGTTGAGGCGCAGGGGGACGGTGGGTATGAGTCGCTCCAGAGGGATCTCGATGGCCAAACCAAAGTCCTCCTTTAACAGGGTGCAGGTCAGCGCTCGCACCGCCTCCGGCTCTTTGAAATTCACTCTGAAGAAAATCAGAAATGGGACTAAATGAGTAAAACGTTTCAAACTCAGAGCAGCTGTGGGAATCGGACTTTATCTGACATACGTCATCTGTTGCTAGGTGGTGAAATCTGCATCCCTCTACATCGAGAACTCACAAGACGAGCAAGAGACAGATGTTTTAGACACCAGTTAAGTCATGAGTGTGAATAACTGCGAGTCCTGCTGATCACAGCTGAACAACGAGGGTGAAGTCTGATGCGTGGAAGTGTGGCTTTGAACGCGGGTGTGCAGTTCATCAGAAAACTCCTTATTTCAACAAAAATTTTAAAAAGTTCCAACTAGGTCTGAGGGATATGTCGTAGTAAGGTTTAAAGGCTTCTTTCTACAGTAGCAGGCGCTGAAAAAACCTCTTCTTTCTCTCCACCTGAGCTCACGGTTTACAGAGTCGTGGATTAAAGAAAACATCAAAGTAAAACATTTGCATTGAGGATTTTTTTCCTTTTATAGTTGAGTTATTTGATGAATGGTTTTCGTCCTAACGTTACATCCTGTCTACAAAAGCTGTTTCTATTCACCGTTCAGACCTTCTGTTTGCTAGAAGTACCCAACTAGAAAAAAGCCAAAACGACTTGTTTCAATCAGAGAAGGAATGAGAAGAGCCGTACTGATGCTCCGTATCAGATGAAAGATTATTCTAAACTGTGAATCACGCATGGCTAGTGGAAATTAGCTTAACAGGTCCACCTTTCTGCTCTTCACCTTCATTTAATCCTGAATAAAAGTGGTTAACCGCCCTCTCCTCAGCATTTGGTGAGTACAGCACTTCCAGTGAGTACCAGTGGGAATGGTGACCGAAAATAAAGCCAAGCTTGAAAGAAACTACAATTTTCCTTTAAGGATCATTTCAATTTAGCTTCTTGCTGATCCTCTCATTTCACCGCGTGGCCCATCTGACAGCAATTTACCAAACTGCTCTTAATACAGCACTTCATTAACCTTCAGCTGCTCCGGCCTCCTGCAGCTCCCTGCACTGAACCGCATTACTTCACGTTATACACACGCTCGCGCACGAGAAACAAAAGGCAGATAAGCAGCCCATCAACTCACAATCCCCTGCTGATGACAATGAGTTTCACATTTTCAACACAACTCAGACCTCCCACTTTTTATTCCCAGTTCTCGGTCCCAGTCGTTCGGCTCGCCCGTCTTCTCCTTCTCGCCGTGTTTAATGATTTCAGCTGTCACACAGGCAGGCAGACAAAACGAGTGGGCGAGATAGGTGTAATTAAAGCTTTGCAGAGTTCTTTCGCACCTCGGCAGATGCAATTAGACACATCCTTACGATGCGAGCGTCTGGCACCTCGCAGTGTCGGTGTGAGCATATTCCAGCAGAAGAAAAGCATCGAGTGATGGTGGAAACGGCTCTGCGGCTTCAAAAGCAGGCAGCCGCTGATTGTGTTTTCATTGTCGCCGTTTTCAGGATTCAATTACACATAAACGGCTGAAATGTTTTGCATTTCAGTTTTGACGTCCTCACATTAAATAAAGAGTCCATCCCAGCCTGGGCTTTTCACAGGTCAGAGGTCAGGGGGATGACCAGAAAACCTCCGCGTTTAAGTGTGTATGACAGATTTGACAAACCATCATCTTCAGAAAGAGGTACACAGCAGACCTGGACCAAGTCGGGATGTATGCATAAAAATAGGTTCTGTGACTCTGACTTGGACCAAGTGTGGGAGGTCCAGTAGCTCCAACACTGAAGTGCACCACAACAAAACTACATGCTCTGGCTGTGTGCAACTCTTTTATTCCAACTAACTGAACTGACCAACAGAGATGAGAGCAACATAATGTGGCAGCATGGAAGTCTTTTTGACTCCACTGTGTGTGGATGACAAAATAATAACACCATCTATGTTCACTGTGAACCTTTGAACCTTCACTTTACATTTCTGTCACTGGCTACATAATCTCCTTTGAAAATGACAGGAAGTGGAGAAGAGTTCTGTTTTCCAGTAGGTAGTATTAACTGGACTTATGCCTCTTTTCCACTACTACCATCTCGGCTGAACTTCAAAGACCGAGACAAGCTGAGTGGTGTGGGTACCAGTGGAAAAGAAGCAACAGGAGAGCAAGAGCCAATGAGGCAAGAGTCCCAACTTTTGAACTTTATCGTATATTTACTGCTGGTTTAGTGACTGTTATACACAGTGTATATTATTGTACAACTTGTACAGCACTTTGGTCAACTGTGGTCATTTATAGAACCTTTGACTCGACACCATCAAAGGTGGCAAAATAGGAACGTGACAAGTCAAAAAAGAGCGAACCTTGGACAGGCCTTTATTCGATGTGCAGTTCTCCAGGAGTGCGGTCAAATAGGTTAATTTTACTCAGGAAGGCTCCTAACTGAGGGAAGTGACCGAAGTATAAGAGCCTTAATAAAAAGCTCTTCACGGGGGCTAAACACTAAGGAAAAGTCCTTCAGTTCATCCTTTATTAGCTCCATTAGCAGAGAACACACAAAACTATCAAAGAGGTGAAGATGCATTTATCATTTCATGGTTTTTAATTTTCACTAACAACTTGTTAACCCACAGCTGAACTATGAACATCACACTGCTCTACTAAAATCAGCTTCCTTTAGGTGCTTCTTTTCCTCCTCGTTTCCTGTCGTTTCTTTGCTGTCAGGGGTCTAATAAAAACAGAAAATGCCACTAAAATATTTCTAAATGCATCTTATTTCACTTCTCACAGAACTCTGCATCTTCATTCAGGTGGCAGCAAAGACAAAAGACCCCCGATGAGGCGCAATGCACCCACACGGCCCCACATCAATCTTAGTCAGTGTCTCTACACCTAATGAACACACAAGGTTAATGGTCCAGTTGTGAACAGCTGTTGACCTCTCACAGAAAGCCAACACCTGCTTCTTCTGAGCTGCAACACAACTACAGATGACCAACCAGTGAAGAAATCTGCACTTTAAAAACAGCCCCGGCTAATGAGGGTGAAGTGATAAATCAGCATAACGCTCGCACGTTCCCAAAATGAAAGCCGGCTTCTCTCGTCTGTCCAGCGCACAGAGATTCTGCCCCCTTTTCATTTCTCCTCTGAGGCATCATTAGATAAGGATCAATATTCAGAGAGGGAGCCAGCCCTCTATTTTTAGCTCTTTATATGTGTGTGTGCAATGCAGACCGATCACTCCCATCAGCAGCACTGCAAATGCCACATCTCCATGGCAACCCCACCTACTGAACAGATGAGGAGAGCACGCAAATCCGGCCACGCTGGAGCAATGGCTGATGCCAGAAGCAGCGTGAGCGTGCCCGCGATTTACAGGTTCACCGTTGCGTGCCTACGCCGTTAACGTGGTCGACGGGATGCGACGTGGGACAAATCTGAGCTTAGAAGTTGTGACGAGAAGAGTAGACAACATATAAAAACAGCACCGGGAGGACCGATGAGGAGTCTAGTCGTGTTTTGGTTGCATTTGACTTAACCGAGGCGGAGAGGAGGTGGAGAAAGAAAGACAATTTAAGTGCTGAAGGGCAGTAAAGTTCTTGGCTCAGGTCAAAATGTGGAGGTGAGAAGGCGTTTAGTGCTGAGACAGACAGCAAGCTCCATGATCAGCAATAAAGCACACACACACACACACACACACACACACACGACCTTCACGGTGCTTCAATCTGAGTGCACTGGGACATATTTTGTGCTGAATAGCAGCAACTTCTCTCACGTCATGAGTTTTAGGGGTTTTTTTTTTTGAGTCCTCACAAGAGCAGCAATAAGAGCGTCACAAGAAGCTCACCGTGAATTTAAAGATAACCTGCTTATGAATTTCTCTGAGCGCGTTTTGTTTCATTTTGCAATTCTGCAGATAGTCTGATATGAAACAATGCATGTAACACTTATGTTTAGCAGAGAACATCTAGAGAAAGGTGAGTGGAAGGAAGGAGGGAAGGAAGCCTAACACGCCGTCGTTAGAGTTATATACAGTTCTGTAGAGACTGTATATGAAAGATGGATGTACTCCATAAGCCCCCAACCACTGGTTTGAGGACTCAAGTTCAGCACTTAGGCTGGAGCATGAAGTGACCACATTTGGACGACAGAGTGAAGCGCTAACATCATGCCATCATGCTCGCCGTTTCCTAACGAAAAAAAAAAAAAAGAAGCCGTACTGTGCTTTGGTGTTGTTATAACCTGACCCCTGAAGATGTGCTGTGGTATCCAGCACCAAGATGTCAGCAACAGATCCTTTAAGTTCTCTAAGTTCCACGGTGGGGCTCACATGGATCATATTTGCTGGTCCAGCACATCCTACAGATGCTTAACTGAATCTGGAATTTGGAGGCCAAGTAAACACCTCCCCTTTTTGTTTTAGTGGCAGAATGCATTAGCCTGTTGGAAGAGGCCACAGCTATCAGAGAGTACCGTTTCCATGAAAAGGTCTACATGGTCTGCAACAATGCTTAGATAGGTGGTGCATGTCAACATAACATCCACATGGATGGCAGGACCAAATGTTTCCCAGCAGAGCATTGCCCAAATGATCACCCTGCCTCTGCCGGCTCGCCTGCTTTCCATAGTGCATCCTGATACTAGGTGTTCTCCGCAGCCATGCAGCCCCATATGCAACGAACTGTGAGGTCTCTGTGTTCTGACACCTTTCTATCAGGACAAGCATCAACTTTTTTGGCAATTTGAGCTACAGCAGCTCGTCTGTTGGATCGGACTTTGCTCCCCATTTGCATCGCTGAGCCTTGGCCACTCATGGCACTATCACTGGTTCACCATTGTTCCTTCCTTGAGCCACTTTTTATAGGTACTGCAGACCGGGAATACTCGACAACAGCTGCAGCTTGGGCTCTGACATATCCCCAAGCCACAATTTGGCTCTTGTCAAACATGCTCAAATCTTTACGCTTGTCCATTTTTCCTACTTCTAACTAGAGATGGACCGATCCGATATTACGTATCGGTATCGGTCCGATACTGACCTAAATTACTGGATCGGATATCGGAGAAAAATAAAAAATGTAATCCGATCCATTAAATATCACGAAAGCACCTCACAAAACTTGCAACACGCCGTAACTCACCTCAGAACGTTAGCACGTCGGAGCAGTATGCATCACGTGATAGAGCGGCTGTGGCATGCGGGACCTGTCGGTGGTCTGGATAGCATTTGGAGCTTCGCTAGCAACCCGGCATTTCATCTCGACAAAGTTATCCCGAGAGAAGTAAAGCAAGTGTGTAAGTCCATCTCTGAATGTTTGTAAAGCATTCCTGCGTTAAGCTTAACAAGCGACTGCCTCTTCTCGCTGCTACTTCAGTCATGAAACTGCTTAATGATCAGCTGATCGGCTTTTCTGTCGGGACTCCGTCTCTCTTCTTTGTTTTTGGCCCACTTTGCACCAGAAAGAGGAAACCAGCGGCTGAACAACCGCAGCACGTTTAAGCTTGATCAGCTGTTGTTAGAATGTATTTAATATTACTTTCTACTCCAGGATCTTTTTCTACGTAGCTGACGGCTGTAACTGTGCAGGGGCGGATCTAGCAAAGTTTAGCCAGGGGGGCCGATAGGGCATGAACAGGGAAAAGGGGGCACAAAGACATACTTTTCTTTCTTATTCTCATTTAAAATGTCTCGCTTTTAATAAATAATTATCCAAATCTTACACCCAAAGTTTTAATTTGATGTAAAATGAATAGAAGTCAATTACTGTATATAGTGACTATTAAGTCTAATATACCCTAGTAAGCTATAGTACTTTTTCCTTTGGGAAGGTACCATCTGTGCAGTCTGCAATTTTGTTGAAGAAAGATGTTGAATCTATTTAATATTTCTTGAAAAATAATTGATTTCTGTGCATTTTTTTTCACACTGCATCAAATTAAGGTTGATTACGTCGATTAAGCATCATGAGGTGGAGGGTGGTTCCCTATTTTTTATTTATTTATTTTTGTTGTTGCTGGGAGTTGGAACCCTATTAGTTAGGTTGCTTAATATTTACGCTAAGTACTCTTTAAAATACCAGAATAGGGAGGATGGTGTAGGTTTAAGTTTATTAGATTGATCAGTATTGCTGAACTATGAAATTTTTTTTTTTGCATACAGGTATAACAGAATAGCTTTAGTGTAGTTGTTGTTTTAAACTTGAGTATGAACTTATACAAAATGCAGCAAGATATTTAAAAAACAGTTTTGTTGATTAAAAAACACTATATCGGATTCATATCGGTATCGGCAGATATCCAAATTTATGGTATCGGTATCGGACATAAAAAAGTGGTATCGTGCCATCTCTACTTCTAACATCCTCTTTGAGGATGAAATGTTGATGTGCTCCCTAATAAATCGATCATTTCTTACCGAAAAGTGGTTAGTTTCCCTGATCAGACACTAAAATGAGCGGTACAGGAGCCGCTCTGCTGCAAGATCCATGTAAGGTTACATTTATCAATTTGCAGTGATCAGAGCTGTTAATTATTGGTTCATTTCCAACCCCCATTTCAGGAATCTGTTAAATAATACATCTTTGAACAAAACTGGTGTGAAAATTGAACATTTTTTAAATTAAATCTCACCCGAGCTGCTGAATTTTTAATAACCATTCATGCCTCCTAATCCCACCCTTCTATCTGCCTGATCAGAGCCCCCCCCCCTTCTCCTATCAAAATCTGGAAAAAGGCCCGAAACATTTAAAATATTTTGGGGTTTATCTTCTCCTCGCTTCACTTCCAGTCAATTCCACCAAATTCGTGCTGCCTCTGGTCTGAGCTCTCTTCTCTGCCCGCTGCTATCAGTCCGCTCCACTGACGATCCCTTAATGAGGGGAGGCATATCTCCCCGGAGGATTGAGTGAGTGTCTCCCCAAGATTACCCTCATCCCCCAACTCGGTGCTTAAATACTTAAAAACCCAGAAGATGAATTCATTGAAAAGTACAAAACCGCACTAATCCCTCCGCTGATGGAGCGACAGGCTGACGGGGAGGAAGAACCAAATTCCTGCAGACGGCTAACCAGAAATCCAGAATCTCTCCTGTCGTCACATGTTTCAAGCTGCCTTAAAAACTTGTCAGTGACTCCTACAGAAATTTTAGGTGTCGGGCAGAAAAGAAACAAAATATCTGATTTTTATTTCATTAAAAATAAATAAATAAATAAATAAATCACAGGACATCCTTAAGCCTCAACAACATGGCCATGAGGTAAGCCTAAATGACTAAGACACTGTTCACGCGCATCTGTTCACAAAGAAACCCCATCTTCAGCCGTCTCCCATCCACTGCAAGGACTCACCCGACAGTGGGGCACGTGAAACCACCAAGGTCTCACGCATCTGCTCGGCTTTAACCAAAGGCTCGGTTCACCTCCAACGGGCTCTGTCCAGCCAGCAGTGCAAACGCCCCTGAAGTTAAACATTTACTTCTGTATGAAACTTGTGGAAAATATTATTTTAGCCATAATCCTGAAGGCCTAGTTATAACTCCATAATTCTTCTGCTTATATCCCATTAACTGCAATGCCTCATGAACATCAGTGTGCCACAGACGCCCCCTCATTGCAGCTCGTCAGTTTCATGACCAAATACTCTCTTCAGTCCAAATTAACCAATGGCACACGCCAACATGCTAATCTAATGATGCGTGTCCACACGACGCATCATTTCGACACACTCCATTCGCTGTTTAATAGCACATCTCGTCAAATTTAGACCTTCCTTTCAGTCTGCTTGTGTTTATACCCAACTACTGTATCTAATTATGAATAATTAGATGGCTCTCTCCTTCCAGCCCATCCCTGATTAAGGTTCTGTTGGAGGTTTCTTCCTGTTAAAAGGGAGTTTTTTCTGTGCCACTGTCACCAACAGCTTACTCGTCCGTTCATGAACTATTGGAGAGTTTTCGTGCTAATCTTTACCCTATAACACAAAGCACCTTGAGGCAACTGTTCTTAATCAGTTAAACAGTGTGACTTTCACATATTCTATATTAATATCTGATATTCATGACACCTGAAGTGAAAAACTTCAAGCCTTTCCTTGTTTTCATCAAGATGTTACTGCTTACAGCTCATAAAAATCAGAAATCCAGCACTGCAAACAATTAGATCATTAATTTAGACTTTGATAAAAAAAAAATTATTATATAACACAGTTTAAACAGATCTTCTAGCTCTGTGTGCACAACTGCAATCACGAGTAAGACTGCTGACTTGACGATTATCGACACCCTCCACGAGACGGGTGAACCACAGCAGGTCATCACTGAGAAGGCTGGCTGTTCAATGAGTGACGTATCCAAGCATATTGATGTTGACTGGAGAAGAAAACTGAGGTAGGATCCGTTGATTCAAGAATATTACGACACTAAACACAATCACCAAGTAGCCACTGATTTTTTTATAGACCGACTTGTATGATTAAGCCATTAGTTTGCGGTGATTAGGTGGCATCTTATTTTATCAAGCCAAGTGTGTTTAGTGTCAGTTGAGACGATTTAATGCAAGTTTTCTCTCCTCATATTATCTCAGGATGGTGGTGCTTGAGATGAGCCCTCTTTTTCAAAGGCGAGCGGAGGGCCGTCTGTTTTTTAAATTCAAGCGACCAGTTCTTCGTGTGTGTGTCCGCTCACATCGGGTCTTGTCACAAAAATCTCACACGTAAGCAGGAGAAGCTGTCGCATCCCCTGATTGTCCAGATATGATTTTCATGCCGAGCGTCAAGCTCGAACACCGCCGCCTCATTGTTTGTCATCTGTCCGTCTGTCAGGGAACCGCAGACTGATAATTAACACCTGTCACACGCGGACATCGAGTCGGGTTTTACAGTGTGCCCACGCACACTCGGTCCGCTACAGACGGCCCACGCCAACATGTTCGCAGCCACAGACAGATGTTCGGACTCACTGCAGTGACACTGCAGTGACACTGCGTCCGCATTCATCTGTGCTACCTGTTTAATGTAAACAAAGGAGAAGTCCAACAATGACTGGCAGCTCTTACACTCGCCGTCACTCAAACGTTAGTCGTGTTTTATTTGATATCCCAACTAAAAAAACAAAACCTATGGTAACATAATTATCTGCTCTAAAGTTTAGTAATCAGCCTCTTAAAAGGGGGAGTAAATTCACTCTTCTCAAAATGAAATTCTTCCAATTAGTGGAGAAACAGGCCGCAAGGCTTTGTAAAAATCCTGTCAAGCAGACACACCTATGGTTTCAATGTGAAAATCCTATATCGCTGTATTCAGAAGATTGATAATGTGCAAGAGTTATCGGTTTTAGTCAACAGCCGTGCTCGTTGTAGTGAAACAATGTGACAGTTGGTGTTAAAACGGTGGCACACAAATAAAATCCCCTCCAACTTATCAACCCAAAAATCGAATAACATTTCCCACAAGTCTACATTTTCACTCCACACGTGCTCTCATAATTAAAAATAAAAGCAGAAGCCCAGACATTTACCTTGATCTGTTTTGCATTCATATTTATTAAATATCAAAGGTAGCAATTCGCTGGAATTGAGTGCATCACAGCGAGCACTGAAGGGCAAACGCTGGATGGAAACCACAGAACGAAGCGCGCACACAGCAGAAACGAGACAGGAAAATCAGAGATGGAGAGCTGCAATCATGAGCTCATACTGTTTGACGTCAACACCACCAATCCCACCAGACGTACCCTTCCTTTGTTCTCCAGCCTGCACTTTTTCTACATTTCTCAGCAGCTCGATCTCACTGAGCAACACACAGACACACACACACACACACAAAATCTGTGCCCAGTTGGAGGAAAACACAGGAAGCTTGCCGGCCTTCTTTGATTGGCACACTAACCTATTTCGAGTTAAATTGTGGGTCTGGTTGAAACCACTCGTACATGCACAGAGGACAGAGTGAAGAGGAAGAAAATTTTTGACGTTGGGCCCATTAATCGTTCGTCCAGGTTTCCTCCTGCTGCTGCCAGAAGCTGAAAGAGCGTTAACCAGCAGAGCGAGTCAGCTGGGTCATGAGAGGAGCTGAATGTGTTCCTCAGGGCTTCAATTAGTGCAAACTAGGTAGGTACCGTACAGCTGTGGTCAGAGGTTCACATTCACTCATCAGCTTGAATGCCGTGGTAACTTGGGGGTTTCAATGATTTCTTTGAATTGAAGCACGTGTCTTTAAAGATTTTACAAAACAAGAGTTTGGTGTACAAGTTTGGATTTATTTGATTTTGTCTAATCCATGCAGGGTTGAAAGGATTCATACAGGCTCAAATATATTCATACATTCCTGTTAATATTTAGTTTAATGTCCCTGACCAAGTTGCACCTTAGCCAGACCCTTTTGGTAGCCATCAACAAGCTGTTGGCGTAATTCTGGCTGGATATTTGCCCACGCTTCTTGGTAAAGAAGTTAATTTAAAATATGCTGGTTTCCCGATTTTTAAGAGTAATCCACAAATTTTCAAAAAAGGGTTGATGTCGGGACGTTGGGAAGGCCATTAAAGAAGCTTAATGTTAGCCTGCTTTATCCATCCCAAAATCAGTTTGGGATCATTGTCCTGTTGGATCACTGAGCTGTGTCCAAGTTAAGGAGACTTGAGGTTTTCCTCCTCCTTCATTATTCCACTTTGTTTACTATATCAGCAACACCGCCAGCAAATCAGCCCGGGAACATGATGCTACCATCACCGTGCTTCACAGTGTGTACAGAGTTCTCTGATTTACTTCTTTTTTTGTTTATTTATTCACATTTTTTCCTTTTTTAAATTGGCTAGTGGAGCAGTGAAGAGGGACAGGAAACAGAGAGGGGAAAGACAAACAGCAAACATGTTGCAAACAGCTCAATCTTCGTCTCGTTTAAAGACCATAAAACTTTTGGCTTGTCCGTGTGCAAGGGTGTAAATTTCATTCAAGCTTGAAGATGTCAATTTCGAGCAGAGGCTTCTTTCTTGGTCAGCACCCTCTGACTGTGGACAGCGATGCTGATGTTCCTGCATTTTCCAGTTTATTGCAGTTTGAGCCTTAATGGTTCCTGGGTTGTTCCTGTTCGAACTGATGATCTCGCAGTTGTTTAGAAATGCCTCCATGAGACATTCCCAGGGTTTTTTTAAAAAAAATATAATTCTTATAAAATAATATATTTGGTAGAATACAGAAGTCACTGTTATAAAACTGGGGGTTTTCCTGCATACGGGTACAGCAGCAGCGGTTTGTCTGTCAGAGGGATCGATTCCCAGCTCCTCTGGTTCAGCAAGATGCATCCATCAGAGTGAATATTAGATAAAGCACCTGAGCACAGATAAAACTGGTGCATGAATGTGTGTGTGAGACTGGGTGAATGACACTTGGCAGTGTATGAGTACCAGCCCATATAAAAATCTTCGGTGCCAGCTTAAGCGAAAATCACCAGGACCAGAAATATTTATAGCCCTATGTGGGGTTTAATTTACTCAACATGAAATCTTTTTTTGTTGTTGCTAATAAAGCAGCCAACAATCTTGTTTTGTAAGGTGTTAACTGCACTTGGACCAGTTGGCTTGTTGTAAATCAGGAAATCTCTGAAATAAGGAGGAAAAATGCGAGGAGAGGAGAAATCTCGGGCCACAGACCCAGAGGATGTCTGGGTACGCTGGGAGGGGAGGAAAGGAGAAAGAAAAGGAGAAAGGAAGGCAGCAAGGAGACAACTCACTCTTCAGAGATCAGCCTCAAGATGCAAAGATGCATCACACTGTTTGTTTTCATTTTCCAGTGAGGTGCACAATCTGGAAGTACTGCATGCAAATGTGTGTAATTATGAAAGAAACTAGAGTGGAGATTATTAGTGCCACGGATCTCTCTCTCTCTCTCTCTCTCTCACACACACACACACACACACACACACACACACACACACACACACACACACACACACACACACACAGAGCGGAGGACAGTCTCAGGTACTTACATAGGTTTTCCCGTGAGGCTTGTGTGCACGTGCTGCTGGAAGTCTGGATATTTGGATGCCAGATAAGCGAAGTCAGGTGGTTTGTCCTTGTAACGGTTCCGAGGATGCATGGACTTATTCAGAGCCATTATTGAGCCCTGATGGTGGACATGAGGTGACATCAACAGTGCTGAACTTTCACTTTTGGATCACTGACATCGGCAGTGTAAACAGCAACACTAAGGCTGCACACACACACACACAGACACGGACTCACAGCAGTAAAAGTTGATGTTAGACTGAAAAACAAATGTCTGACATTTTTAAAGGAGCACAAACAGACGGGGTTAGCGGAGCTGCCCCTGCTTACCGTCACAGAGCTCAGCCTGTAGCTGCTAATATTTCCTGACCTTCGCTTACTTTTTAAAGCGGAGAAAAACACTACACAGATCACGTTGCATAAACGTTTTCCCACTTTCTGCAGTTCACTTCCTGTACGCCCACGTCACATATCCACGTCGCTGCGCGTTGACGTCACCGAAACGGTGTTTAGCTTCGAGCCTCTACCGGTAAAAGTTTTTTTTGTCTGTTTGTGGGGGGTTTTTTAAGGAATAATTTTTCATGTCAGTTTTATAAAATCACTTAAGTTTTGTATCGATACATTTAAATTTGATTAAAAACAAATATAAAAAAATAATTAAAATAATCCTGTTTAGCGTTTTCATTATGTTCAGTCCTGAGCCCTGGTCTGTTTTACGTTTCCCGTGTACCGGTTTCCCCGGTTGCTCCTTACCGTCGTGCACATACAATCACCTGTCATTTTATTACGCATTTGTAATTGAACTTTGGTTCATATTGATATGACAGCATCACACACTTGCTGCAGATTTCTTGGTTGCGCGTCCCAAAGGTGCTCTGTTGGATTGGCATGCAGATGCCTTCTGAGTATAGAGAACGAGTCGCGGATGATTTGAACTTTGTAACATGGCACACACTGTGGGTACACATGGTCAGCAACAATACTCACACAGGCTGCCGTGTTTAAACAATGCTCACCTGGTAGTAAGGTCCAACGTGTACCAAGAAAACATCCCTCACGCCGTTACACCACTACCAACCTGAACTACAAAGCAGGATTGCTCTATTTGAATCCATGGAGGATCAGACCTGTTCCCGTCTGAACTCACCTTCAGACCAGACAATGTTTTCCAGTCTTCTGTTGTCCAATTTTGATAAGACTGTGCAAATTGTAACCTCAATTTCCTGTTTTTAGCTGACAAAAGTGGCACCAGGTGTGGTCTTCTGCTACAGCACAGATGGTCTTTTGCTTGCCTTGGTTGTAAGGGATGGTTGAGTTATTGTTGCCTTCCTATGTCTCTTTTGACATACTGCCACATCTGGATACTTTCTCTTGTTCAGACCATCATCTGTAAACTCTAAAGGTGTCTGTGTGCGTGTGTGTAAATCCCAGCAGATCAGCAGGTTCTGAAATACTCAGGCCAGCCTGTATAGCACCAACAACCATGCTGCATGCAAATTGTTTAAAAAAAAAAATAAAATAAAAGGCTGATTGCCCCCCCCAACAATACCCATCTCTACTTTTCCAGAGCCCCTTGCTAGCTCCTCTAAAGAAATAATCAGGTGACACAGACGTAGATTTTCTTCTTTTATTATATCGCAAACAATAATGACATCCAGGTATATTGTTAACAGTTTGCTGTGTGAAGAGTGAGACCATAGTGGCGATAACATCATGAGCTCTCCTGTAGGAGCTTGTTGTGAAGTCTGAAGTCCTCGTGTGTGGTTCACAGGCAGGTTACAGAGGGCCGAGGGAAACGACCCACAGACAGTAAAAAGCTGTCCGTCGGTCCCTTCACACACCAGACCAGAGCAGCACAGGGATTGCTTTGGACCTGCGAATGTCAAAAGGGGATTTTCCCAACACTTGCATACATTGTCAGCCATGTTGTAGGTTTGCTTTTAGTCTTTGCCCTTCCTTTTTTCCCCCTCCCCCAACCGATTATTACAAAATAAACAGAACGCACATTGTCCTGACCTCTGATCATCACCTTCCTCCTTGAAGTAAAATCAAGGAGGGGCATAAGTTTTCTTTACATTTTGTGGTCTGGCATGTCAGTGATCCTGAGGAGACTTTTCAAAAAGGCTGGTTGCAGCATCTGGACCACCAAGGAGGCTGCTTTCTCAAGATAAACCCGATTGTACAGACAAATGTCTCCATTTTTGGCTTCAGCTAGAACATTTAACACGTTGGCATCTCTGTTAGCCAAACTGTACTACAAAAATGTACTCTCTTCATCCAAAGCCTCTGACGAGATGTTCTGTACAGAGAAAAAACAGCTTATAGGGAGAAAAAAAAATAAGGGGGCAGAGGGGCACTGCACCAAAAGGGAGACATCAGTAATATTTCCTGAAAGAGAGGGTTTCTCCTTTGGGACATCCTAGTCTGCCACAATCCCATTGCATGTACAGAAGGAGGAGGCTGTCAAACCTCCCTCGAATAGCATCACACACAACAAAACCAGCTGTCCTACAACCAGAGATCAGAGCTGTCCGAACCCGGGATCAGTTTGGGGAAAGAACAATTAATCGATTTCTCTGTGATGCCAACAGTGTGGCACCATTATCATTAACGCTGAAGAGGAAGAAGGCAAATAAGCACTCATTCACCAATTTTTTTTTTAAGTCAATCATTCACCAAATCATTTAAAACGCCACGTTCCGACAGCTCCGCCTCTGGGCGCAGGCTTACATGCAGCGGTGCTACATCACCAGGTCACATTTAGGCTCACAGTGGCCACTAGCAAGAGCTTGAGCAGCAGATCACCACATCCAGTTACACACAGGAAGAGAGGAAAAACTTGGCAAAGAAGCTAAGATAAGAAGATCGGTTAAAGCAGTGGAATTCTTTATTAGCCAAGAGATGCACCGGAATGACACGGCTAATCGGAAATTATAAGTGTTTTGTTTTCAAATTTAATTTAAACGCTTCATCAACATCATTAATGTTGTCTTTGATCACCAGTGAATGAACAAAGCTTCAGTGAAAAAAACAAAACAAAAAAACAGGGATGTGCAAGATTAACGAATCACCTTGGCAGCAACAGCTAGACGCAAGATGTTTCATCATGTTTGTGTCCTATGAGGGAAGTGGAATGGTTGTCTCTTCAGCATTTAATCCAAAATCAGAACTTCTGAGGAAACCCACTCAGGAGAGATTTGTCTGTGGAGACCCTCGGGTGTTAGTGTTGTCTTTCTCTGTACCCTTTAAGATGAGTTTTGACACCTCTGCATATATCAATAAAGACGTGGTTTGACAATCAGAATAATTTCAGGGTTTTTCTAAGGATAGCTGAAGATACAAACCCAGTCATTTTGTTGTAAAGCAGGTCTGAAATATGACAAACTGCTCAGTTCAGGAAAGCGTTTCCAGGGTTACTCCCAGAAGGCTTTCAAAGGGTAAAGAGTTAAAGTATAAACCGTCCAGACGAGACGACCTCCGCAGTTATCCGGCATTTCCTCACTAATCCTCATTCCCGGCTAGGGTTATCAGTTTACGGCGACAGTAAAAAAAATTTGCCAGGCTTCTTAATTGATAACAAGCTAAATTTACATTTATTTTCACAGAAAACTGGCTTCTTTGTATTATTTCAGTACTCAAAACCGATTTCTTTATGCACAAGGTATAACTCAAAAATTACAGACCCTTGCACATGCCAGATATGGAACCCGGGGGACGCTCAATTTGACTCCTTGTCGTGTATTAGCCAGTTCACTGTGTTATTTTTTTTTAAGCCTTCAGAGGGCGAAGCGGGATAA
Organism: Simochromis diagramma; assembly: GCF_900408965.1. NCBI lineage: Eukaryota > Metazoa > Chordata > Actinopteri > Cichliformes > Cichlidae > Simochromis > Simochromis diagramma. The sequence continues at coordinate 8,205,320 of NW_024387375.1, forward strand.
CTGAGCATCTTCAGACTTTCCTTTGGTGCTCCAAACCCCCCCGCCACATCCAACCAGGTCAGGAGGCGAGAGACGTGGCTACGAGATCCGGCCGGGTCTGACTGAGGAGGTGAAGGGAAAACGTCTCCTAAAAAGGGAGGCACGCCCGAGATCTTTACTCAGATTAAACGGGTGTAATCCCCAAAGTCTGCTCAGCGACCAGGGCGCTCACTGACGGCGAAACTCGCTCGCTACATCAGGCTTCTTGTTTTAAAAAAACAAAAGAAGAAAAAACAAGCTTAGTGTAGCTACTCGCAAAGCCACGCATTTTAAAAATGGGATCATTTATCTAAAGCCCAGCAGCAATTCATGTGCCGCCGTGACAATGAGTACAAAGCCGTTTTCAAGCCCCCGAGGTCCAAGGACACAGTTTGAAACATTCGTATATACAGCCATTAAAATATTACCTAGATCCACATGAAGAGAAATGGTATGCACACTTGAGAAGTGATGTTATAAAGCTACAGATTATTTCAATAACAAAGCCCCACATATATACGTTTCTCCTGCCTCGTCTCTTAAACGTTTCACCGAGCTAGGCACCGACAGACTACGACAGTGAAGGAGAGAAATAACAGAGAGAGAGAGAGGGGGGGAAAAAAGAAAAATCCTAAATAAAAAAAAAATAGACAAAAATAAATCTTACACATAAAGACACTGTCATTTCTTAAATTATCAGTTTTTAGTGCCCTACGTTTCACACCCAGTCAAAAACATCCGCCTTCGGTTGGTCGGTGGAGGCGCCGCGAGCCCCGTTGTTAAACCTATGGTACTTCTAGACAACGTCATGTAAATTTACAGTATACAATTTTGGATTACCATGCAAGAATACTTTTGTGTAACATTTAATAGCTCGATCTACATCCAGGAATAATTTACACAGAAGGACAAAAAAAAAAATAAAAAAAAAATTACTGGACCAGAGAGAGCGCGATGGGTAAATAACCATGGCGGTGAGTGCGACAGAAGGGGACCGAGATGTGCGGGGGTGGAGGGGAAGGAGGGAGGAGATGGTTTGGGTTTAAGGTGAGGGAGGGAGGTGAAAGGGTAAGTGGGATGGCAGGAGGAGCGCCTGGGTGGTCAGGGGTTGTGGTCCAATCCTCTCAAGGTCCAAATCAGCGACACTCCCAAACTTTTACCGTTTGATCTACGCTCCCGGTGACCACATAAGGAGCGGCCTTGTGGAAATCTGTGGAGCAAAAGAGAAAAAACACAAAACAGAGTTACCATCAAATTGACTACAGTGACATTGGCAACATTTTTGCCCCTGTGGGCCAGCAGGCCAGTATATATCCAACACCTGTTATGTGTTTATTTCACGTCCTTTGGCTCGGATCAAGCATGTGTTTTCAATGTTTGTGGACAAGAATGGAGCTGTAAGGCTCTGAGGAACAAGCAAAGCTTTGGGGCATTTCACTTATTGTTGGTTTTGGCATTGCTTTTTTCCCCCCCCTCTTTTAAATGACGTAGACCTGACATGAATCTGACGATATTTCAGGGGCGTGGCTGGTTAGCAGCCCGCAAAATCTCATTTGTTCTGGGAACATTTATTAATGTTCCCGTCACTGAATAGAAAGTGAGTCATCACTGAAAATAAAACCACCCTTCAGACATCTGGGAACATGAACACAGTGAAAAAGACTGCAGAGTTAATATCAGGTTTTAAAATAAGAAAGCTTTGGGGAAGAGCTCGTGGTGTTGTATGACAGACCTCTACAGAAAAAGGGGGGAAAATGAAGTTTCTTTTTCTCTGCCGATTTCAAACAAAAAGTGCTTCTGTTGCTTTTTTCAGACTGCACCAGAACTCATCACATCAATAGCTCACAGCGATCCTCTCCGGTTGAAGCAGGATTTAAGAGGACTGGGTTTCAAACGGCTTGCCAAGGAAAAGTTGGCTCAAGAGCTCCTCAGGAGAGTTAACCAAGCCTTGATCTGCTGAAAAGCTGCAGATACTGGGGAGCGGGGAGAGAGGGGGGAATAAAAAATAAATTTAAAAAAATCCTGCAGCGATTGTCTACGTTTTAAACCCCAGCTGCGAGCGAGCCTGGTAAAGAAGCTCGGCTTCTTCACCGCAACTGTAAAGCAAATACCCTGGAGCATGTATTCACACCCCGCGAGGGAGAACTTCGGGAGACAATGTCAACAAACAATACCAAGGCACAAGCCTTGGGGGGGGGGGGGGGGGCTTACCCAGAGAGGTAACAAAGTGTTCGTGGGCACTCAGGGTTTTCATGCATCGCTTGTTCTTGTAGTCCCAGATCCTTAAGGTCTTGTCATCTGCACAGGTCACAATGAACTTGCCTCCGGGGTGGAAGAGGATCCCACGCACCCAGTTATCATGGCCAACCTGCATGAGATACAGCAACACACATCTCATCTGATTCCTGAAGAAATATATCCTCACTTAAAGCATTTTCCCCAAAAAATATGGACGTGGCACACACAAAAACTTCAAAAATGCTCCTCACCAGCGTCATAAGGCACATGCCAGTGCTGACATCCCACATCTTGATGGTTTTGTCTCTGGAGCCGGAGAGCAGGAAGGGGCCGGGCTTCCCACTCTTCTTGGACTGGTCGGGCAGAAGGGGAGGGGATTGAAATATTAGCTGTGTGTATAATTCATTATTTGTACTTTATGCGGAGTACCAACTGTACCCACTGTACCAGAACACAGAGAGCAGCCTAAATTAAACACCTCTGAGCGTTTGGGTTATACGTTGCTGGCAACTAGTCTGAGAGCACATGTGCAAACATCTGTATAACAACAGCTGTCTCTCTTATTTGGTTTTGATATGTTTGAAGCTACAAATATTTTTCACTAGTGATGGTTACTTATCACACATAAACTGATCTCACAGTTTGTATACAATCCTGTTAATGATTAGGTTCACGTTATGATTCAACAGCTTTTAGATGCACCCGGAGCAGAAATAACTTGAAGTAATCGTTTTCTGTTTGACTTTATGAGTCTCACAAATTGCCATGGAGGAATTCTGGTCTTCTCTTCTTTACAATGTTGCTTCAGTTCATTGAGGTTTGCTCACCGGTTTATGCACAGCACTTCAATCCGGTCTGGACTTTAATCATTGCAACGCCTTGATTATTTTCTTTTGCAACCATCCAACCTTGGGCCCTTTGTCCTGTTGCATGACCTGGTTTTAGCAAAGCCTTTATCTGTCATTCAGATTGCTTCACATCTGACTCTGGAATACTTTGGTATACAGAGGTCGTCTATATAACAAGTAGCTGCAAAACAACCTCAAATCACCACCCCTCCACCACCGTGCTTCACAGTTGGTGTCGGGTATTTGTTCTGATATGCTGTGTTTCATTGATAAGGTGTAGATAATAGTAAATCAAGCGCTGACAGTTCAGCACCTGGCTGTTTACCCTCTTAATTCTAATGGAAACAGTAAGGCAGTACTGAGTTTTTCCTTTTTTTTAAAAAAAAAAATACAGTTGTACCAAACTAATGCCTCTAAATATAATACATATAGATCCCTAATCCCAATATATAGATCTGACCTCAGGTTTAAAATCAGGAAAAGAGGGAAAAACATATTGAACTGCAAATTCAGGTAATATAAACCCTACGGTGTGTTCACACCAAACAAGAAGTGATATTGTCTCACAGCATCTATGCAAAGAGGTGAACTGAGGCAAATTTGCATTAGTGAGAGTTAAAAATGCTTAAAATTCAGGAAAAAATTCACACTGGGCTTCAGACTCTCGACTACGACTGTCGACTCTGCTGGTACGACCAACGCTCAGAAATGGAGGAAAAGCTTACGGCTGCTTTTTGTGGCCGGATACAGGTGTTAGAGTCAACTTCCATTTTATGCAAAGATAGGATGAACAAAAAAATAAATAAAGGAAAGCAATCCATGATGAGATATCACTGTGTCTTGATTCCAGCCACCTCCCACAAATGTTTACTTCTCTCACTGGCTGCTAGAAGGAAAGATTTCTGGGTTCTCAAACAGTGACTGTACTCATACAAGGCGAAACTGCACATTTGATGAGAACAAACCAACACATACACCAAAACCTGTGTGGACCTCGAGGAGTTTGGGAGAAATGAGACGTATCCGAGCAGATCTTTTACCTCCGAGCCTGTGGCGTCGAGGATGGTGGAGTAGGCACTCTCCGGTGCCCAGGAGATGCACTCCACCACATGTTCGTGCTCCCGCAGCTCAGCCTTGCATTCTTTGGAGGCCACCACCCACACGCGGACTGTCTGGTCGTTGGAGCAGCTGGCGATCAGCGTGCCGTCCTGGTTGGGTCGTACCATACGGACCCACTCCCTGTGGCCTGTGAAGGTCTTCACGCAGTAGCTAATGGACAAAAAAAAAACATGAGAGCAGTTAGAAAGCTATCAGCGTGGCTGAAAATAGTTAAAACCCAACATCAAGCTTAAGTAAAAATAAAAAACACACAATGGTTTAAAGAACAGCTTAAAGGTGTCTATTGCATACCCAGTTGCCACCTCCCACATTTTCATGGTTTTATCCCTGGAGGCAGAAATAATGTGATCTCCGTTGGGCATGATGGCTACAGACGAAACATTGTGGTCGTGTCCTGGAACACAGAAAAACAAACACAACAACAAAGATTCAGCAAGACCCAGAACCTCTGAAAACAGGCCCAACAGCACAAGCCCACATAACATCTAAGTCTGCTGTGAAATGTAATTTAATGATTTCAGACTGCAACACATGATCCTTTTAGTCTTTCTGCTTGCAATCTGACCACCAGAATGAAAATTTAGAAACATAAATGTATTTATTTATTTATTTAAAAACACATGCTTAGCACCAAACAAAGCCCAAACACTGTTATAATTCACCAAAAAAAAGCTGACAAGCAAGAAAGCCAACATGCTGGAGCTTTGGCACTCATTTTTGTTAGACAGAGAATAAGAGACGCGTAATTACCTAAAGGCTGGGCCATATTTAAGCTGCTAAATAGATGAAGACAACAGTAAGCATACTCTAAAAGGCCTGTGTGTGTGTGTGTGTGTGTGTGTGTGTGTGTGTGTGTGTGTGTGTGTGTGTGTGTGTACTTGCACATGCCACCAGGCTACAATAATGGGTGGCAACTACACAGAAAAGTGCTATCTAGCGCTGAAGAGGGTAATTAAGCTGCTGTCCAAATCGGCACTAATCTACTTCACCAGTTGGCCTCTCTCTCCCCCTCTCTTTGTGCGTGTGTGTTTCCACCAAGATATTTAAAATTTTAAATAGGAGGAGTGGATTAAAAAGGAGGAAAGGTTGAGTGAATTAAAAGAGGACAGAGATGGTAGTAAAAAAGAAGGAGGGGGAAAATGGTGGCTAACAGAAGTAAACAGCAGGCTCAGATTAATAAAGCCATTTCCGTTGGTGAGTTCTGTGCAGCGAACCCAGCTCGTCTGTTTATAGATGTGTGCTAGCAGCTCACTCTCATTTACACCAAAAAGAAGACCGGCAACCGGTGAAATCTGTTGCTCACTTGCACAAAAACGCAGGATTTGCAACTCCAGCATAAATTTAAGAATGCTTGAGTGGGTTTAGTCTGCTCACCAGGAAGGGCTTACACCCCCATCAAAAATAAATATTCTTTTATGTCTACTTCACAGACAGCCATCAGTGGCCACTTCAGATTCAAGGTTTGAAGATGAAAAGCATTGGTAAGGTGGTCCATTAACGAGCAGGGCCAGAGGACACATTTAAAATTATTTTTTAGGTTAAGAAGAGCTGAATCCAGAGCTAACTGTACTCCCGGCTTGGGTTGGTGCCAGTTGATGCACATCAAATGTGATAACAAGCAGCATGTGTAGCACCTGAGCACTGGAACCACACGGTGCGGAAACCATAACAAAGGGGATATAAAACGGCAGCAGCTGTGATTAAGGTCCACTAGAGAAAAGAAACCGACAGCTTCATCTTCTTACCACGCATGGTCCTGATGCACTCAAAGCCTTGGAAGTCCCACAGCTTGATGGTCATGTCTGCGGAGCAGGACGCGAGCAGTTTGCCTGTGTGGTCAAAGGAGATGTCCTGCACTGAATCTGTGTGGCCCTTCAGCGTGCGTTCAAAGTCTCCTGTTTCATAGTCCCACACCTGATGGACAAAGCAAATCCCTTTGTCAACATTAAGTTTGTATACCGCTGATACACTTCATTTCATCACACACCCAACGTTGCATCATCTGTAGCTCTGTGTTGTTGAAATTACAGTTACAACAATAAGACGCACTGATGGCAGAAGTCAAAGGAAGCACATACTGAATGCATTTTAGAGCTTGTGGCACCTTAGAACTGCTCATCAGGGTCACAGTTTGGCCAGAAAAAAGCTAACACGTTACTGTGCCGAGTCTGAGTGTTGCAGACGGAGCACAGTATAGAAAAGTCTACTTTTCTAGCCTGAAAGCTGCTGCGTCTCTAGCTTTAAAGCAGACAGACGGTTTGTCACGGAGGGATAAACCCTTCTTGGTTCCTCTCCTGGGGTGGGGGAATTTTGGGGCAGACGGTGATGGGAGACCCCTACCATCACCTCCCCCATCCTCGTAGTTTCCTTTGCCCTCTTCCCATGAGGAAGCTACAGATGGCTGGGGGAGGTTGTCCTGGATGAATTCAGTGGTTCTCTCTCCCTCTTTTGTTGGATGTACACATTTCACACTCACACATATAACAGTACTCAGGAGCAGAGGCTAAAGCACAGCTATCCATTAACCTGTAACTCTACACTGAAAGACCGATGATTCAGACTGGCACTGATTAATAGCCTCCATTCTTTCAGTGAAAATATCGTAGATTTTTTTTAAATATCAAAGGCCGCTAATAATGTGAAGACTCTGTCCATGTGCTATTTGTGAGGAAAGCAATGAGAAAGCTCACACTTCAGTTATTTAAATTACCCTGACATCCTGATGGCGTACCTGAGCACACACAGAAGCATGATTTGCACGCTGTACACACATGAAAGGGTGTTATAGTTGCAAATTAAGAGAGATTTCTTACGAGCACAGCAGAAAAGGTGTCAGAGAAAGTTCTGAGACGTTCCTCGGAGTGCTGTTTTTTTTTTTTTGGTGTTTTTGTTTTTAAACCACCGTGATCATATTCAGGTGTAAAAACCCTTTTTAAAATTTTGAGTAGATTTAGTCGTTTTACAGCCCTCAGTTAACTCCTATTTTCATGTATTTTTTCCCAACCCCATAATATTTTCATGTTATGGGTTTGGTTTCTTTGTTGTTGTTTTTTTTTATTTAATTTTTTAAAATTTTTGCCATGCAGAGATGTTACTTAAAATAAAGGGCAAACAGGATTTGAAACAGAAAAAAACCCCAAAACAGCTTACATCCCATGAAAAGATACAAGTACAGGGGGTTTCTAACAATGTACAACCCAAGTCAAAACTCTGATTCCTGGCTGGTTAGAGCCTACCAATAACATTTCCTGAGGTGGTCTTATGATCTGTCACAACGGCTGCAGATATTGGATTATAAAAGTACCTACACAGTGAAAAGTTACCTCCGGTCAGAACTTCCTGCATATAAAACATTTTGAGGCCCACCAAAGAAGTTTTTGCCTTTCACCAAACATGTGATGGAATTATTTAACCTTTTTTTTCCCCTCTATTCCCCTCCGGTATAATGGAATTAAATTTAATCAAGACGTGAGAGGTAAGGAAACACAGCTCTAAAGGGCTTAATGTGTGTGTGCAGTCTGACCTCCAAAAGCCCTCCCACCATTTACTGGCCCATAGCCAGCTTTTGTTATTGTACCATTAGCTTGGTAGTTTATGGTACAAAGTTTCAACTTGCCAGTAACATCAAGCAAAGTTACTGTTAATAACTTCAATAAATGGCATTAGAAAACATTTTAAAAACAGTCTCATTAAGAAACACTGATTTACTTAATTGCATTTATTCAAGCTTTGAATAAATTTTTACCTACTATACATTTTGTCATCATCCATTTTATTTTACTGAGTGTTCAGTGCTGCTTTGGGGATTAATAAACTAAAATATCATTTAAAAAATAAACTACAAAAGCAGAAAGATATTGAGCAGTCAGCACAAATGAAAATGAAGCTGCTTACTCCAACGATGAGCAGGCCAGTCAGCATTTTAAACATCAGTCAGTACCAGCTCTGTTTGCCCATTGAGCTGTTATAGTACAGTACAGAGCTGGAGAGGTATTTGCTGGTGCATGAAGATCACAAACCACACAAGGTAACATATGCATTTCAAATCAAGGCTGCATGTTAAAAAACTACGAGGTTAGGAATACCTGCTTTTATCAAAATGATGGTTAGTACATCAAGAGTAAAATTCTGATGAAGCTGGTTTCCTCTATAAATGAAAAGGTTTCTGAATCAGTTGCTATAGAGGAAGTTAACTTCTTCGAGTAGCAGCAAACAGAAATGTGACTACAGTTAATGACCACAAAAAGGTTTACTGCTTTCTTTGTGGAGATTAAACAAATAAGACAAGGTGTTAATTAGTGCGCTTTTGAGGTGCTGTGAGGCAGATTAATCTCAGGAGAGAGCGCTACCCCACACTCCACCCCACCTCACCCAGGGTCCTCGTGCGAAACCAAGCTAACATCTACTGCCTCCCACATGTTAACAGACGGCCTGATTATGAGGTCAGGCAGCTGACAAGATTCTCAGTCTGGCCTTTTCTGAGTAAAGGGGTCTGTTCCTTGTTAAAAAAAAAAATTAAACACAACGGGTTTAGGAGATGAAAAGTAGGACAAATGGGGGATTCAAAGCAGGGTGCAGAGAGTGGAGGTGACAGGGAAAAGATTTGCCTGAAATCAGGGCTCAGTTTTAAGATTTGGGCCTGGGGCCTCCCTGCTCCTGAGGGAGGGACAGCTGATGGCATGGAGTCATGGTGGGGCAGCTAATGGTTTAAGTGGAAGATGAATGCGCCAGGATGCTGAGAGGAGGGGGTGCAGTGGGGGGAGCGAGTTGGAGGGCGGGGCTGGAAAAGGAAGAAGATGCCAAAACGGAGTGAGAGAGAATTCCCTGCTGCGTGGGTGTAGCCAAGGAGGAGATGTACAAATGTCTGTTATTGTCTTATGAATAAAATATACAGATAACAAACAGCTCAGCGGAGTATTGGCATTGTTCAGTGAAGCAGTGGAGAAACGCAGCTGCAAAAATAGCCCAGAGACAGAACACAGAGTTTATATAAAGGAATCCACGAATAAATACAAGACACAGAGACAGATACTCGTATAATCCAGAGTATATCTAGCAAGGAGAGTCAAAGCAGTAAAGGGAAAGCTAAGGGAAGCATCATCCAAAGAAGAGAACAAAAGGTGTTTGAGTTAAAAATGCCACCAAGCGGGCTTTAAATTAAAAGACAAAAAAAAAAAAAAAGATAATTTTTAAATCTCTAATCAGGAGGAGGTTACTGCTGTAATACTCTAAAGTCAGGGTAGATTATACCAACAAGTCCAAGAATGCAGATTCTGTTCATGTGTATTTTGATCACTGGGCCAAATTATTTCTTCAGTCTCCATAAAAGCTTTTTTTTTTTTTTTTTTAATGTTTTGACAATGAAAAAATGTAAAAAGGCCACTCAATACATGAATGCCTCTTTTCACTGCCTACAATGCAAACATATCTTGTGAAAGGAAAATGCCATGTTTAAAAAAATAATTTGTTTTTGGACACCAAAACCGTTGAAATGAAAGAAGTGAACCCATCCTCTACACTTTAAAGACAGCTTACATTAAGCACAAAGTGAAAGAGCAAAACTGGACCGATAAAACAACCTCTGATATGAGGAAGCTCCCAAATCAGACACACAAACCACTCATGGAGTCATTTTTTGGGTCTTTGAAGCCATGATATACATGCAATATTGCATTTGAACATTTCTCACAAGCGTAAATGCCTGTTTTAGTCCAAACATCATGAATTAAAACATTAGCATACTCAAATATTACCCATGCAGAGCGACAGCTGTGCCATCTGTGCATGCTGGGAATAGAAGGCATCAAACACTGAATAACTGGATTTGTAGAAATTCTTCTAAAAGATGTGACTCTAAACAAAATGCACATTTTCTCAACAAAGTGCACATCCACTGCTGGGATACCCATACTAGTCTACTTAACACAACTGTCTTTATTACTCTCCTTTTAAACTAAATAATTAACAGAGCTTAAAAATCCAGCTCCACTAACACAGTTTGAGACCATTTCTTAAACTTTGATTAGTACGATGCTTGAATTTAGAGACAAATATACTGAAGACAAAACTGTCAGTGTTTTTATCCCTGGAAAGCTGAAATGTTCTGCACTCATCATAAGACTCACTGGGGCCACCATCAGCAGCTATGCTGAGCAGAACAACAAACATCACTAGATCAGGGTTATCGGATCATGTGCAAAGGGAGAGCACAGTCCTGCAGGGCTCCATTAAAAACTTCAAAAGTTATTTGGATTATTATGTGCAACCAGAGCCCCGAGACAAATTTGTCAGTGAAATCACCTACTGCAGATTTTATCTGGAAACTCTTGGCTCTTCGACTTGAAACCAGCAGGACTGACCTTTATTGTTGCGTCCTCAGAGGCTGACACCATGACGCTGAAGACAGGGTGGAAAATTACACGGGTGACCGGACTGCGGTGGCCACTCAGCGCATACTTTTCTGGTGGGCGTGGGATCCACTCTTTGGGGTCACGCTTCTGAGTAACGGGCCCACCCAGAGTGAGCTCATCTTTAGCTTCGTTTAGTTTGGATTCAAGCTCCATCACCTAGCCAGAGAGCACAGGGACAAAAGCTGGTGAAGCATATTGAAATGTGCATTTAGGAGATACGGGAGAAGGAACATGGATTCACGAGACTATTGTTTGTGTTTAAGTTAGTATTTTACATCAACAGTGGTGTCATTGCTTTGTTCGACAGACTTCATTTCAGTGTTAACAACTGCTTCAGCACCAATATCACGAACCTTTCACAAGACTACAATCCCCACAAGCTTTCTTTGAGGAGGGGAAAAAAAAAAAACCTCACAAACCTTCTTTTGTAATCTGATGACTGAGGTCCATTTTTTTTCCAAAAGGCCAGCGTACTTCTTATCCAGTTCTTCATTCTGGGGAGAAAAGTGTGAGAGGGGGTATCAGAAAAACTGGCAAAGAAAGTCAAAATCGTGGGCTTAGCATAATCGGTGAGGAGCATGTTGTGTGTGTGCGTGTCAAGGGTGGGTAGGGGCATAGTGGGATCTGGCTATAGTTAGAAAAAACAAAAAACAAAACAAACAACAACAAAAAAAACCCAAAAAGGTGTGTGTGTGTGTGGGGGGGATTATTTACACACCCTTCACAGGCCAAAACCAACTGCAGGACACTGCCAACCTACTGTATGACAAACACACATGCACACGCACACACACACACGCACACACACACACACACACACACACACACACACACACCCCAAGTCCTAATCCTCCTCACACAAGCTAATCTCCTGCAGACAAGAAAGGCTTACAGCCTCACAGCCACACACCCGGTCCTGGAAGCAGTGGTAGAAGTTAACTTGTGGCAGACTGAAGCCTGATTCCACCTGCAGGCTTATTCCTCGAGTTGGACTCTACCTTTTACGTAACTGGCTTCATGGCACAAACAGGCAACGGAGGAAACAAAACACTGCAGTGTCGCTACATATGCACCAAAAGTTAAATACCATATATGTAGAGATTGACAGTCTCACAGAGCAGGTCTTTAAAAATCTTTATTAGAAAGGCCAGCAGTGGTATGACTGAAATAGGCGGCTTGTGGCAGAGATGAGGTGCAGACCAACCAGGGATTTATGCACCACACACAACAAAATAAATTATGTTGGCCCAGTGGTGGCACGTGGTTCCAGCAGCACTCTTTGATGCTAATTACCAGCGTTTTATAGACGGCTACCAATTAACCCACAAGCCTTACCATTTTATAAGATTACATACAGCAATAAACAAACTTATCACAGCTTACCTAATAGCCTTATGAATTTTCTACAAATTACATCAAGTAAATGTTAAAAATACTATTTTCTGCAATAATTTTGTTTGAAAACATCAAACAATAAAACATGACACACCCCTTTGAGTGTATTCTCTTATACACATAGTGTCAAAGTTAGCTCTGTGTAAATACATACTGTTTATCAAAGTAACGATGCATAGTGTCATTAAATGCCTTTAAAAAAATAATAACAATAAAAAAATAAATAAATCACTCACTCTCATGACCTTCAGTTACACTAGTCAAAGAAAATCAACAAATCTTTGCGATAAAAACTCAAATCGAGTAATATTTGACATAAACTAAGGATTAACTTAGAACTAAAAATAAGTGTGGACAAAGCTTCAAGTTACCGCAATACAACTAAAAATTTAACTCTTAAAATGAATGAAAATAACAGTGAAACAAAAACAAACAAACAACGAGCAAACAGCATGCTTTAGTGCATGTTTAGAGAGACTGGCATGTCTGTGAGACATGAAGTGTTGTGTTTGTATTATTAATGTAAGAAGTTAGAAAAAAGTATCATATCCGTCGAGAAAAACCCCCAAACAAAACAAAGCACCACCCGCATTCTAAAAATAAGAAAAACCCCAAACTAACAAAAAACACACAAAACTAAATTGAAACAGGCAAACTTACTCTAGAAACTAAAGGGGGAAAAAACTAATCAAAATGCATAACCATAATAATAACCAAGCAGAGCATTTTATCTTTTTTTCTGAAATATTATTTAAAGTGTATTTAAGTATATGCTAAAGTAAATCTGAAGTGTTGCTTTGTGTTGCCTCGCTCTATAAACAATGCAACAGTTTTGGAGGACTCTATGCACATCCATGCCTTTAGGGCGCAAGTACCAAAGCATCAAAAACCCACACTGACAGACAGCCACGGGTGTCAGTGAGGGAGAAAATTAGCAGTGCGCTCCAATTTCACAGCCCCCTACTCAGCCGTGTCTGTTTCCAGACATCCTGGAGGTGTGGAGAGCTGCAGGTGATGTCGAAGCCTATATTTAACACGTTTCAGTGGCAAGAGGTGATTCCTCAGGGCTACAGGAGGTGTTAACAAGAAAGAGAGACAAAGACATGTACGGGGCCCTGTGAAGAAATCGAGCAGATCTATCTCAGATGGACTGAGTGGGGGAACCCAGTTTGGACAAGTCTGCAATCATCTAATCTGCCATCTGCCTGGACAACACACACACACACACACACACACAGTGAGTGCCAGACTTCACTTCTGCCTACCAGCCAATTGGCAGAGGCTAATAAAAAGGCGTGCACATGTTTATCTGTGCATGCAGGTATGTATACTTTCCTTCAAAAAGGCAAGAAAATACTGGAGCATGACCTACATTAATTATTCCTACCAGTGCACTCAGTCTGTCATGACATTAACTTTAAACTGCTTCTCAAACATCCACAAAGAGCCACACCGAGGAACACTTAATTCACCAGTAAGAACAAAACCCAACCACACTTTAAAGGCATTAAAAGAAAAAAGGTAACATGCTTAACAGTCCTAAAAGTAACAATAAAATGTTTTTTTTGTTTGTTTGTTTTTTAAATGCTTCATCTGTTTAGCCGAGTCCCGTCAAGGTGCGTGTGGCCGATACCCAAAAGGCTGCACCAATCCCTCTGTGCCATTCATCCATTATTCACCCTGCTTCCAAAGGCCTGTCACGTGGAGATCAAGTGGGAGAATGACGGATGAAGACACAGAAGAGAGGGGAGTGTGGTGTCATGTGAAGGCAATGGAAAAGAAAAGGTGCCACAAGGCAGAAGAGCAAGAGTGAGATGAGAAACGCTCTCAGGTGAAGAGAGCTTTAAACAAATAAGCAATAACATGACAAACACTACACAATAAGCTCTAAAGGGCACATTTTATTTTAGGCTCCTTACTGCACTCCGTATTATGTGGAAAAAATGCAATGAATGAGTTTTAAATGACAACTAACACAGGTGACTGACTGGTGCTTCTTGATTTAACCTACAATAAAATGACAATTACTCACAAAGTCATACTTTTGTGGTTCATGTTGCTAATTTTAAGTTACTAAACACCCCAGACTGAAGATGCTTGACCTTTTCAACACGTACCCCTAAATCCAGCCAAGCAGTGAAGTCCCACCTCTCCCACTGTGAGTGCTGGAATTTAGTGCTGGATTCACATTTCTTAATTACATTAGATGTTTGGTATTTTTGTCCCAATGCATACATTATAAATAAATAAAACAACATTACAATTCACACCTGTCTAAAACAATGTCAACATAAACTGAACTTTATGTCTGGTTTGTTTTATGCATTGCTCCTAATGCTATAGCTACACCAGAAAATTCACACTAAGCAAGAAGAGGAAAGGTACATCGAGGAAAAGAACATGACCCAGATGTTGTTTTTAGGGGCTGACACAAAAGAAAAAAAAATGTAAGTGTAAGTGCGGCACCGCTAACTCTCCACATTCCATGAGAGTGTCCAAAACACTCAATATAAGCAACATAAAAATAAGACTTCAGGGCCCAACATTTGTGATAGGTGTGCCTAATAAAATGGTGACAGAAGGAATTAATACATTCATATTTCATCAGAAAGGAGAACTATTAATGTTTTTTTTTTTTAAAGTATATATGTTAATATATATTAATTTAAATAAAAAAGGCTTGCAGCACAAGCCACACCAATCAGACAGAGCATCCTGACCAGGAGCAGGTGCTCCAGGTCACACTCCTGAACATAGTGACAAAAATGTTCATGATGGGAAATAAAGTGGAAATCAACACCTACTGTTTGTTTAAATTGGTCTGATTGGCTGTGTGGATGTATGTGTCTGTCCTTAATCTACTCACATTATCCAATTCCGCCTCCTTCTTGAAGGTGGAGTATGCTTCTTCATATCCATTGGAACGTAGATAATCGGCTATGGCTCGATTTCTGGAAAACAGACAAAGAGGAACCATAATTAGTCGTTCCTGATTAGCAGACAAGATAGTAGTTAAGCTGCCACCAGAAACGACGATGCAAGTAATGAAGCTGCATTCAACAGGGTGAAACAAAGACAGAAAAATCATCAGGTTCAGGAAACGTGCCAGACAAAGACACTTTATATGCTTTTCACACTCCCAGGCTGTTATCATACTATATAATAATAAAAATGCTTACTTAACACTACCAATAGAAAAATACACACTCTCCTCACTCGTTCTTACACTCACACACCCACCCCTCTCCACCCATCTGACAAAAATTGAGAACATATCTGTCTGGCTTCTATAATGAGCTCTTGTTGCTGTGGGCAAATAATGGGAATGGACGACTCCCCCGTCGTGTACATATAGGGAAAATGAAAGCCAGTGTACATCCCACCATCACCTACTTGCACAGAGAAGGAAAACAGAGAGAAATCATGGAGGTGGGAAGGAATAACCCCTGTGACCTCTACGAGCTTCTGGCTGTTGTTATTTTAAAAACAGCCGATCTCCTGAGTTTAAGAACCAAATCTGCAGATGTTCAAAGACACCAGATCTTTTGAGCAAGACGGCACAAAAGGTGGTGTGAGGATGGTGACAGCAGTGCACAACAGTCCTACTATTTCAAATATGTGAAGAGAGATGGCTAGATAGGAAAGACAATAGAGTAGTGAGGCAGAGCAGGGACAGAGGAAGCTACCTTCATTCTTCCTGTTTTTGTCTTCTAGGGAAACCCAAAGACCCCTGTGGGGCACACGGCAAACGTACACATGCATGCACACACGCACGCACGTCTGGTTCATGACTGCAGCCTCAGCAGCAGTTCAATTTACCAAGAGTTATTAATGAGGTTCAAGTCAGTATCAAACAGTTCGCCATTTTATTTTCCACCTAATTAGACTCTCAGGAGGGTGCACAACAAAAGTGGATTATATATTTAAATTCTTCCACTTGGTGATTTTGCAATTTCAATTATAATTTGAGCCTGAGCATAATTTAATGTTCTTGTGGCAACTACCAGTTTAACTGCGGCAAAGCAATTTGATAATGTTTTAATCAGACCTTCATTTATTATCCAGTACAGCTCCACTTACAATGTGGACACTGCCATGCAGGTGTTTCATTGTGTTTTACTATTGAGGTGCTGTACAGACATTTGATTCACTACTGAATAAATAGAGTCACTGCTTGTCTGACCCATTCACCGAAGTTTCCCACATACTCATGTTTGGTTTGTGTGTGCACTTGTACTTGTTTGATGAGTGCATGACTACATGAATGTTCTTCACCTGGTGGAGGTGAAGAAGCCTCAGCCAAACTCTAAACCATCAGCAAGCCTGCTCTCTTCAGCATTAGACTGGGAACTGCGGACATTTTTGAGCAAGCAGCTGAAGTTCCCAGACCATGTGACACCAACCTTCTTGAGGCCAGGTGTTTTACACACACAAGCTTCTTCCAAGCAGGTCCTTCTATTTAACCTCACAGTTTCCCAAGAATATTGCATGGAAAAAGCAAACGAATGCATATGGCTGAAGTACTGAGAACTGACAAATCAGTGCCGGAGGAGCGGCTGGAGAATGTACTGTGAGCCCATAGAAGTGGGATGCTGATGTTTAGCTGCCTGCTCCCTTTGTAAGACCTAGACCTTTTTTGGCATCAGAGGTGCTGCAAAGGTGAAGACCATCAAATCTGTACAAAGGGCCCCCAGGTGAATTTGAATCAAAAGGTCCAATGGTGGGTCAATGCTGCTGGGAAACAAGTCTGGGCCTGATTAATCCTGGCTGGGTCACCTTAGCAAGGGGAGACCAGAAACCCCCGATGATCTCAGGATAGAACAGCAATGTGTCCCACCACATCTATGAATGCATCTAGAAACCATCACTGCTAGACCTCAAATTCTAAAGACACAAATTTCCATTATACTGTGTTCAATAAGCCTGTCCATTTAAAGTTTGCATAAATTAGAAGAACTGATCAGCTTCTATTGCTACAATTTTTTCAAGTATTTTTTCATTAATAGCATATGTTATATTTATATTAACTGTGAATTGCCCACCGAAACTCAATGAGCAACAACAAAAAAAAAAAAAAAAAAAAAAAAAAAAAAAAAAAAAGTGCAAAGCTCATGATCAGGCAAGTGGCAAGGCAAGTTTATTTATTTAGCACCTTTCAAACACTGAAATCACTAAATCTGCTTTCTAAGATCGGGGGGGGGGGGGGGGGGGACTTTTCTTCAGGGTCAATTTGGATTTGTGTTTTCTTAAACCTTTTCCAGCTCCACGTTCAGTCTTATATCACCTACCTACCAAACCAAACAAAAACTGATATAAAACTGAACCGCCTTAAAAAGAAATGCAAATTTCTTTAAACTGATATACAATATTTTCTGGGTCCTCCTGCTCCCTTGGACACCATTTATGCCAGGAGATGCCAGACAAGCTGTCAGGCAGGCACTGCTTTGAGGTGCCAATGTGACGGGGGTACAATCTGTCAGCCCAGCCTGTGCCCCCTGCACCCTCTCGGTCAGGGTTGAGCACAGAAACCCGCTTCTCTCTGCCCACCAGAATCCTTGTGACAACGGGCCCAGACCTTATTAAGGCTCAAGGTTAGCAGGAGGTTATCTACTCCTCTGACAGCCTGTTCAAAGCCTAGAAGACAACCAAAGGGAGGGGGGAAGCACAAAGTCTTGAGTGTATAAGCAGGTGAGGAGGAGAAGGAGCTGAGGCACAGAGGATGCCTTTGATATGGTGATTGATGTATCCATGATCTCTATCGCACCACAAGAAGGTGCAGAAGGTCACTTATTTATATGTAAACCATCTGGTGGAGCAGGACTGTGCATTTGACGTTCCACACAAATCTCTGGCAATTATGAAAAGATTATAAAAATTAAATAACCCTTTTGTCTTTAGCAATGGTGCTCTCATTCAGACCTTTGTAGAGTGGAGTGAATGGGTCTAAAGGAATTAGGTCTCCTGCATTTATAGCAAAGCATCACACTTTCCAAAAGGGTGCAGCTACATTAGTTGATCTTAAGACGAAAATAATGGAAATACAGACTTTCGTCAGCAAGACTAGTGAAATCAATTTAGCTGTTAACAAACACTTCAGTTTCAGATTATTCTTTAAAGTTTTACAAACACACAATATTTAAAATATTAATTTTTTGTGTTAAATGATCATGATCAATATTAGAGCAGGATATCTCAGAAAAAAATAAATAAATAAAGAATTACAAATAACTAAGAACAAACAGCTACACAGCCAGACGAATGAACAAAGGGAGGGATGACACACACACACACCCACACACACACACAATCAGAAGTGGTCAACAGAGAGCCACACTGCTCAAATCAGTCATTGACATAGGGGATGCAGAGCTGACGACCGCCACTTCACACTGGATGTGCCAAATTAAAAAAACAAAACAAAACAAAACAAAAAGAGTCTTTAACCATCTATAATCCTCATGACTGTGATGAAAAGAGAATGGGGGAGAGAGAAAAAATAAATAAAAATGGGGAGGTGTACAAATATCAATAGAAGGAGAACAGAGTTTCCATGGTTACAAGCAGCCCACAGCTAGATGACGCGATAAGGAGACAGTGAGAAAGAGGGCAGGGCGAGTAACGTGGACAGCCAGGCCAGAGAGAAGTGAGGAACAAGAACAATAGATGGCCTGAAAGCCTGCACTGGAAGTCCCTGCTTCAGTGAGATCTCCGTGATGACATCAGGGGATGAAATACGAGATTAATCACTCACAAACTATTCAGAAACTCTCACACCAGCATCTGCTTACAAATGTTAGCAATCTAGTGTCATTAAGCAAAAGCCTACGCAAGCCTCACGTGGGTTATAATACTAGCATGCTTCATCAGACCTCTACACTTTCTTAGGCGCTACAAACGCTTGATGGTCCCAGAAGAAAAGCCTGTGATGCAGAGAAGAAAAACAGGGATGAGAGGAGGAAGAGATGCATGACCTCATCCTTCTGAGAAGAGAGGGAGTCAGGCATCCAGCTCGTCTGCCAGTGACATCACTTCCTCGCAGTTCCCACTCCACTTTTGCTTCCTTTTAGAAATGAGAAGCACGAACACAGCCTCCCCTGAAGCTAAACTAAATCAAACAAATAAAGCAGATTGTTCAATTACCCAATATTTATTGCTCTCATTTAATATTTTTATTAAAAGATTTATAACACCGCTGTCAGCATACTAACTAAATAATACTGCACAGAAAGATTGTCACTCAGGTTTTAAATGAAAAATGCTGGTCTATGAGCCCAACATTAACTTCACCATGCAGTACGCTGGACGTTAGCAGGACAGCCAAAACAATAACAAACCAACAGGAAAGAAAGCAGTTTGGGGGTATTTCCCAGCTCCTCTACAGGGAGTGCAGAATTATTAGGCAAATGAGTATTTTGTCCACATCATCCTCTTCATGCATGTTGTCTTACTCCAAGCTGTATAGGCTCGAAAGCCTACTACCAATTAAGCATATTAGGTGATGTGCATCTCTGTAATGAGAAGGGGTGTGGTCTAATGACATCAACACCCTATATCAGGTGTGCATAATTATTAGGCAACTTCCTTTCCTTTGGCAAAATGGGTCAAAAGAAGGACTTGACGGGCTCAGAAAAGTCAAAAATAGTGAGATATCTTGCAGAGGGATGCAGCAGTCTCAAAATTGCAAAGCTTCTGAAGCGTGATCATCGAACAATCAAGCGTTTCATTCAAAATAGTCAACAGGGTCGCAAGAAGCGTGTGGAAAAACCAAGGCGCAAAATAACTGCCCATGAACTGAGAAAAGTCAAGCGTGCAGCTGCCAAGATGCCACTTGCCACCAGTTTGGCCATATTTCAGAGCTGCAACATCACTGGAGTGCCCAAAAGCACAAGGTGTGCAATACTCAGAGACATGGCCAAGGTAAGAAAGGCTGAAAGACGACCACCACTGAACAAGACACACAAGCTGAAACGTCAAGACTGGGCCAAGAAATATCTCAAGACTGATTTTTCTAAGGTTTTATGGACTGATGAAATGAGAGTGAGTCTTGATGGGCCAGATGGATGGGCCCGTGGCCGGATTGGTAAAGGGCAGAGAGCTCCAGTCCGACTCAGACGCTCCACAGGTGGAGGTGGAGTACTGGTTTGGGCTGGTATCATCAAAGATGAGCTTGTGGGGCCTTTTCGGGTTGAGGATGGAGTCAAGCTCAACTCCCAGTCCTACTGCCAGTTTCTGGAAGACACCTTCTTCAAGCAGTGGTACAGGAAGAAGTCTGCATCCTTCAAGAAAAACATGATTTTCATGCAGGACAATGCTCCATCACACGCGTCCAAGTACTCCACAGTGTGGCTGGCAAGAAAGGGTATAAAAGAAGACAAACTAATGACATGGCCTCCTTGTTCACCTGATCTGAACCCCATTGAGAACCTGTGGTCCATCATCAAATGTGAGATTTACAAGGAGGGAAAACAGTACACCTCTCTGAACAGTGTCTGGGAGGCTGTGGTTGCTGCTGCACGCAATGTTGATGGTGAACAGATCAAAACACTGACAGAATCCATGGATGGCAGGCTTTTGAGTGTCCTTGCAAAGAAAGGTGGCTATATTGGTCGCTGATTTGTTTTTGTTTTGTTTTTGAATGTCAGAAATGTATATTTGTGAATGTGGAGATGTTATATTGGTTTCACTGGTAAAAATAAATAATTGAAATGGGTATATATTTGTTTTTTGTTAAGTTGCCTAATAATTATGTACAGTAATAGTCACCTGCACACACAGATATCCCCCTAAAATAGCTAAAACTAAAAACAAACTAAAAACTACTTCCAAAAACATTCAGCTTTGATATTAATGAGTTTTTTGGGTTCATTGAGAACATGGTTGTTGTTCAATAATAACATTATTCCTCAAAAATACAACTTGCCTAATAATTCTGCACTCCCTGTAGAGAAACAACTTTTCTTTGTTTGCTAGCTTTTCACTTGACTGCAAACAGTAGTCAAATTACACAACATGACTAACGTCTCCTCACTTGTTTAGCTTCACTTGAGACATTATATCAAGGTTGTTGGTAAAGTGCAATGCTGGTTGGGAAGCTTTTATTATACCCATTAGCGCTACGCATGATGTGAATGTGCAGGAAAAGGAGAAAGCAATATGACTGTAAAGTAGGGCAGGGCAATATGGCCAAAAATATTTATCACGATATATATTTTAAAATTTGCAATAACGATATAACTGATGATATAATTGACGCGAGACAAAATACTTCCACAACTTTATTAGTGCAAAAAAAACCCAAAAAAAATCCATCAATGTATTTTCACTTAAACAAGCAGCTGTTTTTTATGTGCATTAAAGCTATACACAAATTTAACAGTGGAAATGCAAATTCCTTGCTGACAGTTTAACCAAAAGGCATTTCCAGTGGACATGGGCCGACATATCCTGAGCATTACCATGTATAATATCCACAAAACTTAAAAAGAGGTTTTACACACAATACGGTAATATTATGTTGAAGCACAGTACGTATTACTCCGCGAGGCTCCTGACTATAGTAGCCGTAATGCTCCGACAATCCATCAAGCGGTGCGGGTTTGTAGCTTAGCAAAGTTCTGTTGTTAATTCTGGCTCCTGATTTTTCAGATCAGACTAATGTTCTTTAGATTATTAACTAGTTTAGTATGAAAAACTGAACGCAACACTCCATAAAGCACGTCATATATATATATATAAATGTGTGGCTATCATTTAATTTATTGACATGCCCAGTGATTACAGCAGAGCATAGAAATTAATCAGCCAACAAACACCCTCTTGTTAAGGCACAGATTAGAATACATTTAACCTACAATGCACCACACACTACACATCAGCTCCATTAGCTACAGCTGGTTGAACAGGATGTTGCCCCCCTGCTGTATAACCACAAAAAACCCTCACAAAGGAATATTTCCATTTCTGTCTACGGGCCCGTTTGCATTTCAAGACTCCTGATAAATATTTAACAGACCACAGCTCAGGTCTACACTCTGAAAAATATCTTAGCATATTCAAAATTCACTTTCCCCTGGATTTCATATTACAATGTTATGTTCTTCAAAAGACAGCACAGCTCTTTGCTATGTGCATCTCAACTAACGCTGCATCTCAACTGGACTTTTTCTGGTATTCTGACTGCTACTAAAGGTGAAAGAGGCTGTGTCAGTGGTTGGTTTGTCTGATGATGATCACTGTGCAAACAGCAAAGACATTGGTTGCATCACCACACAGCACTGCCCTGTTTTTTATGATTAGTATTTATATTAAACAATAAGGCTGCGGGCAATTAGCAACATGAATCAGAATTGCAGCAGTGGTCTAAATTTGCCTTTAATATTAAATGAGGTGATAACTTCTCAGTGAGAACTTTAACTAAATAAATAAATAACAAGATTGCATAACTTCCCAGCTAAATCTAGCTCTATGAAAATCGCTCTATTCCTCTTACTTAACTGATAAAGAAGAGCTCTGGGCTTTGGTTGGCACCTTCAGGCAATCACCACCCTTGTTTTTCCAGAAGCAAGGCTTTGTCTGTCATAGAAAGCTTTTCAGACCACCTAAGGGTTTTTGTTTTAAACCAAGTAAACACAATAAGACATCTATCTATCAACATAAAAACAACAAGCACATATATAAATATAGAGCCTATATACAACATATTAATGGCTTCAACTTTAAAGAGGATAAAAAGGTTAAACAAAGAAGAGAAAACACTCCAATCGGGTAAACTCCCCCCTCTCCAAGTCTGCAGTGAGCAAATACCAGTAACACTGACATGCAGATGCAAAGATAAACAACTTGCACATGAAGATGTATGCACATGCATGAAATGTGTTCCCAAAAGTGATTTAGTTTATCACTTTCCATGTTGCCTTTAATACTTATATTCGATTCACACCAACTTGAACACTATATTAAAGACTGTTTGGCTATACCTCATTCTGTTCTGTAAAGGTCTACTTTTTCCTTCAACACACAGACAGGGGTAACCATTTTAAAGAAAGGACCAGTGTTGGGAACACTGCTCTGCTGGGTGTGACTGTGGGGCAACAGCACAACGTATATACGTCAAGGGATCAAACGCAAGTGAAAGAACCCAAAAAAAGCCAATAAGGGCTTTGAGCTTTGTTTCATAACTACAATGAAGACAGTAGCTGAAAAAAAAAAAAAAAAAAAAAAAAAAACATGATTTAACACAACTACTACTACTAGTACTTACAATTTCTTTAAAATAATAATCCATCCTCCCCAAACCTAAAATGGTAAGGCCTCTGAAAGTCAGGGAAACCCCAGAGAAAAGCCCCCAAAGGCAGAAATACCCCTTGATAGATTTCCATCTTTGTCATCACAAAGTCTCTGAGAAGGATGATGATCACAATGCAGTCAGCGTGAGTGTGAAACAGGTAGGGGAATGGTTTTTTGTGGGGATTATCATTTAAACCATGAGAAAAATCCAAGGAGAAAAACCCCACTATACTGGAATTCATAAAAGAAGAAGGTTCTAACATCATTCTATATTTATCTATTTATTTTAAGTAAATGTCGACTTTAGACATTGACTTTCCTTTGTGCGTTTCTGTGGGTGTGTAGAAGCAGATGGCTTTTAAGATCAAAAGCAGCATGGGTGTGGAAACCAGGTGTCTATGTTAAAATAAGAAAACAAAAGCAGGGGTTTTTTTTTCTCCTCTCTATAATGGGTGTGGCATATACACATTTTCTGTCAAACAGCGATGATGGAGTTTTGTTGACTGAGCTGAAGCCAAAGTCAAACTTTCTTTAATCCAGTGAGGCTGTGCATAATTCATCCTCGGATAAACACAGAATAAAGCCAGACACGACATAGGTGACAGAGACACACATGGCACTTAGAGAGCCCTCAATTTAAATCTATGGGAGAATTCTGGTGGTAGAGGTCTTGAGCCACAAATCTGTCTTACTTAGGAATGTACCTTTGATTTGAATAATTATTATACTACTAATAAATATGATGCATTATGAAAACGCACTGAGAAAGGTCTGGCTGAAATGAAATGCAAGTAATGAGGAAACCAGGGAGGGACTATAAAGAAAATTAATGCTGACTCTTGACAGTAAAAGTCTAGGTAAACTAAACCACTGGAAACTCCAATGAGCAACCGATCGAAGTTTCAACC
The DNA here is from genome assembly GCF_900408965.1 of Simochromis diagramma. Classification (NCBI taxonomy): domain Eukaryota; kingdom Metazoa; phylum Chordata; class Actinopteri; order Cichliformes; family Cichlidae; genus Simochromis; species Simochromis diagramma. The sequence goes on from NW_024387375.1 coordinate 8,229,542, forward strand.
AACTGAAACTGTCTTAACTAGCTTAATTGATAAGAGATGATGGTCCACAAAACTGGGAGTGCTGTCATGCCAGCGCAAAAATCTGATTGACACACCCGTGCACCAAGCTGTGTTCAGCTCCCTGAGAACCAAAAGAGAGGCTGGAGAACCTCCTGCTCACTACTACCACCACCATGGAGGGGAGAGGGGAGAAAGAAAAAAAAAAAAAAAAAAAAAAAAAAATCTGTCACGCTCAACACTTATCTACTAGCAAAATACAACTTCTCTGGACCCAACTTGGGCAGAACAAATGCAATAAGTTCAATTAATGAAAAAGGAAGGACCTTTGACTTATAAGCCACAAATCTGTACAGTAACACTTAAAACTGACAAAAAGTGCAAAGGCTAACTGATTTAAGCGACACGCAATCAATCTGAACCTCTCGTTTAGCTTGCACAGCTATGTTTAAATATGCACCCTCTAAATTATTCGTAGTCATGTGATGTTGCCCATTGGTTTGCGAGGCTCCATCTGAAACACATACTGTGCATTTTGACTGTCACCAAACCAGACATGACAAGCACAGTGGTGGATATCAGAAGGTAAAAAGGTAACCTGTCGTGAACCCTATCACCTTACCTGCCTAGTAAATTAGTTGCCAAGCAGGAATGTTTCTGGAAACTAAATTACTCAACAATTAAACAACAGGATACAGATCAGACTGATTAATCAAAAAGTGACAACACACTGAAACATTGGTGACAACTAGCAAGGGCAGCAATATCAACTGGACTAGTCATGCACATCTTCAGCGGGGAATCTTTGAAAGACCTATGACATCACCTACATAACTGGCTGATGTCATTGATTGTGTTGGTACATTATGTGTTAATTACTGTGTGGTCATTCGTGATGTGTGTGAATGTTAGAAAGTGCTTACATGTAGAAAAAAAAAAGTGCTTGAATGACAGGTGAATGAAACATGTTATATGAAAAAAGGCAATGATAAGAAAAGGGAATATCGCAATAGAATATGGGTAAAACGTGCATGCGCAGTGCCTTTGTTTTCATACGCACATGGCGGAAAAAGCATGGCGGTGACAGAGAATGAGAAGGGCGAAAGCGGATCGTTAAATAAAACAGATGAACCAGAATTGGTTTGTAAAAATGGTGCAACTTCAGTGATGTTGAACTGGTTTGGTTTTCGTCCGTCAGATACACATGAAAGCACAATTTGTGGTAGTGCATGCTAGCAGGCCGTCATTATTACCGCGTTTTTTGGAAAATAAGGTGTACTTAAAATCCTTTAATTTTCTGAAAAATCGACAGTGCCCCTTATAATCCGGTGCACCTTATGTATGAATTCTGGTTGTGCTTACTGACCTCAAACCGATTTTATGTGATACACGGTGCTCAAAAATCTGTCAAAAAATGTTTTAAGCTACGAACCCGCACCGCATGATGGATTGCCGGAGGATTACAGCTACTGTAGTCAGGAGCCTCGCGAAGTAATACGTACTGTGCTTCAACATAATATTACCATATTGTGTGTGTTTAACCACCTTTTAAGTTTTGTGGATATTATACATGGTTATGCTGAGGATATGTCGGCCCATTTCCACTGGAAATACCTTTTGGTTAAACTGTCAGCAAGGAATTTGCATTTCCACTGTTAAAATTTTGTATAGCTTTAATCCACATAAAAAACAGCTGCTTGTTTAAGTTAAAAACACACTGATGGGGTTCTTTTGCACTAATAAAGTTGTGGAGTTGTAAAGTATTTTGTCTTGTGTCAATTATATCATCAGTTATATAGTTATCGGAAATTTTAAAATATATATCGTGATAAATATTTTTGGCTATGCATAAGTAGAATGGAAAATCGTTGTATAAGAACCAGTCCATTTACCACAGTCTACAAAATAAAGAGCATGTTTTATCAAAAAGTTTTACTCTCAAATGAGCCATTTTTAAAAATCACTACAACAGCGGATCATTTTAAAAGCTTTCCATAATCTAACAAAGGAATGTGCTTTCATAATTCCTTGTCTTTATTACAGAAAAGCAGCAGACTTGCTGCTGAACATTTACATTATATCCAAACTACTATATATTTTTTTCATCCGTGGTTCAGCTTTTCAAAGTGAAGCCAAAACACAAGCAGGAGTCATTGGATAACTGAGTTTATTTGAATGAGTGTGAACACTGGGACTTAGAGGACTAGTATCTTGACAGGTAAACATGATCCAAGTCCTGTTAATGATCAAACTGAGCCACGGTGAACTCTTTATACCACAGTTCTGACTGCCTGTGGCAGTTATCTCCATATCTTTGAATTTCATCTGTTATGTCACCACATTTATAGACAAGGGCATGGTGGAAAAAGAACAAAATATAAAAATCACATGCACCATCTTGTTGCCCAAGACATGGAGTTGGTTATTTTTTTTTGATAAAGAAAAGAGTTCAAAAGCAAAGGCCCATTTGCACATAAGTGCCTCCGAGGTCTTTCAGGGGAGCAGATAGTTTGCGTTCTGTATCTATTTTTGCTACACGCTGCTGGGGATAAGTCTCCTGACCCTGGAAAGGAACACAAACGGGCTTTTCAGTGGCAGCAAAAAAAAAAAAAAAAAAAGACAAAGAAAATAAGTTGTGAAGATGCTGCGCAATCACGGCATCTGACTATGGTGCTGACAAAGATTATTCCTCTTAAAAAAAAAAAGAGGAATAATGTGCAAAAATATTTCTTCCAAAAACAGACTGTAAAGCTGCGCTTTTACTGCCCCCCAGTCGATTGGTTACTTTTAACAGTTCAACCGTGAAAAAGAGGGAAGAAGATGCTTGAATGCTATGGGAACTAAATTTATTGGGTTGGTGCCTAATGCTAAACAGGGCTGTGGCAAAGAAAGGAGGGGGCCCAATGAAAAATTAGTGTGAAGAGCAGACAATCAGCCGGTCACTGTTCCCATTACCGCCTTGTTTGGATTCAAAACGGGCCATTTGGTTTCCAAGCAGGCTTCGCAAAAAGAGAAAGTCAGCTGGGAAATGACATCTTAAGGGCACTGCATGAGAGCACTATCTGAGCCAAGCAACATCACTAACAAATGTGATTCGTTGATGCTTGAATGCGACTCAGGGGGTCCCTCAACAGTTTCCTGTATACCACTGGGGGTAGAAACTTGTGCAACAGAAAGGGGAAAAAAAAGAAAAAAAAGAAAGAGGGATTTTTGTTTTGTTTTGGTGGTGGTGGGGGGGGGGGGGGGGTCCTGCCAGCTTAATTTGAATAGCAAATAGCACCAAAGATTAGCATTCCAATGGAGCTCTCCATACCAACAGACCCCTCCCACAGCACTAATCACAGAGAAAGACTCAGGAATGCTGAGAGCCTTGTCACATGCAGTGAGGCATTTTTCAATGACAGTGCAAGATGGCGGTTAGAAAAGAAGAAAAAACAAAACAAAAAAAACCAAACATAAACAAAACAAACACCCAAAACAAACCAGGCCATCAACAAGGTCTTCACCTCATTGAAAGACAAAGGAAAATCTATCATGTGGCTCTAACATAGTAATTCCATCACTAAAGATGTAACTTGGAAGCTAGAGCTAGCCTGCCAAAGGGTCCAGTTTGGCCTAGTGTTTCTGGTAGGCCCTACAATTTATGATTTTTATAAAATCTTGGTTATGGATGAGGGGAAATTTTCAGAATGTGCCCATTTACTCTTTAAGAGAAAAATATTGAGTGGATGGTGTTCTATCATAGGGCTGTTTGATATAACGATATATATCGGATGACGATATAAAAACGTCTATCGTTTCATTTTACGCTATCGTTTGTTTGGTGGTGTCGCAAAATAAACAGTTTACGGCAATATTTTTTCATCGTTTTGATGGTCACTGTGGTGGCTATATTAATTTCTTAAAGTTCTCTCTTTCTCTTATATTTAATATAACCACACTACGGACGGAGAAGTGCCTGTTTTTATGCATTGTCGTTAGCAACAACCACGGTAAAACCATCGCGTGTCCGCTTGTTTATTTTCCACATAAACCTTTCACAATAAAGCTCAAGATCCTGTTGAGACTTTTCAAAATAAACTGAATCACATGAAAGAGTATGCAGAGTATTTATGGATGAGAAGCAAAAAAGAGCTGCCAGGTGCTAAAAAATAAACCTTAGACTCAAACATTAGAACAGGCTTTTCCCCGCAGCACGACGTGTAATAAATACTCAAAGAAAATGGCGGCCGTTACAACTTATGTCTAAAAATGTATAGTTTCATGTATCTGTTAAAACACTCGACTCCAGGTACAGGTCAGGTTACATTTTTGTGATTTATATCGTTATCGGGACAATAGATGTCTTATATCGGGATATGAGATTTTGGTCATGTCGCACAGCCCTATTCTATCATATATTATTTTACAATGGGTTTTATCACCTGGCGCAATAAAGGAAGTTAGACACTCCTGACTTGCACAGATATGGATATTTTTTCCACAACTAAAGCTCAGGAAGATGATCTCAACGCCTGCTCATGACCTTCCATCTCACACTGAGATGCCTTAACATTTTATCCCTGCCTGAGGTGCTAATTACCAAGCCCAGAGTGCAGCTCCTCTCACTCTTCCCATCTCCCTATATTCTACTCAGCACATGAGCAGACATGTCTTTGTCTGTGTGCCACATCGCTGCCAATGATGCTATGTTGGGTGCATGATTTCTCTGTGGAATCACTACTCACAGCGAGCAGAACGCAAATATACAAACTCTTTGGATCTCCGTGTATGTACTGTGGGCCAAAGGTGGCAGTCTAAGCTTTTCTAAGGTCACATCGGGCAAGGGTAGGCAGCAGAGGTGGTCGATCAATAAATTTGTGCTTCAGGCCTCAGGGGAGCTTAGAAACCTTTAACCATTTATTGATTAATCTTGACAGGTTACCGAGGGGAGAAACATTTACTAAATTTAACCATTTAAACTGAATCCTGTAGTCAATACACATCCTTCCCTGGAAGTAAACAGTCTACAACCACAACAAAGGACATTTGTCTCAGGCTTTTTTGTTTTTTAACTATTTTAAAAATATCAGTGTCTTTTGCTTTGGGACAGGTGAAAGAATGAAGCTCAAATGTAGCCAGCTCACACCAACACCATTTGTCGGGGTATTTGGCATTATAACTTGCACTCATGTGATTAGGTATCAGAATAACGAGCTGCCATAACCCCTTTGCTAAATGCAATCACTGCACAGAAATATGAGCAGGTTGTGGTCGTACTGGGCAGCTGTTCAAGAGCGCAGACTACAAAGCAATTTCAGCATACCCAGGATATCTTTTTCTTATCTGGCTTCTGCATGAGCTTGTTAGGTCTGCAGCGCAAGTTACCAATGGAAATGGTAACCTGCCCTGAAAATCCTAAGCACCACATCCTGCTCTGTAGTAAGAGCCACATGAGTATGAAACGCGTCTGATCACATGATGGCAACAAACAAACCATAGCGCGGAAATCCGTAAGTTTCAAATCTGAAAGCTGTTCTGGAAACTTACAGTTCATCTCTCTGACGTTGTGACAGCACCATCGTGACGGGACAGTGTGGGCGGAGCCGGATTTTATTTATTAAAAAAAAAAAAAAAAAAAGAAAGAACAAAAAGAAGAAGGTGATTCCTGTGCAGCCGCTGCGCTCTCCTCGGTCAGGAGATGAGCTGTGCTGATCCAAGCAACACAGATTAGGTCAGGTGGTGTACTCCAATGACAGGTTAGTTTTGCCCAGACTAAGACTCAGATTAAGAGAAGAGGGTCGCAGGAATCTGCCCCCCGAAAGCTGGCTGACTCCGGGGAGAAGAAATGGAGAGCCTGCAGACCAGTCACCAGCTGAGTGTATGCTGCATCTGCAGGGGAGAGAAAAAGAGAAAGTCAACATTAGGTATGCATGACAGATAACATGTAGAGTGTGCTGCACCAGTTTAGCAAAGACACTGTCAGCGATGATGGAAAAAACTGAACAATAAAGCAAAAAAATCATTCCATAAACTGCTCATTCATTCAATTTTTTTTATTTGTTTACTTTTAAATATTTTCATCCACTTCTGTTATCTGTCTGCACAATCTGTCATGACACAACTCTTGTCTGCTCTTGAAGCAAATGCCTCTCCGTTCACATACAAGAGCTGACCCACATTCTCCTCCCAGGTTGCCAACAGAAAAGAAAAACAGGACATGGCAGAGCGAGTATGAGTAACGGCTGTGCTCAAACTCCCCTGTCCCCATCATCTCGTTATGATATCACCTCAGGAGCTGACTTGGCTGATGGCATGCTTTAAAAAAATATATATATATATATCCATCAGTGGTAGTGGGAAAATAAATTTATTGTCAGGGTTAGAGTATTTATTTGAGGAATAATAAATGTCAATGAAATGTTAAGAATGTCACGATGAAGACTATTTCTATACTGCATCATTGTCTTGAAAAAGCACTTTAACAAACCAGGTACCCAACAGAGTAAGCCTCTTAATCTACTGGGACTAGCCTCAGTAAATCTCTGCCAGAGCACTAAACAAAAGGTACAAACTAAGCCAAATTACTTCAACACCTGCAAAAAGCTGACAAAATTACAGCAAGGCAGACTTCCAGACAAAGGAAACAATGTAAAGTAGACATGAGATTTGCTGCCTGGGAAACAGGCAGTAAAAGAAACCGTTATTTGGCTACAGAAGTGATGAGGAATAGAAACACCCCAGGAAGCTACAATGAAGAAAAAAAAAAAAAAAAAAAAAATCACATTGCTGATTTTAGATGCAGGAGCTGCATTACCACAAGGAAAAGAGTCCTCCTATGCACTGTGTTTCTGTTTGCAGAAAAAAGGAGAAAACCTAAATAATTCTGGTTGGTCAGATGTAGGACTGACCAACCTGTTAAAGTACTACTTTGTATTGCTTGCTTATTCATTTATTCATATTCATATGTTGTAAAGAAACTGATTAACAGTACACAGCCTAACGTGACCAGCAGCTAACCTCTGGACCTTGATGTCACCACCTGACAGCAGTCCAAATGTCTACTTACCCCTGACTGTGTGTGCCTTACGGCGTGCTGGCTGCTGCCCAAAAACACTATCAGAGTGAAGCAAAAATATTCTAACGAGCAGGCACTGAAGCTAAAAATGTCTCCCTCACTCCCTCCATATACATATATGTATGTATGTGTGTGTGTATATATATATATATATATATATATATATATATATATATATATATATATATAAAAAAAACACGCTACCACACAAAAAAGGCACCAAATGCATCAACCTTCACAACTTCCATTGTGTATGAAAATCAGGTCATCTGCCACATATTGATACGTCTCTCTGCATTGCTGGCAGGTCTCATCGCTGTGTGTATCCATTAACGTGTAGGACTCCCTTCTCTGAAAAACTCATTTGCGGCTTCAGCATCGAGCAAAAATGTTTGCACAATAGCACAATCAGGCTAATTGGCTCAGCACAAAATGTTGTGCCTCAATGGAAAGGGAGGGGTATGAGCCGCAACCAGGGGTGCATCTATAAATCTGCTCAAAGGCAGTCAATAATGGTAATGCGTCTTCCTCCCAGTGATTGTCTTGTCTTTGTGCAGGACCAGGAACTGTACAACGACAGAGCCCTTTACATTAACGATGCTGACTGGGAGATGTGTTCAATTTGCTTACGAGTCCCAACAGATTATCTGATGTTAGGAGACCAATTCATACATACTAAATGAACACTGTGCTGTACATACTCTCCATCTTTTGTGGTTAAGAATGCAACAACAGCAGTCAAATGTAATGAATCTTCCCAATCAGGGTTTTTACTCATTAATAAAAATAAATAAATAAAATATTGTGGGCCCTCCAGTTATTCTAGCCAGCTACATTCATTAGCTCAGACACACAAATTGGTACTAAAATAATGGACTAAAACAAAATACTAAAATTCACTCACCATAAGTAAAATGCACTTCCAGAACAGTCTGCATCACACCTCAGACCATAAAATTACTCAGATAATCCATTAAAATGCTCCAAAAGTCTCCTAAATAACTACCTTGGTAGATGAGTTACAGTAAAAATTACCCCACTCAGAGTTATCAAGGGTAAACTGTCAACAGAGGACAAACTCATTTTTGAACCAGGCTGCAAAAATGCTTTTTAAAGCTGTTAAGTTGGGTGTTTTAACATGTGAGTGTGCTTAACTCTCTTCTGGAGGCAGCTTCAAGTGGCCATTAGAAGCACTGCAGTTTATTGCACTTTTGCTTCCGCTTCATTTTTTAGCTCCAGAGTTTGCCTCTTGGCTATTACCTCTGAGACCTCTCAGACTAGAGTTGGATGTCTAGAGACTTTTACGTGGTCTTGGTCTTGTCTTGGTCTCGAAAGACTTTGGTCTTGGATCCCTCAGTCTTGTCTTGCTTTCTCGGTCTTGCTGTCTCAGATCGACATAGTGGTCGGGAGATTTGGAGTCAACAGTATCCATGATATACAACGTAATGTTCGATAATGTGTCATGCGCAAAAGCATCAGCTCTAAGAGCCGTGCTTAGAGAGTGATTTGTAGTGAATCAGAAGAGTCAACTCCCATTGAGCGAAAGCCGGCTCCTCACTTAATTTCCTTTTGCTGCTCAGCTCTCACACAGTGGCTCAGCTATGCTTCAATCCCTCCATATTGCGGCCAATCACATGCGAGGATATAGGATAATATCATTATGTGAAAAACAGAGGGTGAGAGACGCGACAGTCAAGTGGAGCGCGCGTCTGTCCTCTCAGTTATTGAGTGACAGTAGACAGCGGTGAGGAGGGCTGTGCGAGTGCATCGCAAAAACACATAAATATGCCTGACACCCGTAAACGAAGCAGCATCTGGCTGCAGTTTAAAGACTTTTTTGTCTCGGTCTTGGTCTCGTCTCGATTTTGTCTTGACTCGGTCTGTCTTGGTCTCAATACCCTCTGGTCTTGGTATTGTCTTGGTCTTGGTTTAGGCGGTCTTGACTACAAATCTATCTCAGACAAACATTTGCGCACAAGCTGCATTTAAGCAGTTAACCCAAGGCTGGTCTCTACACACTTTAAAAAAAAAAATTTAAAAGTGGGCCACCTGACTGATAATTTGAATCCAAACAATTAAAATGTGCAACAACTGTTTAAAAATACCTGAGGAAAAATGTCAACAAAAAAAAAAAAGAAAAGAAAAAGACTCAAAGAAAACAACGTAGACGACAAATCCCCAAACTAATTAGATATCTAGTCCTGACACGTCACCATAACACTATGACTTAACCTTATGCCGCCAGCCAAATATTACAGACGAGGTATGCACAAAATTTTTGACTACCCATCCCATGGTGTCTGAACAAAGGAATAAGCTGCTATGGCGTGCAGAGAAGAGAAACAAAAATACCACAGTCTAAAGTCACATGTGAAATAGTGTTCTAGTAACTTGTCACAAAATATTGCAGCAATGCTGGCAATGCTGACAAAGCTGACGGTCGCGAACCCACTGCTACATTGGATTCACAGCTCTCTGGTTGTGACGTTATGTCGTCGTAGTCATCATCCCCCCGCCCCCTTAAATGTATTCTTTTAAAAAAAAAAAAAAAAAAAAAAAAAAAAAAAAAAAAAAAGAGAGAGAAACAAAAGAGGAGAAACAAAAATACCACAGCATTTTTTTTCTTTTTTTTTTTAAAGGCAAACATCTCAAACAGCTGGAATGTGGAGCACCTTCATTTACTCTTAGACTCCACCTCACATGCCCTGGGAGAAACATCACAGACTGCATTTTTCACATAACAACAAAAAGAACTATTATGAATCATGTGAAATAATGAAGTGTTAAAATACAGCAGAAACAGTCAAGTTTGGCTGGAGAAGGCTGGCAAAGCTTGATCATACAAGAGCACAGACCAAACATAAAAAAATCCAGGTCAACACCTGGGGGACAAAAGTCACTGAATTACAGAAGGGGAATGGCTACCAGGCTAAACTACTTTACCGAAGAGGAGGTACACCTATGCATAAGAGTCTTTTGAACAGGTCTGTGATTTTAGATCTCATAACCATGCAAACAGAATCAAAAACGACGCTGTCATATGACCTGAACACTTACACACTGACACATTTAGCTACTGAAGCAGATATAATATGATGTTTTCAAGACTTGGGTTTCAACAGAGCAATAAACATAATATATTTAACAGCTAATGTGCACATATTAGAGGCTTATCACACAGGCAGTAATTTAGATGTCGACACACTTTGGCTAATTTAACATACAAAGTGATAAAATTAGGAAATACGCTGTGGAGATGACTGCTTCCTGACAAGACTAAATAGAGGTTTTTCAAAATCAGATAACTAAAGAAATCTCAAGCTTGATGACACACAATGGAAATATCCTCTCCACTCTAATAACACTCAAATGCTAAGTTTCTGTGAATGGCTGTTCTTGATAAATCACTCAGGGAGAGACCATCTAAAGACCTTTACCACTAACTGATATTGCAACTGGGGGAACATCTGGCTCGGCTCCCAACGTGCAGCCGCTACAACCCACGAGGTGCTTGGTTGCTTAGTTAACTGGGTTGGTAGCAGTCACTTAAACCTATTAAATTATATGGGTAGTAAGATAGCATAGTTCTCCTGAGATTAATAGAGGAGATTTCATTAGGAGAAGCATGATCTCTACAGGTGGCTTCAAATGCGTGACTACAAAAATATTTAAGTAGTGCACAAGACAGAAAAAAAACCTACTCCTTGCTCTCAAACAGCTGTTTTATCTTCTGGAAGAGCACACACACACCCAAACATCCACATCCACAGAATGGGATAGACACTGAACAGAGAGGAAGCTGTAAAGGACAACAGATCAATGTTACGCCAATAAGACGCTTGACATGCAGGCGAGAGCAACACCATTGAGGCAGGTTAGCCTGCTACATTTATACAACAGCAAAGAGGTTTGTTATAAACCATGTATGAATCCCTCCAGGCAATTCACCTCACACCAACAAGCTACTGGCTGAAATTATTAAGACTATAAATATAGAGCAGAGATTAATTCTGCAAGCAACTATGGTGGCTATCACACAAATGGTGGATTGCTATCAAAGCATCAGCCTCTACAACTTATTTACAGTCTCACTACAACATAAATACTTTCTGTAAAGTATAGCAGAATATCTGGCAACGTGTGAAAACAGTCATTTGTAGGATGACTGGCAGTTGTTGTTGGCAGATCGGTTAATAACCAGTCAGCTTAGCAGTGGGCAAGCTGTCTGGGAGGTGAACCTCTGTGCTACTGTAAGCCATCCACTATAGCAAAGGCAAACAGCCTCTCTCTCTGTCTCTCCCTCCCCCAATACTCTCTGCTGACAGAAGAAAAAAAAAAAAGGGGGGGGGGGGGGGCACATTTTGCTCCTTTCTCGCAAAAATCTTCACATTTTCCACAACTATTAGATGACAACCCCATAACATCAGTGACTCTTTGCAGTTTTGCTGATGGACTAAAAGCAATTTCTAAAGCTTCCCATTGCAGTGAAACACAATTGGTGCTGCTGTGTTTCCAGTGCTGGCAGTACTGAATGGGGCCTGGCTACAGAGATGTACTTATTCAAATCAACTGCTGATAAAAACTCAGCACAGACGAGAAGAAAAAAAAAAGCACTGTCAAGTAAAAATCAGCTCAGCACACAGTATATTTTATACAAATACAAAGCTGCTGTTCTTAAACTAAAAGTTGAACTTTGAACTATTTTGACATCATGGACAGTCTGTATAGCTACATTTTCTGACATTGAAAGAAAACTGCATAAATTATTACTAAACTTCGTGTGGACTGTGCAGATTTAGAAACGGATCAAGCAAATAGCAGGCCAACTTTCACCCACAACAAGACCAAAGCAATTTGCAGCATTTGGCATCAGTGTTTAAGAGATAAGTGTGTGCATATCATAATAGTATTACAAGTGACAGGTCCCAACAACCGCTACTGTCAAAAACTGCATTGCTCCTCAAAATGGCTGCAATTGAGAGTCCTTTTAAGTCTGTCACAACCTACAACACAATCGCAAACACCTGCATGGAGTGTAAGACGTGTTGAATGCCGTTTTCTAAAATAAATATCAACATCCCACAGGATCAGGACAGGACACTTACCAGGCGTGGCTGATCCTAGCTCAAATTAATGGTTTATCCGATCTGAAAACAAGGTTCGCGCAAAGTAGCGACAACGTACTCTCCCCCATGAGACTGCCAGAGCAAAGACTAGCATTCATCCCCGTTTTCACTAGACTCTGAATTCATACAACGAGACACAGAAAACACGGCAGCGAGGCACACATGCAAACACGTCGCCTCCTCCTGCGTGCTCCACCCTGATTTTCAAACACCGTGCCAACAACACACGGCGTGAAGCAGCCCACGAGTGTGACAGCAATGATGGGAGCTGCCTCAGCCGAGCATCCATCAAGCAGTGTGACAGCGACCAGAGAGGGGAGAAACGCACCCGGTGACAGGTCACGGGAGCATCTGGGCTGACTGATGTCGAAACACAATAATATCTGCACAATAAACCACACGACGCCTGAACGTCACTCACAACCGCTTCCAAATGCTAACGCCGGGGTTGCACCGCCGGTTAACGACAACAGAACCACACGGTGCGGGCGGTCAGGTGTTTAAACGAGACACAGGCCTAACATTTCCAAGGATAACCCTCTACTTGGAAATGCATTCAAGCATGCTGCAGAGGTTAAGAGACTAGGTTGACAGGCACAGTTACTGCACTTCTAACTACGCTAATTACTTATTACTAACTTAAGGTGGACGCCAAAAGCAGCACAATTGGCACTGATATACCTTATCACTGAAACCTTCTCCAAACTTACTCTATTTCGGCTTACCTGACCACAACGCCAGTCGTTATCGTTATCTTATTCCAGGTTATCTTCAGCTAAAGTTAATGTTAGCCAAGTTAGCTCCAGAAAGTTAGCTCGCTCATTTAACTTCAATCAAAACCGCACTTTGTATTCCAGCTCAAGTATCTACATTTAACCAAAACAGCAAATAATAACGGCTTAAATGACAGCCAGTGTTCAAGTGCTGTTTGTCGGCACACAAGGACAAACTCCCACTGACAGGGTACCTGCTGCTCCAGTCCAGAGCGGCCTATCCGCCATTTTGAGGCACAGAAAGGAGGTGCACGGACTGCAGCCACATCGTCATTTTCCCCACCTAACGACGGATTCTTTCGACCGTCGCCGGCTTCATAAATGAAAACTGCTCGGACTTACCCTATTGTTACTGGCCGTGAGTATCCTCAGACGTCTCCGACGGCAACACGACCCAGCAGGGCGTGAAATTTCCGCTCCCAAAACCTGGTCTTATGATGTGGAGGTAAACTGTGGCCGTCTTGTCTCCTGTCGGCTCCGCTCGCTTGTTTTTTTTCGTACACTACCGCATTCGACTTCGGCCGGGTACGCGCGTGGAATTCGCGTTCACGCCATCGCAGGAGCGCGCGCGCCCTTGGTCGTTATTTTATTTGCCTGTTAACTCTTAGATTGCGGCTTCTCATTAGTATGTTTTAAATAGAGGAAATTGTCCTAAATGTCATGAGTGATTTAGAGACTTACTAAACTTACAGAAGGGCACTTTTTTATTTAGTGCTTTAATTATTTTTTGTACTTTACACGCCAATTCTGGGACATTTCTCAGGTAAATTCCTTTTTTATTACCCCCCCCCCCCCCCATCTTAGTAAGCTTTATAAATAATCTTTTTACTTATAAAACTTGCTGAGTATGAAAATATGTACCATGTTTAAAACCTTTACTTTGACTGACAGCAGCTGCTGAAATTTAATTTTTTTTCTTTTTGGTGTTGTTACTAGTTCCTCTTTTGTACCAGCTGAGACAGATGTCTGTCAGTTATTTACAAATAGACCGATACCGATCAAGAGCTGATACTGATGTTCCTCAGATACACAGTCAAGAAAGGGTTTTTCCCCACAGGACCATACATGCAGTTCTGTCAAAGCTAAGTATTGAGTATTCCTTTCATATGAACGGGAGTAAGTAGTAGCCACTGCCAGATGCTGCTAATCAAATGCACTTGATTAACTGAGCATCTCTATAAAGGCATAAGTATTGGTAGTGTTTTAACACAATGCCAAAATCTTCTCAGTAGTGGAGGTCCCAGCAAACTCACTCCAAGGTTAGACCTTAGAGCCTTCAAAGAAAATTCAAGAACCCAAGAGCTACAGCTCAGACTCTATGGGCCTCAATTCTACAGTTCGCAAGTTAAATGTGAAAGTTAATGCAGTTCGTGCATAATGAAGAAACGACTGAACAAGTGTGTGTTGTGCTGCCAGAAGAAAGAGACTTCTTTCTAAAAAGACGATGGCAACATGCCTTAGTTTTGCAAAGTTGCATCTGACTTTGGGAATGTCCTTTGGGCAGACAAGACAAGCACAACTTAGCACAAACATCTCATATGAGTTCAACAAGCATGCCGGTGGTGGTTTGATGACTTGGGCTTTTTTCAGAGCTACAGGACCTGGGCACCTTGCAGTCACTGAGTTGGCCGTGAAGTTCTCTGAATACCTAAGTAGTCTGTAGAGTCAAATGTGAGGCCATCTGTATGACAGCTGAAGCTTCACTTGGTGTCATGCAACAGGAGAAAAGAATCGAGGTGTTGCAATGATCTAGTCAAAGTCCAGACCTCAACCTAATTGAAATACTGGGGTGAGCCCACTAAAGAGCTATGTATACATTAGGTGTACTTAGTGTTTCCATGGGACTGCGTCGAGTCCTTGAAAACCTTTTCACATCTGCACTGGCTACTTGTTATAAAATTAAATTAAAAACATATAAAAAGTTGATAAAAAATCCGAACAGATCTTTCACTAGTTTTTTTAATCCATTTTTAATATAAAAGCATACTCAGACCAAAAAATAATTAGATTATTTTGTAAAGAGCAACACACACAAATACCACACACCATCAGGGGAAGCAGACTCAAACACTAGGCTTAAGAAGTCTTTGTGGAGAAGAGATTTCATCAGCGAGAGAACACAAAACCCTCAAACAGCCACACAAAGACAGTATTGCAGTATGACCAGGAGCAGTGAAATGCATATTTTAGGATAGATATTTGCCTTTTTCTTCTTTTCACAGCACTCTTATTTTTTTTTTATAAGATAGTATGAGCTCTTTTTAACTTTAAAAAAGCTACTTTGCACAGAGCCCATATGAGCAAGTTCAGTGTTTAATCTTTGAGTATTTGTCCTTTAAGTAAACATTCATTCTCCATGACCTGCTTTGCATTTTTTGTTTTACATTCAAATTGCAAAGTTCTGCAAAATATGTGTGAACGAATACACTTCATAGTTTTATATTATTACACTTTGCCCCCCCTCTTCTGGAGATAACCTCAAATAAACACCTACAGCATTCAGGAAAGAACCTACAGCAGAGTCAGACTGATGTCTCCAACTAAAGCGAAAAGCTAAGTGTTGAAAGGGCAGCAGAGTATCTCTGTAGACAGTTTCCTGTCTCTCAGAGAGTTTCATAAACTATCGTAGCGTCAGATCATTAAATGTTCTGCTGCAAACATTTTAGAACACCTTTAACAGCAGGTAGAACTACAAATGTGCTAAAAATTAAAGTTGCCACATCTTTGCTAAATGTAAAAACTTATTGTATTTTAAAATTAATCAGAATCTCATGTAACGTTTACAGTAATGCAGTTTAATGCATTTCCAGTACATCTGGCTATGCTAGAAGAGATGTATGTTTCTAAAGTCCATGAGCATACTTTTCTAAATCAAATACAGCATGTGTATATCTGAACTTGCACCGTGACATTTCCTGTCATGTAGGTCAAACGTTTGTCCTTCACATACAGAAGAATGTTAGAGTGCCACCTTATGGACACTGTCTGTATTACTGCTGAATGCCACTTGGAGAGTAGGTGGGGAAGAAAATAATAATACAAGAAAACCAGAAGACATAATCACAAGGCTTATGTCAGCTTTTTGTTGTTTTGTTTTTTTAAAGCCATCATCCTGCTGGTTTCCATTCAGGATAGAGAACAGGCACATGCTCAGCTGTTGTTGGTTCAGGAGCAATCTGGAAATCACTGTAGTGACCTCATCTCCTGGTGTGAAGAACTCATCTTTCATCGTTTTGTATACATCATTCTTCCAGTACAGTAAGAAGGCAGACTTCCAACAAGTAAAAATGTTTTTAAAAAATGCATCATCGCTCTATTGCTTTAATCACTCACATCTTTCCATGAGAGGGAAAACATTAAGTTTACAGCAAAAACAAGCCTTTATCAGTCTTTTTTGGTACATCACTGAGGCAGCCCTTCCTCCCCCCCCCCCACGCCCCCCTCTCCTAATTTTGGTGACGCCGTGTACCTGTCGACACACAGCACAAGAAAGTTAACTAAAACTGCTTACTGCTCGCTCCTGTCTGGGATTCGGCTCCGTTACACATGAAGAAAATAACAAATCACATAACGAGAAAAAAATAAAAATAAACAACCAGCAACGATAAGTCTGTCATCACTGCCGATGTCGAGAAGCGATGCGGTTAATTTCAGTACCAATTTCAGTATATCAGCGGATTTTTGGGGCCCAGAAAAGAACCCAGTTTACCGTGTGCAGAATTATTAAAGATTTGGAAAGCCAATGTTTTCTCAGCCTCTATTCAAACTATGCGAGGAAAGCCCCGGCCAACAGATTTGATGTCAGACTACACAAAGACGCACACTGTCAAACACACAAACACACATGCACATATTCTTTCACTGTGCAAAAATAGATATTTGAACACAGCTAACTATATATATAGATAGATAAATCTACTGCTTAAGGTGGACGTTTTCTTTTTGTTCAAATCTGTGTTTCCCATACACATCAATCAAGTACTTGTCTAATAGAGATTTATACATCATTTTTCCATTTCTATACATTTTCTGTAAAACAGACATGGCTTTAAATTAACTGATGATGAACAGGCAATAAAATTCCTTCTTACTCCCCCCCATGCACTTTTACAAAAATAACCCATAAAAAGAAATTTAAAAAAAAAAAAAAATCAAATCAACCTAAATGATTAGTTGTGAGCTCGCTAATCTGTGACTGCGCTGGAGAAACGGGAACCAGAGGATACAGCATGCACCTTCCTGGGATGTCTCAAGTACAAATGACAGAAAGATCAAATTAGTTCATTATTGAGGACACATGTGAATGATGGGTGCTCGCTGCAAGGCGCCTCAATGAGCCACTAACAAGGGAAGTTTACATTCAGAAGCCCCACTTGAAAAATGGCAAATTTAGTAACTGGTCTTTTCTGGTCTTAGTGCACAGTAGAAAGTACCCCTGAGTTCAAGGACAGGGTAGGATCCACCACGAGTGGGTGGCTACTTGCCCGAGGATCTTCGAGGCTCTTTAGGCAATGACGGGGGCAGAATATGGTCCTGGGCCAACAGTGCTGTGGAAAGTTTGAGCTGAGAAGAAGAATGGCTTGTGTGTGTGGGGGGGATTATGGTAGAGTGGATAAGGCTCTGGTATAAAATGTCATGGTCATTCTTGGTCTCCCGCCCCCGGCTGAAACCCTCGTTTCATATTCATCGTAATTCTAACACAGCTAACACGCTCTAGGGCTTCATCACCAGGTTCTCGGGATTTTCAGATTGCACGGTACTGTGGTTTTACATTGTTTGTACTTTCTCCTCCCCTCTGTCCCTACTTTGTAGGAAATTCCTGCTCAGTATTCCTTTCTCCTACAGTTCATCAGTCTGTGTCTGGACTACCCTGACCCCTCCCCTCCCTCTTTTTTATTTATTTATATTTTTCTCATTTATTTATGTTGATTTAGACTGCTCGGCTTTCGGGTCCACAGGCTTTGTGACTCATCCATCACAGCCCGTCTTTCTCTCCCATAGCAGAAAATAGCTGTGTTGGCCACTACTCAATATTAATCGATGGGAATTTTGTCTTCCAATTCCAGTGAGCGGTCCTCAGCAGGCTCCTCGCTCTTTCCCAGCTCCTGCAGCTGCTGCCGCCTCTGCACCTCTGCCTTCAGGTTCTCCAGATCCTTTGGGCTGGAAAAAAAAGAAAGAAAGAAAGAAAGAAAGAAGAAAAATCAACACACAACTCCCTAAGATAGAAGAAATCCTGAGCCTATAATTATCCCCATTCATGTCACAGACATGCTCCCAGAGCTACACACTAACCACACCTTCATCTCAAGGATTCAAGGAGCTTTATTGTCATTTGCATCACATGTTTACATGAGGTGGAACGAAATTAAATTATAAGTCATTATTTACTAGAAAGGATGTGGTCCAATATCAGAACAGGCACACAGATTTCTGTCTGCAGGATTTATGGTTGTATAGGCACACATACATCCACACAGCCTGTGTAGTTTAACACTTTATTATCCTAAGTCAAAGCATTTGTGGAAAAATTGGAGAACTATGGCTCAAGACTACTTTAAAAATAATACTAGAAAGTGTGACACCCTGGAAGCAAAATACAAAGCAATCAGGGGTAGCTCAAGACTTTTGCACAGTACTCTAATGGCCATTTTCTGGGACGGATTAATTCAAATATAGGAAGTGAGTATAGTGACCCAAAAGAGTGAAATTTCTATAAAATCCTAACTAAAACAAAGATTGGAAATGCAATCTTAACACTCTCGGAGAACCAGGGTTACGCTAATAACCAAATAATTTCCCCATTTATTCAGTTCCACAGTTTAATGTCTGAGGAAGCCACTGACTTCCTGCATGTTGTGAGATTACCAACCCATATACAAGCAACAAAGAGCAGTAATGCTCCTTTATGTGTCTACCTGAGAGGTATAAAGATGATGCCATTGATGATGTTGAGCTGGTCCAGGATGGTGGCCATGCTGGGTGCAGTGAACTAGAAAATCAGAGGGGGGGGAACGAAAAAAAGCCATCAGCACTGAACATTTGGACATAATCAGCTGGAAGCACAAAAAAACCAAAATGACTTGGAACATTTACCTTAAGGGGCATAATGCTGGCGTTAGAGCCATTTTTGTAGATCTCATTCATGGTTCTCTGCAGAGCTACAGCCTGTTGCGTGAGATACTTCAGATACTCAGAACTCTCCTTTGTCTTTTCATGGGCCTCGCCCATCTGACAGGAGGAAAAAAAACATTAGAAAAAAAACTGCTTCATCACAACTGGTAAAGTTAAAGTGTATGAACTGCTGTGGAGCATACCTGGTTCTTATAAATGGTGTAACCCTCCTTCTCGTGCTGTAGTGCAGAGCGGAACTCAGCCTTGCTCTCATAAACTCTTGCAACCAAATGATGACTGGAAAAACAATAAGGCAGTTATAATACAAACCATCATGCCATTACTTTTATTCTAATGCATATGAATGAATAAATCAATCTACCCACCTGAGGGCTACTTTGAGGGACCGAGGTCCATGGTACTTTGTGTTGATGGTCAAAGCGTTCTCCAGGAATCTCAGAGATAAATCGTACTCCATGACTCCATGCAGCACCAGCCCGATATTACTCTGAGGAAGTCAGGAACAAAGTTCAATAATTTTGCTTTTTCCCCACCTTATGAGAAATAACGTTAAAGCCAGCAGGCGAAGTCTGCACTCACGTCCAGCAGAGCCATCTCAGGGTGGTCCTCCCCACAAATCAACAACATGAGGTAACGAGCGCGGTACAGAAGCTTCAGAGCAGTCGAAAGCTGGTTGTTGGCAAAGCAGTACAGGGCCAAGTGCATCTGACAAATGAAAGGAACAAGCAAGTTTAGAAGGATATTAAACATGGTCAACATGACAAACATGAGTTCCTCCTCCATCTGGTAGCTTACATATTCTTGAATTGTGTTGGGATGCTCGATGCCAAGGACTCTTTCACTCATCAGAACAGCCTTTTGCTGATTGCTGAGAGCCTGCAGGTAAATAAATATTTAAAAAAAAAAAAAAACCCAAAAAGAGCCATTCAGCACCACAAAAAAATCAGCATGCACTTATAAAAAAAAAAAAAAAAGGAAGCATTGCACATCTGTGCCTACCTCAGGGTGATCTCCCAGGATGTAATTAAGGCGCGCCAGCAGGCGCAGGCAGGAGCAGATCTCTACGTGCATGGCTCCGTACACGTTGTTGAAGAGATTAAGAGCCTCGTTGATCAGCTCACATCCTTCCTTCAAGAAACCTGAGGGCAGTATAATGATTAATTTAGATATATTAGTACAAAAGGAAGAAGGGTTAATGCTCTGAAAAAACTTTTTTTTTTTTTTTTACAGCATGCAAACGTCACCTTGCTGCACTTTGGCCTGCCCACTCTGGAAGAAGTGGAAGGCATCTGTGGCTTTGGGGTTTACATGTTTCACCACAGGGAAAATGTTCAGGATGTCCTCTTCTGTGAAGGCAGGCTTATGGCGGCTGTCGAAGTTATACTCCTTTATCAGGATCTAAAAGTCAAATAAAACACAAGTCTAAGAAAGGATGTGATGACTATTCGGTAAAGTGAGGGTGCAGTCACTACATAGTAAATGAGTTACCTGTATGCCAGTTTTGACTGAAATTTCTCTGAGCAGAGTGATTTTCTGGAGGCCGAATTTCTCCACAACTTGGTCGACACTTTCACTGTGCAATGAGTAAATAGGTTTTATTTAGAAATACATACAAAGTCTCTACATTTGTTTGAGTTTGACAGGTGGGGTCCTTACCACTGTAGGGTAAAGTGATAATAGCTCTGGGCCTCAGAGGCAATGTTCTTCCACAGTTCACTCGGTGTCAGGCTGGCCCACTGCCGTGTTGTCGCCACCGCCGGGGACCCTGTTGCGACGTTTGCGGTTTTTGCGGCGTGACACCAGTTCATCGGGAGGCAGGTGGGCAACGGCGTCTGGGAAGGAGCTCAGGAAGCAGTTTAGGAAATGGCTCACAGCAGCAGAGAGGGCAGACAGCTCTACACCCTGCAGGAAAAAGCACGGATGAAAATAAACAACAGTTCGTTGATGTCTTTAAAAGAGAGCAGAAAATGTTGCACCATTAAATTTAACTAACCTGGAGGTACGTCTTGAATATATGTTTTGCACATCTGGTGATCAGCTCAGTTATTCCTATTCTCTAAAAAAAAAAAAAAAAACAAGAAGAATTTTATTTATTTTTTTAAATTTAAACAGTGTGTGCTGATTCTATTGGTCAGATTTGAGGAATCAGACTCACATAGATGTGCTCCAGCTGGGCTTTAGCAGGAGTCTTCTCCATAAACTCCAGGACTGTGCCCAAATAGCGAACATTGATGCCTCTCTGGTGCAAAGCCTCCGTTAGTGAGGCTCCATCCATGGGCAGAGCGCTGTGGTCCAAACAGTCCTTCACCTGGTTATGAAAACACACAAACATGGCTTTAAACTCAGACACAGACAACCCTACGTGATAATTTGATGTGCAAGCATTTACCGAACGGACTTCTTATCATTGTAACAATGAAATTAGGCGCACAACTCCAATATAAAAACAGTTAAGTGCAGAAAACTACTAATAAAATACCATAAATATGCTTTAAATTTCCACAAAAACAGAAGTAGCATATCTGAAAGCATGCTCTGAATTATCATCAGACAAAGGGTAACAGTTCATACAATGACCAGGACTGAGAGCAGTCCTGATGATGTTTTGCAGTCTTTTGGGGTAGTGCGAGGTGGTGACATCTTCTATGGCAGCTAAATATAGGAGGTCCTACTAATCTGACCCCTGCAGTCGTGAAATTTAATTTTTTTTTCCCCCCAGTAGTTTACAATTAAAACTTAATTTGACTCTCTCTATAAGAGTCTCCCAGCTGCAAAGGTTTTATACACCGGAAAAGCAAAAACAGAGTTGGTGAATAGTTTAAGCAGAACACATTATGCTTTAATCATTTCATGTTAGACACTACCTGGGCCTTCATTTCCTTAGCCACACACAAGCCTTCATCGGGGAGTTTAACATGATCGTGATGTCCTTATAATAAAAGGCAAAAACTATTTGAATCCACACTCTTCACACACCAAGACAACTCAGCTGGATGTTTGGGAGCAGAAGCGTCACTGACCAGTGTTGGGACCTGACAGGAAACCAGGAAGGCAGCTGCGTCTTTGAGTAGCTGCTTCTGCTTCTGGATGTCGTCTGCGCTCTCTTCAGGGAACCGTACTCCTGGTTCAACACCACAAACACAATCATTGCTTTTTGTTGTATTCACTTTTGAAGTAATCGGGAATCAAATGTGGTAGTGTCTCCACAACTCTAGTTTTCCACTTCCAAAACTTAAAAGCTCCACACAATGTTCATGGAAAAGATCATTTCTGACTTCCCAGCTATTTGTTTCTAATAACCCATACAATAGGAACCATCATGTTACCTGGGGAGAAGATATCAGGGTTGAAGCGGATATCGAAAGCTGTGTCGCTGATGGAGCCCACTGCCTTACAGGCATTCAGGACCACTTCACGGCTTTTGGGGTCTGTTTGTGTTTGGGACCAAAGACAAAAGAAAAGAAAAGAAAAAAGAAAAAAAAAATACAGAAATGTTAAAGGTGATTACGTCACACAGGTCATGTCAAAATGTGTAAAGATCAGTTCTGATCTGAACTGTTCTTTCACCTCAAACTATCTGTTCACACATCAATACACAACAGCAGTCCAGTTTATTTCACCCTGGTCTCAGCAGAGCACCCACCACCATTCGATCAGGACCACAAACCCTCGCTCTATGATTGGCTCACACAAATCACCCACCACAAGGTTATTTCTGCATTTCAAAACACCTTTGGATTAATCAACACAGCACCCGATTATGGAGTTATTGGGTCAAATCCTGCTGCAAAGGGATCACAGGCTGGGAATGGGTTGTTTCGAGGGGGGGGGGCACTATTCCCTGCTGCAGGCTGAGGACTGAACGGGGACAGCTACTCAGGTGGAAAGAAAACACTATGATCCAGTAATTTTAGAGTTCTATTGATCCATTTCTTTTTTCTATGCCGTTATCCACCAGAGTAGCTCTCTCTGTATTGTCCTGGCCCCAATTTTTTGGGGGGGTGGGCGCGGCGGTGTTTCTAAACGTACCAATACTAGATCCGTCTTCGGCAACTAAGGTCTCCGCCAGCTCTTTGGCCTGAGCTAATCCTGGAATACTTTCCTCAAGCTCCTTACCCTCCAATGGGCCCTTGCATTCCCCGTTCTGGGTGGCTGTGGGGTCTACAGGCCCGTTTGTTGTGGGCTTCGAGGAGTTCTCTTCGCTGTCAGTTCCTGTTTGTGAGGCAGCAGTGGAAGCATTGTCTGTCTGGCTAGTGCTATCTGTGGAGATGTCTGTTGCTTTAGAGGAATCTGTGGCATTGGTCTGTGCTGTGTCTGTCTGGGTCGTGTCGGCTTTGCTCTCTGCGAGTGTTTCTGAGGTTTCTGTGATGGCGGGTGTGTCAGTCTTGATAGAGTCCCTGTTGGCTTTATGCTGCATCAGCTGTAACGCTGCCATCTTCATGAACAGGAGATATCTGAAGAGGAAGACAAGAAAAAGTAGCAAAGTCACTTCTATATAATCAGCACAGGTTTCTAGAAAACAGCTCATTATTGCTGCACAACAACACAAACCTGTGCTCAACAAAGGCTTCGATGAGCTCTTGGCGTAGACAGGCCAGGCGATGGCGGTGCTGGCGGGGGAAGCCTAGACGCTGGCACTCTGGAGACAGCTCCACTCCATCCACAGGCAGGAAGTTGAGGTCAGGGGGGAAGGTGCGAAGGAGGTCGAGAATATAATGTCTGCCGTCATTCCCGATGATACCTTTGCATTCGACAGAGGAGCACAGCTCCACCGTGTCATTCTTCTCATTCAGCACGCTGTGCCGCTGGATCTAAAATTTAACGTACAAAACATACACAGTATCTGTATGTAGACACGAGTCAGCTTTATTATTATTGTCACACAGTCACACTTCTTACCTTTAGTGGCCTACTGGTCTTTTCCAGCAGTTCCAGGTATTTGCCGTGAGACACAACAGTCTTCCCAAAGTCAATGGAGCCGTAGATGACGCTCTGCTCCTGCTCACGCTCCAGGATACCTGGGATGATGGACTGGGCGGTGACACGGTAGCCTCTGTAGTCCACCACTACAGTTCCCAGAGTGTAAAGACCTTCCACATCCACCCCGCTGTAAGCTCGTACTCCGTTCAAGTCATTGGTGGGTGCAGCGTGGGCGGCCGCATCACCCCCCAGCTCACGATAATGGTCCCTCACATCGAAGCCCAGACTGAAAAAGATGTTGTTCCAGATGAACATCTGCATCCGAGTTTCTTCACCAGGGTTGATGGCCATTACGTTGCCATCAATTACAGCCATGGCACCTCGAGTGGCAGCTGCCGCAAAGTCACTGTGGACCTGCAGAAAGTAAAAGGTTTCACATTAAATTAGCATCAGCATAAGCAACAAGGTGGCTAATTAAAGAGCTGCAGAAAGTAAGACTTTAAACCTTGAATATAGCCCTCTCCCTTAGCAGCCGCTCAGGCAGGTTCTTCCGGGGCAGCTCTCTGGTAGTCTGCAGCTCTTCGTTCCAATCTCTGGTCTAGATGCACAACAAGAAAATTAATATTGGAAAAAACTTGAAATCATTCCTCTTGATTATCTGCTGCTGGATTCAGCGCCTTGACCTGTCCAGGGATGTGCTCCTCATAACCCAGGCGGGAGGTGTATGCGTCCTCAGCTCGAACACAGTCCATTGCATGATCTACTTGCGGAGCAGTCCAGCTGTATACTTGGAAAGGCGTGGCTATCCTCTCAAACGGGTGTCTCTGGACTCTGCAGCAGTAAAAGAGAAACCATAATTTCCATGGTTCATAATTTAGCTGCAAATATTATTTTTCGCTTGCTGTGAGAGGGTCCTAAAACTAATAACTGATGAAAATCACAGTCTTGATATACAACTTTTATTTGCAAAGACTCATTTGTTATAAGATATTCAACTGCTGTCCCCGAATGTGAAAGAACAAAAGTGCAAAGTAGAGGTTAAAAAAAAAAAAAAAAAAAAAAAAAAAAAAAAAAGAAAACCGCTCACAATCAGCATCAAGGCAAGTGAGAACAACAAATTACCGTAATTGTCGGGCTATAAGCCGCTACTTTTTGCACAAGCTTTGAACCCTGCGGCTTTTCTATGGATTGTCCATGATTTTTGTGATATCGTAAGAGGATTTGTTTTGTTTGTTCCGCTGTTGTACGGCACTACGTTGCCTGGCGGAAGCGTATGTGATCAGACGCACAGTATCGGGGTTCAAGAGTGGTATGTTGGTCACATGTCCATCCGCCAGGCAACGTAGTGCCGTACAATGTTATGCCCAATTCCACCGGTGGAATCTGACAGCGTGGAAAAGTGTGAAAACATCCACGATCACCAACGGACTTCGAAGGGCTGGACTGGTGCCTGATGGAGAGGAGGACACCGCTACGGCCCTTCTGAGGGTGTTCGACTCTGACACTGACAACGAGGATTTCTTTGGTTTTGAAAGTGACAACGAAGGAACGAAGCGGAGAGTGAATGACGAAGCCATCCTGAGCCTGTTTGTTTCCGACACTGGAGAAGAGGACTTTGGTGGTTTTAGTGCGCAGGAAGAAGAGAAAGATGGTGGTGAATGACTGACTTTTCTTCTTGTTAAAGCCGTGTCACTGCACCTGAGCCTAGAAGGTAGTCTGAATCTATTTTTCTGGTGTGCTGTAGGTTATTGTTATGTACTACATTTGTTACTTATTTATGAAGCACAGTACATGTTTTGTACTTGTACATATACCTAAAAAGTTATGCAAATATGTACCCCTAACTTGTTTTTCAAAATATTAATAAAAGGGGTGCGTCTCCAAACAGCCATCTCTTTCCTGACAATTCCCTTTGTGCATATTCTCTTACATATGATAAGTCAACATTGAAACACCTGCAGCTTTTAGTCAGGTGCGGCTAATGTATGTACAAAACAGGACTTTTCCCCTGATCTTAGCTTGTGCGGCTAATATCCGGGTGCGCTTTGTAGTCCGGAAAATACGGTAAGTAAAAGAATGAAATGTTTTCACCTTTTCTTTTGCAGGGCGGTGAAGTTCTTCTTGAAGGCAGGGCTGATCTGGCTCAGCAGCTCAACTAGAGAGTGGCTCAAGAAGCTGGGATTAGCTGGTTTGGGGTTGAAGGTGTAGGTAGTAGACCTGAAAAGCACACAAGCACATTATCATCATGGTTCACACTAATATAGCTGAGTTCGTCATCTGCAGCCTGCTAAATTGAGAAAAAGCATCTATATAAAAATACGAAAAAGAACAACAAACTTGCTGTTAAATATTCCCGCCACACTACAAAGCACTAATACATGAAAGCAAGCTTACGACTGAGCAAACAGCTGGAAGGGAAAAAAAAAAGAAAACATAAAAAAAAAGAAAAAAATAATCTTCATCCTAACAATGCAACATGTTTCCCAGCTGTCCACCTAAACAAACTGCATCAACATTTCCTGTTCTATTTTAAGGAAAAACACTACAGGAGAAATTGTGCCAACTATAATGAGCTGACTCACAGCATCGCTTCTTACATCACCTAATTGCAGACTAACTGCTGCCAAATGTCTTCACCTAATGGCATCTTGAATTATAAATACACGCTGCAGAAACGGTGCTGCCAAATGCTTAAACTGCACTTTAACGGCAGAGAGTCAGCTGCAGTAAGAACACAGAGCTTGTAAGGAGACACCAGGCCCAAACATCAACTGACTGGTTGAGGTAGAAGCCGCGTGTTGAGGCAGTGACGCTGACATGGCGCTCCTCCACAGTCACAATGTACAGGTACATGAGGTCGCCGTGCATCTTCCTGTTTCCAGGTGGAGGGTTCCACCCGCTCATGGTCAAGACCTTCAGGCACTGCATGGGCTGTGGAGCACGTAAAATAAGAAGATGAATCTCAAGTTTAAAAGCCAAAGTTACTTCCCCCGTTTAAGTCCCTAAATGCCTTCCTCACCTTCCAGTCCTTATTCTGTGGCTGGAGGGGCACAAGGGGGCGCTCTTTACTGCCGGGCAGGATGTGCTCTGGAGGGGTGCAGTCTATCTGCTCCATCTCGCTGCCCTTTTTCTTCCGCTTTCCAGTTTCTATAAGCAAAGGAAGAAGCAAGAAAGGAAAATTGGTGGATTTCTATTGAATAAAACAGCATGCATGCACACACACAGGACTAATGTGAACACATAAACCTTATTCAGTCACTCTTAAAACCATCTGTTGATCGCTTAACACAAGGGTGTAAAACATAAGGCTCGGGGTTCAGAATCGGCTCGGCAAAGACTCAATCCCAATGGACGGCTACCGGAACTTTTTCTGTCACGCTGACAGGTTTCTTTCATTTACTGCAGCAGCATTTCTTCATTATGCAGAAAACCCTAACCTTTTCCTCACATTAAGATATCTTTGAGATTAAATGTGTAGTAAAACTTCTTTAGACTGAGAGAAAGGGAACTTTCACTCGTCCAACCCACTTAAGATCGAGTTTGACATGTCTGAACAAACACATTGACTGAGAAGGGAGTCTTAGATTTTTCTGCTTTTCATTTCTAAGCTGCATGCTGTTCGATTACTGCAAAGGCTGCAGCAGTGCATGGTGAAAATTCCAGAGCTGGGAAACATTTTACTCCCTTCTTAAAAATCCCCTGAAACAATTTAATCCTCAGCTCTTACGTATGAATAATATACAAGCAGTTTAAAAGGCGATTTCACTGAGAAGCAGGGGGGAAACCTAATGCCAACAACAGTCATTCATTTATCTCCCGACTGCAAAGTAGGTTTTAAAATCCATCACTGAGAGAAGAAAACCGCGTGTCTGTCTCTCAGTGCAAATACTTCGCAAGAGAGTGTCTCTTTCATTAAGGCTCCCAGAAAAATAAACCCAACTTGTCTGAATGACAGAAAACCAGCAAGGTGATAGGATTGAAAAGAGTTTTAGGTCATATTCATGGTAAACGTGTTTGCCTTGTGCGATTTTAACCCGTGCACCAACTTGCTGGTCTGCCCTCAACTTCATTATGTCTCCATATTTTATTCCCCTGCTCTTGTTCCATCTCAGAAACGGGCATTTCAGCTCACGTGCTCTTTGTTACACTCACACACTTCAAAACAGTGTAATACAAGGTTTATCAATGATTTAACAGAGTTTGTCTCAAATGTGCTCAAAGTCCAACTAAACTACACAAGGTCCAGCTCTGTAAGCAGGAATCACACTCTTTAAAGAAACTGTTGATCCTTAGTGTCATACCTCCAAGATCTCCATCAGTGAAGATGCTCAGGAAAGAGAGAGAGTTGCAGTCTACTCCGTTGTAAGCGTCAGAAGGGTCCAGACTCTTCAGCAGGTCTCTGATGTGACGCACATGGATTCGAGCTTCACGCACCGTGTAGGGCTCTGAGGGAAACAAAATAAACAGTGTGGTTTAAAACCCAACTAAGCAACATGTATACTGAACTATTATGAGTGCTAGAGGCTACTCAAAATTTTGCATTACTCACAACTTTTTGGTTTTTAAGCAACAAATCAATTTGTCCCCCAAATTAAGTGGTTAACACAGGAGCATTTTCGCTCATATCAGCACAAGTGTCTTTCCCGATAACTTAAGGAACACCAGCCCAAAACACACCCCACAGAAGAATTTCACTTGTGAAACATTGTTCACTCTCTGCAAAGATCTCACAAGTAGCCTCCTGCCAGCCAGTTCTGTACATTATCATCAAGTCGACTATTTTTGCGCTGCTTCAGCATAGGTAACAGACACACTCTGAAACATATTCCTCAGATACAGCGTCACTGACGGGGAATACTTCAGTTTGGCTTTTGAGGCTGAGTTTAAACACTAATAGGAGCATGTTCATCTCTACTTTTGTTAACTGCAAAACTCAAACATTGGCCTGAGCGTCACTCTGGGTCATTTAACGCTAGCTTTATGTTAACGTCTTGTATTTAGCCGGACCCCTGACAAGTGTGACAATATGCATGTATGGATGGATGTGATGATTAGAATTGAATGCGATTACCGATTTTAGAAACACCTTTTCCATTACATAAGTCGAACCCTTAGCAGACCCACGTGTATAATGCCGCAACATGACAACCAACATATTTGTATATAAAACGGTTTATCAGGATCAGGCTGCACCTGCCAATACTGTCTGAGTTCCACCTGGTTCTCCTGGAGGTTTCTTCCTGTTAGTTTTTCCTTCCCACCGTCACCAAAGTGCTTGGTCATCATGATTCTCTCTTAAACAGATAGAAGGGCACTACATTCATGGCTAAGTAAATGGAGAACAGCTCTCAGGAAGTCCGTCCAAACTTTGCACGACAAGCCCTGGTGCTTCAGAATCTTACCTTCCACCACTTTGAGCACCGATCCCTCCTGCAGACCCTCGATAGACTTGAGCTCGGCAAAGTTGTCCAGCACATTTCCATCCAGCTGCAGAGAGAAGCAGGTGCGGTGGCAGGTGTCCTCACGGTCCATCAAAACCTGGTGGATTTCCTGCACCATTTCCTGGGGGGAGACCTGATGTTGGGGAAGAAATTAAAGAAATGAAGTGACACAGAAATGAGGAGGAGCAGCAACATTTAGTTCACGTTACAA
Organism: Simochromis diagramma; assembly: GCF_900408965.1. NCBI lineage: Eukaryota > Metazoa > Chordata > Actinopteri > Cichliformes > Cichlidae > Simochromis > Simochromis diagramma. Next base: position 8,259,199 of record NW_024387375.1, read on the forward strand.
ACTACATCATCACAGACATTACTTGATTAATGAGCAATGTCATTTAAAAGTCCTGCAGTTTTCTTAAAGAACTGCAGCTTATCCTCACCTGCAGGTCAAATGGCTCTGTCCCCGGAGCCTGGATCTTTACAGTGAAGCCTGTGTCCTGGATCACTATCACTTCCTGTTCGTTAGACTCCTCCCCTCCTTCTGCCTCGCCATTCCCATCCTGCTTTGAGTCCGTCTCCTCCGTATGCTCATGAGCCCTGTCACCATTTACCATGGCTGTATCTGCACTGTGCCCTTTAATGAAAAAAAGTGCATAGATCAAGCTTTATGTCAAGTCACAAGACATATCTACTAATAAAATATTCAACTACTTTAGGCTTTATTTAAAATAACACAACCAACTCCCTTTGTCAGAAACGACAATTTATTAACTTGTTGTTCTCCTCTCACCCTCAACCTGCGTCTGCCCCTCCCTGAGGCTGATTCTGCTGGAGGTTTCTTCCTGTTCAAATGGAGTTTTTCTTTCCCACTGTCACCAAGTGCTTGCTCACAGGGCTTTGCCTGATTGTTGGGGTTGTGTCTGTATTATGCCCCTTAAAATATAAATGTCCTCAAAGCAACTGCTGTTGTTATAGAAAAAAATTGAATTGAACTCAATTGTTAGTTGGATAAAGCATTTACAAAAAAAAAAAAGAGAAAAAAAAAAAAAAAGTTGATCATCGCTTTCTGAATTTTCCACTTTAATACAAGTGTGATCTTAATTAGAAAATATTGTAAAATAAATGTAACCCAAAAAGTGACATCTGGCGTACTGGTGACAAAATGCAGCCGTAAGCACACCGAGTATTAGCACATTCTTCTTTTGAATTTCTTATGAGTAATTGAAAACTGTGTTTTTCCTGTTTGGCAACTTATAAAGACCAGTTCCAATCTTTTCAATAGTCATGAGGAGGCTGGACAGAAGCACTGTCTCGGTTTCAGAACTGTTAGTCTTGTTTCCACTAATGAAAGGGGGAAAAATATTTTCCATCATAAGTCAACATTTCAAGTGAAGAAGTTTGACTTAATAACTCAACCTTCTGAGAAAAAAAAAAAAAAAAAAAAAAAAAAAAAATCACTAAAACAGAATATAGCATTTCTGGTTATTGTTTTGTTCCAGTAACAATCTCAATCAAGCTAACATGCTAAAATGCCACCACAGACTACACTACAGGCTAATTCTGCTAACACTGAAAGGACAAAGGGACAATTGTTATGCACTCTCCAAGTGAGCTCACCTTGCCAAACAGCATGACACAGGAATTTATATGTAGTTACAGACATATGGTACTACAGCTGTCTGGTGATGCTAAACTGTGTAAACTGGATAAGTATATTCAAATGAAACAAAGACGTGTATTTGCCCTTTCTTCCACATCAATAATAATAATAATAATAATAATAATAACAACAACAATAACAATGCTACTGCTGGGTCCTACCTTGTCACAAGGGTTCAACACTGTGGCCCTTCGCATCCGAATTCCAGCTAGAATCAAAACAGTGACCCTTCACTTGTCAAGTGAATGCGTTAACCACCACACTATGTAGTTATTGTGTCAACTGCACCACATACAGGAGCGTTCCTGTCAAAGCCTCGAGGCCATTTGCTGGGTAACACTGTGTTTATGCTATAATTTATTTGTTTACAGCATAATTTAGACAATGCACCTCTTTGGCTGCCATCAGTGACTCAGCCATCATGTCAACACTAACTCACTTTTCTTCCACATAAGCAGCCAGGTCACAAATACGGAAGGCAATCCTCCAGGCCCAGATGATCTTACCGATATCCTTATAAAATATTTATTTACGGTTGAGCAGAGCCAACAAAGCTCAGCTATACCATGACAATGCTGTGGTTTTGCTTCCCTGAAGTCGACAAAGACTAGAGGATTAGCGTGAGGGATCTTCTCAACACTCAGATCTCTCTTTTTAATCAAACAACAGTACTGAAAAGAGCACGCTGACAATCATAACTGACTTGAGTCACTAATGATTTATCTGAAATTTGACAATAAGTAACCAGCTTCGTCTAGAAAAGAAAACGCTTGGTTTCCAGCAGTGACCTGCTGAAACCTACACTGTTGCAACACTGCAGGGAACTCAGCCAGGAGGCCTCGAGGGAGGATTTCACCATTCACGAGAGGGAATTATGGGTCACTTACATGGATATCTGCTTATACCAGCACTGTGACAAATAATCCAGCAGTTGCTTTACCTTTTTATAGAAATCAGAGCCACCAAAATTATTCTCTGTAAATTCTCTGTAAAATAGGCCAGCTGAGAAAAGCCTGACAGCTCCTCTCGTTATACAGACGACGGATCAATATTATTTTCTTGAGTAACAGTTAAGGTGAGAGGAAAATGACATGAATAAAAATGAGCTAAATTAATTCAAAGGAACAGGGGCCCACTGCAAGGACATCAGGCAAATGTTTTCTCTCACTGACCTACAACTGCTGGCAGCCAGCGCGTCCTTGCTGCCTGTCAAGGGTAACGCGGTGTCAGGGTTACTTGGAGAGAAGGGGCCAGAGGGAGGGGAGGGGCTGGACCTGGACCGCGACCCCGGGTGGGGAATGAACGCAGTGAGACGGTGGGGGAGAGGTGGAAGAAGCGCATGGGAGAGGAACAACAGGTCACGCTCTGAATAACAAACATAACTGCTTCAGGGTGAGTGAGCATGAGGGCCAACAATGTCGGAAAGAATGAGGGATCTGTGCAGAAACATTTCATCTCCGAGTTGAGCTCTATTTTGGCTCACACAAGTGACATGATGATGACTAACTTCTGAAATATTACAGACCAGACAGGAAGGAAATAACACGAAGTATTAGGCCAATACGGCACTTCTTAAGTCCAGCTTCTTAAAATTTGATTTGCGGCCTCATTTTAAATTAAATTTAATTAAATATCTTCAGGTAATGAATGGTTAGTGATACAAAACAAGTCACTTGAAGAGGTTATCTCTGGATCCTGAAGCTGAGAGACTGTGATAAGAGGCACTACAGATTTTCTAATGTTTCATTAACCAAAAAACGATCTACAGACATTAACGGCTGTCTCTGATCATTTCGTTTTGATTAATTCATAAGAAACAAAGAGGGGAGTTGGCGTGCAATTGGCTAGATTAAGTCTGTAGATATCAGATACATCATCGCAGAAACCCAACAGTACAAAGCACTATAAGTGATAAGACTAATGATGAGGTTTTCCAGTGCACAAAGCATTGCAAAACAGACCTATTCTCTACAGTAGAGGGATTAAAGTTCATCAGAAAGTAGGTAATGAGGCAAAAGGAGGCGGGAGAAGCAACGTTAAAACAGTGAAGGGGAAATGTTGCATGCTGCTTTACTTTAGTGTAGAAATAGAGATGCACTACCTGGTTATAAGTGTATAGATTCCCAAATGCAGGAGAAGGACCTAATGAAGTGGGTCAATTTTCCACTCAGGGTGTGCATCAGAAAGTGCCAGAAATCCTTGAGAATGACTACTTAATTTAATACAAGTATGATAAAATGTCTCATTCACTGGCTGAAATCAGACACTTCTAATTCTTTTAGTATTACTTCATCAGCTAAACTGTAAATTCGTGCTCTATTTGTGGAGAAATATATGACGAAATATGAGTTTTACAGTGTAATGATGTGTTACTTTATAATAAACCTCTAAACATATCTGTTTACCTAAAATAAATGCTGCGATTTCTCTTTTGGCATTAAGTATCATCCCATCTAATTAGACAGTGCTAACTTGACCAGTAATTGAAAGGCACGTTTCAGTGGAACAATCAAACCGCTCTAATCAGAGTCAAATAATTAAAAGCAGTGATTAAAAACCATGTATAGGAGCGGCCATTAAGCACTGCAGCAAATGCTCAGACTGGTACAATCCCCAAGTCCTCCACAAGGCCACGGTAAGGAATGAAGATCAAGGATTTCGATTTTTTTTTTTTTTAAAGAAAAAAAAATTATTAGATACATTCAAATACTAACAAACAACTGAAGATCAAACTGAAAATGATTCAAACTTAAAGCTCAGTGCTGAACTGCACTCTCTTGTTTACTCCATTAGCCTACTTCTCCTGATAAACAATAAAGCCAGCCAAGCGGCCATCTAGCCACTCTGCAGCCCTTGACACCGTCACCATGGCAACATTAACCAGCCAGGCAACACCGAAAACACCACCTAGCACACAAGGCCCCTCTGTAATCGAGTTTGCTGGACCACAAGGTGGCATCCTTCTGGTGGACGGCTACACAAAGACTGAAATCTAAAAGTCTGCCAGCAGATTCTCCGTTGTTGTAATTTGTTCCCCGAGCATTGAATGATGCTAGAGACTTTTTTTTGTGGTGCAGGCTTGAGAGGGGGCAGCTTGAGTCACAAACAGGATCCATAATGAGTCCAAATCATAACATGGTCACTGAAATCAAAATCCTTCCGGCAAACAATGACATATTTCTGCCATAGCTCCAATAAATGTGTGTTTTTTTAAATGAAATTATACATATACATATCCGTAGAGACCTAAAAAAAATAAAAAAATCCATTCAACTCTGAGCCACAAACTACAAAGACAACGAGACAAACAGCAGAGGTGTGGAAGATGCCAAGAGAGATGAGCAATCGAGGCAGGGTGTCAGTGATTGCTGGGATTAACAAGGGCACTCTTCCACCCACAGGAGCATTAAGCTCCTTAAAGCCACAGAGTGACCCTCACCTCGACCTGTCTGCTCAGCCACGTGCTGTTAGTATGTCTAGTTACAACTACTCACTGAGACGCATCAACCTCGTCACCATTGCCCAGTGATTACATTTGCTATTGATTCTTGATTAGTCCATGAGTGGTTGGGATGTAAAATGTAATTTTAAATTAAAAATGCTTCAAGTGCTGACATGTGAAGTCACACTGCTTGGTTAATGCTGGATTTCTGGGGCTGAAGCAGATATAGCTTTCCAAGAACATCTACAAACATATGAACCTGCTACAGTTATACTGGAAAGAAGAAAATCACAAGCTTAAAATACAGCTCGACTAAAAGTCCATGTGCCATCAGCTGTGATGCTACTCTGCAACACGTGCTGCCAACAGTACAGATATGTGCTGACACAACTTCCCCAAGAAGGGAGAAAGCTTGGAGCTGTACTGCTATGTTCATGAAGCCCATGTGACACCCAGGCTCCAATAAACACTAAACGACTGGAAATAGGAAAGCTTTAATTACACGAGAGGATGCCTGGCAGCTCAATCTTTAACATCCACTCCTCTTCCTCCGCACATGTCAAAATCATCTCAGCTTCTTGCCTCTCTAACATCAAGCTGAAAAACCACAACTCATTTCTAATCCCACCCCTCCCAATGACTCAAAACTATGGTTTAATACACTGTTTACGTCTGAAATGCAGGTCCATGTGGGATTTTATAATGAGTGACACACACAAAACCACAGCTCTTCATCATCGAACCGACAAAGGTTCACTCCGGACAGCTGGAGGAATCAGATACTGTGCAATGAGACATTTCAAGGTCCGGGCAGGCTGCAATGAACTTCAGAGCTGTGGGAGTCAAACTTCACCAGGTGACAGCCCTTGTATTAAGTCTAACCCCGCCTGCACCCACAGCACTCCGCCGCTGCTCCCAAACAACCTTCACCTGACAGCTTTTACTCACCAGCTCGCGTATTATTAGAGTAACCTTCCCCCTCACCGTGCGCACACCACCATCATGACTTATCGGCTATAACCAGCTTCCGCTTCCCGGTCGAGGAGGAACGCTCGATCTAAACAGGACTGGGGGGGGTGAAGATGGGGCCGGTTAGAGGACTAACACCCACCACCTCGCGATTCAGCCACCTCACGCGTATTTTTTTTTATAGCTCGGTAACGACGAACATGTCTGCTACACAAGCTGTGTGATACACATACCACCCCCAGTAAAAACGAAGGCATGTGCGCGACCCCCCCGTGTTCGTGTAAGCAGTGTGAAGCGCCACTGAAGGTGACCTTCAGTTACCGAACATGTGCGTCAGCGCGAGTTTGTGCTACGGCAGCTACTGCTGCTTTATGTGCTCTGAACAAACAGGCGCTACACAGGCGCCCCGTGCTTTACCCGAAAAACCATAGCTCCCCGTGATCACGTTTGGTTTTAAGGCACGAGACAGCTTTGACAGCGACAGGAGCGCCTGTGTGCTAGTTAGCTAGCTAGCTAACCGGGGCGCTAACTAGCTTCACGCTGAATGGGACACGCTAAAGATAATGCTAGCATTACCGGCCAATGTGTTTAGGTTAGCCTGAGCAGCTTGCAGTGTCAGGTTGAAGTCCGAGCCAGCTGTGAATATAGCAGCGGTCCCAGTCAAGTGAGAAAAAAAAAGCATTAACACCGGACAGTTGGTTAGCAGGTGGGTGCAAGGTGGAACCTTAAAACTTCCAGAGATCGAGGGGTAAAGCAGCAGCACTACGCTCGGTCTGAGGACCTTTAAGTCACACAGCGCAGCATGGAGGTGAAAGTCACCACATTTGGTGCATGCTGCACAGCTTCAGTAAAGCAGACATTCAGTCATGCTGTATGTATGTTGATTCTGCATGCACGATGAGAGCAGTGGTGTCTGCAGCGGACTTACCACAACCGCAGGACTCTTTTAGAGGTGCCTTTCCTGCTCCTTTACCATCCTGGGCTCCATCCGCGGGATCTGCCGGATTGCAGTTAGGCACTGACGCCGGGATGTCATCTGTCTTGCTCACCATGGTCGGCAGTCAGTGTGTCTCTGTGACAGAAATCCCCCAGCAGCTTTGCTCGAATATTTGTGTGTCTCTGTAAATGAAACGCAAATAAACAAAGACAAACTACAGCTTCTTCTCTGGCTGTCACGAGCTAGCTGGCTACATACGAGGGGTACAAGCTTACAAAAACAAGTCTACAGAGGAAGGACAGTGCTGTACATAGTGCCGATCACACGTGGTTTTCTCCTCCCCTCCTCTTGACCTCTTTGCCTTTGCGTTGCACCTCCCCACCTGCTCCGCGTGGCGCTACGGAAAGCCACACGCGACAATTCGTGCGCACTCACCAGTTTTTCCATTTCTCTTGCACTAAAAGAAAACATGGACACATGGATGGAAGTGCATAGCATTTTATATCTTGAGGCATTCTTCCACATTTTTTATTGGCTGTACTTTGCAAAGCCTTCGCACAAAATCCCCTCAAAATGGTTAGAAAATAGAACAATAGCTGAAATAACAATTTTAATAGTTATTTGGATTAGGTGCTGTAAAACGAATATTTCACCCTCTCCTAATTTTTGTTTTACCTCTCTGCTGTAAACCTGTCAGACGTCAACTTTTATGAAAATCTTGTGACTTAAGAAGGATGTAATCTAAGATTTTCAAATTGATACCGTAGGCGCATCTACTAGAATGCTGAGGGTAAAACTGGTGGATTACATTATTTTTGCATATTTTTCATACTTAAATGTTTCATCAAACAAAGTTCAATATTAGAGAAAGATAGCTTAAGTAAATATAACATGCAGTTTTCAAATGAATATTTAATTTTTAAGGGTTAAAATTAAAAAGCTGTACAAATCTACCTGCCCTGATGCAAAAAAGAAAATTATAAATTAGCTGTGATTAAGTTTTGTGGAAAAATAAGTTCAATGTCGGTAGCTAGTCATTGTACTCATTATTGTCAGAACTGTTGAATCAAGACTCGAAATAGTCTCAAAACATATTATCCCATGATCTAAATAAACAACAGCTAAGAACCAAAGTCATTGACATCAATCAATCTGGAAAGGCATTACAAAGCCTTTTCTAAGGCTTTGGGATTCCAGCAAACTTGATGATGAGAGCCATCATCCACAAATGGATAAACGTGGAACAATGGTGTACCTTCCCAGGAGTGGACAACCTACCAAAGTTACTCCAACAACTGATTCAGGAGGTAATAGAAGAACCCAGAAAAACATCTAAAAACTGCAGACCTCAGTTAAGGGCCGAGATCATGATTCAATAATATGAAAGAAGCAAAAATGGCATCCATGGGAGAGTTCGAAGGAGAAAACCACTGCTGATCAAAAAGAACAAAAAGGCTAATCTCGCATTTGCCAAAAAACATCTTGATGATCACCAAGACTTTTGGGAAAATACTCTGTGGACTGATGAGACAAAAGCAGAACTTTCTGGAAGCTTTGAGTCCATTAAATCTGATGTAAAACTAACACAGCATTTCATAAAAAGAGCACCATACCAACAGTCAAACGTGGTGGTAGTAGTCTGACGGTCTAGGTCAGCTTTGTTCCTTCAGGACCTGATTGACTTGCCATAATTAATAGAACCATGAATTCTGCTCTTAAATCCTGAAGGAGAATGTCCATCTATCAGTTTGTGCCCTGAAGCTGAAGCACACTTGGGTTATCTAGCAGGAAAATGATCTGAAACACACCAGCCAGTACACGTCTGAATAGCTTAAAACAAAATGATGAAGGTTTTGGAGTGGCCTACTCTAAGTCTGGAGCTAGATCTGTTTGAGATGCTTTGCCATAACTTTAAACAGGCATTGGAGGTTTTTCAAGCTAGAAAACTCTCCAATGTGGCTGAATTAAAACAATTCTGCAAAGAATTGTCAGTTATTAAACCGCAGTTACAAGCTCAGTTTGGTTTGAATAGACAGGCGTTTCTCTGCTTTTTAAATTAGACTTCAAAATTGTTTAATTACTCTTGTAGTTTGAACTGGATTAGATAACCATAGCCCCATGCTACTGGAGGACCTCCCATGATGGAGTGAGCACCTTTCTCATCTCCTCTAATCTCTCCAGACAGATACCTCTCTGAAGGTAAATCTGCCTCCCCTACCACACGTTTCTAAGCCCTCCAACCTGTGCAGTGTTTAATGTTATACTTCTTTTGTTTACATCCCCTTCTTTTCACTTTACCCTTAGTCAACTGGTCGAGGCACGTAGCCGCTCTCCACCAGGTTTGTTTCCATTAAAAGAAATGTTTGTTTTTTTATCTCCCATCTGTCCTCAGGTGCTGGATTAAAGGGACTCATTGGATTTTATCTCTTCTGCTGAAAGGTCAATGCTGATGAAAGTAAGGTGCCATGAGGCACCTGTTGTTGGTGCTTCACCAATAAAACAGAAGTGAATTCAGGTTGATTTCGCTGAACTTTAACAGTTTGACACAGACACATGAGCTTGTGTCACTCACACTAGCTCCTCACTTCCAGCAGCTCACTGAGATTCATCCATCTATCTATCCATCCATCCATTCTCTATTACTTTTCCAGGTTTGAGTCGCAAAGACAGCAGTCGAAGCAGAGAACCCTCTCACCCCAGTCACCTTTTCCAGCTCATCCATTGAGTGACATTGAGTTGTTCCCAACCCAGTCAAGAGATATAATTGCTCCAGCGAGGTCTTGGTCTGCCCTGAGACAACCTCCCAGTAGGACATGCCCCAAACACCTCGCCTAGGAGGTAAATGGACTGGCATTAGTAAATGTTTTTCCAGTCAGTTTGAGCCCTCAGAGCTATTTCTTACTGAAAATCTCATTCTGCGTTCACACACGCATTCATGTAAGCAAATCTTTTTTTTATTGTTACACACTTTTAACCTAACAATCTCACACAGTCACAGTCCGATGATGTGTCAGGGTCAACTCGGGGTTCAGTATAAGTCCAAGGATACTTTGACATGTGAACTAGGGGAGCTAAGGGATCGGCCTTCGGGTTAGTAGACAAGCCACTCTTGCTCCTGAGCCACAGCCACTGTCTGTTCATACATAAAGTGCACAAAGTATCTGCTTTCTGCTAGGAAGACTGCCTGCTCATCCATGCAGACACAGACAATATGTTACACATAACCTGACACATGCAAAGTTGGGCTAGCCTGCATGCTTTCTGAGCATTCAGCGAAATCAACCTGAATTCAATTCTGAAAAGGATAAGCAGCAGAGACGGGTTGATGGTTTTACCACATTGTTTTGAGACAGAAACTAATCACATATTTTAATAGTAATATTTTACCGTGTAACAGACCCATTGATGCTCATTCCAGATGAGCCACATCAAAGGAAACTATAATAATACATGAATACAAAATAATTTAATCACTTTATTGACAAAGCAAGAAGCAGACTCAACAACCTTCCAATTTATTTGGGTTATGGGTACAGTAAATCACTGTAGGAAGCAAACACAGTATATGCGGTAATCAGTCATTAGCAAATAACAACCCAGAGCAACATCTCTCTGTTTTGCATGTTGGGTATTATTGCTAGAAACCACATAACACATCAAACGAGATGCTTCACGGTGCCCTGAAAATGCTTCTGTAAGTCGGAAAATCAACCAGGAGTCACCACAAAGACCTGGAAGAGTAAAACTGACAGAGACGCTGCTGCTGTCATGTGACCGATATGAGGATTAGAGTCACATGAGTGTTTTGAAAGATGGAAGACGTTCTCTGCGGATGTGTGCAGATCATTACCGTTTGTTTGCATGATGTGAGATATAGTATGCTATGCTCTGAGGCAGTGAAGATTTCGTTGAAAGAAAGACATCTTCGTTAGGCGTCGCACCGTTTGTCTTTGTGCTAATTTCAGTGGTGGGCCTCTTTGGCTCATTAGCGTTTTCCCTCAAGGCAGACAAACAAGTCGTCAGTCTCTGAGTTGTAAGAACTGTAGCAAAGATGCGTACAACAGCCAGTATTTTGATGTTACATAAAAAGCATGGATCATCTGCTGTGAAATCTATTAAACTGATGATTACAGGTGGATGGAGAGTTGAATCTACCTGGATAGGAGGTGCAGTGATTAACTCATGGAGTCTAACAGTCTAAAGCTCAGTTTTCCCTGTCAGAGAAACTGTTTTGGACAAGACAGCTTTGCACTTATATCACCGACTATCTCATAAAACTTGAGGAAGAATAGTGCACACGGTCATGCTAATGGCTTCCCAGCTAAGAGGTGAATGGAAACCCTTGTCATGTTTGCATTTCTTTGCTAAAAAACAAAACAAAAGAAAACAAAAGAAAGAAAAAGTGTACTTCACTCAGGTTGCATCCAGACCTTCTCAGGTGGCATAAGAATATGCCGATTTACTCACCGCTGCGTTACGTGCAACATATCATTAAATCCCTTAACATTTAGCGTAGCAACTCATCTCATAAAGAGTCAGTGACAAAACTTTAAAATGGAACAATCCATCAGACAGTTCAGAAAAAAATAAAGCGAAAACACTGTGAGCTGAAAAATTACAAAGATAGAAACTCTTTTCACGCCTCAAGTGTCCTTACACCAGCTGACCTCACCTACTCATAATATATAAATATACAATATATATTGCTTTATTAATAATAGTCCTACAAACATGATGCTAAGCCGCTAACCGGTGGCTTAGGAGTGAAAGAAAATCCTTACAATCAAATTCAGTCTTACAGGAAGACTCGCATCAAGCTGCGGTTACTCAGTTAGGTTATGGCTCAAGGAAAGCATTGAAGAAAAACTGTGATCTGACTTATATGCAAACCCCAACCAGAGTTGTATAAAAGGAAACCATCCGTTAAGTAAAGACTTGTAGTTTCCTTTGAGTCCGCGTGCACGTTTATTACATCACGACTCCTCTTATATATTATAAGGCAGTAGTTGCAGTGTATATGATGGTAAAGTCATAAACGGGCGCCGTTAATGCAAGCCGTAGCATAAAAGGTTGGTTTCACCTGCTTGCTTCATGCTGTTTGCTCATTGTTTCACTAGGGGCCACCATATGCATGTGTTTTGATAACAGAGGGTAACAGCCACTGCATCCGTGTGCACTCACAAGGCTAGTTTGGGAATTTGTTAAATGTGTTTTTAAAAAAAAAAAAAAAATGTGAAAGGAAATTCCATCAAAACAATCATTCGGCTCTTCAGTGTAAAACACATCATCAGACACATCAAGAAATCTAATTTTTTTTCCTGAGGTAAAAAAAAAAAAAAAAAAAAAAAAGTGAAACAAAACAACACAAGACCCTCAAACACAAATATGCCGAAGAAGGCGTCGTACGTGTGTGTTTTCTGTACACAACCCACACCTGAGTAAAGTGCACAGTCCAGTGAGTCAGAACTGATTATCACCAGCATGTGGCCTGTTTAGACGCAAAGCAGGCCCTGCAAAGGAAAGGCAGCACACCACCCCGAATCCATCACTTCTTAAAACATACAGACTGAAGTTTCATGTGGCTGACCTCTCCTCCTTTAGAGACAGGCACTGATAAAATATACTGTGTACCTTAAAGGAATTAATTTAGTTATTTTCACATTGTATCGCTACCGCTATTTAAAAATGAATGACAAGTTGTGATGCTTTCTTAGTAATGTAGTGATAATATTTTGTCTTCTTCTAATGTTTTTTTAACCTGTTGGCTGAGATTGATGTAGACAAACAAAAGTCTAATGACCTTTAGTACCTTTCAGGACTTTAGATTTGCATGATTCACAGTTCAAAATAATTCTTCTTCATCTTACACTTGCCCTCATCCACTGACTGAAACAAGCTGTTGTAGCTCCTTACTCTTTAAGCCAGTCTTCTTCTGATTGGTTGCTTCTCATAAGCAGAAGGTTTGGACTATAGGTGGGTGGAGCCTGAGAGGACCACATAAGGATATCTCCTCCCTTCATCATGCAGAGGCAGTAGACTGAGCTTTTGCCTTACATACAGTACTTAAGAAATGTATTAGACCACCGCCCAGTGTAAGGTTTATGCCTCGGCTGCCCTAAGCGAACAGTATCTGTAACTAATTTTTTTTTAATGTTTCTGTAATGGTTAATCCTCTGTATGCACATTTTTAATGCTAAAATATAATTATTGTCGTCAATTATTACTTTCAAATCAGCTGCTGTAGAAAAAAAAAAAAAAGTATAAAAACAATATTAAAGCACATTATATTTTTTTGGTTGAGATGCCAAATTGTATTAATTTACTTGCATTCCTGAACAGAATTTTTGGTGATCTAATAAATTTGTTTAGAACTGTATTTACAACAAAAATAATTTTAAAAAAGCATAATAGGTCCACTCTAAAACAGCGGTCCCCAACCTTTTTTGCGCCACGGATTTGTGTCCGGTTTATGTCCGACAATATTTTCACAGACCGGCCTTTAAGGTGTCGTGGATAAATACAACAAAATAAAACCTGTACAAAGAAAGACGATTTATTCATAACACACGGGAAAAGACACAGGGAAACAGAGTTAACGATAAAACGATAAAAAAGTAACGATAAAAAAATAATGATAAAAACCGATAACAACCCTGAAAACCGGGTTAGGGTTAGCCTCGACTCTCGCGGCCCGGTACCAAACGACTCTTGGACCTGTACTGGTCTGTGGCCCGGGGGTTGGAGAATCGCTGCTCTAAAGTGTATCACGATCTGGTCACTAACCAGAACAGTGAAGGCGGGCTGTGGGAAAACGCTTTGTTGTTAGTTGAAACACTGATTGGCTGCTTTGCATATGGCAACAGTTTGCCTTCAGGCTTTCTGTGATGTGGGTGACATTGTTAAACAGGTGTACTCTGACTCAAACCAGCCTTGTAGCTTTGCTGCCCAAACGTAACCAGGCTGCTGTTAGGGAGTGTTTCTCAAACAGGCATTCTGCTGGTTACAGAGAAGAGTTTAGGGCCAGATTTATTAAAAAGGGCAAAATAGCGTGCTTTACAAAAGTTGCGCTGCTTTTTGAACGATCAATTTCAGCATCAAGTTAAAAAAAAATAAGACCTGCTTTTATTCTGTGTTAAATATCGGCACAATTAAAAGTAAATTGCATTATTAAATTAGTGTGCGTGCTTGATTTAAACATTCTCCTTCTTATATTTTGCACCTTGAGAAGGGAACTCCCAAAATTACATATTTAATATCAACATATCACAGGCAATCTTGTCACTGTGATCTCTTTCTGGATATTGATAGTACTTTTTACTGTGCCGGGCAACATTTTAGTAACTCTGGCAGTTAGTGCCTGTTGAGTGAGCATGATATTCATTTTAGACACGGCCTTGATGCCAGGTAAAATTGACAGAGATATCTAAAGTCTGTTGTGAAAATGTGATTTGTACCGTACAGTTATTTAAAGCCTGTTTCCTTAAAAATCGTTGCCTGGACTGATTACTTCTGTTTTTCAGATTACACCGGGGACTTTGATGCATGGCTATGGATTTTTTCAAAAAGAAGTAAAAAAAAAAAACAACCCAAAAAACCCAACAACAACAACAACAAACTATGTATGTTTCTATTCAAAGTGAGGAATTTCCTGGGGATCAGTCGTTTTTTCATGTGCCTACCACCTCAGATATATTCAGCTGTGCCGCACACAAACACTCAGCCACCTAGGGTGATTTATGAAGGGCCTTTAAAGGTCACAGCTGCCTGGGTAACACAACTACCACAGCAGCTTCTAGTCCACTCTAAATGACTGCTACCACAATCAAACTCAAACCAAGAAGGGGGGGCTACCATAAAATAAGGCCCCGCAGTATGCAGAGAGTATCTGACAGCAGTGTAAACAATTCCTTCTAGTTTAAAAGACTGACCTAAAGTGACACTTACTGACTTTTGCGAGTTATTTAAGGTTACTTCAAAGTTCATATTTAAAAAAGAGCGTATAGTGAGTGTGATATAATAAAATGGCTAAAACCAGTCTCAGTATGGATTCAGTCAAGGTGCAGAACAACAGTTATCACCATTAACAGTCTGACAGATGATACAGTGGTTGAAATGCACATGTCACAGTAGTTACTAATCTGCTTGCGTCTCCGCAGCGGGAGGCGCTGCTGCTGCTGCTGAAGACACCAGTCTAGCAGCTTCATCTTGGGGCTCCACTGGCCCTTCCCCACCCCCTGCCCCTTCATCGTCCTCCTCTTCTTCCTTCTCCATGCCCAGTGGAGGCTGTCTTTGTGCCACACTGTGCCTGGAGTGGGCCCTGTGCCTTCGAGGGTGGAGGAAGAGAGCAGGGTCCGGCATGGCTGTGGGCTCTGCAGGGCCCGTCACTTTCTCTGTCGGCACACACTCTCGGGAACGCTCAACTCTCGAGGAAGCCCTAACGCTCTTACGTTTTGGTTTAACCACAGGAGAAGAAGGCGAAGCTCCTGAAAGCATCTGTGGAGAAACTGTGGAGTTATACTCAGCACCGTACTGGAGCCCCTGGTTGTTGGCCCTGGAAAGCAGGCCCTGCCTCTGCTGCATCCGCTGCTGGTGCAGTTTCTGCCTCGCAGCGTGCAGCTGGAAGGAGAGGTATGCCGCAGCCTCGGTTTGTTTCTGCAGCTCCGTGTTAAGGACGGTCGAACAGTGGCTGCGGCTTTTCAGCTCCTCCAGAAAATGGCGCTCTTTTTGCTTGAGATTGGCTCTGAGAACTCCCACCAAAGCCCCTTTCTGAGTGAGCTCCTTCCTAAGCTCTCCCAAGGCGCACTCCTTTTCTGCCAGGCGGTTTTCAACCTCCAGACTGCGAGCTTCCAAGAGCTCCTCTTCCTCCTGCAATTCTGATGCAGACCAGAAATGCAAATTATGAACATGTAGAGTTTCAGAATAAAGTTTGTTTCACATTTATGGAAACCTCTATGGTATGCAACATACTCTCCTCTGTTTTACCATCCATCAATCCATCTTCTGTTGTAGAGACACCCAGACCTCCCATGTCCCACCCATCTCCTCAACTGTTGAGGTGCTCCCTCATAACATCATTATCCATTTTTTCCTACCACAGGGCCTCCTCCCAGTTTACCATGCCCAAAATACTTCATTTAGGAGGTGCCAAAACAGCTCCTTTAAATCTGGAGGAGCAGCTTTAACTCTGAGCCACTTCTAAGTGACCGAGCTCCTCAGTCAATCTCTAAGGAGCCCAGACACCCTTCAGAGGAATCTCATTTTCTGCTGCTTGCATCAGCAATCTAATTATTTTGGTCACTACCCACAGCTGATGGCCATAACAGCGCAGATCGACCAGTAAATCGTCAGATTTGCTGTGAAGCTCAGCTGCGTCATCACCATGAAGACAGAGCTGAGCTGAGACCGGTACAGCATCCACATTAACTGCAGACGCTGCACCGATCCATCTGTCAATCTCCTGCTCTCATTTCCATCCTGGGGTGGGCATCCCACCATTTTTCTTTATGTGATAAAATAATCAGAATGATTTTTTCTGGAGAAAAAAAACATTTTCTCCTGACCTAAAAAATGAAAAGAGAAATATTTTCTGACTGATAAATAATCAAAATTCTCGATCAATCACTTTTTTTTTTGTCAGTGGATCAAACTAATATTGTCCTCGTTTCCATTCTGATGTTTGATAATGAAGGGTCGTTTTTTGTGAGGCCGTTTGGTCCATATTATGGGAAAATCTGTGTGTTACTGTGATATTTGATATCTTTAATATGTCCTGCCCACAGCAGGCCGACTGATGCTCACATGCCGAATTTGTGGATCAGAGAAAAACAGAAGCTACAGCTTGATTCATGTGTTTTACTTCTTATCACCAAAGCAGAGCTAATGCTGCTCCATAAGCATTTATATTCTGTACAGTATGCAAAGCTTGTCCTCACAACACAGTCCCACATTTAAACAGACTGCACAGACACAGACTTTCATTCAGGCTACTACTAAACACCTTCTCTGCCAAGGTCGTGTTTACCACAGCACACTGCTCATTGCTTTTTCTCCTTTTTGCCTCTGTAGACGAGCTTTCATCTCTTTTTATTCCAGTAAAATTCCCCACAGGGATGAGAGGCAGGTATGGATGAAAAGCCCTGAGTCAGTGCGGTTACCTCAGGGCTTACTGAGCAGGAGAAGCTGCTGGAGGAGAAGGAGGAGCAGGGGATTATAACCACAGAGGCTGGCATTGACCCTTCTGCCCAGAGGGAAACCGACCTGAAAAATCCTAATAAGCTGCTTCATATACTGACAAAAGCTTTGAAATTGGGGGTCCAAACTGTAACATCTTGCAGCTTATGGTATCCCATTCATGTAATTTCTCTGTCTATGACAGGCCTTTTATTGGGTTTCATCTCTGTTACTCATTTATTTCTTTATTTTCTCCATTTTTCTTACAGGATCGATCCTCTGAAGGCCGACCGGCTTCTCTTTCGCCCATCACCACACCCCACCTAAACTCATACGCCTGCTATAGAACTACCTAATGTGAACTTTACGTCCTTCCATACGCCTCTATGTCTGCAGCTGACTGCACTCTGCCGCCTTTCCTTTTGCCTTAATTGCCCTCCTCTCTCCCCCTTGTTACTTCTCTCCTTTCTTTTCCTCTCTTGTTTCCTACATCTCCTTCTCTCTCGCTCTCAGCAAAATCTGTAAGTGGACACCCCCACCGGGACCTCGAGGAAAAAAGGAGAGCAGAAGACAAAAAAAAAAGAGGATGGATCAATTTGCCGGGGTGAGGAGGAGAACACAGGGCTGTGCTGCATGATGTATCGTGAGTGGGGGGATAACCTGCCCTGGATAAAGTAGATGGGATCTAATGGCTGAGTAATGCAGCCAGGCACAACTCCTCCCCCCTGCCTCCCGCACTCTTTACAAGCACACGCACATTTATACAGCCTTTTGACTGCTCTTTCCGGAGTCTGTCTCCAATTCGCTGTGACAAAATGGTGCCTCTTTCTGCACTGAGCCACCTTCACGAGGTATGCTTTAGCCGCTGAGACAGTTTCTTCATCTAACGTGTGAAGCTGTAGCATCTTTTTACACACGTGGCTTTACCAGAGACTCCTCCCTCCTGAAGAGAGAGGCAGCGGTGGCCGACAAAGCTCTGTCCCCTGGAGGATGCAGGGGTGGAAGCATGGAGAGAGACAGGGGTCATCTGGGGGTTAAAGCTGAGTATGGGGAGGGTGAGTGAAAACTAGCTCGGGGAGATGTAAACATGTGGCTGTCTTTGTGTCCTCAAAGCCAAAAAAAGATGACAAAAATCCAAGAGGCACGAACACAGTCAGGCACGGCAGAGAGAGGAGAACTAGGAAGAGCCTGTGAAGGGAGCGTATGTGAACTCAAGCATACCTATTTGACTCCTGCCCGGAGGCTTCATCTTCAGCTCGCTTGTCAACTCTGAAAAATGCAAGAGACACACAAAGACAGCGGGAAGAGAGAGAAATCAAAAAATCAGAGATTAAACGCAGGCGATCAGAGTCTTATTAAAGCTGTATGCTGACAGTTTGTGTTTGCTGCTGCTGGTGGTTAACATAACAGATGCTCGATGCAGTACATCCTCGGCGAGCTCATGCATAATTTATGAAACAAAATCTGAAACTTTACATCAAAGACTGAGTGCTAGAGACTGCCACAGTCTGGATCTGTAAGGACACATTTGTCATATTAGCATTTTATTTTATTATCCTTATTTTTGGGATATAGGAGTGAAATCAGCATGGTGGAAAAAGCTGCTTTTGACTGCTTTTCTGATGTATATATATATTTTTTTTACCAGCTATCTCTCTGCGAGCTTGATTTGGCAAATCCAACCCCAAAAGTGTTTCGTGCCTCCTCCGGGGATCTTTTGCTTCTTAAACAAACGTGTAAACCACTA
This sequence comes from Simochromis diagramma, assembly GCF_900408965.1. Taxonomy (NCBI): domain Eukaryota; kingdom Metazoa; phylum Chordata; class Actinopteri; order Cichliformes; family Cichlidae; genus Simochromis; species Simochromis diagramma. Next base: position 8,277,772 of record NW_024387375.1, read on the forward strand.
CACTGTGGAGCCACTCTCAGTGTAATCAGAATATATTTAAATAAAAATGCAATCCCCGTGAGCTGTGCCACATTTAATAAAACATCCGATGAAGCTAAACATCCTGTCGTGCTTTGTTCGAGAGAATCATTTCAACTTAAAGCCACAGCTTAAAATCATATCATTAAAAGTACCTTTACATTATTTTAATAGTTCTTTTTCCCCCCTTGTATAGCACTCGAGTGAAGATGTGCATCTCTCTGTTGTATCTGTGTCTGCTGTATGCTTCGTCTGGCTTTTATGTCTCACATTAGGCGCTCGCCTTTGAGTCCATTTCACTTGAGCCATAAAAGCAAAGCAAGCAGATTAGAGGCACTAGAAACTCAGCAGCTTTTCTGGACAATAAAACACATCTGATCAAAAGATCAAGCCATTAATGCCTTTTTTAGGGGTATATCAGGCAGGAGCAACAGTCTCGAATAGTGGCAGTGATGTTAAAAGATGCTCAGTGTGATATGCAGCATATTTTTAGATGGATAAAATAAAGCATTTCTGATATGTTAAGATAATGTGTCAGACTGAAGTATTCAGTCGTTCAGTGATTTTTGGACTATATTTCTGCATATAAGTGAGTGCAGAGGGGCAGACTGCTGGTTGTGTCTGTCCTGTCAGTCATCTCGATGGTCATCCACAGCAGCCTGACTGCAGCAGGAAAATCTCCACATTCAGCCTTTTTCTGCACACACCACAACACAGAGAGCGGTGCTTCATTTAATTCCCCCTTGACCAGAAAAACTCTTATTCTCTTGAGATATTCGAGTTTATTTAAGTCAGAAATTATGAGCAGTGAACTTCAGGCTTTTTTTTTGATGGAAGAATTTGCAGTGTATACAGAACAGGCTGTACCATCATGTGCATGTGGCTTGGTTATCCCTAGCCTTTCTTCTGCTCTTGCTCTCTCTGTCACACCCTCTCTCCTTCCCTCTGCAGTCAGCATACTGTAGCACACCCACCCATGCAGCTGGCATGAAGAGAGAAAGACAGATGGGGGGTGTGAGGGTGGAGGGTTGGGGGGGGGGAGTTAAAGAAGGAAGGAAGGTAGGCGTGAAAAAGAAAAGGGGAGCTCCAGAAAGGCACACTCAGTGATTGCACCCAAATGTGAGTGACTTCGAAAGCATCTTATTTTCTAGTTATCACCCTCATTCACAGCTTCCATGAGCCTTGAAACTGCGTGAAATTCATTTAGCAGCGGGGGAGCACAGAATAAGCGTAATTCTAAGAATTATTCCTGACACAATGAAAATCAGTCACTCAGCACATTGCAATATCCAGCGTGTGCAACACTTTGTAGGTCAGTCTTATCTCCTGCAGCCTGACTGAGCGTTCAAGGCTTTTGTTTAGTCGATTCAACCTTGAACGTTGGAAAGATATCTGGAAGGACAAATGCAACTCGTTTCCGGGATGCACAAAAAACGCATTAGACCAGACAGGAAGACCTCATTTACAAACAGTGATGCAGCTTGTAGCTCATGAAGAGAGAAGCGCCTTTATGTGCTGATTAGGAAACTCTTGGAGGTGAGAACAGTGAAAAAAAAGAAAAAAGGCAGAACTAACGTGCACAACAACACTGTCAGCCCAACCTTGCAGTAACCTTCCACGCTTTATTAGTGAGCTGGCAGGGTACACCTCTGAGTCCTGCAAACTGCATTAGACTATCTGTTCTTCACTGCCTCAAGTTACAAATAAAAACGTTCAGCAAAGAAAACTAACTAATCCGTGACAAGCAAATATTCAAAGACCACGGACAAAAAAAGCGACATCTCTCCTCCTTTCCTTTTCCTCGCTTGTTCAGATACATACGACTGTTTGATCTTTGCCTTAAAAAGACATTTGCATGGAAAACCTTTTAACAGCTTTTCCACTCTGGCCCGACGGCATCGTGAGAAGCTTTAAAGATGTTCAGCAGCAACAGCTGCTGAGTATTGTTTTTAGTGAGTGCAATCCCACAGAAACCTCTGAGGAATGTGGAAATTAAAGGCAACAGCAAACTGGAGTGAGGAGAGCAGGCCGATGCCACCAACTGCTGAGGAAAGATGATTTATTTGTGTACACGTACTTCTGGGGGCAGAAATGCACTGTACTGTCTTTACGCAGGTTTGGCCTCGTTTCCTTGCAGCTGACAGAAATATGACTGAAGCTCCATGTGGACCAAAAAAAAAAAAAAAAAAAAAACACCACTGCTATAAACAATCTGTAAGAGCCCCACATTACAGTGGGAGAGCCCACAGAAACAAAAGGAAAGGAGGAGGAGGAGATGGCAAAGAGCAGGCCAGCTCTCTCTCTGTTGGCGGTGTCATTGCCACACGCAGCTGCACTGAGCAGATGTGACATGTGTGCGGGAGAAACACAAAATAATGGACCCAGCCCTTCCCCCATCCTCCTCCACCCCCTGCAATCCTCTTCATATGGATTACTAAAGCTATAGGACCCATGGACTCATTACAAAGCACGTGTATTTCTGTGTCTGTCAATTAACTAATGTGTGTGCTGCTGGTTGTGCACTGGGGACAAAAAACTGTTCACATAACAGGATTCACGTCCCAACCAATGATGATTTATTTTAGGCTTTTAAGCTAGAATTATTATAACAGGGTTGATGGTTAGCCAGAAATAAACAAAAACATCTCCACAAGAAGGCTAATACCAGACAGTGTGTGTGTGTGTGTGTGTGTGTGTGTGTGTGTGTGTGTGTGTGTGTGTGTGTGTGTGTGTGTGTGTGTTTTCATGTGCATCTGGATGCTTGGTTAAATGGAAGAAGGCACCATCCATTAGGCACCAAACAGGAAATGATGCAATCTACAGGAATTGTAGCATGACATCATCATGTAAGCATTGTCTGGCACTGAGTGGTGCTGCAGACACACATTAGAAGAACAATGAGGACACACACACACACACACACACACACACACACACACACACACACACACACACACACACACACACACACACACACACACACAGGCTTTAGCTCAGTGGATGTGTCTCCTTAAAAAAATTAAATGTTATAATTCAGTGAAATCAGGGAAATGACAGGATCAAAATATCAGAGTGTCTGATGGTTTATTGTGAGGTTAAAACCCCATTCAAAGAAGGCCGTTTTCCAAAATCTCAGTAAATCCTTTCTCTGAGGGTAAAAGGTCAATTAGATTGGTCTTAGCTGATTAATAAAGAGCTGCAGAACACCAGCAATGCCTAAAGAGGATTAGCCAAAAGGATTCTTCAATTAAATATGAACTCATAAGACCGCAAACGATTAAAAATTAAAATGTACATTACAAATGTACCTTCCAGTGTCCACTCGGTACTTTTTTTGGGAGGGGTTTTAATTTTTTTTTAAAACACATCTTGGACACTCAGACATTGTGTATCCTCACATCTTATATTCTATAAAGTAACAGAAGTCATTTAAAATAAACATATAGCAGAAACCCAAGAGGAAAACTGATTTAACCTCCTAGGACCTGGCTTCCACATATGTGGTCATCACATTTTGGGTTGTCTAGACCAAAATACTAAATCTTGCTCTACAAGGGCCTGATATCCACTTACGAGGACATTATACTGCCACTGTTCTATCGAAATTTAAAACAAATGTCCTGATATGTGGATCTCATTTTTCTCAGAAGCAAAAATCATGTAAAAAAATAAAAAATAAATAAAAAAAATCTGGTAATTCTTTGTTTTTGCATTCATCAGGTCCCAATCAGTCCAAATAGCAAAGAGAATTTAAAAATGCATGCCATGAAAGAGTTCGGGTCTTAGGAGGTTAAAGAAGTCAGGAAGTACTCCTGCTGATTCTCTAAAGGCCATGTGGTTAAATATATTTTTAGCGTCAGTAGAAGTAGGGGGTCAGGTAGAGTTTTTTAGGGCTTTACTTTCAAAAACAGCAGCAACAGCAACAGCAGCTGAGAACCCCTCACCTGTGCATCGTTTCTGCAGGGAAAGGATCTCCAGGTGAAGACCATGGAGCATGGAGAGGTGCTCCTTCCTGAGGAACACCATGCTCCTCTCCACACTCTCTATCTGCTGAGACAAACTCCTCTCATCGCCCATGGCTGAGTCTAAAGAGACGAGAGAAGGGGAGAGAATCTGCGTTTACTCCTGCCAGACACTAACTTAGAAATTCAGATTACAGCCTAGGAGCTCCAGCGGCTCCACGTAACTTTGTCTTCAGTGGGAAGTGCACGCTCGGAATTGAGGTCATGCTGGAGCTATAAATAAGGCATTGATAACAAAAAAAAAAAAAAAAAAAATCAAGCCTGACCGATAACCTCGACTTATATTTCATTGGATAATATAAGTGTCCCTGCTTACCTTTAAATTGACGTTAAGTACCAAAATGTGAAGAAATGTGATTTGCTAGCGTTATAAATACGTCCTCCGGTCCGGGCATGCTGGCCTCCGGCGTCGGTCCAAATCCTGCGGGCTGCCGCATTCACCCAGACATTTTATCTGGAGCGTTTAAATGCTTTTCAGCAGCATGTGACGCTGTTTGATCAGAGGAAGAGCAGGAGGAGGAGGCTGGATGGGTGCGTAAAAATGCAAAACGACGCATGGCACCGCGATCCGCCGACACCAAAAACAATCCCTGCTGCAACATCTGCAGGGTCGGACATCAGCAGCAGGAACATGAAGCTGCTTTGAAAACCGACGAGCAAAGTGCGCAGTCCATTTTTTTTCTTAACGTCCGCACCTTTCCTCCGCTCCCACCAACTGAGGCGTCATCGAGCTGCTGGATGAGCAGCGAGTTGAAGACGGTGATGAAAACAAGCCATCGTGACCAGAACACGCGAGAACATCGTACGACGGGGTCAGTCCGCCAGCTGATTGGCTGAGCGGCACATCACCGCTCCGAGTCGACTCTGTGGAGCAGCGGTCCCCAATCCCCGGGCCTCGGACCGGTACCGGTCCGTGAGTCGTTTGGTACCGGGCCGCGAGAGCTGAGGCTCAGGTGTGAAATGTATAGTTTTCAGGGTTTTATCGGTTTTCAGCGTTATTTTGTTATCGTTTACTCGGTTTTCCTGGGTCTTTTCACGTGTGTTATGAATACATTTTCTTTTTTTTCGGTACCGGTACTAGTTTTATTTTGTTGTATTTATCCGCGACACCTTAAACGCCGGTCCATGAAAATATTGTCGGGCATAAACCGGTCCGTGGCGCAAAAAAGGTTGGGGACCGCTGCTGTGGAGGATCAAGGCGCAGCTCGTGCGTGTGAAGACACGAAACTTTAAAGCCTCGCGTGCACGAAGCGTGTTTGCTTTGTGCACTTTATTAATGAAAGGATGCGCGTGATTCCAGCACCGTGGACAGCGAGACAAGAGGGCTGCTGCAGTGGTTCTCAACATGAGGGCCGGGGACCTCATTTGGACCTTTTGGGAGTCGTTTACAGGACAAGGAATGCAAGGTTAATAGTAATAATGATAACAGGAGCACCTGAGAATAAGGGCTATGCTAACTTTGATCTTTTATGCTCATGCCAGCATTGTTAATATGGAAATCTAGTGTAGTATATAAATCTTTTGTGTCATTATGAAGTCATATTATTTTGTATTGAAAAAGCAAACTTTAAATTTTACTTTCAAACAAAGAAAGTGCTTATGCCCCCCAGTGATTATTGTATTGCTCTAAAGTTTTGGAGAGGACCTAACCTTTAACCAGCGGCAGATCTAGAAAATTGTACATGGGGGGCAAAGGAGGGGGAAGAGGTCTAGGCAGAGTGGCACAAATAAACGGTTAGATTTCTATAAGCTGGGAAAAACTTGACTTATTACTCAATATGGCTTCTTAACTTTTTTTTTTCCAATATGAACTTTGACCTTGGGCTCTCACAGTGAAGGCCAAGGTCAAATGCTTAGCCAACCTAGCTACTTATGTCCACCAAGCGCTAGTATATTCTGAAGTTTGAAGACTATTCAGAAAAAATTGTGGGTAATATAGATTTTTTTTTTAGAAATTTTCACAAGTGGTGTGACCTTGAACAGATTTTCACCAAAATTAAATCAGCCCTGGCATCTACCGTCACAAAAAATTTAACACAAATTTAAAAACTGTGGATGCCAGAGTGCTAACAAAGAGACAGACAAACACATAGATCCAATTACATACTCCCTCCTTCAGGCGAGAGAATAAAAAACAAAAACTCGACTGTCACTCCCCCTCAGCCTCCTGGTAGATGCACATATAGCCTAAATTTGAAAATCGTAGCTGATCATCAGAAAAGTTGATTTTTCTGATTTCGACCTTGAGGACAAGGTCGCTAAAATTCGAACTCGTCCAACATTTTTACTCTTCTCGAGTTCTGGGTAGTGGTTGCACAGCTGGAGCCTATCCCAGCAGCACACCGGGTCAGGTCTCCAGTCCCCTGTAGGACTAAGTGAAGAACATACAACATGAATGTAGGTCTGTGTAAAGTTAGTTTGGGCTATAAAGAAGTAAACGCTGTTTGCATTTCTTTCTAAAACTTGTTAACATATCTAACCTTTAGTGCTTTTCGTAGATTCACTGTGATCTGTACATTTTAATGCACTTATAATAGCAGAAGATGGAGTTTGGACAAAATAATCCCTGTTAAAATAGTTCTGGTTTTTCAAAATAAAAGAAGATAGTTTTAAGAGGTCACCGCAGTGGTGAGTGTCACATGTTTTATTTGACAGGACGTCCTTCCTGACCCCAAAAGCATTTGTGTCACCTCCGCGGACCTTTTGTTTCTTTAATACGAACAATGCCTTTGATTGGTTGGGCCCACCTGAGATCAAACTGGGTCACGTCACCCATGACTAATAGTGAGTCGGACGCTCCAGATCTGGACCTCGAACTGGCTTCTTTTATAACCCCGATGCTAATCCAAAAATCCGCAGAGAAACTAAAACAGAACGCTCATTCCTTTGATTTTATTCACTTATTTTAATCGACACATTAAAACAAATAGCGTTGTTAGATAAACATACATATCACAATTTTAATTACAAAACAATTTTGACAAAACTTGAAAAAAAATAAAACTGTTATATTTACACCGTTATATTTATATGCGACAGTCTGATGACAGGATGATTTTTGCTTTCAAAACTTTCAGAAAGAAAGAAAAAAGTGAACTTCATGAATGAATAAACAAGGGCACACTGATGGAGTAATTATAATTTGTGGGTTTTGATAAAGTTGGTGGAGTTTAGAATGCCTCTTGGCCTAAATATTTTCTCGTTATGCCGACAAGTCACAAATATTGAATCACAATATTTAATATTTTTGACCTCATAAGATCTGGGGACAGTCGCATTTGGAAATCAAAGCCATACAGGTGATCAGAGCTACTACGAATGCTTTAAAAATAAAATAAAATCATCAGGTCATTAATACGACTTGGCTGCTAAGGCGTGTCACAATTCATTAAAGCACACAGCAACATGATGAACAAATGATATCATACAAGCACAATTTCAATAACATTACAGCCGTATTCATAACAGGTTCACGAGTAAAAGCTTGTTTGTTAGAAAGAACTTCAATTACCAACAACAAAGCTGCCCTAAAAAAGCTAATTTAACATTCAAAAGAAAATTAATTAAAAACAAAAAACAATAACTCAAACTTTTTTGTCTTCTCCCAAATAGTGTTTTTGTTTTTTGCTGTGCGCTGTGATTGTTACTGGGGCTGGAAGGCCTGCTTTTCACGGCTTGAACATAAACATATTCAAGCATGCACACTGTGAGGAAACTGCAGGTGAAGAAAGGAGAAAAAAAAAAAAAGTTGCTAAAAAAATGCCCTCCCACCCTCTAACAACGTGTCTTAACACAATCATGTCAGCGACAGGAAAACTCGGTGAACACTGTGTCACCTTAAACTCGTCTTTTATAGCACAAATAAATTACAAAGATATACAACAAATCAAACACTAATTATACACAAAGGCAAAACATCAAAAATATCAAAAGCAAAAAACAAAATGGCATCAATTATATTTCCATGCCATAGAAGAGCTATGCTGAGCTGAGCTGGAAGGAGAGGCCGTGTGAGGCTGTGTGAATAACGGTCTGCTGTATTCACAGCTCTCAGACCAGTTTGTTCCCGCCCACCTCGGGGTTTTCTCTGCTTTCTGTCGCGCTCATCTGCGACTTTAAAACTAAAGGCAGGATGGCAAAGATCTACAAAAGCCCTTCAAAGTAAAAGCATCTCTGGTGGTCTTGGCTGAGCTGAGGTCACTGAGGTGAGATGTAGGAATGTGCTGATACTTCCTGCCTGTCTGAAAGCTCCTACTGCAGACGCACACGCCACGGCGCACTGTTGAAATATTAATTACTATTCTAATTATTGAGTTTACTCAACTAATCTACATCATTTCCTTTCACTTCACAGGGTTCAAGTTTAAAGCGCAGCTGCCCGCTCATGGACATTGATGCCATCAGTGGAGATTTCGCCTCGTTCCTCTGAGGTTTACCGACGCGAAGATCCCGCCGTGTGGGCCGAACTGAAGGGCACGAGCTGTGTTAAGCATCAGGGTTAAATGTAAAAGGACAAAACAGACACACGTTGTTGCCTCCCAGTTGTCATTATTCTTTCGTTAAGCAAAGATTTGCATTTGCTTGATTTTCTTTATTCAACAGGCAAACATTACTTTTGTTTCTTTTTCTTTTGCTGCCAATCACTGGCAGCATAGCGAGTGTTGGAAAGAGGCAAAGAACTGGTGTGAGCCCTGAGGTAGCAGGCGGTTTTTAGCTGAGGAGATTTGGTGGGAAAGGCATTCACCTCTGACGTCACCCCCACCGAAGAAATAAAACTCACAGCAGCATAACGTGTATATATCCTATGTATAGAGATATATGTCTTTATATGAATAAGAGATTATTGTTCCAAAGTAAAGAGAGATATTTTATATTTATGTTTCTGTTTCCGCTGGCTGCATACATGGACGTTTGAGGGGCTCAGTGCATTGTCACTCATCGCGAGCTACATTTTAGGATCGATTGAGCTGAAACGCCGTGTGACAATAAGGCGTTTGGTGTCTCACAAGGCCTCGATTTGTTTATATGAAGCACTGAAATATGGGAGAAAAACTGCAGCTGATTGGTAGATGGGTCTGAGGTGAGGCTGTTTGATTACACTTTGAGTGCTTGTACCTGTAATGTAAGGGAGGTGCAGATCTCTCTGTCTTTACAGCTATGAGTATTTAAACGCTTGCAGTACAGACAGTACAGAACCTCAGCCACGGCGTGTTAATGTACAGTAACGTGTGCCCCTCTGAATCCTTCACCTTCCTCCCCCTCCTCTCTACATCTCCTTTTCTTTCTTGGCCTCTCGGGTGCTGCTCTTTAAGAAGTCGCTCCTGAGCAGGCGGCAGAAGAGGACGATGTTCATGGCCGTCATGATGGCCATGCCCACGCTGCCCAGCGTGTAGGCCAGGAGGGGCACCTTGTCCCTGTTGAGCACCAGCCACCGGGTCATCCAGGCCAGCGTGTTGATACGGAACACCACGTAGGTGCCCAGGTTGATCATGCTGTTGACGCGGTACAGCGTGCTCGCGGCCATGTTGGCCATGCGCAGGATCTGCCTGATGTGGAGGAACACTGAGTTTATCTCCACCAGCAAGGCAACCACGGCGAAGCCCACGTAGCGGCACGACACCACAGCGAGGCCGAAACAGGTGATCACCTACAGAAGAAGACAAGGAGAGAAAACGGCACAGAGGAACATTACAGCAGGTGAAAAAACAAAAACAGTATTATCCACTACTACTAGTTCTACCATAACTACCACTAGGATTATAAATATCACTCTCTTCTCGTCTGTGAGTGCATCACTTTTTCATTGTGATGCACTCACCAGCAGATTCATTAGATACTCATCTGCTCTTTAATGCAAATATCTAATCAGCAAATCACGCGGTAGCAACTTAATGCATTTAGACACAATCAAGTGAGGTTCAACGCTAGACTCAGAATGAGCACGAAAATGGGTCTCAGTGAGTTTGAATGTGGCATGGTTGTTGGTGCGAGACGGTCTGGTCTGAGTGCTTCAGAAACTGCTGATCTGCTGGGATTTTCCCACATGACCATCTCCCGGGCTGAAAAAGAGCAAATACGCAGTGCAGTTCTCTGTGTGTGGTGTCGATCCCACAGGTCAGAGGAGAATGACAGGCTGTCCTGAGCTGATCGGAAGGCAACAGTAACCAGATATACACTTTTTATGCTGGTGTAATGCTGTGGAGAATATTTTTTTTGTTGGTGCACTTCAAAAACTAGCCAGTGTTCACACATCACACCCATTTTTGCAGGAGATCCTTTAACCAGGGTCTCCTGACTCTCCCACACTCTGATATTAAAACCAGAGGCCATCGTGCTTTTGAGGTTGTGGCACCCTTATTTTGGAACAGCCTTCCTGATGACTCTGTTATTTGTTTTAAATGACTCCTGAAAACACATTTTTATAGGTTAGCTTTCCTTTAATCTTTTATTTGCATGTATGGAAGTGCCAGCGAGTGTAGAGAGCATATACATATCTTAAAAGCTTTTACGCTCGTCATCATTGAATAAGTTTACAAGATAATGTTTAACCAGACACTATGTGCTTAATGGAGTTTGATAACTGATATGATAAAAGAAAAAAAAATCATAGCACTGTAACTTAATCTAAAAACATGGCAGTGAGATTTGAAGCAGTCACTTTCTCTTATCTTCTCAGCCTATCAGGAGGAGGCGGATGTGTGAACATCTGAACTTCTGCCCTGAAAACGCACCGCCACTTATGTCAGGATTTTACTTAATGACCACGTGAAGCACCGCCACTCCCACACAGTGCTTATGAAAGTCTGTGATGTAACTGACACGGACGCGCCACAAGGTGGCAGCATCCTCATTCAAACAACTCAAACCCTGGAGGAGTCCTACTGCAAAAAATATGGGATGTTGTGAAAGAAAGAAAACAAAAAGCTGCTGTGCAACATTTTCCCAGCAGTCTCAGGTATAAAATCTGGATGACAGGAGAGCGTCTATACTCCGTTCGGCCAACTCTCCACAGGAGCCGCGCACATTCATCAGGCTTCATTCACACTCAGTCACTGCACCGCTTAAACTGGCTTGTTTATGCATTAGGAGTGGAAGCTGGAAATAAAGGCGGACTTAAGGAAAAGCAGAAAACAGCTGCTACAGGTCACGGGGTGCTGTGATGTGTGAAGTGACAACATGACCTTTACAAACAGGGCTGGCTCTGTTGGAGAAACATGTTGTGTTTCATGTGATGACTGTAATGTAGCAAAATGTCATGTGACGCGTTCCTGTAGATTAAGCAACAAGCCATGTGAGGGTCACACCATCCCCAGAGTTGCACATGTTACAATATAGCGGATCCATTAGTGCCAAGAGGTAAAGTTCAACGTTTTCTTCTTTGCTGGATGTGTTTCATTTCCTCCTAAACTCCTAAAAGCAAGTGCACACTGTGACCGCAGCACAGAGGAGTTACCTCACTAGATTTCATTTGAACTGTAAAAGACTATTTTTGGATTCCACCTCACTCACTCACAACAAAACACACACTGAGTAATCAGAGCACAAATCACACCATTTACCTGCCTTTAGCTCATAATGACAGTAATAACTAGGAACTGCATTTGGCAACCAACCTATGGCTCATAATTTGAAAGGCATACAGCACCAAACATTCACACACAGGTGAGATCACACACCCAGCAGTGGCCCAGTCACCCTTCTCTGACATTCCTCTGTGGCAGCACAGGTGCTGACTCCAACCCCCCCAAAATAACAAGGTGATGTGTCATGTCATGACATTTTGTCACAGGTTGCCAACAACATATGAATGGATTAAGCAACTTAGTAATTAGTAACTTAGTAAGAACAAAAACCCTGTGTCACACTTAAGGACAGTGCGCTCTGTTTCCACCACTGAAAACCAAAAGGATGAATGAAAAGTCCAGACTGTTATCATTTAAACACACCAACATGCACCAGAAAACACTCTCACGGGTACCAACAGAGGACCGGACACCTGCGAATCATCACACACACGCTCCAGTGAGCAAACCCACAATCTCACAGTGAATTCAAATCTAAGTGACAATTGTCAACTCAAAAACTGCAGCTCCTCTGGAGGCCACACAAGGTTGGTTACAATAGCAAGTCAATCCCCATGCCCGACTTTAAAGGCTGCTACAAAAACCTGTTTGGCCTCCAAACAACTGAATGTGAGTGAAAGCCGTTGTTGCCTCCTTCACAAAACAGAGTTTCCATGAATAGCTACCACATCAAACTGAGAGCTCTGAATCAACTCCTCTGGTGCTTTGATGAGGGCACTCACTGCCTTCAGGTTAATTTACTACAGTAAGGACAGCACAGTGGAGGGTCTTTTTTTGACTGAAAAACACATCCAAGCTCTATCCCTGTTGCTAAACGCATCAATAACCCTTAGTGCCCTTCTCTGTCATCTCCCAAGCACTCAAGAAGAAGAGCAGTCTGCTTAACCTGTGTAATCACCCACATATCCACACGCCCCCCATAAGCAGCCAGACTATGGTTACAAAATCTAGCAGTGGTCTTTATACAAGCTCATCTGAAGTCTAATCTGATGTGGGTGAATAAACCACGTCAGAACACGGGTCCTTATACAATCCGGTGATAAGGTGACACAGATGGATTTAGTCTTTGTTCATTGTGTCATAAAGGAAAAAAAACAATTACATTTACTACAACAACACCACCCGCCCCTCTCCATGGTTACTTAAAGAGAAAAATCACGTGTGTCCACTTTGGCAGTTCGCTCTTTTATTGGTGTTTGTTCATGTCCTTTCAGCCGTTAACCTAATCTTTATGTGAACGCTGATAGGAGAATGCCACGCAGGGCCAGAAAACATCTTCGGTAATACTTTTCAAGGCTGCTGAGAGTGTCTGGGTAATGGGTCATTAAAAAAAGAAAAAAGAAAAAGAATGTAAGAAAAAAGGGATGTGCACAAAAGTCCTGCTAAAAAAAATGATCTGAATTTATTTATTCCAATGATATAATGGAGTGTGAGCACGAGCACAGTGCATGTGACGCAGGTGTGCAAACGCTCCACTTTCAGGAGTTTTAACATTGCTGTTTTGCAATAAACAGCTCTAAGAAAATCATTCTCATGGATTGGATTCCTCCAGCTCCCCTTGTGGCCGAGCAGCCACCAGATACCAGAAAGTAGCCAAAGCTGATCCTGGTGTCTCCCATCTGTTTGTCATCCCTAAGCAATGGTGGCCAACCCCGATTATCAGTTCTGTGGTCAGCACTCTGCACTTATAGAGGGACTCCCAGTAATCCCACTCCCCCCTACACCACCGGTCTCTGCGTCTGTCGTGATGGAATTAATTCAGGATTAACTGGATTTGCCACACTGAAGCACATCTTTCACACAGAGGAGCACAGGAACACCCACATATGACCCCCATCAGGTAACTGCACAACCCACAGCAAAATGGAATTTAAAAAACAAAACCCCATCATACCACATTTAGCTGTTAGAGTAAGATTTTTTTAAACACATTAACATGAAAATATACTGGTTGAAAAGCTTGTTTTATATATGGGAGTGGTTAAAAAGTTAAAGGAAGCTTATCTGAGGAAGATTTTGTGGCATGATTGAGTTTTTTTATGTCAAGAATGAACTTTAAGTTTAATTCTTTGAAAAACATGTTAATGCTTCATCTGCAGGAGATGATTGCAACATATAAAAGAAATGAAAAAAATCTAAAAAGGCTTTAAATTTACCGTGGGGAGCCACTTCACTAAAATCACCAAGCTCAAACATGACCTTGAAGTTTTTTAACTTGATTGAAAAATAGTCTCATACAACATGTCTATAATAAGTTAGTAATGAACCTATATTACACACACCTGTATGAAAACAAAGCAGCACGAGTGTTTGTTGCTGCATTCTTTTCCCTGTGGGCTCAATTAGACAGACAGGTGAGGGACCATCACCTCTGCCCTATTTCAGGGGGAAAACACTGGGCGCTGAGATAGTGAAGATGACAGAGGTTGTCACTAATCCCAAGTTTTCCCAAGCTTTAAAGGAAAGGGACCAACCCAAAAGTGGGGCAAAGTTCACGTGATAGATGTACAAAGACTTATATTTGTGCTGAAAATCGGTCCGTGCAGGCTGAACTGACTAGAAGTACCAGAGCGGACAAACCTGATGAAAGAGGAAGTTATTTCTTCCTTTTTCAGAAATCTTCAATCAAACATTGTTGCAAAGAGAGGTAACACCTGTTAAAAAAAAAAAGAAGAAGAAAAAAAAAGGGACGAAAGTTAGTGAAAAGATTCCCGTGACAAACCAGTTCTTTCAGTACTTCGTACTCTGACTCAGTCGGAGAAGAATTTCAGGTTTCGGTGACGTGCCGTTTGCACAAACTGAACGCTGAATAATAACTAAAGAAGGCAGGGAGGTTATTAACAAGGGAGGTGCAACGCTGTGTTTGCAGTTTACGTGTGTGCGCATGTGTGGGAGATATCACAGACATGGGAGACTGAGGAGGTGCTTCATCAATCAAACAAACCCGTCTGAGTACAGCACAGTACAGCTGTGCAACACAGTGTGCCATATAATAATAATCCTGATAAACGGATGTAGGTGCATGTTCTATTATTGATTATTTACTGCTCTACACATATAATATATAAGCACATAAGATAGTCACAGCTCATAAAAAAATCTGTTAATGGATAGGCTGAGTGTGTCTAAAGAAGAGGGCAGGAAATGCTTAGCTGATGGAGAGGAAACTACAAAGAAGCTCAATGCATAGGATGCTGGAAAGTTGTTAGTAGGTACAACAGCAGTGGAGCGATGGGGAGATGGGACCATAGCATGCTAACAATCATGTGCACAATCCAAAGTTTGAAGGTTCACGCAGGCCTGTGTACAAGAATGAGGCATGGGGCCCATAACTGCTATCATGAGACCTGTGTTAACTCTGCTCAGCTGACAGCAGCACAACATCTGGTGAGTAACTGCACAAATATTTGTTCGTGCATCTCCGTGATCAGTTTAAATTGTGTGTATGGCTTTCATTTGTAGCCGGGCATGTGCCATTTCAAATACAGGCTATGGAGCAGGGCTCAGTGATTGGTCAGTTTTGGTGAAGCTTGAGCCATTTTCACACGTGCACAGCAGCTCTATGGCGTCCCAGCCTTTTTGACTACTACTTATTTTCCCTTTGCTTCATAGCACAAAGTCTACTGTTCTTTGGATAGTATGCAAAGATAATAAGAGGTAATCCTGTAATAGGTAACTCCTGCACACATTACCCAGGTGGCACCCTTGCCTAAAAATCAGTAAATCACACACATTTCCAGGAGCGACAGCTGGGCTAAAGCGAGTGACCTCATCTTTGGACAACGTTTGGATTATCCCGACATCTCTGACGTTTCTGTGTGAAAACAGCTTTGGTCACTCGAGGTTTTCAGGCACTGGCTGTGCAGAGACAGGTAGTTGGTTATTTCCAGTGGACTGCATGCCTCATCAATGACCTAACTTCTGTCCGCAGTGGCCAAGGATTTGAGAAGAGCACTGATGATAGGATTTGCAGTTGTGCATGTTTTGGTCATCTTTAACCGTAAAATAAGACAGAGAAGAATCCTTAAAGTACCACAACACGGCTGTATCCATAATCCTCCATTAAAGACAGCGTAGGCTCAACAGACCTTTTTGTTAATAAAGAGAATATAAACCTTTTTGGATGCAAAGATAAACATAGCTTCCAGATCTGAAGTACCTGCATTTTTTACTAAAGGCCAGCAGGGAGCGACTCATTGGAATCAGACCTTCAGTTTATCGTGACGGGTGTGCTACCTTACAGCGTCCCTCTGCTTTTCAAAACATCAGTGAAAATGCTCAAATGTGTCACACCTCAGCTGTTTGTCACCATCCTGCAATCTTTGTTATGTGCGCCACTACTGTGTTGCATTGTGTTATATTCATGTTCTTGTCCTGTTCACTGCTTGCAAAGTAAGATCATAAGATTTCAGTTGGTAAAATGCTTTAAAATCTTAACTAGCATGTTAGTTTGGAATATCAGACACAGACCATCACTGTGTTCACCTTAATGATAAATGATTGTTGCCTTTCTTAATGAGAGGTTAAGGCCAAAATTAGCTCTGAGGTTGGAAAGACATTTCTGCCACTCAAGAAACCCACAATTTGTCAAGTTTGAACTATAGTTAGCGCGTGCACTGGTGAAATCCCGATGACTACAGTAGGACAGGTGAGACTAACAACATGGAAATGAAATGGTTAACTGCATTTACTACAAAGGTTAAACATAAGGTTGTTCCTCCGCTGTGCTCTCACATGCTTTCACACCCACCCACACCCAATCACACGCAAGAACCTCTGGTGTTCCCACAGTAACCATCTTTTTTTTTTTTTAAATTATTATTAATTTTTTAAGCTTTCGTTTGAGGCTATGAGGTGTGGCACCGGTGGAGAACAAACACACAGTTGTTATGTGCCCCACCTCGCTTTTTCTGACGTGACCTGCAGCTTACCGACATCTACTCCTTCCTTTGTAAACCCACTGATAGATGAATGCCTCTACAAACAGCATTCCTGGTTGTTATGCCAACAAGAACAAGCGCCATTTCCCTTTTTCAAAGCCAGCCGCTTTGGGAAGCATGGCATGTGTGCTCTTTCCTGCTGTAGGCGGAAGCCACTGTAACAGAAAAGCCTCACTGACACTCAAGACTGATGCACCGTGATGGGCTTCACATTGTTCTGGCTGCTGTGCTCTCTATGGTTTTGTCTTAAAAACATTTTAAAATCCAAGAATCAATGATAATATTTTTCCCCCAACTTCTCAGGCACTACAGATGAGTCGGTAACTAATTCTTGTAAGAGAAGCATGAGCAAACTTGCCAGTGTTTTTTGTTGTCACTTTACATTAGTAAGCACCAACTATGCAGGCACCCTATGCACCCTAGGTGTAGACTTCAAAGAAATATAACAGGAATGACTATTTGGCCGATGTGTTTCCAGCAATCTGTGACGTTGTCTGAAGACCGTGTACAAAATAACAAAACTATGTGACCCGGACCCCAGCAGAGTTGCAAGCATGTAAGGTATGATCGAGGCATGGAGCCGTACCAGCCTTTACACTCTGTCACTTAACAAGGTCTCCGTCGGATGTTGGGGAACAAGGACATTACCTCCATCTTAGTGACATGTCAGTGCAGGAGCTCAGAGAGTCACAGATTAT
This sequence comes from Simochromis diagramma, assembly GCF_900408965.1. NCBI lineage: Eukaryota > Metazoa > Chordata > Actinopteri > Cichliformes > Cichlidae > Simochromis > Simochromis diagramma. The sequence continues at coordinate 8,295,033 of NW_024387375.1, forward strand.
ACACAGGGGATGTTGCAGCAGTTTGAAAAAGCATTAGAAAAATGTCTCTCCGCCTACACCAGCGCTGATGTGGAGGTTTTCGTCAGCTCTCCCACTGGTATAAATGGTGCAAAGCTGTGGGAACATCACCAATATGGCGTGCATGAAGGCATTCTTATCCCGAACTGTGAATTATGCAAAGTTACTCTAGTAAGCCCTAAGCAAAACATATGAAACAGGAAATGAGCAGTATAGAAGATAAACAGGTAAAAACTAGCCACTATCTGGTGCTGGACTGGTAAAACGTGTGAGACCCGGTGGGAGAAGATGCTACTGCAACAGGCATAACAAACAAAGTCAAATGCCTCTACAGCAGGCAAAAAGTTCTGTATAAACAAACAAGTACAAAGTCCAAAGCATCTCTGTCATCCAAGACAAGAAGCTGCAGTCACTGAAATTGTTGTTTTATTTTCCTACTTTGTATTTGTCGCATCATGAGTATAAACTGTGCCTGTCTCAAAAACAACGGACAAGGAAGTTCTTCAGACATACCATGAGGGTGGAGAAAAAAGAAAAAACCTCAACAAAAACCAGATATTATACTACCAGTGTGGAGAATCTCATTGGTATGTAGCCATGTGAGTGGGTGGTACAAGCTGCGGAGAGTAGGTGGACGAGTGGGGACGGGGGAGATGTTTGGCAGTCACACAAGGATGGAGGGGTGGAGAACAAGGCAGAGTGTATGATATATGATGTATGGCTCCAGAACAGAAATGTGTGGAGAACGAGCGCACATTTGCAGAAGCCCACTCAGGAAGTTAGAGGTTTTCTGCTCCATGTTGCTCATGGGAGCCTGAGGTTCATGTGGAGACCAGATGTCTGCCCTCCTGCCTGGATATACACACAATCTGGGGATTTGCGGGGTTCCCCCACCAAAGAAAAAAAAAAAATTGACCAACACACACATGGATACACCATATTTCATGGCCAAAATAAATATATGCCCACATTCCAGTCTCTGCCATCTCATTGGCCTACTTTACTTTCAGCGTGTTGTCTTTGTATTTCTCAGGCTGAAACACGACTACTAGCAAAGACAAAAACAAAAACACGTTAAAAAACGGCTGATCCAGTTTCAGTGGCAGAGGAGGTAAAGGCTCAACAAATTTCTGCATGTGCAATCAGGAAATATTTAAGTTCTGCGGTGGAGTCAGGGTTCCTTAGAACGACTACTGGAAGGAGTAGCTGATAAAGCTACAAATGTGCAGGTTAATCAGGTTTCAGTGTCGAATGATGCAGAGGATCTGCGGCAGGCAAGGCATGCCAGTAAACATGCGTCCCGACACCAGTGACAGCCAAATAAAATATGTTCAAGCCTCTAAATGTGGCATTCCCCACTGGGTATTTGAGACAGCTGAGCTCTCCTCCCACAAATATCTGTTTTCATTCCTGGTAAACTGACACAAAGTCCATTAATATCTGATGTTTGCACAACATGAAGCAAGAAGGACTGAGACTATCCCAGACTGAATTTGAAAACCTGGCAAAAAGGATTTTTGTGGAATACCGATAGAAATGAAATGGACACAGCAGAAGTTTTATCCAGGATTTGTCAACATCTAGAAGAACAAGAGCAACTATCTAGGTGTAGCTTTGGCCAATTCTTTGGTTTATTTACTTCAACATAATCAGGGCATTAGTCATTTTAACCAAAGATAAGGCTGATGCAGCTCTCTGACCTATATTTAGGAGTTTACTGAGTCAGTTTTACTCATGAAATCTATTGGAAAGTTGTGCTTTAAAGCAAAAGAACCCAACTGCACTTTGTTTACAGCACTATAATAACACAATACGGTAATAGTGTAGCAATAATTTAGAACTAGGTAACCATGTAAAACTATTTAATTACATATATCTTACTTTTACATATAAGCTAAAAGTAAGAAACAGCCTAGTATTAACAATGTTTTTAGCCAAGTAATGTATAGGGTTATCATAACAGATTAAACTGAATGTAAGAAACTAACAGTTTAATATATTTTCTGGTTATTACACAAAAGCTAATACAAATGTTTCCAGGTACTAAACTATGGCAGACATGTGCCCTAGTACTAATGACAACAACATAAAATATGTTAAAGCCAATAAACAAAGGACAATTTTTAGGATATAAGGTTGACTTAATTTCAGCATTACACATCGTCATCATTACATCATTATACTAAAAATATTTAGTTCCAAATAGTGCTCAGAAAGTACCTCTTTTGTTTGCGAGTCATTATATTACAATACTACTATTGCCAACTGGTTTTACCTCATAGGTATTGTTACATTAGAATCTACATTATTACCCCTAGTTAGTTTAACATTACCCAGCAGGGTTATTACTTGGTTTTACCTTGTAATTAAATGGTAAAAGCTATTACATAGTTATGTCTTAATTTAATTGTTTCCCCCCAAATTACTGAGTTGTTGTAATAAATTATTGGTGAACCTGTTTTAGAAGTAATGTGACAGATGATTAATAGCTCCATATTTCACTGTATGTGTGATCTGGGCTTTTTATTGCAATATTGGAAATAACAGCAGCTGAGAAGTTAATGGCTTCCTCATTAACAATCCTATAATTCTGCATTTGTGTTTAAAACACCAACTTGAGCATTCGAAGTATTACATGGGACTAATGTGAGCATACATGATGAGGAGGAAAAATAGTAGAATCATCATCAGCAATACTATACTTAGATTTGGGTTTTTAAAGGGCTACAGCAGTCAGGAAGCAGTCAGTTAACCTGTGAAGCCCTGATCTGCTTCAGAGAAGTGTCTGCTATGGTACGGCTCACTGAAGATAACTCAATTTTGCCTAATGAGAGAGGGATGACAGACATTTATGAAAGAAAACATGCCGCAAAGCGTAAAATCCCCTGTGAAGGAGCTGTGAGTTTATCTGTGCTTCTACTGTGTATCATCATTAAAACCTCAAACGAGAACATTCAATATATACTGTTACTCACATGCTTTCAGGCTTCATGGGGAAAAAAAAAAAAAAGTCTGTCCTACTGCGTCTGGCTGGCGTCCTTCTGCTTTTTAATGATGTGCTCACAGTTTCCGAGAGTCATGAATAAATATGGCTGAAACATACTCATCGTAGGGGTGGGTGTTTTCTTTAAGTGATCACTTTGGTACAGTTTAGCTCAAACAAAGGGGAAAAAAATTGACATTATTTAACTATGCCCTACTCTAGAAAGCTCTGCACAATATTTTTATCACACATTAAATATACCATTGTAGGTACATATTTTTGACCCTTAGAAGAAGCCACCCGACTCCTGTCAGAGCGATCAGGCCTTCCTGTTTTGCAAAGGAAGCTTGAGTTTACGGCAGACAGGATCTCATCAGGCCCGAGTGAGTGTGGCAGGGCCCACATTTTTCTGAGACCGAAATAAGAAGCTGTATTCTGCATAGCAGTCAATAAGGAGGAGGGGGAAAAAAAAACTTTCCATGGAGAGTTTGACTTATTATTTCTCCTGGACCGCGAGAACAGATCAGCAAAACTGCACTGAAGTTAGTGTGCACTTCACATTTACAAGACCTAGCAACAGGTGTGACCACAACTGACATTCAAAATGTATTTTTACACGCGTTTCAACCTGTACAGTCAACAATATTTAGTCAGAGGGTTTGTTTTGCCCATGTTATTTTATGGCCTACATCAGCAGTCAACATAGAAGGATAAACTTTTTTAAACACATGTTCAAAACTTTTCTCTAAAGACACACCCTCCCATATTTTCCAATAACTTGTGGACAATATGGGAGGGTGTGTCTTCCAGTCACACAATTGCTCTACATGCAGCATGGCATATGCACATTTTAGTTTGCATGTGTCACTGCTCAGGCAAAGCCAGATTGTACACTAGGTCTGCAGCAATGGGGAGATGAAATGCAGGGGGAATATGAATCAGCTGGCTGCCCATATGAGCTGAAGATTAACTAGAGAGCAGTCTTCTGTTCTAGGACTGCATGGCCAGCTGGTCTTACTGGGTTCAGGTCTTAGCACACTGGGAAAACTCCTTGGACTTGGACTTCAGATGACTGGTATGTGAACACCTGACACAGTAACCTTCTGTATACCATATGCATTTGAAAGAAACAAGGAAAAGAGCAACAAAAGTAGAAAAGAAATGAGTCAAGATGATGTCAATATTGCGAAAGAGTTGAGGGAGGATTGCTTAACGCTGAAATGAAGCGGAGGACATCACAGAAAAGGATGAATGGTACAATCGGGAAACGAAGGGTGTAAAGAGATTTAGTTTGCTGAGAAGCACAGAGAGCTGTGTGAATGGCCTCCCACGCTCTAATGACAATCCGAAGCCAGCTGGCCTGGCCAAAGAACCCATTCACTAAACCTCCAGGAAGTGAAAGAGGAAAAGACGAGACTTTCAGAAAAAAGGGAAAACAAATATCTCCTCCCAGTTAGTCCTTTGTCACCTACAGACAAGTGATGCTGGAGCCGTTTCTCACAAATAATCCAAAACATTTGAGAATTTCTAGCAAAGCTCATTTCTAGCTCCATCTTGACACTGTTTTACTCCACAAGAGTATCTTTGCATAATAATCCATCTTTACCTTACACCTGCCCTCTCTATATGACAGCTTTCTTCCGATTGGCTGCCCTTCGGAAACAGCAGCTTTTGAACTGCAGGTTGGTGAGGTGGTAAGGACAGTGATGTCTGAGTTGAATAAGAACTAAAAACCAATTTTGCCAAAGTTTTATTAGCAAAATAATGCTGGAAAATAATACTTGAAGTGTTACCCGGCACCTATAAAGCCAGACAAAGACGCACACTGAGAATCCCCAGAAAAATCAATCAATAGCAGCCCTCCATTCAAATATTTCCAATGTTTGTTATCTTAGTTGGATGCAGTGAAGTTATCTCTTAAAACTATGTCCACAAACACATTTAGTGAACAGTTTCTGATACCTAAACACCAAATAATGTATTATTTTGCCCCAAATCCTGTTCCAGCAAAACTATTGGATATGAGCACAGCCATAAAGATGGTGTTGCTGGGAACTTTTCTTTTTTAATGCTGTGCAGACTGAGATTGACCAGTGGTTTCTTGTAAACCTTCCAAAGTTTAATTAACTGCAAATTTGCAAGTGTTTGCATTATTACTAGAAATTCAAAGAACACACATGGTTTGACATTGGCAAGTTAGAAGAAAAAGAGATTAATAAAGTCTATTTTTTGCATGTTAATCTAGAGCTTTTGAAATTTTAGGAAACACACACACACAAAATTGCACTCTAGCCACTGAGTACAAACGGAATTCCTCCTGCCGGGTCAAGTGCTCAGTGACCACTTTGATAATGACAGTGTCCTTCCAGCAACCCACAAAGAAAATCTCAAATATTTGTTGTATTTATTTGCTTATGCACACTTTCTGTAATTGATCGGACATTCTGGTGCCGTTTCAGGGAAAACTTTTGAATCCATCAACTCCTCTGAGCAGACTTTTGTTGTGGCATCATGTAAAATAACTAATAATTCACAACTAAAGAAGTTTTCTTAAATTTAAAATGAGGGATTGGATTAACTACCGAAGATGGAGAAGAAAAGTTCGACTGAAACGTGAGGTGGAAAATACAATAACAACGCGAACACTACTGACCAGCCGTCAGCTACAGTGTCAAGTGATGGGATTGGTTGAAACGGGGCCTTAACATGGCTGTCAAGCTGTGTGGCAGAACAAAGGAAGCGCACTAACAAAGGGGACCATATTTATCTTCATGTGCTCTCAGTGTCGCCTCACACCGGAGACTGTTTTTCCTTTGCTCAGCTTCACTCTCAAAAACCCACCAAAACCAGCATGCTGGCCTGGATGCATGTCGGGCGTTGTCCTAAAACAACACTTGATTCAGGCGGATTCATTGCTCTTTGGCGATTGGTTAAAGGAAAAAAAAAAAAACCCAAATCCTCACAGAAGAGTGGAGACAATACCAGATCGATGATGCATGTCCGATATCAGAGAAAAGACGTGTATAAGGAATTTCCATATACTATCTTGGAATCATTTGCATTAAAAAAAAAAAAAAAAACATAACCGATGAGCCAAAAACATTCCTGTATCTTTCTAGCGATAGCATTTATTTATAGCATTTCCGAAACACAAAGAGTTGTTTTTTTAACACATACTTTACATCTACAAATATGCAACTAAAAGATCAGCGTGATAATGTCCGGTGACCTGCTTTTTAAAGTCTGCAGAAAAATACTTCCACACAGTTTATTAACACCCAAACAGAGGCTTAAATTGTGACTGCTGCACAGTACAAATCTGCTCCAGCCCTGGCAGCAACCTGCACCTGATAAAAATTTCAACAAAGCTCTTGCCAGTAATACACTTACACTAACAAGAGAAAGAGCTTGGCAACAGAAAGCAATACACAACACCTGCATGGTCCTGGATGTAGGTCATGCAGTCAGAAGCGTGGAGAGAAAATAATCAGTGAGGATGTTTTGGGGGTTTTTCCTCCCTATATTGCCACTTCAGCTCCTTTCCCTCTTTAGAGCACAGCCGGAGGAAGGGTCAGATCCTCTGACCTCCACTTCCCCTCAGGAAAATATGCCAGCATGCTGGGGGTCAACATGCCACTAAGATGCCCGGCTTTCACAGGAATGTGATAGAAACAAATGAGTGGTTGAACAGTGAGTGTGAGGGGGGGAAGTCAGGAGGACTTCAAAGTTCACAAAAAAGCAGGTTGAAGTGAAGTGGAGGGAGGCTGTCGCACTGGTATGATCCTCGCTCTATGTCACTTGACAAGAAAGACCGGTATTTTGTCTTTCTCGCAGGTGCACCAATACTCTGAGCTGAGATCACTCTGGAAGAGGCCTCTCTTATAACGTGAAACGGCTTTAGCCAAGATATGACATCATTTGTCTTTTATTTTTGAACACGTACCACGATGTGATGAAAGAGCAGCTCCCAGGACTGGCTCAGCTTCTGGCTCCTCAACATGTCAAAGAAGTCATAGATGAAGTAACCTGTGGACACAGAGAGGATTTCGTTAATCACTCGATCAATCAAGCCAAACGCACCAGATTCCTCTGACGACATCAGACTCGAGCTCATCCAAGTGTGTCTGCTTCCGTGACGGCAGCGAAGGCAACCAAGATGCCTCTTAGAGAGAGCCTATTCATATCCTCCACTGCTATGCGCCCCTGCCTGCTATTAGCCGTATCCATGGTGATGGCTTTTTAAAATGCTGAAAACATAATGAAGGCTTGAGGATGGGGACGGATGGGGTGCGAGGGTGCGCGGGGCATTCATCGAGGCTGGATTTAACTCCATTATGTTGGAAATTTGACACCAGGACCCTTCTGTCAAGCTTGGGTTCCACTCGCCATAAACAAATTAGCGCCCACCACAGATTAAATAATCCATGCGGACTGACATCAAGCTTTTAATTTACGCGTTGCTATTATCTGATCACCAGTGTAGTCTTTTAGACACCAGCTTTTTCAGCTTCAAAGGTTATTTTCAGTCAAAGTCATGACCTGCCAACTGGAACACATGACTTGCTGTGTTTTCATAATGATTCATTCAGTATTGTCTGACACACAGGTGTGAAAAAGAGGAGTGACAAAAAAAAAAAGAACAAAAACAAAAAAGGAGGGTGTGTGTTGTTTTTTTTTTAAATGATGGGCACAGCTCCAGTGTAAAGCTGACACAGAACAATCACCAAAGCTCAGAGAGGCAGAGAAGATGAGTTTCTACTGGATTCTTCCAAATGAGCTTGATTGTCATGCTTACATTAGAGGAGGGGAATTGCTTACTTAAGCAGGGGCAGTCAAACAGTGTGATTTTAGGGCCGATACGTGACTTCAGTGACTTTGTTGAAAGACTTTCATAAGTACGAATCTGAAAACTGCTGTTCACAAACGCTGTCCATCTAATCTGACTGAGCTGGAGCTGTTTTGCAAAGAAGAATAGGCAAAGCTGGTAGAGACATACCCTAAAAGACTGGCAGCTGTAATTGCAGCAAAAGGTGGTTCTACAAAGGATTGACTCAGGGGGCTGAATATTTACGCACACCCCACTTTTCAGTTATTTGTTTGTAAAAAAATGTTTGGAATCATGTCTGATTTTCGTTCCACTTCTCACGTGTGCACCACTTTGTGTTGGTCTTTCACGTGGAATTCCAATAAAATTGATTCAAGTTTGTGACTGTACTGTGACAAAATGTGGGAAAGTTCAAGGGGGCCGAATACTTTTGCAAGCCACTGTAAATCAGTACAAATGTTGCAGAAGGACCAGAGCTGTCCTGTAAGGAAACCCACCAACACTGAACACTTGAAGTTGTTATAGGCACGGGAATGAGCCGGAGTACTTGAACGGCAAGTATAAAAGATTGACGCAACAATTTCTCCATCTGAAACTCAAATTTTTGGTCATTCTCTCAAAATGCCAACTTACTGACTTCTGAGAAATTAACCCGACATTTGGAGTTATTAACTCAAAGTTACAACTTCGCTCTGTTTTGGGAAAATGTTTTTTTTTTTTCCAGTGGCAGAAAAACACCTTCATAGATGGGTGAAGCCTTAAACCTCCATCCTCTTAACTCCTAACGAGAGAGCTGCACATGGGCTGCATACAGATTTGGGATCATACAGAGGTTTATGGGAAAACTCCACAATATCCTGGCCTCTATAAACATTTTCCTGAGCAGTTTATGGGCTCAGGTCAGACCGAATAAAACATCAAGTCCATTTTATAACTTGTGCTCATTTTAAGTGTCTGAGCAGAGGATCATCCAGGCTCAATGGCTAATAACTCGCAAGTGGTTAGCCAGGGAGGATGCAGCACTTACAGTCAGTAAGACCCGCCCCTTATTAGTCATGGTTTCAAAACACCAACATGGCAATACTCAGCGAGGTTTCATAACAGAACTTCATGAATGGGTGAAGTCATAGAAGCTACGGCCATCTTTTATACTGTACTTACGCACATGTGCTCACAAACTTTCAAACAACAAGAAATAACAGCATTTTTTAAGTAAAAGTATACACAAAAAATCTCCCAATTTAAACTAGGTTTGACAGGCAGTTGGAAGGAGATGCACAACAGTACTTAAAAAGTAAAATAAAATATATATGGCATGAATCTTATTATGCTTATCACTGTATAATGAGAAAGCAGGATATTGTGTTAAATTTTTTTATCTCAGAGACAGCTTTATGTACTGGACAAAAGTGGGGAACCACTGATGTCATGTTACTGTGCGGTCTGCAGCGTGGTAACACAGCGAGGAACAGCGCACAAATCTGATGCCCTAAAGTCTCTGAAAACCTGCTGAGGGCCCAGAATCACTCCACATTTCTGCCTTTCTGTGGTATCTGATGTGGACAGCTTGCACACATCAAGTGACTTTCTTTGCACAGTTGCCGTCTTGGTCAAGTCACATGACTGTAACAGGGGTTACACCCAGTGCTTGGGACCGATGATAATGGCCCTCATTGATCTTCAGATCCCAACACTGCTCCTCGTTTTCCTCCCCTCCAAAGCAGCGTTTCCTGAAGGAATGTCAAATATCCCGGGAATCCTCTGTTAGCCCTCGCTGGCCCGGCACAGATCCAACAAATGTGCAGAGTTAAGAGAGCTCACGTGCCAGGCTGCTCCAGAATACTCAAAGCATTAATGAGGAAAAAGTAAAAACAGAGCAAAGTTGCTATTTTAAGAAATCGGGGTAGCAAGAGCACCTTGGTTTGAAAGATCTTAATGAAATCAGGGAAAATCGAATTTTTGCAAGTTTCTAATCTGGTTTAGAGAGCTGATGGTAAAATTCAACGTAGCCTACTTGATACACAGTATGTGAACTTCAGCCGAGCTTAATTGATTCAGTCAAACGCAGTTTTAGGTTTAAACACATCCTGGTAGCTGCTACGATGATATTGATTAATTTAACGGTAAAAAAGAGAGCAGGTTAAACCTGTGGTTTAGCTTATTCACTATTTCAAGGCTCTAGGGTGTAAAAATGCTCATATTAATGTCCACACCATTCTGATTTGGTCCGGTGTGATTCAGATTATCTGATAATATAAACTTTATTTATCTCAAAAACTGAGAAATATCTCAAGTTTACAAATTAACCTAAATAAATGTGCAGCAGGTAAACAAACATTACAGAGAAATCCCTCACATGGGGGATAAAAGTGAGAAAAATAAAAATAAAAAGTAAATTTTTTATAAACTCAATAATTGCTGTTGAATATATTTACGAATATATTTTTTTCAGATAAAGTAAAGTGGACTTGCCTTTTTTGAGCAATCTTTGAGTCAAACCATGCACGTTCCACCATGTAAAAGTTGACTTTAGACCTTTTTAATCATTTGCTAACAGAACTGTAGCAATACAAACAATACTATTTGTTTCAGTCACATTTCCAGCAGGGACTCTTTACCCTCCTCACCGGTTACCCAGTTCTCACCTATGACCCTCAAAAATCGTGTTTTTTTTTTTTTGTTTTTTTTAAAAAAATGGTAACTCACAATCTAACAAATCTGTTAGATGACTCAGGTGAATTAACCAGCGTAACAAACAGCAGGGCCGCACAGTGGCTCATCAGTCAGTGTAGGTTTGAAGCTGCCCCAAAGACCTGCTTGTCAGGTTATCTGGTGATTCTGAAGTGGCTGCTGGAGTGGCGGTAAATGGTTATCTGCTTCTCAGTCTGTTAAGAAAAATGGTGACTGGGTGTGCCGGCGAGAGACACGTGTGCAGAGGGTAAAAGTAATAAATCAGCCATGGATGAAGGTTACATGTCTGAACCTATGGGTGATAGTGCTATAAAAAAAAGGGGTAAAAAGGTAAACCTGCACAGCTCGTGCAGCAGCTGCACCTGTTACTGGACCTCTGGGGTAACATGTAACATATGTGTGGCATTACAGTTATTTTGTTTGAAGCTCTGAAGAAGTTTGACTTACTCATAACCACAAGCATAAAAAAAAAAATCAGTAGTGGTTTAATTCTGTAGCAAAACAACAGCTGTTTCCTAAGATGGAGATATGGCCAAACTGGAAATTTTTAAAACTCAAGTGGTTCAAACTGATGTCTCCAGAGGTTGAACATGCACATTCTGACACTCCTACCCACATCTGCTGCACTAAGGGATCAATGAAATAAAATAAAAAAATGCATATAAAGTACATAAAAGAACTGAATTAAATAGATAAAATCAAGAAAACAAATATCTAAATAATAAAAAATGAAAATGTAACTAAAATATCAAATCATAATTAGTTTTATTTAAAAGAAATAAAGAACAGTAAGCTAAGCTCTGTTAAAGAACTTTTTTTTTTCATTTGTTGAGATGAAATTCAGTTAAAAAGGTGCCCAATTGGTTAATCTAATATAGATAACTGCCAAGCTGTGGCTCGGATTTGCCCGTTAAAATAAAAGGTTTTACATAAACGACGTAAGCCCTTTAGTCTGGAGCTACTTTGGCGCCATCCAGGAATTAGATTTCACACTTCCCCTCAGGATGGTTGCACTCAGTAAAACCGTACACATAGCGTCACAACTACGAGATAACTAAGTAGGAGACTACTCACCGATTGAGAAAGACACCAAGACGTGAGAAAACACGGAATGAGTCTCTATGAGATCCTCGGCCATCTGCGGGTGCAGGAAAAAGCTGGAAAAAACGGATTGACAGCGGTTCAGATAAAGCTTTTCCAAATGCCTGGTTCAGTAAGTGCGCTTCTTTTAACACATGGGGTCATAGGGATAAGCAGAATAAACCATAAGCTATGTAAACAGTGACTAAAAAAGTCAAACAGCATTAAAAATAAAATCAAATACAGCCGTGTTTAAAACCACATAATGGACCCATCCCTGCGCATCCATCTATGCGCACAACCGAACCAAAACCAAATCCCAACATTTTCCTTTCCTCCAAGCAGATCCACACTGAATTAAAAACTTCTTAACTTCTTACCAAAGCACTGCCCACGTCGCGGTGATCATACTGTGCACACACGACGTGGAGATGTTTCTCCATTTCCAAACGTTCCTGCAGGCAGACTCGGGTGCGGGGAGTTTTCCGACCCCGCTGTTCACGAACTTGAAAAATCCCACAGAACCCCCGATCGTCAAAATCACCGACCCCAACTCCATCGCGAAAAGGTTTGGTCCACGAGGTGAAGACTTCAAAAGCCACAAGTGCCTCCCCCCTTAGTCTCCACAAAGTGAGCACTGATATATATAGACGCGACGGTGGTGGTTGTGGCTGTGCTGCTGGCGACCGTGGCCCAGACAAACACACGACAGCGGGCTTACTTGTTTGCGACGACCCAGACAGTCACGTTAACACACCGGAGAGCCCCCGATCAGCTCAGGTCACCAGGCGCTTCGTTAGGGTCGTGAAACGCACGGCTTGGCGCTTATTGTCCACAGAGACAAGGCGTGGACGCGTCTGGTGAATGATTTCCCGCTGACATGCACTGAACGTGGAGTGATTTCTCTCTCTTTTTTCTTTCTTCTCCCTCTGCCTATAATAATCCCGTAAAGAACAGGTCCGCGATCACAGGAAGAACCGGTAGGTGTGAATGGAAGCTATCGGAGTGATGCCCTGTTTCCAGTTGTGAAACCACCCTGTTGTAAAACCTCATCTGTGCTTGTGTAACTTTTTGACATCAACACACCAAACAGCAGCTTCTCCCCGCCCTACTATGAAGGGGCGCGGCCAAGCGCGTTTTCACGTGTTGTGTTGAGTTCACGTGCTGTCCGAAAAGCCTCTAATAACTTCTCTCGTAACATTTACGGGGTTCATGACGACTATAAACATTATAGGTATGTGTACTTTAGACTTTGCTGCTCTGAGAGGCTCTGCGGGACAGTGTTTCAGTGAATACAACACTGCCTATTTTACGCACTGTTATACTCTCATTTACAATTTATAACTTTATAAAAATAAAGAAATATCTTCTTTATTTGGCTGTTTCCTTTGATGGTTGCCACAGTCAATCATTTGCCTCCATCCTACCCTATCATCATGCACGTTCTCCTTCACTACATCCATGAACTTGCTCCTGTCCATTTTTGACATCCTTTGGTCCACCATTCCTCCAATGCGCATGTCCAACCCATCTCAGTCTTGGGTCTCTACCTTTGTCTCCAAACTGCTCCACCTGAGCTGTCCCTTTGGAGTAATCATTTCTCATCATGTCCATCCTCTTCAATCTTAACACCTTCATCTTGGCCTCTGGTCTTTGTCTTCAAACTGTGCATCAGAGCAGGCTTCACTATTGTCTTGGAAACCTTTCCATTCACTCCTGATGTTATCTTTCTGTAACAAATCACCCATGACACTTGTCTCCACCCACTCCACCCTGCCTGCTCTATCTTCTCACCTATCTTGTGCACTCTCTGTTGCTTCGGATGGTTGACTCCAGGTATTTAAACTACCTGTACTCCCTGCAGCTTCACTGCTACACCTGTCCGCATCACACGGATGTATTCTGTCCTCCTTCCACTGACTTTTTTCCCACTCCTCTCCACAGCATGCCTCCACCTTTCCAGACTCTCTTCCAAGCAGATCACTGATGTAATCCCACCCCCACTTTTAACGCATCTGTCACTCCGACCACACACCTCCCCACTGCCTCACTGCCCTGCACCACCCTCACATACTTCTCTGCCGCTCCAAACCTCCTCATGTAGTCCCACAGCTCCTACCTTGGCACTCTGTCACATGCCCTCTCATATCAACAAAGGCAAAGTGAAGCTCCTTCCGATCTTCTCTACCAACTGTTAAAGACAGCAGTTGAATGTGCAAACAGATATTAATTGCTGGACCATCATGTGCAGTTTTTATAACAGCTTGTTATTGTTGCTTTATTCAAAGAACAGCAAAAACAAACAAACAAACAAACAAACAAAAAAAACTCCAGAATTCACTCGAACCTCCCATAAACAAAGTTATAAATTACAAACAGCCTTTAAAGCATCACCGCCTCTAACGCAAATCATTGGCTCAGAAACCACCGCGGATTCATGGGAGTAGTAGTTTATTTGTATATGTGACTACAGATCATGTAAGGGAAAGCGTGGTGCTTTGATTCTGACATATTTATGATATATGAGTGCAAAATAAATAATAGTGGTATGATCCACTCTTCTCTGAATTTACATGGAAGCCAAATTAATGTTTTGTTTCCCACTCATGTTTTTTTTTTCTTTTTCCCTGTGGTAGAGACCAAACGAGCGCCGCTTTCATTCACGTCCGGACCTGAACATGCACACAATGACTGCTGTGATCTTTAATGACACAGCGACATCACGCGGCTAAAAGCAAAAACACACACAACCATAAAGCGTACTGAGCTACAAAGAAGAGCAAAATGATTTGTAGGATGAGTGTTTTATTCCAGTATAACAACCAAAGACTAATTAAAAAACAATACACTCTGGGTTAAAGTAAGATTTAATAAGCTTCTCAGCTGTATAAGAGGTGAATGAGCTCTACCACCTCCTCCATATGGGGTAGCTCAAAAGTGGGACGGCCAATATCAGAATGTCACTAATCAATTTCTGTCTCCCCAGTCCTTGTGTCAAAGTGTCTTTGGGCAGCCAAAGTTATTGCATAAATTCAAGTTGACAGTGTGTGTGTGTGTGTGTGAATGTTATATAAATACCATTCCCAGATCAGGGCATTAATATACCCACTTCCATATTCTAAGGGCCAGCTGGAGGGCCAGCTCTGTTCTAGGATGCCCTCTGGTCCCAGTGGAGGTGGTGGGTGAAAGGAGAATGGTGGCTAAGCTGTCATCCCTGTTGGACAACATCTCCCACCCCATGTAGGAGACTCTGACAGCACTGAACAGCTCCTTCAGTGTCAGGCTGCGGCCTGTGGAATGGAGAGATTTCGCAGGTCTTTCCTCCCCACTGTTGTCAGACTCTACAACACACACACACACACACACACACACACACACACACACACACACACACACACACACACACACACACACACACACACACACACACCCGATATAACAAAGTATTTTATTCTATTTGTATAGTACTTATTCTATTGTATATAGCATTCTTTCTATTTTGTATAGTATGTTATTCTCTTTAACTTATTCTATTCTATTGTTTTTATGCTTTTCTCTTATTTCGCTTAATTTTTTACTGCTCTTATACTTTCTGCCGTGACCAAAAATTTCCCACGTGTGGGACTAATAAAAGTTTATCTTGTCTTATCTACTTTACTTACTATTTAAATAAAGGTTCTTTGAATGCACAAAATACACTTGAATATTTTTGGCCAATATATCTTATTGCATATAATTTCCCCCCATTTAGATCATAATATATTACCATTGGTAAGGTGACTAACACCGACTGGTTTAACCTATTTCGTGTATGTTTGGTCAGAGATTATAAGAGACTGACTGACAAATGCACCTCACATTCAGGTTACGGCATGTTTATGTTAAAACTATAGACACAAGGGAGATGTTTCTCAGAATTGTGGTTATGGCTCATGGGTGTGTCTGTTTCCCAACACAGGAAAGGACCTCTTTGTTTAAAATCCAAACATACAGCCAAAGATAGACTATAAGGGCCACATTTTTTTCACTAAAGCAAAATCCTTCTGAACGTATTTCTGTGCTATGATACTTTATACTTCTACTACTGTCATGGTCCATGGGAGTGTCTGGGGTTTTTCCACCTGTGGTTGCCAGTCTCCTGTCCATCCCTTTGGGGTGGAGCTTCCTGCGTCTCTCCTGGGCCTTTACAAGTAATCAGCAGGAGGGTTTCTTAAAACAGGGCAACCTGCCACTCCTCACCAGTTCGTTATGCACTCTTCGGTGGTAACTAGGCAGCTCTTTTTGGAAATTGTTTTACCTGTTTTCCTCGTGTAATGTTGTCTTCCCTGTGTACAGAGGGTGTGGCTTCCTGTGATTGGTCTCACCTGGAGTTGACTTCTCACTCCTCCGTTCTGTAAACATCTGTCTCTCCTCCTTGCCTGCTTGGCTGCCCCCGGCCTGACCTGCACCCCTCTCTCGTTCCTACGTTTATCGCTGCAGTCTCCCCCGCCCTATAGTTCCCATCGTGATTGTTCCCGTTGCCATCCCTACCCAGATCCTCACTTCCTTGTAGCCTTCACGGTTCAATAAAGACTCTTGTAAAAAGTTCCCTGGTGTGTTGTGTCCATTCCTTGTGCGAACCTTTGGTTCATGGCAACTATACTTTATTTTGGATGCAAATACTGTGTCTCCATGTCATTTATGTTAAAAGGTTCATTTGATTATTATTCATTATTCATGCATCCCAACAGTATTTAGTAACAGAATGGTGGTGTCTTTTCCCCCCGCCTTTCAGCTCTGGCTGTACACTATACACACTAATCTATACATCTATTAATATTACTAATGATAATAAATAAATAAACACTAAAGTAAAAACCTTTTCCTACATAAAAAAGTAAATTGGCTAACAAGAGCAGACTATAGAGAGTTTATAGAGCTCATCTTGGCTAACTAAATGTTTTTGGCACAACAGTGGATTCAAATCATGACAGGGCAGGTTTTCATGTCTTCATATAAGTTGATGGTTTTGCCACAGTAAAGTACATGTCACTGCTCAATCTTGCTGAGTCACGTAACAGGACAAATAAACGGTGCACCATTAAAGGCTTTCAACTGTCTTACAGATTTATTGTCAAAATGTTATCTTTTAGCGCCTCTTTATTTGGCCTGAGAAATGAGCTTAACCATTTCTTCTCCCCACAGTAATTCTTAATTCCAAAAAGAGCCTTCTTTTAAGTACAAAAACAGCCTTCACACCTAAAATCCCAGGACCAGACCTGTTCCACCTATTCAAGTCCTACTTACTCATTTTTCAAACTTCACTGAGAGTTTTTACTGAGAACAAGAGGTGTAAATACACACCTTAATACTGCAAAAAAAAACATGGAAAGCTCAAAAACGAAAGTCCAAAAACTGCTACAGGTGTTTTATATTTAATAAGTTTTCTGTGGGTGTGTGCAGCTTCCCTCACTAGTGATTTGCAATACCACTGATTTCCTTTCCGATCCGATACCGAGTAAAATTCACGGTAGTATCGACGATACTGATCCAATACCGATACTCTGTACAAAAACTTAATGTTCCATTGTATTTCATAATACAATATATAATTGTATTATGGTAAATGGCCTCTATTTGTATAGCGCTTTACTTAGTCCCTAAGGACCCCAAAGCGCTTTACAATACATTCAGTCATCCACACATTCACACACTGGTGATGGCAAGCTACATTGCAGCCACAGCTGCCCTGGGGCGCACTGTCAGAGGCGAGGTTGCCGGACACTGACCACCACCAGTAGGCAACGGGTAAAGTGTCTTGCCCAAGGCCACAATGGCTGAGACTGTCCGAGCCGGGGATCTGACCGGCAACCTTCCGATTACAAGACGAACTGCCAACTCTTGAGCCACGATCGCTGTATTATGTACATATTATCTAATTGTAGTTCCTTCCAATTTAGATGATCCGAATGATATAGTTTCTTTCCACGGTGTTCCTGTTAATGAAAAACTACAAATTTACCCCAAAGTACTAAAATATCGATATTTTAATATGAGAATCGATTCTAGAACATAAATTACTGGTATCAGAAGAATCGATATTTCAATATCGATCCGCACACCACTATCCCTCACAGTTGTACTGACGTGTGGGAAGTGGAAGAGGAGGACACTAGCATTGAATTTCTCGAAACCTGTCACCCCACCTCGAACACATATGATAGACTGCTTTTGTCTTTGCAAACAACAGGCACGATTAGAGTGTCCAGCTTCAGAGGGCTAGGAAATAAATGAGTCTGTTTTTTGCTAAATCATCATTGCTGTCGTCTCTGTCCTACCCTTTTCTGATTACATCACAGGAACATTTAGTTTTTGTTGTTTTATTTCCCACAGAGTAGGACTCTAAGTTAGGAGAGAAAGATGCCTTTACAACAACAGCGGTTAGTTTCGAGCTTAGTTTAGTTTAGAAGTCAAATGAATCATCAGGCATAAAGCACGCTTCTTTTATAAATTTCACAATCAACAGAGATTTAAAGAAAAGCATCCAGAGGCAAAGCGTCACCGCCTTGGATCCTGATTGTGCATTGCCTGTTATGTTGAGAAGATGAGGGTGAGAAGCTTTAAGGTTTTCATGCATTTATTCAACAGTCTGCACAGGAATATTCATTCTTTCTATTGGACCGAGGTGAGAAACAACCCATACTTATGTCAAGCAGCATCATGATCCAATAAAAGAATGATTCACATAAATCCATGAGTATAGGTTATAGGTAACAGTTTTCAGGGGTTTCACTATCACGCACGCTATGATATGGTACTACATTATTGAAGGTCACATTGCCTCATGATTGGTAATTTGGTGATGGGAATGGTAATTTGAGGGCTTTTAATCATATGTTTGAACTGTTCTCTTTCTAGAGTGGAATGATTGTCCAGTGTACATATTCAATGATTTTGACAAACAGACAATTAAAAAGATAAGACACACTAGCAAAAGATAAGAAGAGAACATGAGCAGATTTCAGTCTCATGTTTTAACTGTATTTTTTCACAGCAAGGCTAATGACATTTGAATGATTGTTTCTTGAGCTCTGATAACCTTGTGTATTGTTGTTAATGAACTCTTCTTCCTTTGGCAGCTTCCTTTAGGGGTTGTATAGCTCCATCCCACCATATCCACACCATCCTTTGTGATCATTTTCATGTGCTAAGAGCTTTGTGTTCATCCATTCAAACCATCCAGCCTCATCTCTCTTAACTTTGTTTCCAAATTCACTCCACCTGAACTGCTCCTCTGATACATTCATTTCTCCTTTCTTATTCTAATCATAAAATATTACAGAACATTAACATAAATCCCTCAAAACCCTCTAAACATTGAACAGAAAACTAAAAACCAAGGGTCCAAGACTCAGGGAGCAATTCTTTGCCTCCCTCTCTTCTCTCGTTTTCTGTTAATAATGACACGCCTGAAGTATCATTTGACCTCTAAACGAAGCTGATTATCCACAACAAGTGTGTTCTTAACCACTGTTGTTGTAAAAGCATCTATCTGTTCTGACTGTGAGTCCTACCATGGAGAAAAAAAACCCTATATGTTCCCTATAAAGTGGTCAAAAAGGGTACAGAGACTTCGGCAATGGTGATTTAGCAAAAACCTACTTGTAACTGTCATTGTCATGATCCATTTATTTCCTAAACCCCTGAAACCCGACACTCCTAACACTGCTTATTGTTTGCAAAGACAAAAGCAACCCATTGTATGTGCAAGAGGTGAGGTGATAGGTTTGGACAAATTCAACGCTAGTGTCCTCCTCCTCTCACACGCCTGTACACCTGTGAAGAAAACTTCATGGGCAAGTACGCACACTTTTTCATTTTGTTTGATTTATTTTTTTGCTTTAAATTCAGTTTCAGTTAGTTTCCAGATGCGATTCTCTTATTTCACTTTTGTTTTTAATAGTTTGAAACTGTTTGGTATTATTTTAGTTTTTATTGGTCTTAATCTTTTTTAATTATTATTATATGGAGGGAGTAAGTCAGTGGCAATATTTAGGAAAATGTGTACAGGTGTTATAATAAAAAAGCAGTAAACTCCCAGTGGTGTGGACACCCAGAATCTCAAAAAAATTCTGATAACATTTTTTTTTTTTTACCAAACTAACATAAACTATATTTTAGCTCATTGTTATTTATAGCTAATCTTAGAAAGACTGTTCAGTACAGAAATTAAGCCCAACAATCATGTTTTACAGTCCTGTGGTCTCAGCCTCAGATACTTACCAAATCAAAGCTCATGTGAAAACAAACAAATGAACAAAAGATGTTCTCCTTCATTTCTGTCAAACAAAGCTGTATGAAACATTTCCAGCGGTTGGTGTCATGGTTGCTAGGCAACCTGGGCAGCATGATGGAGGCCAGACTGTCCCATTTCATAAGCCTCGAACTTCCGGCCTTAGCGGTCTTTGAGTACGCGGCCCTTGTGGACCGTTAAGGCTGCGTACTTTAGGGCTGCAGACCCTGAATTGGGATACAGCCATATAATACTGATGACCAGTGGCGGTCCTAGCCTGTTTGGCACACACACACACACACACACACACACACACACACACACACACACACACACACACACACACACGCGCGCGCGCACACACATAAAACATATTAAGGATTGTACATTAACATAAAACTGTTGTCGGAACTAATTAATATTAAAATCTGTAACATAATGTATTGTTTGGAGTTTTGTCTGTTACTGTTACTATTTTTACCATTTCTTTTTGGAGCAACTGTAATCCACATTATTTCCTTAGGGATTAATAAGTATTCTGATTCTGAATGTTTCAGGATACATGACCTGCCATTATTCAATGACACATCTGCTTACCTGTATCTTTTGCTCGTTTCTCCTCCTCTTCTTTTCTATTTTTTTCTAAAACTGAGCACCTCATGGCTTTGAACTTTTCTTGTCCATCTTCCATTGGTTTTAATTTTGCACTCCAGTATGAAGACAAATCCCCCATATCGAGGATCACCACAACATAACCTAGTAGACCTACACCTTAGTTCACAGATTCACTTTGTCTAAGGTACATTTCTGGGATTTCGCACAACCCGGGATTCAAATCATGAATACATAATGGGCTTGGATTTAAAACATTATGAATGAAATGTGCTCTATTTGGAAGCAGCAGGCCTCCCTCCCATTTCGACGGGTTGTGTGTGAGACTTTAAATCATCAAACTGCAAATTATAAATTTTAAATTGTTATTGATTCCTTTACCCCTAGTCCTAAAGTGTATATTTATTTTCTTACTCTTCTTATATTTATTGTTTGTTTACTTGCACTGCTGTAACTGGAGCCTCGTCGTGTCGTCTCTCTATATACTGGACTGTACGTAGCGGAGATGACAATAAAGTTTACTTTGACTTCAGCAGCAAGCAGGCGCACCGAGGACTCTCGCGCTCACTTTTCGCATATAGAATTTATAGAAAAAACATCGGTGCAAATTATAAGTCTGTATTATAATGTCTGGTGTTTTCGTGTTTGTTGTTTTGTTTTTATTTTGTTTTATTTTGCGAGTTGGTTATTAGATGCCGGCGTTTTAGGCTAATAGTTAGGCTAACAGACTTACCTCTCATCTTTTCTTTCCTCACAAAACCGATAGATCCTCCACTTCTTTTAAGTGTCACCCAGCGCAATTCTTAGCATATTTTGGTTCCTGCAAATGGTCTGTCGGGTTATTGTCTCCCCAGGAACACTTCCCTTGTGCTTTTGGAAATCTGTTCTTTCCTATTTCTGTTTTCGTTTTTCCTATTTGTGTTTTGTTTTTCCTATTTCCATTGTGTTTTGTGTGCCTTTGCAGTGTTTTTCTTATTGCTGGTGTTTTCTTAAGTTGCAGTCTGTTTGGCCTCTCAGGGCCACCGTATCATCATCATCATCAACTCTCACAACATGACAGCTGTGATTGAACTAAAACTGGGTTATGACTTTTACATTTAAGGAATAGAAACTAATTTTGAAACCTTTATGCTTTGCCTCTTTCCATGTAGCTAATAATAGGGCACATGGCTGTACACAAGCCTGAAAACCATGCACAGCATGCTGCAGGCTGCTGATCATTTCTGATTAAATGCCCTCCCTCCCCCCACCCTGGTGTGCCACCCCACTGACGACAGCCCAGTAACGCCCCTGCTCCTTGCTATTCTGCCGATTAAAACCTGCAAAAGCGGTTCCTCTGCAGGTATCTATCCTCTGGTACACAGCTGTTCGTACTGATCCTTCGTTAGTCAGCGCTAATCTTTTTTTTTCATGGCGTAACTGTACGGTCTGTTCCTCCCGTATACGGACTGTATACGCTATACGTGCTGTGCAGCCCATTGTCAATCCCTTTATTGTTCCTCCTCGGTTACGGTTGGCTGAGGGAGGAGCTCACGGGACCGGCTGGCTGTCACGCGGGGGGTGTTTATCTGACAGTCTGGTATTCTCCTCCGTGCTGCTCAGGTGCAAGGAAACAAGTGAGTGCAGCCTCACGGGGCTCGCTGTTTCTGTCTTTAAACCAGCTAGCTGTATTTTTATTGTATACGTGGAAATAATGCGTAGTTTCTGCACGCGGAGATTTCGATATCGCTGTAAGCTAGATGTAAATCACAGTCTATAGCGGGGGTGTCAAACATAGGGCACGGGGGCCAAAATCTGACGGCAAAGACTCCGATGTCATACCAAAAAGTGATTTTTGCTATTTACATGCTTGTTATTTGTTTTGTTTTTTCGTTGTTTAAATATTGTTTATACAGCTAAACAGGTATTGTGATATATGAAATAAAGAGGTGGCCAGTTTTTGCAAGCATCATTATGACTCTGCTTTATTGTCCCCACTCCGTGTTTGACATTGTTATCAGCCCAGTCCATTTTATTTCTTAAAATATCTCTACAGAACTTTTATGTTTTGCTGCCAGCTTGTCCAGGTCTCTCTTGAGACTGTTTACCTGGATAAATAAAGATGTATAAAAGTCACAACAGGCAACAACTGATTGCAGCTTCAGAATTTTTTTCCCCCATCTCATTGTGTCTTGACATCATTTATGTTTAACAGATTATCAACAAATCATATACAAAAGTTTTTTTTGTATAAGTTTTACAGCTTTTCCTGCTGATAAAGACCTTTCCCCCTTGGCTGTTCATTATGGTGCCATTAATAAAAATAATAATAATTATAATGACAAATAATAAGTTAATAAGTGCTAGTTAAACAATTAAATGACAGCAAAATTCCTGTTTTCTCTCTCTCTACAGCAGGATTTCATTGTCATGTAGAAAACCTGAGATGTACTGTTGGAATTGCACTTCTTTTCCTCAATTTATTTCAGGAATTAAATGCGTAGTTAAACTTTGTTACACTAAAAAAAAAAGGGCGATAAACCCTTAATTCTGATTTATACAGGCTGATAGACTACTTCAGTCATTTTGGCTGTAAAACTAAAAAAAAAAAAAAATCACTGAGGAGTTACTATAATGTGAAGTGCACATGGTAAAATCTATGCAGCGCTGATTTCACCATGTGCTGATCAGGCAGCAGTGCCTTGCAACTGTCTTGTGTTACAATGACACACCGAATGTCCCCGTAAAGCTCGTCTTTTTTGTGAAATGGTTTGAATTTTGTCTGTAGCATGAAGGGTAATAAGGTTAAAGAGAGCATGTAAAGAAAAGGTTAAGATGTGGGCCATGATGTAAAATTAGTTTGACATCATTGACCTATTGGTCTTAGTTTTAGCCTAAAGTTTTGGCCTTCTTATATATAAATAATGATGCTTGTTTACTTCGTTTTAACCCTTGTTATACTAATAGGCTGCTGTACAGCTCAAAGTCTGTATATGATCTTCATCGATTCTGCAGAACGAGGCAGAAAGTGTTTTCTGTACCCAACATATATTTTTTTTTCTGCATTTGCTCTCTTACCTTCTGTTAATTAGAAACATAGGTGAGCTGTGATTAATGTTTAATATTTAATTACCAAGAAGCATTTCAGTTGAAATGTAGGAGTATTTGCAATGAAAATGTTTCACAGCAGCTAAATCCATTCATGCGTGGTTATTCTGGCCATATCCTGCATGTTGTCTGTTTTCTACTAAGCTGGTTTGTAGCTGACTTTGGTCTAGACACGCATTATCATAAATCTTGGCAGTCTGCGGGCCCACCCAGTCATTCTAACAGCAAACATGTTTACTTAGGGTGGTTAACGTATTGCAGGATGAATCAGTGCCAAGAAACCGGTCAAACGGACACCCAGGAGGAGGTGACGGAACTGGTGTGTCAGGAGGCTGATCTCAAAGATGGACAGTAAGTCACAATGCAATTCACCACATCTGCTTGTGATACCTTTGCAAACAGGAAACCAGGTCAAAAGTTCAAAATCAGTGCAGAGGGATCAGAGAAGCAACGGTCATATACGACACAGCGAAAAATCTAAGAAAAACAAACACCGGGAGCAAAGACCTGATCTGTCACCCAGGGAAGCATGGTATCTTATTCCAACGTTTCTTAACGAAACGGTGAATGTAATTGAAAGGATATATTTGAACCCAAGATGTTATATTTTCCTAAACCAAACCAAGTGGCCGAAGTAAATGAAATAGTTTAAAGGATAAGAAAGCTCTTTGGCAGAAAGCCCTGAAGCCAGGCCTTTGCTGCTAATCTTAAAAGATGTGCAGATCGACCTTTGGGTGGCACAGTAATTGTGTGATCCACTACTATGTGATATTTACAAGCTGTTGGGAAAGAGCACAAAGACAGGGAGTTTAAAAAAAACAGAGGGACGTTAGAAACAACATCAAAATAAAAGAGGAAAATGGTAAAAAACAAAAAATGTTTTTATAATGATTTCTTCTTTTGCTCCTTTTGTGTTCATGCAGAATGAAAGAAGTAACTGTGGGGGATCAGAAGGTGCTGCTAGTCCGCAGCGAGGGTCAGTACAGCGCTGTTGGAGGCAGGTGCTCTCATTACGGTGCACCTCTGATCAAGGGTAAGGACTTAAGTTACGTCTCGGCTATTTATCTTTCTCGCTTTCTTTCACTTTCTAAGTTGCATGCTCTGTGTTAATTCAGGGACACTGGTTGGTGACAGAGTGAGATGTCCTTTTCATGGTGCGTGCTTCAATGTCAGGAATGGAGATATTGAGGATTATCCAGGTCTGGACAGTCTGCCCTGCTACAAGGTGAAGTGGCACTTATCACAAGTTCATCCAGGATTTTCTTTGTCATGATTCTGGTTTTCTGCTCAGTCACTTCCTGTATTGTGAAATATTTTCTGTTGGCTTTTTTTTTTTTTTTAAGCCCTCTTTCTGCCACACCTGTATTCAAGTCGTCTCTGCAGTATATATGCAAACACCTCCTGCCTAACACTGCCATGTTGTCAGATATTCTTGGTCAAAGGCTTTAAAGAAGTTTGCGAGTGGTATTGTTTGTTTCATCCCTCACTTTTGGTTTACACCTACCTCAATTCAACAGCTGGATTTTTGGATTTGACCTCTGATTCTGTGGCTTCCTGCATTTGGGTCATTTTCTCCATTGTTTATTACATTTTCTCACAAATTGATGGATTCATTTTGTAGCTCACCTGCCCAAAGAGTCGATCAGCTTCTGCCATGGTGAGGTGTCCCTCATTCATCTGTCCCATCTCGCTTCACCAGAATCACTACACCTACAGTTTTGGTCAAAAATTGGATCACTGTGATCACCTAATGCGTCTTCACTCAGATTGTGCTCAAGTTCAAGGTCATACATGTTACTTTTACAGGCAGTAACGTGTGTCTTGTGATCGCTCATGAGACGATTTGACTAATATACGTTCTGGTTCCAGTTTAATGTAATTGTATAAAGAATAAAGATATATTAAAGGAGTTTAAATTAATTAAGGGCTCAGATCATTTTAACAATATTTATATTTATATTTGAGCTTATGAAAAACATTTAGGAGATAGGCTGTGGGTTTTTTTGCATCTGAGCTTCTCAAACAGGGAACTTTTGATCAAAAAAAGGCAAAAATGTATGAAAAGGGCTTTTCTTTCTAAACCTATACACGTCTGGTTCTGTTATCCTATCTCATTATGGTTCAGCAAACTTTCTGCCTATTAAAAATGTTTTCAGGGAAACTATTCTGTTCACCTACAGTCAGGCAACAATCATAAATGTGGTTTCATTTAACAGGTGAAAGTTGAAGACGGCAAGGTGTACGTTTCAATCAACAAAAAAGTAAGGCAGATCAGGTATAAGACGATTAAAATGAACCAAAGTGCACTTTTATGTTGTGTTACAATGCACTGTGTGTTTGTCTCAGTCTCTGACCGTAACCAAACGGGTGAAAGAGATGTGCAGTGTGGTGCCGGACGTCAAACATACTATTCTGCTCATAGGAGGAGGTGAGAACTTTGTAATGAATATGAGATGGAAATATTCATCAGTCCGTTTTAACCGACAGGCAGGTTTAAGGCATGGCAGCTTTTTGTACTATTTAAAGTATTCAGGCAAAAGTGAAGACAGAGACTAGGAGGTATAAAAAAAAAAAAAAAAAAAATCACAGTCCTGAACATAGAAACTGTAATTTCAGGCCCCGCCTCTCTGGTCTGCGCTGAGACGCTTCGGCAAAATTGCTACCAGGGTCGCATCATCATCATAACTAAAGACTCCGTGCCTCCGTTTGATAAACCCAAACTGAGCAAGGTAAGCACCAGGATAAGGGGGTAGATGCCCCATGTGTTTGTATGTCTGCCTTTTGATTTGTGTTTTTCTCTCTGAGTGGTTTTAGTGAGTGGCATTCCTTCTTTCAGGCTCTGAATGTGGAGAGCAGCAGCATCCTTCTCCGGCCAGATGACTTTTATCAACGATACGGGATAGAGATGTGGACGAAGAAAGAGGTTAGAATGTATTTTTGATGCACTCTCGCCAAGTTTTGGAAATCAATCTTCTCTTGGGGAATAGTAAGATCTGCGGGCCTTAAGAGGGTCTGCTGTTTGGTAATCGGTGTAGTATTAATAGCAGTTTTATTTATTTAGTATATTTAATTATGCTCAGACTCAACGTGCTTAGCACAGAAGATAAAAACATAAATGCCTGTGTAGGTTTACAATGAAAACAGCAAAATAAAACTAAAATACAAGCGAACATACACATGCACACCCACACACACTTAGTCCAGTTTCTTGGCCTGTGAGAGAAGAAAGGTTTTTAAGTCTGTTTCTGAATGTAGACACAGCTGGAACTGACCTCAGGTCAGTAACTGAAAGTACCCTCAGCACACTTGGATCTAATTCTGGAGACGGTAAAATGGTAAATGGACAAGTTCTTGTATAGCACTTTTCTACTTGAGCAGTCAAAGCTCTTTATACAGCATGTCTCATTCACACACATTCATACGAGCACTTTTCCCCCACATCTACAGTGGGGCAAAAAAGTATTTAGTCAGCCACCGATTGTGCAAGTTCCCCCACCTAAAATGATGACAGAGGTCCGTAATTTGCACCAGAGGTACACTTCAACTGTGAGAGACAGAATGTGAAAAAAAAAAATCCATGAATCCACATGGTAGGATTTGTAAAGAATTTATTCGTAAATCAGGGTGGAAAATAAGTATTTGGTCAATAACAAAAATACAACTCAATACTTTGTAACATAACCTTTGTTGGCAATAACAGAGGTCAAACATTTACTATAGGTCTTTACCAGGTTTGCACACACAGTAGCTGGTATTTTGGCCCATTCCTCCATGCAGATCTTCTCGAGAGCAGTGATGTTTTGGGGCTGTCGCCGAGCAACACGGACTTTCAACTCCCGCCACAGATTTTCTATGGGGTTGAGGTCTGGAGACTGGCTAGGCCACTCCAGGACTTTCAAATGCTTCTTACGGAGCCACTCCTTTGTTGCCCGGGCGGTGTGTTTTGGATCAGTGTCATGTTGGAAGACCCAGCCTCGTTTCATCTTCAAAGTTCTCACTGATGGAAGGAGGTTTTGGCTCAAAATCTCACGATACATGGCCCCATTCATTCTGTCCTTAACACGGATCAGTCGTCCTGTCCCCTTGGCAGAAAAACAGCCCCATAGCATGATGTTTCCACCCCCATGCTTCACAGTAGGTATGGTGTTCTTGGGATGCAACTCAGTATTCTTCTTCCTCCAAACACGACGAGTTGAGTTTATACCAAAAAGTTCTACTTTGGTTTCATCTGACCACATGACATTCTCCCAATCCTCTGCTGTATCATCCATGTGCTCTCTGGCAAACTTCAGACGGGCCTGGACATGCACTGGCTTCAGCAGCGGAACACGTCTGGCACTGCGGGATTTGATTCCCTGCCGTTGTAGTGTGTTACTGATGGTGACCTTTGTTACTTTGGTCCCAGCTCTCTGCAGGTCATTCACCAGGTCCCCCCGTGTGGTTCTGGGATCTTTGCTCACCGTTCTCATGATCATTTTGACCCCACGGGATGAGATCTTGCGTGGAGCCCCAGATCGAGGGAGATTATCAGTGGTCTTGTATGTCTTCCATTTTCTGATGATTGCTCCCACAGTTGATTTTTCACACCAAGCTGCTTGCCTATTGTAGATTCACTCTTCCCAGTCTGGTGCAGGTCTACAATACTTTTCCTGGTGTCCTTCGAAAGCTCTTTGGTCTTGGCCATGGCGGAGTTTGGAGTCTGACTGTTTGAGGCTGTGGACAGGTGTCTTTTATACAGATGATGAGTTCAAACAGGTGCCATTCATACAGGTAACGAGTGGGGGACAGAAAAGCTTCTTACAGAAGACGTTACAGGTCTGTGAGAGCCAGAGATTTTCCTTGTTTGAGGTGACCAAATACTTATTTTCCACCCTAATTTATGAATAAATTCTTTACAAATCCTACCATGTGAATTCATGGGGTTTTTTTTTCACATTCTGTCTCTCACAGTTGAAGTGTACCTCTGGTGCAAATTACTGACCTCTGTCATCATTTTAAGTGGGGGAACTTGCACAATCGGTGGCTGACTAAATACTTTTTTGCCCCACTGTAAGTGCTTTTTATCTGACTTTCACACTCTGGATGAATGCATCAGGAGCAACAAGGATAATTCAAGGATACTGGCAGGCAGACTGGAGCAAACCACATAACTTCCAATTAATAGATGACTTGCTCTACTTCCTGAGCTACTGCCACAGGTGCAGCAGTTTTATAAAAATATCTTCACCTGATAGCAAGACTGTCCTATGTTGGTAAAAATGTAATTAGGGTGCAGAGAAGCTGATGCCAGTCCCTGGGCAGATCACTGGTACATCTCCAGGTCAACATGGAGAAAGGCAACAGTTCACGCTTACGTGATCTCATACTTTTTGTTTTTCCTGAACAAATTTGCTCTTAAAGTTAACTCCATTCAGGCAGAGTGAATCCTAAGCATCTTCTGCTCAGCTCCGCTGAGAATCATTAAAGCGATGGTTGGGACTTCCAGTCAATCAGTCCATTAAAACAGATTATTATGGATTTCAAAATGTTATTTGGTTTTCAAATGTACCTGTTTACAGTGATACCAACTTTAAGAGCAGGAAATTAATTAGACATATAATACCTTTCTTTCTCCTTTCAAGTATTTATCAGGTAACCTATATTTGACAAGGGCGTAATAAAACTAGAAATTATGTTTTGGTGTGCCACCCGTATATTTTTTATCACCCCCATATGGCCACATCTATGAAAAACTTCCGGAGGCGCCCCTGGTCCTCGGAGGCCAAATCACTGAGAGTGTTATCAACTAATAGAAGGATTTTAAATGTAATTGTGTTTTGGGAGCCAGTGAAGTGACTTGACTACAGGGGTATGTTTTTGTGTATGTGTAAGGTTTGTGTGTTGCTTTGCAGGTGGTGTCAGTAAATCCGGCCAAGAAGGAAGTGAAAATGAGTGATGGCACTCTGCAGCGTTACGACCAGCTCCTCATCGCAACAGGCTGCAGGTGAGACCGTCTTTAATGAGCAAAAGCAAACGTACATTGTATGTGTCACAACATGTCACAAGTTGTGGTCCCTTTTTAAAATTTTATTTTTTTTTGTTCACAGGGCACGGCCGCTCACCTGTCCTGGTTCAGACCTGGAAGGAGTAAAGTTACTGCAGAGTTACGAAGACGCCAAAGACATTTACAGCTCCAGCCTTGGCCAGAAAGTAGTTGTTACCGGAGCGTCTTTCATAGGTTATTAAATAAGGTTTCTTTTTTTATGTTAAAGAATGAGACACCTTTCATCTTTTTGCCCATCGGGGTTGACATGACGCTCTTTGCTCATAGATAACTGACAGCTATGGCACACAAATGTGCACGTCGCTGATGTGTTTTTCATTTGCATATTAGGTATGGAGGTGGCGTCCTACTTTTCAGACAAAGCTGCCAGTGTGGCTATGGTTGGCACTACTCAATACCCGTTTGAGCGCACTCTGGGGTCAGAGATCGGCCAGCTGAGTATGCAAGTGCGCGACTATGATGACAACAGTTTTCAGTGCTACTCTTTTGGATTTTTTTTAATTAACATAATTAAAACACAGTTTTTCACTTTCAGATGTTGGAAGAAAAAAATGTGAAGTTCCACATGAACGATCGAGTCACCGAGATCAGAGGAGAGAATGGGAAGGTATCTCTGCCTGCCATTATTTTCATGACGGACGGTTTGGTTAATGATTGTAGAACAGGAATACATGTCACCCGCAGCATTAGTAACAAAGATCAAACATCAACCCTCATGGTATCGCTTGTAAAATAACCCATTATCTCTGAAGTCTAATATATTCTGCTTAAACAGCCATAACTGATGTTTTTTTGGGGGGGGATTTTCAGGTGAAGCAGGTGGTGTTGAAGAGTGGTGTAGTCCTGGAGGCTGATGTTGTGATTGCTGGCATTGGTAGTTATTTTTCTACTTCAGTGTTCAGGTCTGCCTGAAATGCAAATCAAGTTTGGGAGTGTTTGAGTGTGGAGACGTTTGGATGTGTGGTGTTTGCTAACATTGCTTTATGAGTGATGACTGTTTTAAACAAAGTCAGACAGAAACTTCCTGTGTAGTTCCACCAATATCAGAGTCAAATATATGTTTTTCAGGTGTAATCCCCAATTCAGACTTATTGGCAGGAAGCGAGGTGGAAGTGGATTCAAGGAAAGCTGTGATTGTTGACAAGGTAACGCAGCCTGTAGAGGGCACAGCCGAACTTATGCTGATATAACTAAAGCATAAAGCATGGCACCCAGAGGTGTCTACGTTTCTTTAACTGTTACCGTAAGCTTTGATGGTGAGCCAGCATCGTCAATATGAGTACACTTTTGCTTTTCCTACGTTAAAATTAAAATTAAAACTTTTGCTTCAAAAAGGTCTCTTTCTTACATTATCTGCACATCTGATGACCGCTAACCAAAATAAACCTGTCAAATCAACAGTCTGGTTCATTCTTACAAAGAATGAATCTAAGTTCATGACCATAGTAATGTTTCCTCAGTTTAAAATAAATAAATAAAACAGCTTCACAGCATCTAACAGAGTCATAAACACTCTCAAGGAGGCAAAAGTGTTATTTTCAAAGTCTACAATCAAGAGACAGCGTCATGAATGTAAATGGAGAGAGTTTACATCAAGGTGCAAACTACTGATTTCACTCAAGGACATGGAAGGCCAGATTAGACATTGCCTGAAAACATACAGAGGCAAAAACTAAAAGAAAATATAGCCCTAACTGTGTGCCCTGATGAATGGAGGGAATAGCTGCATGTATGTATTATACACGTCTTATGTTGAGGTTCTTGCTGTAGCCTTTATTCATCTATTCTAACAGTTCATGAGGACGAACGTACCAGATATTTTTGCCGCTGGAGATGTTACCTCTTTCCCTCTGACCATTCGAGGCGACCAGAGGGTCAGCATTGGTCACTGGCAAATGTCACACGCTCACGGTGAGAGGCTAAAGGACTGTTTTTCATTCAGTTGAAAACTTATAATGGGTGATTTAATGCCGAGTTAAACCTTATCATTGTCTTTTGTACCAGGAAGAGTAGCAGCTCTGAACATGCTGAAGAAATCCACAAAAATCGAGTCTGTTCCTTTCTTCTGGACTGTTTTGCTTGGGAAGAGTATCCGATACGCCGGTGGAGCGTTGACTTCTAAATGTCACCTTTAAAATGTAATTTTTTTTAAAAGATGAGGCTGTGTTAAATCTTTGTTCCTCCTCTCATTTCCTCTTTCTAGGCTATGGGGAAGGATACACAGAAATTATATTCAAAGGAAAAATGGAAGAAAGGAAATTTCTGGCTTTCTACATAAAGTGAGTGCAGAGTTAGCCCCGAACAGCTGACCATGAGCTCGTCCTCTGTGTGTAAAGTTTCTCACGTTACCCTTTTTTTTTTTTTTTTTGACAGGGATGATGTGGTGGTGGCAGCGGCCAGCCTGATGTTCGATCCTGCCGTGGCTTGCATCGCAGAGCTGATGGCTAGAGGCCAAATCTTAACAAAAGCACAGGCTCAGTGAGTGCTGTCCTGCATTTATACAAGTTAGACTGTAAAATATACAAAAATGTTTAGTTCCTCAACTGTAATATTGGTTACATTTGTTGTTGGTTTCTTCCTGTTAAAAGGGAGTTTTTCCTTCCCACAGTTACCAAGTGCTTGCTTGTCGGGAGTTGTCTGACTGTTGGGGTTTTCTCTGTATGATTGTAGGGTCTTACCAAAAAAAGCACCTTTAGGTGATATATATATATATATATTTATTTTTGCTGTGATTTGGCACCATATAAATAAAATTGAATTGAACCATGCTGCTTTCCAGTTATCTTTAAAATTAAATGTTCGAACATCTAATCTCCCATCTAACTGATGGGAGTGACATTGACTTCTGTATGATCAGAAGCCATATGCATTGCCCCCTGCTGGTCACTAGAAAAACTGCAGCTTCTGCATTGGCGTCACTTTTTAGCCTTGGAAGTTATATCCTTTTCTTTACAGACTAAAGACAAACCCTATGCAGGACATACGGGACGACATTGTCTGTCATTTATGTGTCATGTTGAAATCCACTGGTGCCTCTGTTTGCTTTCCACTAAATTCTCAGAGGAACATCTGGTCCTTCAGATGCTAAATTCTTCACTATGATTTATAGGTTAGCTGCTTATAGCATCTGTCTGCCACATGGTGTTATGCAGGAAGTGAGAAGTGTATTATTGGAGTGTTTATGCTAAAACAACCTGCAATCTAAAACATGAAAAATACTTAAAGTAAAATTTGATGACAACTATTATTTATAGCAGTTTTAACCACTACTGTATGCTACCAAAACCAACCTTAGTTCATGTTTTAAAAAATAATAAACCAAGCCACTAGCTTATAACGTGAAAGCTGCTCAGTGTTTAATTTTTGTTTTCTCCTCTTCTCTTCTGTTCAGAGCTGAAGACCTGAGCTGGCTGCAGATATAACCAGGATTTACGCCTCTCAGCGATGAGTGATGTCATCTCTTGCTTTGGTTTTCTCTCCTTCTGTCTGACATGACATCAATTAATCCACTTTCTGCCTCAGGCTGCCTGGAAACCAGCCGGCCTCTCTTATCTGCTCTTATTAAAGAGCCCTGTTACTATAGTAGCAGTCACAGCTTTATTGAATTCTCTCTTTGTGCACACTGATCTCTTTAATGAGTTTATTTTTATGTTTTTCTGGTTGCTTTACTAAAGGTGTGATGTCTTAGGAAGGTACAGTCTGTAGTTAAGGTTAGCAGGCAACATTAAAGTGTGACAAGAAAAATCCCCCACACATCTACTCCACCAGCAGCCTGAATCCCTGGGACAAGATATGAGGGATCTGCGCTTTCATGTTGTTTACGCTAAATTCTGACCCATCTAAACCTCGCAACAGAAATCATCAGACCAGGCAACATTTTACATTCTCTTGTCCATTTTTGATGAGCCGTGTAAACTGAAGCTTCAGTTTCCTTTTCTCAGCTGACAGGAGTGCCACCCAGTGTGGTCCTCTGCTGCTGTAGCCCATCTGCATCAGGGTTTGAGATACTGTGCTCCCAGAGATGCTTTTCTAGATATCTTGATTGTAACCAATGGTTATTTGTTACGGTTACCTTCAGCTTCAGATTGAAGCTGTCTGGTCATTCTCTTCCAACATGAACGAGGCATTTTTACGCTGAGTACTCACTGGATATGTTCTCTTTTTTAGACCGTTCTCTGTAAACCCTCGATTTCTATGTGGGAAAATCCCAGCAGATCAGCAGCTTCTGAAATACTCAGACCAGCCAGTTTGGCACCAACAATCTCATCACATTCAAAGTCACTTAAAGCAGCTTTCTTTCACATTCAGACACTAAGTTTGAACTTCAAGAGATAACCAGCTGCTGTGATGTGATTGGATGATTCAATATTTGTACAGTTGAGCAGGTGTACCTAACAAAGTGGCCACTGAGTGCATTTAGATGTTTTTATGAGCTGAAAATGTTAAGACTTTATCAACTTTCTCAGTTACTTAAAGGTCTTTTTCATTTCATACTATACACTCAAAACTTCTTAAACACACACGTCACTACACTTCACATGAGAATACAACATTTACATTTACAACATTTACAAAACACTTTAAAATACTGCCCATGAAAGATAAATAAGATAAAAAGTTTGTTTTTGACCTCTTTTTTATGTGTACTGTAGTGCCTTAATACATTATACAACAGAGTTGTAGCTCATGTATTCCGTATGATATGAGAAAGTGTGCGGCATCTTTAAACATGTTTTAGTTCCTTAAAATAAACAACTCCTTTATGGTGGTAAAGATGTTAAACATGTGCGACACTTTTCTGTTTGAACACCCCTGAATGTTTACGTCATTTCGTATTTAACACTGTCAGCCTGTCGGCAGCTGCTCGTCATGCATCCACTTCAGTACCTGAATGTTGCTGTTTAAATCCCCTATAATGCAGTCGTTTTATTATGCTGTTGTAAAATTCCATGTCAAATATTAAACACTGGTTATTATGTCATTAAGTATTTTTATTTCCACTTCTGTAAATTTCGTTGTTCACATGGTAATTATGACATCAGCATAAAGAAGCTCAAACTCTGAGTTGATAGTGTTACAGAGAAACATACTTGTGTTTTCTACAAAAATACATTTTAATGTCTAAATATGAAATATGGAGACACGTCACTGGCCACGATCTGTGAGATTATCTACAAGATTCCCCATTAGTTAGTAAAATTATGTCTTTATAAAGCCAAAATTCAAAAATAACATTTCTGTTAAGCCTTCAGATCAGTCACTTGCCTCTTCATTTGCTTGTTTTAGAGCACTGCTTCACGGAGGATCCCAGTTTGTCAGCCAGCAGAAATGGGTTGAGGTGGCAATACTGAGAAGATAAAACTATGTTAATATCATAACTTAAGCACGCTGAAGCGTTAACTCTTTCCCATATCAAAACACCAATTAACGACTTGTACCTTTAATAATGAGTTTTGACATCTCAGTCAATATCACTAAAAATGTGATTTGACGACCGCTCAGTTCAGAAAAGAGCTTCAAGAGTTTTTCTTAGTTCACTCTCAAGGGGTAAAAAGTTCAAATTTAAAAGCATTTTAGCCACAGTGAACTTGTGGTGTTGGATACCTCTGGTGTTGTCTCTGACTTGGACTCCTGTTTATCCAACATCTGGATTTTAAAGTCTGAGGAGAAACGGGAACTCTGGAGGACTGATGCCATCTCTCCGTTTACCTGCACTGCTGCGTCTTTCTGTGTAAGAGGAAAAGAGTTTAATTGGATATCTATGTCTTTTTTCTGAAATTAAAAACTATAACACTTCCAGACTAATTATCACCTGTGTTTTTAGAATAAAAGCAGGTTAATAAATGTCTCTGCGTACATGCTGATAAGAGAAAGGGTGCCTTTTATACCTTGAAGCAGTGGGAGGAATCAAAGTCCAGCTGATCTGGGAATTCTGCCAACGTCCCTTTATAGGTCACAGTAGCGTTTGACATCGCTGGACTTCTGGGCAGCTTAAAGAGCCTGTAAGTGCCTGAAGCATAACTGATGTCGCCTACAAAATGCAGAGCTTGCTCAGTTGTGAAATCAGAGTGAATGCTGTCTGAAAATGTGCCTCTTTGTTACCTGCTTTTGCTTTGAGCTCACTGTTGTAGACCACAATGTGGCTCGCTGAGATGAGGTGTGGAGAGCTGAAACCCATGCTGTGGGCCAATGAGATTAGATCGGGCCAAAACAGAGAGCCGCCCATCCCCTCACCTAAGTCAGAGGAGACGGGGACTGAAGAGTTATCGGTGACGGCAGAGATGGTTGGCTTTGAATTAACTGGATTTAGAAGCAGTGTTTGTTTTACCCCACAGGACTGCGTCTTGCTTCATGTGATCAGGGATGATCTTACTGGCAAACATATCACTGAAGTAAAGCTCACCTCCCTCCTGTATGAAATAAGTGAGTGCACCTTATATTCCTATATTTCTTTGTGTGTGTGTGACAACATGTTAACATTTATTTGTGTTAATGATGATTCGTCAGGGTAACCTTCAAGACGTTGTAGGCTTGCTGCAGCACTGCTCTTTTATCAGCACATAGACAGATCACACAGTTGGATCTGAAGAGATTACAAAGAGGGGAAAAACTTTAACAACCAAATTAAAGCTCCTTTTTTCCACCTGACAGCCAACACAACTACATCATTTAAACCTACATCACTACATCCATGGAGTCACTCTGAATGCCAGCTTCGTTGAGGTTCTCCATGTAGCCCTGGACAAATGTGACGTTGGGCTCCTTATAGCCAAACTTATCTTGATGATACTGAACATACTGACGAGCTGCTGTGATCTAAAAGAACATGAATTAACTACATCAAGAAGGGGCAGACATCAAAGTGCCATCTGTGCAGAAACCTGTAATTACCAGCTCCTGTGTCATGTCGATCCCAGTCACGTGTCCATTCGGCCCAACCAGTTTACTAAAAGCATAGCAGTCTCTGCCGGAGCCACTGCCGAGATCCAGGACTCTGCAGCCCTCGAGCTTTGCTGGAAATGGAAGACCACAGCCGAAGAACCTGAAGAGAGCCAATAACACCAGTCATTACAGGAAAACCTGTTGTCTCTAATCAGGCAATACAGAATGATCCCATAAGTGGGAATCTCAAAAATCTGATTGTCTGGGTCTATTCCATGTCAGCTGACCAAATGCTTCCAGCCTGAGCAAAAGTGAAAAGATCAGGATAAGTGGAAGAAAATCTATGGAAAGATGTGGCGTCTGGTAGTAAGATGTCTAAAGTTTGTGATTGTGATGGTGTTTGGCCTTGCTTTTCCTAAATGAAGTTTGGAAAAATTCATATTTGTGTTTACAGGCACCATCATTGAGTCTATCTTTTTTTTTTGGAAGTCACAGTAGCAGACACGTGGCTTCTGCTCCACAGAAAAACAGACAACACTGCTTAGAAATGTTTGAAGATGCTACTGAATATTACAAAGTGCATCATCCTGGAACTTTCTTCAGGTAACTCAAATATGGTCGGCTGGGATTTTTTTTTCACTGCTGATATCTGGTAAGAATAAAAACACCTTTAATTGCTTATGATTCCAAAGCGAGATTTCACCTTTTGGTCACCTCAGGGTGAACCTCACTCAGAGCTTCGGTAACACTTCTGGGCGCTGGTCTGCAGGACGATCCGCAGGAGGCGGCACCTGTCTGCAGATCACCCGAGGACTCCAGCCGCTTGCCGTAGTATTTCTGCACAGCCACATTAACAGCTGTCCTCATGCACGTTTATTAAGACAACGTACAGCAAAGTTGACACCGCAAACCTTTCTTTTGCAGAATACATAAAATAACCTGAAAAGAAACTTATTAAAATCAAAAGAAATTCCACTGGTTATAAATTGATCACGCCCGAGCAACTATTCTGCAATGCTCGAATAACTGTGGACAAAATAAAAAAAATGTCCATAAACTGTGAATGAACAGAAAGCTGAGCAGTGTCTGGGCGACACTCAGGACTAGAGTACCTTCACATTTTCCCGCACGTCCTCACTGGTCGCCATTTCTTCCGAGAAACTGTCAAAATTACAAAAACTAAATTCAAATGGTGTAAAAATCAGTCAGTGTACTGGTGTGAAAGACGACAGTGGGGTCACGTCTGGCCGTTCTTCCGGTGTGGTCTTTTCACAATAAAGGCATCATTGTTTGTCTGTCGTGACCGGCTTTTTTTTGGCGGGGGGTGGCGGCAACGCAATCTACATTTGTCTTGATGCATTCTCAATCATCCAGGAAAGTAAATCTCCAAAAGTTGATTCTGTTCACCTGGACGTAGCGTTTTGTGGGAGAAACGTTTCGTCACTCATCCAAGTGACTTCTTCAGTCTCCAGACTGTCCTCGGGTGAGACTGAAGAAGTCACTTGGATGAGTGACGAAACGTTTCTCCCACAAAACGCTACGTCCAGGTGAACAGAATCAACTTTTGGAGATTTACATTTGTGTTTGTAGTCCCTAGAGAGGAGTACAAAGGACGAAAGAGAAATGACGAAAGAAATAAATGACTTCAGGTCAGAAATAAAACAAGAAGCAAATAACTAATGAAATATTTGGAATGTGATTAAATAATACAACAAATCAGCAAATCATACTTTTGTTTAAGCAACAAACTTTACAGGATCGCACTCCAACACTGCAGGGGGCAGTAGTGCGCCGGAAACGGGATCATACGGGTATTCGCAAAAATTGCGCTTGTTTAACTTCTACGCATATTTACTGACGTAAAGCAGATTCTTTACCGGGGGTAGAGAAATATCGGGCGTAACCGCCGTCTGTGAATACTACTGAAGCTCGTTCATCGTGTGTCCGCCGTCGTGCGTCTATGCAGTTTTGTGTTAGCGCACATCAACCCAACACTGAGGCGGAAAACACGGAGAATAAGAAAGAAATGTTGTGCTAGCTGACTGTGTGCGGGTTAAGGCTTTATCCAACGATAAGAAACACTGGGAGTGAAGTAAGCGAGGTACGTGTTGTTGAATGCATTCTGTTATTGCTTAGTTTTACCTCTCACCCAATCGTTAGCCACCGTGCTAGCTTTAGCAGTTGGCGAAGTTGCCGCTTCCTCCACGCTTGGCCTAATTAATAACAGGTGCTGCGGCGTGAAGTACAATGTGTTACATGTAACATAATGTAGCCATTTATGAATGATATCCCGAGTTTACGCTGTTTCTGGACGAGCTAACAACAGTTAAACGCGGGCAAAGTTCGCCTTGCTGTTGCAGTTTTGTGCCATCCGGGAGGCCATGTTAGGCTAACCTAGCTAGCTCATCAACTGTGAGCACGAAGATGTTGAAGCTACACAGATGAGTTAATGTGAAATAAATGCATTTTCTACCGAATTAAGAAGCTAGTTTTTATTTTTGAAAGGCGTTTATGTCCAAGGCCATTCTATTTTCTAGACTTTGCAAGGCATTAAGCACACGCGTTCACTTTGTGGCTTCTGTTATTTAATCTGTGGGTTGCAGGAGCCAGACAAGGAATTCATGTGCCAGTGTAATATGCTTCTGATCAGTTTTTTGTTTCAGTTAAATTAAATGTAATTTGGGTTTTTTGACATGTAACGCCTCTCTCCTCAGGGTTTTGATTATATACAGTTATAATCAAAAACCTCACTTATTTTAATACCTTGGTTTTTGTCTTTGTTTTGGATAGTGAGGCACCATGGCAGCTGCCTTTCCTTACAGAGGGGTCCCTGCAGCGATGCCACCCGGTGTGCCACCAGGGGTACCAACTGCTGTGCCGCCTGGTGTGCCCCCTCCTGCACCTGTCCCAGACTACATGTCTGAGGAGAAATTACAAGAGAAGGGTATGTTGTTTGTATCCACTAAAGCGGGACTTCCATGTTTTGAGCTTTTAGCGAAGATGTTGTTCACAAATGGACAAGATTAACTTTGCGATTATTAAATGTCTTTCAACTCTACAGCAAGAAAATGGCAGCAGTTACAGGCAAAGCGCTACTCAGAAAAGAGAAAGTTTGGCTTTGTGGATGCTCAGAAGGAAGATATGCCACCTGAACATGTCCGCAAGATCATCAGGGACCATGGAGACATGACCAATAGAAAGTTTCGCCATGACAAGAGGGTCTACCTTGGGTAAAGATGACTCCTTTATCCCTTTTTAAAAGTCTTAACAAAAGTCGGTGTGTTTTCTTCTTGATAACATCTTCATATGCTTGTTCTGTGTCTGTTTGTTGAACAGTGCCCTCAAGTACATGCCCCATGCAGTGCTGAAGCTGTTGGAAAACATGCCGATGCCTTGGGAACAGATTCGAGATGTGCCCGTGCTTTATCACATCACTGGAGCCATTTCATTTGTCAATGAAATCCCTTGGGTCATTGAGCCAGTCTACATTTCACAGTGGGGGTAAGGGAGAGTTTCTACTGCTGAAAACTTTCAAGCCAACTGTGATCATTTCCATTCAATAAAATGTAAATTTGTCTCTTTCCCGATTTTAATCCCAGCACCATGTGGATCATGATGCGTCGTGAGAAAAGAGATCGTCGGCACTTCAAAAGAATGCGCTTTCCACCCTTTGATGATGAGGAGCCGCCACTGGACTACGCTGACAATATTCTTGATGTGGAACCCTTGGAGGCCATTCAGATGGAGCTTGATCCAGAGGAAGATGCTTCAGTTGTGGACTGGTTCTATGAACATCAGCCCCTCAAGGACACAGCCAAGTAAGCAGCCATGGCTCTCTTCACAGACAGGTTTACATATTCAACTGATATGTTGCTTAAAACATTAATTGATGATTTATCTTTGTCTTGCTCAGGTTTGTGAATGGGACCACCTATCGTCGTTGGCAGTTCACACTGCCTATGATGTCCACACTGTACCGTCTGGCCAATCAGCTTCTGACAGATCTGGTTGATAGAAACTACTTTTACCTCTTTGACCTGAAGGCTTTCTTCACATCCAAGGCTTTAAACATGGCCATCCCTGGAGGACCAAAGTTTGAGCCGTTGGTCAGAGACATCAACCTCCAGTATGTTCTTTTGCCCTTTTATAAAATGAATATTCTAAAGACTTATTGTTATTAATGTTAATAAAGTGCAGAATTTAAATGTTTCTTGTAATTGTTTGATATTGCTGTTTGATTCCAAACATAATGTGAAAATAGAAGCTGGCGTTTTTGTGTCCTAACTGGTTTCTCTGTATCCTCTGTAGGGATGAAGACTGGAACGAGTTCAACGACATCAACAAAATCATCATCCGACAGCCCATCAGGACAGAGTACAAAATCGCCTTCCCCTACCTGTACAACAATTTGCCCCACCACGTCCACCTCACCTGGTGAGAACTGCTGTTTACTTGAAATACCGGCTGACTGAAAAATCCTTTTTCATTCAAGACAGGAGAGACATTCATCGCTTATAAACCTCATAGATTTGTTTTATTTTTCATAATGGCTATATAAAAGCAACACTTCTGACGTTTTGGTTTTGGTTTTTTTTTTTCCTAGGTACCACACACCAAATGTGGTTTTTATCAAAACAGAAGACCCCGATCTTCCTGCATTTTACTTTGACCCACTGATCAACCCCATTTCACACAGACATTCTGTTAAGGTAAGTGTTGCACATTATCTACTTGTCTCCCTTTGGTGAATAACACCCCGCATCAAAGTCCTCTTACAAAGGCGCACTTGCATTGGACTGCTTGCCTGTGCGTAAGAACTGGAGGAATAGTAAAATGAATGGTGACTTGTTATTATTGGCTGCAGCTGCAGATCACCTTCACCATTCAGATAACTCTTCTAGTTATTTTATAGTCTGTTGAATTCCAGCCCTTCTGCCCTTTAAAAGTGATTCATTGTTTTTCCCGTCACCTCTCAGAGTCAGGAGCCTCTGCCAGATGATGATGAGGAGTTTGAGCTTGCTGAGTTTGTGGAACCCTTCCTCAAAGAAACCCCACTCTACACAGACAACACAGCCAATGGCATTGCTCTCCTGTGGGCGCCGAGACCCTTC
Source organism: Simochromis diagramma (assembly GCF_900408965.1). NCBI lineage: Eukaryota > Metazoa > Chordata > Actinopteri > Cichliformes > Cichlidae > Simochromis > Simochromis diagramma. The sequence continues at coordinate 8,336,637 of NW_024387375.1, forward strand.
AACCTCAGATCTGGCCGAACAAGACGTGCCATCGATATCCCCCTGATCAAGAACTGGTGAGCAAACTGTGAAGCTGTTAGGACAGGAGTAAATCTGAAGTACTTTACTGTTTGAAGAGATGTTGGCTGTGTGGAAGATTTTGTTTTGCATTAGGGTTAAAATTAAAAAAAAAAAAAAAGAAGTCTGATAAGTATTAAACATATGTTGCTAAAATATTTTATAGGTACCGCGAGCATTGCCCTGCTGGACAGCCAGTGAAAGTACGTGTGTCATACCAGAAACTGCTGAAGTACTACGTGCTCAATGCTCTCAAACACAGACCACCCAAGGCCCAGAAGAAGAGGTGTGCATCCTTGGATTTATTTTGATATCCTGCTTTCATGCATTTTTAATTAAACCTTTATTTATTTTGCTCATTATCCAAGTTCATCTGTAAAAGTTATCCCTCTGTTGTCTTGTAGATACCTATTCCGCTCCTTTAAGGCCACAAAGTTCTTCCAGTCCACAAAGCTGGATTGGGTGGAGGTTGGCCTGCAGGTTTGCAGACAGGGCTACAACATGCTCAATCTGCTCATCCATCGTAAGAACCTCAACTACCTGCATCTGGACTACAACTTCAACCTGAAGCCTGTCAAGACACTGACCACAAAGGTACAATCTGCAGAGCAGGATCTAACTTCACATTTTGTTTTTGTTAAGTGTCTGACTGTATTCTAGTATGAAAGTGCACTTCTTTTGACCATTGCTGACCTATGACTGTTTTGTTTTTTGTTTTTTGTTTTTTTGTTTTGTTGCCTCCTTCAGGAGAGAAAGAAGTCGCGATTCGGCAATGCCTTTCATCTGTGCAGAGAGGTTCTCCGTCTAAGCAAGCTGGTGGTTGACAGCCACGTGCAGTACAGACTGGGAAATGTTGATGCCTTCCAGGTTAGTTGTGAAGTGGAAATTGGCCAGGCGTTGCTTTCACAGGGTAGCGGTAAAAGCGCTCTTTAATGAAAAGCAGTGTAAAATGCAAGGATGTATCTTTTGTATTGATAAAGGATTTTGGGAAATCTTTTTCATGTTCATAAGATTAAAACATGATTTTATTTGAAATTTTTTTTTCAGTAGTTATTTTTATGTATTGATTTGCACACGTGACCAACCTCAAAGGTGTGTTTCTGTGTTGCAGTTGGCTGATGGACTGCAGTACATCTTCGCTCATGTGGGTCAGCTCACAGGCATGTACCGGTACAAGTACAAGCTGATGAGACAAATCCGGATGTGCAAAGACCTGAAGCATCTCATCTACTACCGTTTCAATACCGTGAGTAATTGCCTAATGTTAACAATTTGCACACTTAAGGTGAAGCTGTTTTCTGTATAAATATTTTCCCACAATCACATTTAAGTTTTAATCTTGTCTGTGTTTTCAGGGTCCTGTGGGCAAGGGTCCAGGTTGTGGCTTCTGGGCCCCTGGTTGGAGGGTGTGGCTGTTCTTCATGAGGGGCATCACCCCCCTGTTGGAGCGGTGGCTCGGAAATCTGCTGGCCAGACAGTTTGAAGGTCTGAACATACATATTTTACTTGTGTGATTCTCTGACACAATCAGAGTTATTCTCTGAGGGAAACTGTAGCAGTTTCAGCAGCAGCGGCGGTTCTGCTTTGATTTCCTCTGCAGGACGTCACTCGAAGGGTGTTGCAAAGACTGTGACCAAACAGCGTGTGGAGTCTCACTTTGACCTGGAGTTGCGTGCGGCTGTGATGCATGACATCTTGGACATGATGCCTGAGGGGATCAAACAGAACAAGGCCAGAACCATCCTGCAGCACCTCAGCGAGTCCTGGAGGTGCTGGAAAGCAAACATCCCATGGAAGGTCAGGTCTCCTCAGGAATTTTTTGACATTTGAGTGTCTTGTTACGTTTGAATTTATGGCCTGTGGTTTGAAAAATAAGGATTTGTGAAATTCTTGGTAACATGAATAAAATATCAGGTAATTGGATAATAAAGGGAACAGTATTGAAAGCACTGATTAGATATTGGAACAACTTCACAAAGATACTACAAACATCGTTAAAAATTAGAATTTAAGTGAGAAGAAAATATCTAATGTTATCTTTTTCTTTCACTTTAGGTACCTGGATTGCCTACTCCTATTGAGAACATGATTCTGCGATACGTGAAGGCCAAAGCTGACTGGTGGACCAACACAGCCCACTACAACCGTGAGCGAATCCGTCGCGGAGCCACTGTGGATAAGACGGTGTGCAAGAAAAACCTGGGCAGACTGACCCGTCTGTACCTGAAAGCTGAACAGGAGAGACAGCACAACTACCTGAAGGTAATACTCTAAGAAGAAATCTTAAAAAAAGAACTCTAGTAAAGTCCCTGCATTGTCAACGCATTTAAGGTGAAATGATGATTGTTGTCCTCCTACAAAGGCGCACTTGCATTGGACTGCCTGCCTGTGCGTAAGAACTGGAGGAATATTAAAGTGAATAGTGGTTCTTTGATTGCTGGTTGCGTTTGCCACTGGCCCTTTGCTATTCAGACACTTTTCTGATTATTACATGATGTTATAATATATGAAAACAGGTCTCATTGTATCTCTGTATCAAAGGTAAAAATGGCTGCATCCTTTAGTTTTTTTGCCATATAATTGAAAGTGTGTGTATTCTGTTTACAGGATGGTCCCTACATCACTGCAGAAGAGGCCGTGGCCATTTACACCACCACTGTGCACTGGCTGGAGAGTCGGCGCTTCTCACCAATCCCGTTCCCCCCACTGTCTTACAAACATGACACCAAGCTGCTCATCCTGGCGCTGGAGAGGCTCAAAGAAGCCTACAGGTAAGCAAGCTGAGAACATTGCCTTTAACTTTAGCGATGCATATTTTCTCACATCAGGCAGCAGAATTGCCAGAGTATGTTTTGCTTATTATTAATTTGTTTCCATGTCCACTCTAAATCCTTCCAGCGTGAAGTCTCGTCTGAACCAGAGTCAGAGGGAGGAGCTCGGGCTCATAGAGCAGGCCTACGACAACCCTCACGAGGCTCTTTCCAGGATCAAGCGTCACCTGCTAACACAGAGAGCCTTCAAAGAGGTCAGGGAGAAGATGTGTGGATACTTTCTAAGAGTTTCATTTAGTTAACAGGGATGTTTCTGGCTTTAAACAGTAGACAAGAACACTAGAAGAAAATTGCTCTAATTTATTTTTTTTGTTTCACTGGTCAGTTTACAAACATAAGTAACATAAATGTGAGGCAGTATTTCCTAGCTTCTGTGTAGATACATAGTTACTGGGATGTCGTTTTGGGAAACCACCAGAAGAATTGATTTCTGTTACAGCCTTGAGTTTCTCTGTTGTAAAAGTCTTTCTTCTCATCACATCCGTTTGTTAGTTTCTAAGTGACTACTTCTTTTGCAGGTGGGCATCGAGTTCATGGACTTGTACAGCCACCTGGTGCCAGTGTATGATGTGGAGCCCCTGGAGAAGATAACTGATGCCTACCTGGACCAGTACCTGTGGTATGAAGCAGACAAGAGACGCCTGTTCCCACCCTGGATCAAACCTGCTGATACAGAACCACCACCGCTGCTGGTCTACAAGTGGTGCCAAGGTAAGACTCGAATATAGCTGATTGTGTTGTGTAGTATCTCAGAAAGGATCCAGAATACAATATAATCTCAGTTTGAATAACATTGTGGGCAAATGTGATGACATTTTCAGCTTTATTTAAATGCTCCTTTATTCTATTCAGGCATCAACAACTTGCAGGACGTGTGGGAGACTGGAGAAGGAGAGTGCAACGTGATGCTCGAGTCCCGCTATGAGAAGATGTACGAGAAGATTGATCTGACATTGCTCAACAGGCTGCTGCGTCTTATCGTTGACCACAACATTGCTGATTACATGACAGCCAAGAACAACGTGGTCATCAACTACAAGGTAAGTGTGCTTATTTCTTTTCATATAGGAGTTTTAAAGATAACTGATTAGATTTATTTATTTTTTGAGTGTTTCTCTTCATCTTTATTCCTCTCACATAGGACATGAACCACACCAACTCTTACGGCATCATCAGGGGTCTCCAGTTTGCCTCGTTCATCGTGCAGTACTACGGTCTGGTGATGGACCTCCTGGTTCTCGGCCTGCACCGTGCCAGTGAGATGGCTGGTCCCCCTCAGATGCCCAACGACTTCCTCAGTTTTCAAGACACTGCCACGGAGAGCGCTCACCCAATCCGACTGTACTGCCGCTACATCGACCGCATCCACATCTTCTTCAGGTAGGATTGCACTAAGTGATAAGATGACATTTTCTCACTTGTTTGTTTTTACACATTTAAGTGATGTCACTGTTTTTGTGGCTCTAGATTCTCTGCTGATGAGGCCAGGGACCTGATTCAGAGGTATCTGACAGAGCACCCGGACCCCAACAACGAGAACATTGTGGGTTACAACAATAAGAAGTGCTGGCCTCGTGATGCCCGGATGAGGCTGATGAAGCATGATGTGAATCTGTGAGTTTTTCTTTCAACCTTTCACTCTTAAGCTTGTAGATTATTGTTATGTAGATCTAATCTTTGTTGAATATTGCACATAACGAAAATTAGACTTTATGAAAAATGGCTTGAACTTGCCAAATAATCTTCCCAGTGGACGCGCAGTGTTCTGGGACATCAAGAATCGCCTGCCCAGGTCTGTGACCACAGTCCAGTGGGAGAACAGCTTTGTGTCCGTGTACAGCAAAGACAACCCCAACCTGCTCTTCAACATGTGTGGGTTTGAGTGCCGCATCCTTCCCAAGTGTCGCACCAGCTATGAGGAGTTCACTCACAAGGATGGTGTCTGGAACCTGCAGAATGAGGTGAAATTTATAATGCTAACAAACCTGCTGCTATAGTGTCTGGAAAACAAATTAAAGAGACTTTCCCTTTTTTGATTAAATGGGCTTGAAGTTCACATTTGTATTTATTTGTTCAGGTGACCAAAGAGAGGACAGCACAGTGTTTCCTGCGGGTGGATGATGAGTCAATGCAGCGTTTTCACAACAGAGTGCGTCAGATCCTGATGGCCTCTGGATCCACCACATTCACCAAGGTTAACAGAGATCTTGCTTTTTATAAACTAGAGTATTATTGTTACATTCATTGATCCTTTTATAGCTGCATTTAGATCAAGGAAAACTTACTACTTTCTCCATTTTTAATCTTCAGATTGTGAATAAGTGGAACACAGCTCTGATTGGTCTGATGACCTACTTCCGTGAGGCTGTGGTAAATACACAGGAGCTACTGGACCTGCTGGTGAAGTGTGAGAACAAGATTCAGACACGTATTAAGATTGGTCTCAACTCCAAAATGCCTAGCCGCTTCCCTCCCGTGGTCTTCTACACTCCCAAAGAGTTGGGCGGTCTCGGCATGTTGTCCATGGGCCACGTGCTTATCCCGCAGTCAGACCTGAGGTAGGTCTCCTTGCAGATCTGTGTGAACTTCTAGTCTGTAAATTCATTCAGCTGTGGTGTCTTAACCAATCACACACTCATTTGTCTCACTCTTTAACAGGTGGTCCAAGCAGACAGATGTGGGCATCACCCACTTCAGGTCTGGAATGAGCCACGAAGAAGACCAGCTGATCCCTAACTTGTATCGTTACATTCAGCCGTGGGAGAGCGAGTTTATCGACTCTCAGAGGGTCTGGGCTGAGTATGCGCTCAAGAGACAGGAGGCCATTGCCCAGAACAGGTAGAGCAGATTACTCTTATCTGATTTGGACTCACTGCAGCTAGTTTAGACACCATAATAACCAGTGTTTCATCTTTATTCCAGGCGTCTAACTCTGGAGGATTTGGAGGACTCCTGGGACAGAGGAATCCCCAGGATCAACACTCTTTTCCAGAAGGACAGACACACACTGGCCTATGACAAAGGCTGGAGAGTCAGAACTGACTTTAAACAGTACCAGGTATGATGGAGACAGTGATGTGCAAAGAGCAGAAGTGTTAAGATTCTACATAAAAACATGAAGTGCCTTTTAATAATTCAGGCATTCTAAGTAAACTCAAGCAGATTAAAAATATTTGGGACTCTTGGTCTCAGTTGCACTCTGCAGCAGTTGTGTTGACTTTAATGGTTTACTGATCAACAAGACTGTTTACAGTTTTATTTGTAATGCACGTGTCTGTATGCTATTACATGATGTTTATCATTTAGCTATTTCCAGCTATTGATTGTATTTTCTTCCTTGGTTGGTTGCAGGTGCTGAAGCAGAATCCGTTCTGGTGGACACACCAGAGACACGATGGCAAACTGTGGAACCTGAACAACTACCGCACAGACATGATCCAGGCGCTCGGTGGCGTGGAGGGCATTCTGGAGCACACACTCTTCAAAGGCACTTATTTCCCCACCTGGGAGGGTCTCTTCTGGTGAGAGCACTTTAAATGTTTACAGGAATTAATTATATTGCAAGCATCACACAATAGACTTTACACTTGGCTCACTTTGTGTGCTTTTCTCGATACACTTGGGGAGTGTATAACTGCCAGGAAACTAATTTGTCATAAATTTAATTAATTGCCTTTAAAAACAGATTCTCTCTCTGTGCGTTTTAGGGAAAAAGCCAGTGGCTTTGAGGAGTCCATGAAATGGAAGAAGCTGACTAATGCCCAGAGATCTGGTCTCAACCAAATCCCCAACCGTCGTTTCACTCTTTGGTGGTCACCCACCATCAACAGAGCCAACGTAAGTACAACCAGGAACCAGAGAGGAAAAGAAACATCTTACAGAACATATGAGTCTTTGTTGTGTAGGAAAACTAAAGAATGTCTGTAGTGGCTTAAAGTTTGTATGTTTTTGTTTCTAGGTGTATGTGGGTTTCCAAGTGCAGCTTGACCTGACAGGAATCTTCATGCACGGCAAGATCCCAACGCTGAAGATCTCCCTCATTCAGATCTTCAGGGCTCACTTGTGGCAGAAGATCCATGAGAGCATTGTCATGGATCTCTGTCAGGTAGGTTCTGTTCATTTACCAAACTTTTTCCTCAGCACGGGAATTATTGTGCAAGTCAGAACGTAAATTTGTATGTTTTTTCTGATTCTGGTTTTCAGGTGTTTGACCAGGAGTTGGATGCTCTGGAAATTGAGACTGTGCAGAAGGAGACCATCCACCCCAGGAAGTCCTACAAGATGAACTCATCTTGTGCTGACATACTTCTCTTTGCATCATACAAGTGGAACGTCTCCCGGCCTTCTCTGCTTGCTGACTCAAAGTATGACTTTTAGCATGATTTTAAGTTTTTTAGGGGATGAAACATTAGTTTATAATAGAATAATGAGGTCCAAAACAGAAAAGTGAAAATCTTGTTTAAATTGAAATGTTCACTTCCTCCTGCAGGGACGTGATGGACAGCACCACCACACAGAAGTACTGGATTGACATTCAGCTCCGATGGGGTGACTATGACTCCCATGACATCGAGCGCTATGCCAGGGCCAAGTTCCTCGACTACACCACAGACAACATGAGTATCTACCCCTCTCCCACTGGGGTGCTCATTGCTATTGATCTGGCCTACAACCTCCACAGGTTAGTATTGTCTAAGGGCCAGGTTTTGAGCACTGTCTTGTTTGAAGATAAGAATCTTGTTTCCCATCTTTAAGCATCTACTTAAACCCAGCATTTTATGTGTTCTTGTTTTGTAGTGCGTATGGTAACTGGTTCCCTGGAGGCAAGCCTTTGATCCAGCAGGCCATGGCTAAGATCATGAAGGCCAACCCTGCCCTGTATGTGCTCAGGGAACGCATCCGCAAAGGTCTGCAGCTGTACTCCTCTGAGCCCACTGAGCCGTACCTGTCCTCACAGAACTACGGTGAACTGTTCTCCAACCAGATCATCTGGTTTGTGGATGACACGAATGTCTACAGAGTCACTATCCACAAGGTAAAAGGGTGTTTTTGTAATTCTAGGAAAGTAAAGTGTATTTTGCTTTTGAGGAGTAGTAGTAGTAGTAGTAGTAATAATAATATAAAAAAAAAAATGCAAAAAATGTAGTCACAAGTATTCTCCACCTATTTCAACAGACCTTTGAGGGTAACTTGACCACGAAGCCCATCAATGGAGCCATTTTCATCTTCAACCCGAGGACCGGTCAGCTCTTCCTCAAAATCATTCACACCTCTGTGTGGGCTGGGCAGAAACGTCTGGGACAGGTACATCCCTTACTCTCAGAAATACAGCATAGCTTGTGGCAGAGATATGAAATATAAGGCTTTAGTTAGTAAGTTACTTATTTATTTATTTTTATCAAAGGTGTTTAACTTGATTTATTATTATTTTTTTTTATCTCTGTAGCTGGCCAAGTGGAAAACAGCTGAGGAAGTGGCTGCTTTGATTCGTTCCCTCCCAGTGGAGGAGCAGCCAAAACAGATCATTGTGACCAGGAAGGGCATGCTCGACCCTCTGGAGGTGAGACTCTTTATGCTAATAAAACTTTAGAAGATTAGCTCAGTGTAATATTTCAGAGGTGAAACCAGACTGCAGCACTTTTCCAGTTTGTGATGCATTGTTCTCCCTGTGCAGGTCCACTTGCTTGACTTCCCCAACATTGTGATCAAAGGCTCGGAGTTGCAGCTGCCCTTCCAGGCCTGTCTGAAAGTGGAGAAGTTTGGAGACCTGATCCTGAAGGCTACAGAACCACAGATGGTGCTGTTCAACCTTTATGATGACTGGCTGAAGACAATCTCGTCCTACACAGTGAGTTTCACACCAGGGTTGTAATTGTTTTACAATGATGGTGGTTTTTTGTTAAAGCCCCCTTACTCCCTTCCCTGTGTAAGTAGTTTTTGTTTGGTTGTCTGCTCCGTAGGCCTTCTCTCGACTTATCCTGATCCTCAGAGCGCTCCACGTCAACAATGACCGTGCCAAGGTGATCCTTAAACCTGACAAAACAACTATCACCGAGCCCCATCACATTTGGCCCACGCTCACTGATGAGGAGTGGATCAAGGTGGAAGTGCAACTCAAAGATCTCATTTTGGCTGATTATGGCAAAAAGAACAAGTAAGTCTTCAGTTTGAGTTCCCAAGTTTTGCACAAACTAATTGCTGTATGTACCTCAAATAGCTGCTTGTTTTCTGTAACTTGGAGCTAAATATAACCAGTTTTGTGGTCAATACTTCCTGTGTCTCCTTTCAGTGTGAACGTAGCTTCACTGACCCAGTCTGAGATCCGTGACATCATCCTGGGAATGGAGATCTCAGCTCCGTCTCAACAGCGCCAGCAAATTGCTGAGATCGAGAAACAGACCAAAGAACAGTCGCAGCTTACCGCCACACAGACCCGCACGGTCAACAAGCATGGAGACGAGATCATCACCTCCACCACCTCCAACTACGAGACCCAGACGTTCTCATCCAAGACTGAATGGAGAGTCAGGTATGAATGCAGCTTCTGTGGGGTTCAGACTTTGTTTTAAGAGTTCACTCGTGATTGAGTAAAATATGAAGACATAAATCATGTTTGTTTGTTGTTGTTTTTTTTTCTCCCCATGTCAGGGCCATATCTGCTGCGAACCTCCATCTCCGAACCAACCACATCTACGTCTCATCTGATGACATCAAGGAGACGGGTTACACCTACATCCTGCCCAAAAATGTCCTCAAGAAATTCATCTGCATCTCAGATCTGCGAGCACAGGTATGTATTCATCATATTACACATCACTTCATCAGCTGAGCCCATTGTAACAACATGCTCAGGTATATATGCTGACCATATTATTTTGTTCCAGATTGCAGGCTACCTGTATGGCACCAGCCCACCTGACAACCCCCAGGTGAAGGAGATCCGTTGTATTGTCATGGTGCCCCAGTGGGGGACTCACCAGACTGTCCACCTGCCCAACCAGCTGCCTGGTCATGAATACCTGAAAGTAAGTTCCGGTTTATTCTTAACAATTGATACACGATAGCGTTGCTGGCTGCTTTGTTCCAGCTTTAAAGCTTTATTTTTATTTTCCCTAAACAGGAAATGGAACCCCTTGGCTGGATTCACACGCAGCCCAATGAATCGCCGCAGCTGTCCCCACAGGATGTCACTACCCATGCCAAGATCATGGCTGATAACCCTTCATGGGATGGAGAAAAGACCATCATCATTACTTGCAGGTAGGCTTTATTACTTTGCTATGAAAAGAGTGTAGGAAGGTAAAATCTGTAGCAGTTTAAAAAAAAAACTAACTTGAATGGAGTTTAAAGTATTGCAAGTTCAATACGCAGTATAGTGATTCTGTTGGAAATCCATTTATTTATATTATAATTTTATTAAGAAACTCTTTAATTACTAAAATAAATTTTAAAAATGCACCAGACTCTTTAAAAGAAATTGTAGTTATAACTGTATTTTCAGACATAGTTGACTTGTACTTAAGAGTGTCTTGTCTGTGCTTTTCAGCTTCACCCCAGGTTCATGCACGCTCACAGCCTACAAGCTGACACCCAGCGGGTACGAATGGGGTCGCCAGAACACGGACAAGGGCAACAACCCCAAAGGTTACCTACCGTCTCACTATGAAAGAGTGCAGATGCTGCTGTCTGATCGTTTCCTGGGCTTCTTCATGGTACCTGGCCAGTGCTCCTGGAACTACAACTTCATGGGTCAGTATTCAAAGCTCTTGTATTTATATTAGTATTGCTTGCTATATATCTGTTGCCAAATCTGCCCTGAGTGCAACGTTTTGTTTTCTTGTTTTTTGAATGATCAGTAGGATACATTGATGTTTCCACTGCCCCAGTGTCTGTTTCATTGATTTTAGTGTGCAGATTTGCTTCACAATTATTTAGATCCAGGGATGTGAAACTCATTTTGCACTTTAACCTTAAATTGGCCGGACATTTAGGCAAAATGTGAAGACATTTAGCTAAACATTTAATCCCTGACATATTCTAATGTAAGATATACAACAGTATGCCTTCTTTTTCTACATGATAAATGTGTAAAATAACAAAATTAGTTCTGGTCGCTCGCCTTATGACACCCCTGCTCTAGTTATTTATATATGCTAATAATAAACCTGTCAATTCCCTTTACCACAGGCGTGCGCCACGATCCAAACATGAAGTACGACCTCCAGCTGGCCAACCCGAAGGAGTTCTACCACGAAGTCCACCGGCCCTCGCACTTCTTAAACTTTGCCTCTCTGCAGGAGGGCGAGATCTACAATGCCGACCGCGAGGACATGTACGCCTGAGGGCAGACGCGCTGCACTTGACCTGTTTCGTTGAAAGCTCTGTCAGAATTATGTGGCGCTCAGATTTCAGAACCTGTAATATTGCTATTGAAAAAGATGTAACTGTGATGATGGAATTCTTGTTTTGTTTTTTAATGTAAAGGCTTTAGGATCCTTTTTGATATTTGATATTACTCTACCCTCCCCTCTATTACAGTAAGGCTACTTCAGTCTTTGTGGCATCTCACATGTGCATTTGTGTAGTTTTCAGTACACAGTAATTTGGTATAATATTTGATCAGACCTCTGTTTAGGAAGGGGAAATGACATGCTTACTGTTCACTCTTTTGAGAATTGAAACTGAAAGTTGTTCTTTCATGCCAGTAACGCCCCATTATTACTGTGTTGTATGTCATACTGTACATCCTGTCACACCATAGCTTGAGTTTAAATAAAGATCTCAATTTTTATGAACAGTGTGGTGGTAATGTCAGGTTTGGGTTTTTTTGGCCCCCAGAGGGGAAGTGAGGCTGGACAGCGACTTTCTGGCTCACTTCCCCTGTTTTGAGAGGTCAAATTGCTTTCTCTTGAACCACTCATATTGGTTTCGCTTGCTTAAGCATATTGGTATCCCCATAATAAGCCAGGACTTTACTTTCTGTTTTAGTCTTGGTTAATGAAGCTATATTTCCAGGTTTATGTGCAGTTCTGCCGTTATTTTATTTCCCTAGACAGTTCTAGGCCAGCATTTCTGACTGCAGATCTGCAGAGGAAATTAAGTTTACGCTTTGCTGCATGCATCAGTAAGCTCGACCTAGCAGGCATACTTGTGCATGTTTCTCTGTACTCGCACTACATTGGTCAAAAAAGTAGGAGGACCCAGCAGTGAGTACACAGCAGCCTACTGTCCACTGTTGTGCTCGGTGTCTATTTTTTTGGGGTAGGCTGATGTAATGTGACCACACATTAAATAAATGAAGTGGCATCGTCGTGAGCGGAGCAGGTCAAGTTCAGACGTGTCGGCAGAGGGTGAGGTTTAAAATTTGCACGCTGCTTTGGTTGACGGTTTGCCGTCACGTCTCTCCTGTCGGTTTCGATAGCCTGTGAAGAGCATGTGAAGCGAGCTGCTCGGACATGGAGACGCTCTCGGAGACCAAAAACTTGGAGGACTGCTTCGGCAGGACGTTTTCCGCTCTCACCGTCGATGATGTGTACAAGATAGCCAAAGTGATCGGCACCGATGTGGAGAAACTCATCGACGGTTACGGCAAAGAGAGCGCTGAGGGTCTAGTACCGAAGATAGTGAAAGTGCTGGAGCTGCTGGAGAGCTTCGCGTCGAGGAACCACGCTCACAAACTGAGGGAAGAGGAGCTTCTGAAGACCTTCGAGACCATACAGCTGCAACAGCAGAAGAAACGCGGGGGGAAGGAAAACGACGAGGCCAACGATAAAAACGAGATACGGGTGAGAGACGCGGGGGATTTTCAGTCACACCACCATTTTGTAAATAATACAACGGCGCCTGTGCGTGTTATTCACCGAGTGTGCGTCTCTGTGTTATAACAGCAGGTTAATGGAGCTGTTTGTCAACGAGTCTGATGTATTTCGAGGTGATTTTGCGCCGTTTGGGTAACCTACATGCTACTGCTCCCAACTGTAGTGAAAACGTAGCTCCATAACTCTTTTTTTTTTTTCTGTGATACTATGTCACTGTGAAACTAAAATTACTCTTGCATATATATTTGCATGACCTCGCGTGATATAAACCTTATAACTGCCTGTTTGATATCAATCCACCGCCACCTATAAATACCTGATGTGCCGCCCCATGTCGTCAAGGCAACCACGTAGACCGACAGTTATTCTTAGACTCTGTAATTTAACAGTTTTCAGTGAGAATATTTAACATTGGCATAGTTTAACTTTAATTGTTATGTCCCCTGTTATATATTGTAAAATGTATTTTATAAATCACATGATGACACAGCAGTGATTTTAGCTTTAGCACTGGGAGTGTTACCACCCACACTAGAAAAAGAAGCTAGCTAATTAGCAGTCAGCCACTTAAGTAGCATCTTACCAGCAGTGTTGGGTAAGTTACTTTAAAATAGTAACTTAGTTACATTACTAGTTACCTCTCTCAAAAGTAACTCAGTTACTTCAAGTTACTCATTACTTTCAAAGTAACTAGTTACTAGGGAAAGTAACTGGTTTTACTCAGAATTCTCTTGTTAATGTGTTGCTTCCATAACTTTGCCAGTCTTCTAGCTTGCTTACTTGCCACAAGTGCACTGTGCCACCTACCAATAGAAAGAAAAAGATAATGTGCATATTTCCACGAGAGAAATCCCACGCCTGGACCATCATTGACTGCTGCCATGATTCTAGCCTACGTCACAGAGTCATGTGCGCCTTTTACATCCAACACAAAAATTGCAGTTGTGGTGCTTTCGATTGTACTCAGAACTTAGAAATTCAGCCTTCTGAATAGGAAGATGTAGGTAACACCAGACTGCAGATGAGCTGCATACAGGGCTGGACTGGGACAGAAAATTGGCCCGGGCATTTTGACTAGAGACTGGCCCACCATTATAGCAAAAATCATAAAGCCTTTGAATGAAAATAAATACTGTTGTGACAGTGATGTTCACTGTTTTGATGGTATATATGCATCAATCTATCAATCGTTTGTTGTAAGATTCAGATAATTATTTTTTAAAAGCTAGACATTTTAAATGAGAATAAGAAAGAAAAGTATTTCTTTGTGCCCCCTTTCCCTGTTAATGCCCTACATGGACCCCTGGCAACACTTTGCTAGACCCGCCCCTGCACAGTTACCAGCTGTCAGCTACCTAAAAAAGGATCCTGGTGTTATTTGTCTCTCAGAAACAGTTCATAACTTCCCTTCAACTCATTCATGTCACCTAAAAGGTAAACCTGTTTCTCCATCACCTGTTCAGCTCTGATGATTCAGTAAGGACATCTCCTGGTTTCATCTTCATGTTTCCCTCTCACCAGATAACCAAACCATATCATGACCAGCAGCTTTTTTGCAGCTGTGGCTCCAGCAAACATCAGCTGATAGTAGAAATTAATATTAAATAAATTCTAACAACAGCTGATCAAGCTTAAACGTGCTGCTGTTGTTTAGCGCGACATCCGCTGGTTTCCTCTTTCGGCGCAAAGTGAGCGATAAACAAACAAGAGAGAAAAGCCGATCAGCTGATCATTGATCAGTTTTCATGATTGAAGTAGAAACGGGAGAGGGAGGGGGGAGAATGAGAGAAGAAGAGGCAGCTGTGCAGCGTAAACACAGAATAACTCCAGCTTTGTGTCTTTTTCATTGTAGCTGAATTACGGGACAAACTGTTCCTTTTCACCTCAATAAGAAACGCGTAATATTTTCTCTGAATACCAGACGGGACGGTTGGCAACTCTAATAACTTATGAATAAAATAAAGTTCAACATCAGTAACATAGCACCCACCCAGCTGTATAGAAACTCCGTCATGCTAGCTAGCACGCAGTACGGAAAAAGTCAGAATAACGAAAATAAACTCCACCTAAACTTGGTTTATATCTGACCCAGAGAGACTGCAGGTCATAACTTCTTACCTGAAGTTCAGTTCACACTTGGACCGGCGGCCGCCTCGGGTCTCTTTTCCTGCGTCCCCTTTCCTTCATCCACCTGCTGGCCTCCACCACTTGCTAATGTTACTGAATCTGTGGAAGCTCCGCGATAGCCACCACACGAAGTAACGAGTAACGACCCTATCTAAATCCCAGTAACGACTAACGCGTTCCTGATTTTGGCATAATAACTAGTTACCGTGCTCGTTACCACAATAATAACGTAGTTACTGTAACGCGTTACTTAATAACGCGTTAGTCCCAACACTGCTTACCAGTAATCACTTGGTGTAAAGTACCACATTTAAAAGGGACTTTTCGTTAATTATAACTGTAGCTATAGAGTTATAAATGTTGAAGAACCACGTTAATACGTTCTTGAGGTCATAGCATCATTTAGGAGCTTCTGCAGTACTGTACACAAGTTTTGTGCCACCTCATTTATTTATATTTTGCTTGGAAAATGCAACGATTTATTGAAACATGTGCATACATACATAGAAATACAGTTTATAAGGTAAAAACAGAACATGTCAAATTCTAAGGAGCTCCAAAGTCAGTATTTGGATTGGCCACCTTTAGCCAACACCCAAAGCTCTGCTTTGGATCTCACACTGCTTCATGGATGTTGAGGTCCTGTGTTTGTGATCATTGTCATGCTGAAGAGTGAAGCTATGCTGGTATTGCATGATGGATCAAATTCAGATTCAACACTCTATAGGGCCTGTTGCCACTGATTTTCAGCCCAGTTCTTCTTTGTCAGTCTTTTCTCCTGTTTTCCTTCTTTAAGAATGGCCTCTTGGCAGCCACCCTTCCACTGAGAGCATATCTGATGAAGCAGCAGATTGTAGATCAAACGAAGGTTTAGATGCATCTCTCAGGTCCTGTGTCATGTCTGTGTCATGAGGTGGGCCTCACACAGATAGACCTGGCTGTCAAACAGCTCCTACAAAAATAACCAGCCTCCTGGGGATTTCTCAGAGCTACAACATAACATTTATTCTGTATGAACTGTCTTTTGTCAGACTATTTCTCTCTTTATTTAGTGTTTGTGCTGCCATTATATGGAAAAGCTCTGCTGTCGTGGGAAGTCAGACTTTGCTGTTTAGATGTCTCACAGCCATTAGAAAAACATCTGCAATTTATGCTTATGTGTATGGGCCTTGAGATATTTTTTATGTGCAGAGACTGGATCTCTGTGGTGTCTTGTCTAGTGTGGACCTTGAAGGGGGAGAATTCGGGATGGGGGGTTGGAGGGTGTAATGGACATACAATTGTTCTGAAATCAAGATCGACTTTGCTGTTGTCATGATGTCATGTATGTCATGGTTGAAATCAATAAAACAAAGTTGGAAAAGAAAAACATCTGCAATGACTTAACACTAAATTGACACACCTGCTTGGACACAACTGGTTAAGTTGAATCCAGATTTTGAATGCTTTAGAGATTTTCTACAGCTTACATCAGATCTTTTTTCCCCCTTCTAAAAATGCAATAGAACCTGCTTTTGAGGTTTTAGTTTCACAGTCTGACTCCTGTCATCTCATCCAGGAACTTCAGCAGAAGGAGCAGCAGTGGAAGACGAGGTGCGAAGAGCTGCAGGTCCAGATACAGCAGCTCCAGGAAGACAGGGAGGTGCTGGAGAGCAGGCTGAGAGGCAGCCATGCACAGGAAGGTATGTATGAGGAATTATTTTTGTTGAAGTGAACTGTAATGTAAGGTATATTATAGGCTTTTAAAATCGGAACTATGTGAAAATCAGTCCCCCCCCTTAAAAAAACAAAACAAAAAAAATTCATCATGTTATAGAAGTGCAGTAAGTGCGTGCTCTTCAAACAGGTAAATCAACCTCGAGGTCTTGTGGTTATGTTGGTTTTTTTACTTCATTCTAGTCTGTAAACGTGACATCAACCAGTTCCAGTAAATATTCAAAGCAGTGGGTTAACCATCATACTCTCTGAGGCTGAAACCAGTCCAACTGGCCATCGCTGTGTGTATAGTGCAGTTATTTTTGCTGGCTGAAGTTCATAGTTGTGAAAGTGTTCAGAAAAAGCAAACATCAAAATTAAACCCTGACAACAACCTGAACAATTACTCTGTACACTATAAAAATTAAACAGCAGAGAGATACGATCAATAGTCTTTTAAACATAATACACAGTAAGGCTCCAGTTTTTGCGTACTGGCAGATAAACTCATGCCGTCTTAACTTTGTGATTTCTTTGACAGGACGCCCTGAGGCAGGTGAACGTGACTATTCATTTCATGTAGTAAAAGTGAAATGGCTGTTTGGCCACTGAGGTTCACCGCAAATATGCTTTCAGTTATTTTTTAGTTTTGATGAAAGGTCCCAGAGTGTAAGGGTTAAAAAGAAATGTTATTATTATCTGCTCATTTTTACTGCTGGGTGAACTACATGAAACTCGTTTGCTGAATTGTTGGCATCATTTGAGAGATGCACTTCTCAGAATCTGTTAATGTGAAAGCAAAACTATTTGCAAAGCAAGATAACAGTAGATGCAAGCAAGAGATACTGCCTGTGCTCTGAAATCTCAAGTCTCTGTAGAATGAATCAAGATTACGTGCAGCGTGCTGTCCTCGTGCACATCGACACAAATGGGATCAAGGTATTAAGCTCGTGTAATGTTGAGGTCTTGTGGTAATTACTTCTCATGCTGACTTTTGTCTTTCGATATTATTTAGTGCAGATTTTCTTAGAAAGAGTTTGGGCTCATGAGTTTATTACATTTTAGATGACACGAGTAAGCTATTATGAGCATTAGCAACAATAAAACACAGGTTAAATGTTAAATCCAATTTGAATGAGCGTAAGCTATGAAATTATGAAGACAAAGAGGGACAAAAGTAGTTAAAAAAGTAGCTACACAAAGTTGATACACTTTGTGAATTTGTGTGTGTGTGTTAGACCGTGTTCAGCGGCAGGAGCGTGAGGTGATGCTAAAGCTGAAGGAGGTGGTGGATAAACAAAGAGATGACCTGAGGGCCAAAAGCCAGGAGATAACTACCATCACCAAAGAGGTGGAGGCGGTAAGGAGACATACGATATAATTCACTCTTAACCTTTTTTCATTCTTTCTTTTTAGGAGGATGATAGATTAACTTTCTTAGATATTTTCTCGTTTTCGGACCACTCTGTGTAAACTCTATAGAGATGGTTGTGTGGGAAAATCCCAGCGGATCAGCAGTTTCCGAGAAACTCAGAGCAGCCCATCTGGCACCAACAACCATGCCCGTTCAAAGTCACTTAAATAACCTTTCTTTCACATTCTGCCGCTCAGTTTGAACTTCAGTTTTTGCCATGTGATCAGCTGATTAGATCTTTGTTTAAACAAGCAGTGCTTAAAAGGTATACCTTATAAAGTGGCTAGTGTGTCTATCTATTTTTGATAACATTATAAGCTTTGACATTTCTGTTGTGATGTTCCACTTACAAATATTTTAGTGACCTAGAGTAACAAGTCTGACTGCTGCAGAGGCCTTGAGGCAGATGATTCCCATGGTGACAATGGAAACTAATCTAAAGATGGAGCTGGGTCGGGTTAACTCTTCACTGAAGAATAACGACTGAAAACATCTTTAATTTAATCAAAACATTTTATCATTTCTTTTAAAGGGAAAGGAAATAGTAGAAGTATAAATAAACAAACATTAAAATATATTGGCTCGGTCACTTGAGAATTAAGATGAAAACATGTATGAAGTGCAGCCCTTAAATAATAAAAAGTGTTCTTTGTCCATGTGGATCACAAGGTTACACTCAATCAAATTTATGGCTGCAAGTTGTGTTTCCTTACAGACTTTCTGACTTTTCTCATGGAAACAGTAGCATTTTTTTCATTATTCTCAAACCCTGTTTTATGTATTGTGTTATTTCTATATATATATCATACATACTCACATACACAGTCGTGGAGTCATGTGTCGCACAGCAACACAAGAGAACTTGCATCATGTAAACTGCTCTAACGGAGCCACTGGAAGGCAGAAAGTGTGCTAACTGTCAGGAAAAGAGGGCAGGGATTATCCACACAGTTACTGCTTGATGATTTAAGCTGCACTTTAGACAAGTCAGGGCACTGTTTTCATCTTGGTACAGCCACAGTGTGGGTGTGTGCTATTGTGTGAGCGTTTGCACGTGGCTGTATGTGTGTCAGGGCATGTATACCACATGATTTAAATAGCGGCCATAACTGGGTGTGTTTGTTAATGCTTGGCGTTTTGCACCCAATCAGCTGACTTTTAAACAGAAAGAAAAACTCACTTCATGGTCAACTGGGGGAAGTAAAAGAGTTGGCTTTGATTTGGTTTGGTTAACCAAGGAGTATTTTTTATTTTATTTTAAATAATGCCTATTTTTTAATCCTTTATATTAAGGCAGAGTAATCTTATATACCACATTTCCAATTTCCATTTTTGTGGGTCAGCCTTGGTTCATTGATTTAGCCATAAGCTGTGTTTATAACTGTCTGCAGTACTGCTCATGATGCAAATTTGTAAATCATATATATATGTGTATGTTTATGTGTGTGTGTGTGTGTGTGTGTGTGTGTGTGTATAGCTTCAGGAGCAGCTGGAGCGCTTTATGAAAATGAATGCAGAGTTGCGACACAAGCAGAATGTTTTGCAGGCCCAGCTGAAGAGCACCGTGGAGAGGAAGGCCGACATGGAGGCCGACCTGAAGGAGAAAAACAAAGAAATAGAAAACCTCCAAGCACAGCTCGACAGAACCAACAGCAACACGCTGGTATGCACACCTGTCACACTGGATACGACAGATATGTTTCTTTACTTTCCCGCATAATGAATAAGATGCTTCTTAGAGATACCTTAATATTTACTTAAGGCCTTAAAAGGGAAATCTGTGAACTTTGGACTCCAACGTCACTCTAGTGTTTAGAGAGTTTAAGCTTGCACTGTTGATCAAATAACTGCTGCTCTTTGCTGAATCAGCTTTGTGGTTGAATTAATCTGTTGATCACTGTTTGTTGTCCCGTCAGTCCCGACCAAGTCAAACAGCACAGGAGCCAAAGAAAAAGCCAACATCCGATCAGAAGGATCCCGATCAGCCGTGCTTCACCAAGAAGGAGGTGCGCGACATCCTTTTCGAGAGGAACGAGCTAAAAACCAACCTCTTCCTGGTGCAGGAGGAGCTCAGCTACTATCAGAGGTGGGTTTTCTTGTTTGGGTGCATGTGTTCTTGTTTTAGTTGATGGTCATGGTGCCAGTGAAGTTGTCTACACGCTGAAAGGACTGTATGTGTCTGCAGGGAAATACTGAATGAGGAGAGGTGTCCAGGTTTTCTCTTAGAAGCTGTGCGCTCTGCCATCAAGAAAAAAAGAAAGCTCATCAAAGCCAAGATGCTTGGGATTCCTAACAACGAATGCAGCAGCAGGTATTTCTTACAGACATCATTTCTAGAACAACAATAGGAAACAATGCGCAGATTTAAAAAGATGTTCAGAAAGCGAAAGGGGTTTGAGTGACTCTGTTTTTTCCTCGGCAGTGATGAGGAAGACAGGAGTTCTCTGTTTGGCCAAACAGAAGTGGATGGAACAGTGAAACCGGCTGAGTCACGTATTCGAAACTTGTGAGTACGATGTCGGACAATCACTCCGCATTGGTCAGACTGGAAGCCAGAGTCCTGGTTTGTAAAAAGCAGCAGAACCTGGTGGTGTTTTATATTTATGTTTCGGCTTATATTAGTGCTCTTTTCGTTCCTACATGAGGTCACAGTGCTGATTAAAGCTGTCATTCGTCTCATTTCCACATCTGCTGCACATTTACTGAAACAGAATGCTGGCAAAATGAACCATAAATTAATTTTCAACAGCTTCAGCACTTTGCGCTGTTCCTGTCAATAAACATAGAGCAAATGGAATAAGAAAATGAACCACTCAGAAAGAAAGAATAAAAGCAGAAACACTGCAGACATCACTCCATCTCCCTCGCTCTGTTAACAATGTCACCCTCCTCAGATTTTGTCAATCCCAGTCTATATTTAGCAGTAATCCCTGACTGCAGATCTGATCTCAGGCCTGTCCCTTCTGCTCTGTCGCCTGCAGCTTTGGCTTCCTGACGAGGTCAAGCAGCGGCCCGGGTCCCACCGACGTGAACAACTCCTCCTGGGAGATCATCAGAGACTCCGAGGCCAATGAGGAGGCGGAGCAGCTGAGGTCTTCCTGAACGCGTTACTGAGCACAGAGATTGAACTGAGAGATTTCTCCAAGTTTGACACTCAGACAACACTTTCTCCTCACCTCAGTCACAACTTCTCTGCGGTTTTTGCTCGGCAAAGGTTATGAGGACATTTGAATGCAGACCCAGAGCACCACAGGAAGATAAAGAAGCGCTTTTAAACAATCCCCTCTTATTTCCTGAAATTAAGTTTCAACCATGATTAGTTCATGTCTGATGCCTTCCCCTTTATCATGGAAGGAGAAAACAAGAGGAACATTGTGTAACTACAGTATGATATAAGAAATACTGCTATGATATTCTGTACAGGAAGACAATCATGATTTTTTTCATTCTTAGAAAAAAAATGTATTTTTGGTAATTCAGTAAAATCAGATTCAGTGTTTATATGTATTTTTAAAAAAACCAAAGACATAGTTTGAGTTTTAAATAGATATAATTATCTACTTTAATAGTACATAAAGCAGTAAATTAAGTTCTGCTCATTTTATAACTCATACAAATATTTTCACAAACAATTACAATCTAACTCATACCTCAGTGAGGGAATTTTAAAGCCATGTGGTTACTCTATGTTTAACCTCCTAGGACCTGGCGTCCACATATGTGGACATCACATTTTGGGTTATTTAGACCAAAATACTCAATTTTGCTTTACAAGAGCCTGATATCCACTCACGAGGACATTATACTGCTACTGTTCTATCAAAAATTTAAATGAATATCCTCATATGTGGCTCTTATTTTTCTTAAAAACAAAAATAAGGTAAAAAAAAATCTGGTAATTCTTTGTTTTTACATTCATTGGGCCCCAATATGTCCAAATATCAAAGAGAAACTAAAAATGCATGCCGTGGAAGAGTTCGGGTCTTAGGAGGTTAAATGATCTGAAGCACTTCTATGCACAAGGAAACAGAAAAGTTGCAGTGAGTGCAGTGCAGGTTAGGAGAGTGCATCTTAACCCCATAAGCCTTATTTTAGTGCTCGTAGTGTAAAAATCAATCAATCATGTATCAGTATTCGGGTATTTGATGGTGGTGCCCTAAACGTGTGCTTTCAGCACCACCACTTTAAATGAACCCCTCTGTTCCCTCTAAATGTAGTAGAAACTACTCAGGCAGGCCAGTGGCATGTGTAAAGGGAGAATGAATGAACATTGAGTAAAACCACCTTCTCCTGACATCCTTTGTGGGCAATTTATTTTTGTAAGCATCTTTGTAATGGAGCATTTTCTTTGTTTGTTTTTATGATGTAAACACATTTAAGGTGTTATTTGCCATCTGAGTGACTTTTATTATAAAACAACTGAAAATGTGTGACATTGAGATTTCAATAAAAACATCTATTAAACAGAGAATATATTTACAAAAGTGAAACAATCTCAGTTCATTTTTTTTACCCTCATAAGAAAAGGAACAAAGAATGCTGAATAAGCTTTCACTGGATCTCAAATTGATCACATGGGCATCTTTTCACCGACTTTCACGACTTATAAGGAAGACAAAGGCTTCCTTCATCATCTCCTGTAAGACCTACTGCAATAGATTCTGACAAAAGGGTGACCGTCAGTACGTGTGTGTTTGTTCGTACGCGCCCCATCGTTGTGTACGGCGAGTTTTGTGTGTTAGTGTTCGACCATCTTTAAAAAGCTCTTGTGTCTGGCTGAATAGAAGGAAGTGGCTCTGACTTCCCCAGGAAATGGGAAGAGGAAACCCGGGGGCTTCGACCTCTCTGGCTACGCTGGAGCCACAAGACGACTCACCGGACAGAAAGAGAGAGGGAAGGGTGGAGGGAAGGGTGGAGGGTAGGCTGAGAGATAGGTACTGCCCCTCGTTTTTCTCCCCTCGAGTTGAGACAAAGACAAGTTGGGAGCAGAAATAAAGACGGGAATATATTTGTCCCTGGTTGTGCTTTCAGATTGGAGATGAAGCTTCTCCTCAGAGCTCTCAGTGCTCTGCTCTGCTTCTCGCTGGCCTGCGCTCACACTCTGGATCCTGCTGGGAAGAACGTCTGCCAGAATATAAGGTAAACTCCAGCTTTTCCTTCACTCGCACATACTGGCTTTTGAGTCTTAAGTGGCAACAGCGGGTTACCGAATTAAAGTTTTTGGCGGCCTTCGTCTGGCTTTGAGTTCTTGTGATGAATATTAGTGCCATGAGATTGTACTGTTGGCTTGTGGGTTGTGTGGCCCGTCCTTCTTTAGGATGACATGGCTGAATGCAGGCACTGGAGTGTTTTTTCTACTAAGGTTTCAGATTTATCAAGCTGATTTGATGATGTCTGTAATTCTTAGGGATCCCTCTAACCTGTTCTGTTGCCTTGGATGGCGCCAGGAGGGAAAAGAGTGCACAATACGTAAGTTCTAGTATTCTAATGATTATTATTCCTATGCTGTTACCACTTCTACATTGGCTTTGTTTTCTCTTTGTGTTTGTGTGCAGCTGTATGTGAGGGTGAGCAGGCCTGTTTGAAGGGTGAGATCTGTTTATATCCTGGATTATGTCGCTGCCCACCTGGCTACTATGGTGCTGAGTGCAAAACCAGTGAGTTAAAACGTCCATTCGTTGTAGAAGAAAGAAGAAAAATAACAATATAAAAACATTATAGTGATAATAATTACTATATTTTAGTCTAGTAATAGCTCTTTATGTACTCACTGGTGTGTTGTTTCTAGACTGTCCTCTTGAGTTCTGGGGTCCAGACTGCCGTCAGATATGTAAGTGCTATCCTAACGGGCGCTGTCATCCAACCAGTGGCGAGTGCACCTGCCACCCACTCCGCTGGGGCCCACTATGCAAGCAAACCTGCAGGTGTTCCCGGCACGGGCGCTGCCACCCCATCCACGGAAACTGCACCTGCGACACCAGCTATTCAGGTTCAACCTGTGCCAAACCGTGCCAGTGTGATATCGGTGGGTCTGTAGGCCCCAGCTGTGACCAGCAGACAGGCAAGTGTCAGTGCCACAAGGGGCACTGGGGGATGAGGTGTACAAACCCGTGCGACTGTAACCAGTCCCCATGTAATCAGCGCAATGGTGTGTGCGAGTGCAAGCCTGGCATGTGGGGAACCAGCTGTGACCAGAGTTGTAAATGTAACCTCAAACACAGCAGCTGTGACGTAATGAGTGGGACGTGTCTGTGCCACCCAGGATACAAGGGCGTCTTCTGCAACCAGCCCTGTGAAGCAGGAAAGTATGGCATTGACTGTAAAAGGAGGTAGGTTTCAATGTGTGTGTGCCTGTGTCTCTGTTTGTTTGTGTGTATATCATGTTTACATATCTTTGCGGGGACCAAATATTGAAAGCTTGCTATACTTGTGGGGACCAACAACCCCTATGAGGACGAAAAACCCGTCCCCGTGTGTTCGAAGGCATTTGTGAGACTTAAAATGTGGATTTAGTGTCAGGGTTAGGGGTAGGCATTCATTTCTGATGGTTAGGGTAAGTAGCTAGGGAAAGCATTATATCAATTAGATGTCCCCACAATGATATAAAAACACGACTGTGTGTGTGTGGAAAGAAAGGTGGATACACGTGAATGTGTGTGTTCTCACTGCTGAACTTTATCCCTTGTCTTCAGTTGTGGTCACTGTAAAGACAACCAGCTTTGCTCTCTGATCGATGGCACATGTGCAGCCTGTGAGCCGGGCTGGAACGGTACGCGATGCGACCGCCCATGTTCATCTGGTTTCCATGGTGATGGCTGCAAAGAAGGGTGTCCACGATGCAGGAACAATGAACCCTGTGACCCAAAAACTGGGTTGTGTCAGAGCTGTGATCCCGGATGGACTGGACCCAGGTGCGCGCGCATATTTTGGGGAAACATTAGCAACAATACATAAAAATTTACACTATTTACAACTAACTGCTTTACAAAGTACATTACGAGTCATTATTTTCCACCTTTTTTTGGTGCGTTTTTACACTTTGACATAATCAAAGCAATTAATAGGTAAAAGGAAAGAAGTAGCTTTCCAATTAAAACCTTATTTCCAAAAAAGTAGGACGCGTGTAAAATGATGAAATGATTTGCAGATCTCATAAACTCGCATTTTAGTCACAGTAGAACATAGAAAATGCAATTTAAAGGAAAATATTTACACATTTTTGATTTGATGGTAGCAACACATCTCAAAAATGTTACGAAAGGGTCACGTTTACGGCTTTGTAGCATCCCTCATGTCTGTTTTTAATGCAGTGCTGTCTGAAGGCCCGAAGATCACGGGTTTTGATTTTTGGTAGTGTCCCTTGCACACAGAGATTTCTACAGATTCTGTATTGTAGATAAAAATTAGTCAAAGCTGAAGTTGTTCCACAAGTTAATGGCTCAATTTTTTGAACCTCTGTCCATCTTTACTTCTGAGTTTTTTGGGAATTGGGGTTCTAAATATACAGAAATGCTAAAATGTAATAACTGGCTACTTAATCACTGTGTTATTTAAAAAAAAAAAGAAGAATAAAAATGATCAGCGGCCTGCACCTCACTGGTCTTAGGAAGCATCCTGTGATCAGTGTGGTTCATATGCTTTAGCTCAAACTGAAAAATCAATCAATCAGTAAATTGTCTGTCTGTCACAGATTATAGTTATTTTTGTCAGAAGCTCCATTGTCATCCTGTGGTGTGATCTGGGGAGTGAAAACACTTCCGTACTTGTGCATACAGCTGTTCGTGGGAGGCTCTGACATCCGTGAGTTGGCTGTCAAAGCGCATTTCGCTGACTAGAGACATAATCAGAAAGTCAGACCCAGAAGACAAGAGATGATTTGAGTTTAACAAAAAGAGATGAATCTGCTAAAAAGTCCAAGTTATTCACTGCTTACAACTGTACTGCAGTCTCTTGAACATGACGGATTCAAAGAGTTGCTTGGAAGAGTTAAAACTTATGGATTAAGTTGCCTAAAGATGCAAAATTAATAAAATGATCCATGTGGTAAAACATGAGCACTGCTTATGACACTTAAGCTCAAAAACAGTCTGCTTATAGAGGATGGAAAGTTTGTACCACCAACAGTGTAAGTGTGTTAGTAATCTCTGTCCTCGTTTTTCTGTCCTCGTCCAGGTGTCAGGAGCGCTGCCTTAACGGGAGGTTTGGAGACGCCTGCCTCTTGACGTGTAGTCCTTGTTTTCATGGCAACTGCCATCATGTGACAGGAAAATGTGTCTGTGCGCCAGGCTTCCAGGGAGAGAGGTGAGAAAATTAAAGCATTGCTTACTGTTGGATAAACTTACTGTTGCAGATGCAGCTTTTATCAAAGGTTAGGATTTAGATTTTAAATAGTTAAACTGCACTCCCAGATCAGTTAAAGACTGTGTTTAACTGACAATCGAGCAATTTAGAAACTTACAATTAACCTAATTAGTTTTGGGATGTTCCAAAAGGTGGTAGCATTGCAGAAGTTTTCTAGTCACACCAACCATGGTAAAAAAAAATGACACTAACTACCTTCATGACTTGGATGTCCTTTACATTATCCAACCATATATTGCCCACTGGTGTAATCGCAGTCAAGGTTTCAACTAATAAAACTACATTGAACTCTTTTCAAGAAGCCTTCAAATTGTAATTTTTTTCTGATTTCACTCTTTCTCTTGCCCTGAGTGTATGATCTGAGGTTAGTAGGTTAAAACATGGAAAACGTGGCCCCCTTAACTTTCTTCTCTGTGATGCTTGTACGTCATCGTTATGTGTTCACCCAGTACTAAAATAAAATCTTGATTTAACTTTCTTACTCACTGTGACTCATGGATGTTTCCAGCTGTAACAACAGCTGCCCTGCCCTCCGGTTTGGCTTCAACTGTTCTTCTGTCTGCGACTGTGGTGAGGGGGTGGCCTGCGACTCTGTGACTGGAGCCTGTCCTAACAGTACGTCCATCCATCCACTCAGTTATCTGTCAGTTTTGTGTATAAATGTGTACATTAGTGTGTCTTGTACTTTCCTTTACATGTTTGTGTGTGTGTGTTTGAATGACAGGTTACAGAGGTGCTGTGCTTGCGGGTGTGCTGGTTCCTTTGCTCCTGTTGCTTCTTGCTGTAGTTTGCTGCTGCTTGTGTTGTGGAGGACGCCCGGCTGGTGACAGAGACAAAGACAGGTCAGCAGCTACTTTTCTTTTAGGCATTTTATCTTCACTTTGCATAGACGGTAAAACATGGAAAGCAGGCTACGTTTATCATTCTATATAACTTCACATGATTTCTTTTGGTCGTAGTACAACTGTTGCTGATGGCGGCTTCTTGGTTCGGATGAAGTATCACGTTTATAGCGTCCTGGCAAACATTGGCGCTGCCCTGCCGTGTATCTCTGCCTGGTCCTCTGGCCTGCCTCGTGTCACCGGTCAGTCTTGCCACTCACAGTGCTCACAGTGTAATGCAACTATTGTATACAAACTTCATAAAAGTACAAAAAAGACTATTTTATTCATCATTAAGATTTGAATTCTTTTAAAACGTCTACTGTGTGCATGAATTATGACCAGAAGCTGTGATATTTAGTTCTATTATTATTATTCTTTTTAAATTAATCTGCTTTCTATGTCTCATGTAAACACACACAGTGTCACACCATGACCCTGAGCTGACCTTCAACCACAGCTTCATTGAGCCTCCTTCCTCTGGCTGGGTGACGGAGGGATCGTCCTTCGACAGCGATGAGGAGACGGGAGAGGCTCTTTACTGCGTCCCTCCAATGGAAGGTAGGGGCAAAAATAAAGTTCACCAGTTAACAAAGTTTATAGTGCCCTCCTTTGGTGCAAGGTAGAACTGCCACTTTTAAAAACTCTTTCTGGCACTGGTTGATGTTTTGCTCTGTTTCTGTTAGACATCCCGGCTGTGGCGGGCGGTGAGTTCCAGGAGATGAGCTCAAAGTGTAACATGTTCTTAGACCCATCGGGCTTCAGCAGCGAGGACATCTCCTCACCCTTTAACATCCCTCGCACCTCCAGCATTGCCAAGGCCAAGCGGCCATCCGTCTCATTTGCAGAAGGCACCCGCTTCAGCCCCAAAGAGAGGCGTGGCTCTGCTCAGGACCCTTGTGCTCTCCCTCGCAGCAAACCCAAATCATCCTGGGGGGTTTTGATGCTATCGGCCCTGCAAAGTCAGGGAAGCACAGCTAGAACTGGGGAGGGGAACGGACTTGAGGGCGAGAAGGAGAAAGATGGAGTGGATGTGACCGACAGTCAGGAGTTAAACTGTGAGGAGGCTGACCAGGAAGTAGACAGAACCCCATCAAGGTCCACCCTGCAGGTTCCTGGAGCATCAGGACGGAGGCGGACTATGTCTAACACAGCTGCTCATAAAGGGACATCGTCCGCCTCTGATGCTCAAGAAGGGGGCTCTCATAAGGTCACCACTGTGTATGTGACGGTGGGTAAGGCGGGTAAGCCCATCACAAAAACAGAGCCGAGCTCTGAGGGCCCCGTTCAGGCGATGCTGCGAAGACTGGGCAGCCTCCAGAGGCAAAAAGAGCAGGAGTCTGGCAGGCCTAAGCCGAAGGGGAGTGAAGGCATCATCAAACCACCCAGGAAGAAGCTGGGAGCTCGGGCGGCTGTTTGGGAGCAGGGAGGACCGTCTACAAGGGAGGCTGGAGTTTGTAAGCCAATCAGGAGGAAGCACTCCTCCCACAACTCCTCTGATGCAGCTGGATCGAATGGCACACTGCCAACAGAGAGTGGCACTCCAAAACGTCCGCTGTCGTCCATTTTAAAGAGCGTCCCTGAAGTGGCGTCAGCCGACTCTGGGTCTAATCTGCGGGCCGAAGGAGACGAAAGGCAGCACGCTGCCCCGCATCATGAAGAACAAATTGAGAGCTCCTACCGGACTCTGAGACCCGTGGGAGATGGCGCAAGCCCCATTGAAATCATCACCAACGAAGGAGCGGCGGTCAGTGTGACTGATGAACCCTGGTACGAAAATGTCCAGATCAAAAACTCGTGACCTCTGAGAAAACGGGTCAGCAGGACTGATCGAAAAACAGCCGCATGTTTGTTATCCTGCAGTTATAACTGAACAATGGGGAAAGCTTCTCTGAGAGATTTGTGCAGCTGCAGCTCACATGACTGAAATGACAGAGAAATTGTGATTTTAAAAATAGCAACCGTTAATGAAATTTCAAGCAACAGATGGAACAAGAAAATAGGGTGTTTTCTAACAAGAACGCTACACAGTCCGTTGTTGCCTTGGTGTTGTTCCCACACTGTAACCCATGTTTCCCCAGTACCATGACCCTGAACCAACCGATCATGCTGTTATGAATTTTTATCTTTGCAACTTAGTTTTTCTTCAGGCCTTTTCAATACTCACTAAACATATTTTCTCTAAACCTGTAACCAAGTGTTTCTGGTTTAACCTAAAAACAACTGCAACTGAAAACTGAAACTACTCTTTTTAGTATTATTTTAATCTAAGCCTAAAAATCAAAATATTTACTTTTACGTTAGCACAAACTTACAGTCTCGTGGGTGAAAGTCCTGCATTTAGACTTTCATTAGCCAACAGCTTTAGGAGCAACATCAGCTGGGTCCTGGGTTTGAATCCATTGGCTGTTTTGGGGCCTTTCTGTTCTCTCTGGGTACTCTGAGTCCCTCCCGCAGCCCAAAGGCATGTATGTTAGATTAATTAGTGAATCTAAATAGGCTGAAAGTGTGAATGTGAATGTGTGACGATCCATGGGATTGGCTCCAGCACCCCCATGATGGATGGATGGACAGATGTAATATCTGCACCTATTGTGCTTATATAGTCAGAAAGGATAAATGGAAGTAAAGAGTGGAAGTTTGTGGAAAAAGAAGCAGTGATGAACATCTGGGTGGGTTCCCAGAAGATAATAAAATGAGTGTGATGAACTTTTTGATTGATTTGATTGATTCAGTTAAGTGTGAGGAAAGGATCTGAGTCTGCTGCTCTGTGGATATTTTATTAGTCTTGGATGAAACTCAGGTAAGAACAGGCTGTAACAGATTGTAGTCGCGATTCACTCAGAATCAGTACATGCTTTACACATGAGGGAAAAGCCCGGCAGGGTTGTTTATTCTATCGTATAAATCAGTCAGAGAACTGGAATTGTAAAAATGTTTGTACTTCTGTGACCCAATGTTAAAGTTTCCTGCGAGTCCACAGCGCACGAACACTGCTGTGGGGTTAGAAACACATTGCTGCCCTGCTTGTGACCACTGGTGAATTAAACCTCCCCTGAAGTCTGTGTTAATATTTTATAGTATTATTATTTCACTGTATAAACATGACCGTGATTAATAAAAAGACAATAAACACTTTGGCTTTTGTAGATACATTATTCAGAATACACAGTAATGAATACAGTAATAATTGCAGATTAATTATCATTAACAGAGTTTAGCTTTCAGACGGATAAACGTTGCTGTCTCTGGGTCTCTCTGTTAAATGTGTTTTTCACTTTAGCTGCGTTTAATAAAGCTGACTGAAAGTCAGCCAGCTGAACTTTGGCCCTAAGCTGCATGTGGACTCTCACCGATACACCAATATTTGCTGAAGTCAGCTAGCTGTGTGTTACACTGCGCATGTTCGACACTTTTAACCCCTACCACTGCCTACTGCAGTAAAAACAACAGCTCTATTACACGCTAACTGGGTTACACTGATCAAAATAACAAACTAAAATTCTGGAAACTACTTCTTCTCTGCTCCAGGGGTGTCCGAACAGCCGAGCCAGTACTTGGCGATGGATCTGGGGTATGGAGGAACAGCAGGATCAACTCTCTTAGTCCTGATATCCACTCTGTAGTATTTATCTAGAAAACACAAAAACTCACTCAACACATGCTTACCAGTCACAGTTAGTATTCATATTGTCTGCTTTGTACACATACTATACTATTATTATAGTGTGTGGAGTAGTGGTTAAACAAAAACCAGAATGACACTGAATATGACGTAAAGATTACAAACAGAAATGCACTTGGAGTAAAGTATAAAACAGAAACAATGTTAGGCATCTGTTTTTTGCTGTATGAACTATATACAGCATTAAAATGTAATGAAACTAGTGTGTGGTGAGAGAGAGCCGAGCACGTTAGTTCCTGTTGCCTCCCCCAGCTGTCTGCCGTCTACAGCTGTGACTCAGCTCTTAGTTTATGTGCCAGCAGTGTGAAGACCAAACACACAATATTTGAACAATGATAAATTCATCATTGTTATTTAGTCATTTAACCATTATTGTACTAGCCTTCATAAGCATTGCTGTTAATAACGGCCCTGCTTTTGCTGTGGGGGATTATGAGCATGAGATATTCTTTTTCTTTAACATCCTCATCTTCCTTAAAATGGATTTGATTTGATTACAGTTCCCAGGAAACCTTGAAATAAAGACAATAACTCATGGGATATGCCTTTTCTCTTTCCTTCTGCTCTAGCTGACTTTGTAATGATTAATGTACACTCACTGATAACTTCATTAGTTAGGGGTAGAATGGTGAAGAAAGGTGATTTAGGTTCTTTTTGACTGTCACATGGTTGTTAGTCACCTCAAGGTGCTTTAAATTGTACAGACCCTACAGCAAAACACAGAAAACCCCCAAAATTAGACAGCCCCCAGTGAGGAAGCATTTGGTAACAGTGGGAAGGAAAAACTCAATTTTAACAGGAAGAAACCTCTGGCAGAACCAGGCTC
The DNA here is from genome assembly GCF_900408965.1 of Simochromis diagramma. NCBI lineage: Eukaryota > Metazoa > Chordata > Actinopteri > Cichliformes > Cichlidae > Simochromis > Simochromis diagramma. The sequence continues at coordinate 8,368,332 of NW_024387375.1, forward strand.
AGGGAGGGGCAGCCCTCTGCCACAAACAGATGGAGTGTTGGAGTGTGGAAGTGGCATTTTCTGTGTGAAATGCTTTGTTAATGTCAGCGGAAAGAGGAGAATAGCCAAAGTGCTTCGAGCTGATTGGAAGACAACAGGTAACTCAAAAAAGGCACTCTTTACAGCCAAGGTATGCAGAAGAGCATCACTGAACGCTCAGCCCTTTGAAGCAGATGAACTACTGCAGCAGAAGACCGCACTGGATGCCACTTCAGCCAGCTAAAAACAGGAAACTGAGGCTAATAGAAGCTTGGGTAAACGTTGCCTCGTCTGAAACATTCAGATAGCCGGGTCAGAATTTGTTGTAAAAAAACAACATGGATCCATCCTGCCTTTTCCCAGCAGTTCAGGGTGGTGGTGGTGGTGTCTTCGCTTACTTCAGGCCTCTCAAACACCGCCTACCTGAGTATTAATGCTGACCATGTCCATCCCTTTATGGCCACAGCAAACCCATCTTCTGATTGCTGGTTCCAGCAGGATAGCAGACCATGCCACAAAGCTCAGATCATTTCAAACTTGTTCCTTAAATATAACAACGAGTTCACTGCACTCAAATGACCACAGCCACGAGATCTCCAGGAGAGAACCTTTGGGATGTGGTGGATGTGCAGCCGATAAAAACTGCAGCAACTGTGTGATGCTATCATGTCAACATGGACTGAAATCTACAAACTGTTGCTTAATTTAACAAAGAAAATGTTAAACTGCACTTTTTAAATGCAATGCTTTGCTGCTTTTCTAATTTATATTACTATGAATTACAAAATAACCAATTAACCACATGTTGTAAGGCAGTGGAAATGAATGATTGAATACATTTTCAGAAACATTGTTTGATACGGTGCGTCCCATTCTGAATCTGTTACCTTCTTTGAAGAAGTAGACGGTCTGTATGGGCATCTCCCTTTGGAAGTCGTAGCCGTATCGGTCATCTCTGGAGTCATAGTTGCCTCTGTTGTTCTGGCCATAACGATCTCTCCATCTGTCCTGGTCCCAGTCTTGATCCCACCGTCTGTCCCAGCCTTGTCCCAGCCTCTCTGCCATTTCCATCCTCCTCTCTGCCAGTCTCATACCCATTTCCATCCCTCTTTCAGCAAATTCCCGCCCCATGTTCATTCCCTGCTCAGCAAAGGAGCCCCAGGAGGGTGAACGATTTTGTCTCCGCCGACCCCACTGCTGGTTCCACTGCTGGTTCCACTGCTGGTCCCACTGCTGGTCCCACTGCTGGCCTTGCTGGCTGTTGTAGCGGCGTCGCGTCGACCTCCAAGGACTGATGTAGATTCTGCCCGCCATGGCAGCATCCACTGGAGACCTGAGGCCCTTCCAGTCCTTGTTAATAAAGTGGTGCTTACTATGATGCTGAGGCACTGCAGAAGATTAAAAATAAGTTAAACCACACACACGTGTGACTCCTGTCTGCACAAATAGGTCTATAACTGCACAACTCACGGTCAGAGAAGAGCTCGCCGAAGAAACGCTCATAGTTGTTGTAGTACACATCAGTGTAGCGCCTGAAGGGAGTGGACGGAGAGCTCTCAGACATTTTGATGCACTCCTCATGAGACGGCTGGTGCAAAAACTCATACACATAATACTGGTCACCTGCAGAAAGGATGGTATGATGAGCCACTGATGTTCAGTACTACAGGAACAGCTGGAGATGTATGCAAACCAAAGCATCTGGTTGTACCTTTGAAAAAATAGACCTTCTCTTTTCCGTGGTGGCTGTGGGCAGGAAGGGCAAACGCTGCGTCCACATGATCGGGAATCCGGTCAAAGCCAACGTTTATGTATCGGGGATAGTCATCATCCAGCACGCCATTGTCAAACCTCCAGTACTTGTTTCCCTACATGGGTAAACATCAAATTTGTAGTAGATTAGCTTTTTAAAAATACTTTTAAACCTAAACTATGACATAATGTTTCCAATATTGGCTTTGCCCTTTATAAGGCAGTCATTGAAATACATGGAAATGGAAAATTTGAGTGTTATTGGAGGACATTAAAAAAGCAAACTTTTTTCAAAGTTTTTTTTACTTTTTTATAGTGCAAAGTCACTGAAGTTATCATATATGGTTCCTCACACATTTAGAGCATTTTTTTCTACAAAAGACTATAAGAATAAAATACATATTTAAAGGAGGATTTATTTTTGAACATTTTCCTTGTTTCACACTGGCAATTTTCATAAATATAACACACATATCAGAGTGCAGCCCTGCCAACCCCTGTTAGTTTTAATGCTTTAACCACAAGTGTGGGAGTAGGCATGGGGGAAAAGCCAATTTCCTAAATTCAGGAAGAATTTGATTGGAAGTTTAAAATGTTCCAGGCCTTTAATGATTGGTCAGATGCAATAATGTCACATAAGCTGATCTTTGCTGATTAGCTGGGAGAAATCCATGTGTTTCTACAACCTCCCAGTGAGTCACGAGGAGGCCAATTTTCATGTCCACTTAAGTCACCAAATATGGTTCCTCGCCCAACAGTACTTTATTGTTGTGTTGAATTATCTTTTTTTTTCTATTGTTGAATTATTATTTTTGTTCTCTTAGAGCATTTGATTTCTTTGGAGAGTTGCAAACAATTAAAGTGACCAAAATTATAAAGATAATTGGATTTGATTTGTTTTGGTTCCACCTTAAAGATGTAGGTCTTCCCCTGACAGTTGATGCGGGTGAACGCAGCATCAATGGACCCGCTGATGCCCCACACATCCTTAATGAGCTTTGGATAACCAGGGAGCACTGCCTTCTGGTCAAGTTCAAAGAAGTACTCCCCTGGAAAACAAAGCCAGAGCGATCATGCTGTTTTATTTGTTACTTTCAAACATGAGCGAGACCATGACAGAGCCTGAAAGGTTGTCTTGTAACAGATGAATTCACTCACTGACCTCTGAAAGCATAGATGGAGCCATTTTTGATCTGCATGAAGGCGTCAAAAGGTCTGCCACTGCAGACCTCAGCATCTGGATCAGGGGCCACGGTGGTGGCTGTTGTGGCAGGAACTGTGGTCACCTCGGTTGCTGCGCTGGTCGTGATGGAGTCCTCCAATGTGTGGGTGTCTGGGTGTGTCGCACGTGTCGGCGGGATGTTAGAGACTCTCAGTCTGGTCGGTCTCGTCATTTCCAGCGTGGTCTCAGGGCGTTCTTGCGCTCTGGGATTGAAGTCCGGCGGTTGTGTAGGCCTCAGCTGGTTGCGTGCTGAACGACGTGTGGGCTGAGGCGTGCTCTCAGATTGCCCATCGTAATAATCATCTTCTGCAAACTGAAATGTGTCTCCGCGAGCTGAGGGGGGTGTGAGAGAAATGTCAACATCCATTTTTGACCTGTGAGTTCTTAACAGAATGAATGAACCAATGAGCAGAGAGGTTTCTTACTCATCATATTGCAGGTGGATTCAAAGTCAGAGCAGCAGCTTTTGTAGTACTTGCACATGGAGTCACACTGGCACTTCTTCCGGGCGTCAAAGCCATTTTCGCAGCGGTCCAAACATGACTCTGGAGATAAAACAACATGCTTCAGTCATTCCCTCTCTCCGCTGTTTGTACCTCAGAACAAAATTCATTTCCTCCTTTGGTTAATAAACGTAAATTTGATTACAGCTCCCATGAGGCTTTGACTGCATGCCAGCGGCACAGACTCATGGGATATGGAAAACTCAATCTTACAGTGAATTAGGCAATTGTTACCGAAACGTAACACAATATATTAAAAGACAGTTGTAATAATTCAAAATGATTACAGTTTTGTAGATTTAACAAAGTGCTCTAAAGACTTTACTCATTTTTCCACATATTTAACAACATTTTGGAAACAAAATAATTAATTTATTATGAAAATAATCAAATGAATTGTTTTTTATTAGCTGTACTGACAATAATAAATATGTCTACTTGTTAAGCAAATTGTTTGCTAGTGCCTCAAAGTTTATGCGTCAGACATTTTAATACAACAGTTAATGAACATAATTCAACTTTTACCACCCAAACTTGTACGCAATGGGTCCCAAATCAGATCTGAAGCAGGGTCCTGAACAGAGCACAAAGCTACTCTATGTTTCTCACAACGAAGTCTTCATGAAGTCAAAAGTAGATTTTGTTAGACTCACCGTCTGAAGCCAAAGTGTCGGCGAGCAGAGTGAGCAGCAGCACGGCCCACAGGTCCATGTTGCCTCCTCTGTGTCCGAGGACAGACTGAGGAAATAATGAAGGCCTGTGTGCTCCCTATCATTGGAAGCATGTGCCAGTCACCCCACCTCCTCATTCACTTGAACCTTATTTGCAGACTTCTGTCTACTCGGACAAATAAACACAGACTGAGAGGGGGAAAAGATCAATGGGGTGGGTGTGGGGATTACTGTTTGACATCTGACCAAAGATGTTTGTACATTTTAACAGAGGTGGGACCAAGTCATTGTTTTGCAAGTCTCAAGTAAGTCTCAAGTCTTTATCCTCAAGTCTCAAGTCAAGTCTCAAGTAATGTCAGGCAAGTCAGAGTCGAGTCTCAAGTCACTGGTGTAAAAGTCCAAGTAAAGTCACAAGTCTGAAATTTTGAATTTCAAGTCCTTTCGAGTCTTTAAAAAAAAAACGAAAAAAAGCATGTTGCAGTTATGCTAAATGTAAATATTAGACCATGTAATTTTTAAATCTGTGTTTTTCTCAACACATGACAAAATAGTGAACTTAGAAAATATACACAAATTGTGAAATTGCACCTCTTTAAAATGCAGCTCAATTAAACCTAGCTCCAAGAATAATTTTCACCGACAGTTCTGAGATAAGCTGCATGTTATTCTTGGATGCGGTTGTAGGACTGGCTTTAAAATCACATGACAAAAATATCATACATAAATAAATGATATTTTTTTTAAAATATCATTTAAAAAAAAAACTGCATCACCAACGTAGCCTGGAAAACATTTGCTAGTTAGATGAAGTCAGCTATCTCATCGTAGCATATTTATATGCATATTTATAATTACACGGTTCTTGGAGTGAGTGCATACACTCATGAAGTTTAGTAACTTCAGGTCACTGCAACAAGCCCAGGTACAGTTTACCGACGGATGGGTGCAGGACCTTGAAATGCACCGTGTAGAAAGTAAAGACCATCGTACGTATCATAAGTTTACCAGTCTCACAAATCGTCGTCATAAATACACATTCGTTAACCGTTTATTAATAGGACCTTTGAGCTCAAGGGTAATTAATTAGTAGTGGAAATAATTTCTGGTACCCATTACAGAAATGTAGCAGTGACAATAATACTGTATGCTGTAATCGTACTGGGCAATTAGTGATACAAAACAACTGTTTTATCCTGTGAATAAAAGTATATGTTTTTGTCAATGTACCATAATAACAGAAGCGAAACGCAATATTGTGTCAGGACAATTCACTATTTATGCACAATAAACAAAGGAGCATAGCGCGACCATTTCTGTTCAGCGCCAGACTTGCTTGTAACCTATATCACCAATTATGTTATGAAAATGACGCATTAACTACAACAGCAGACTGACCTTTGTGGAAATGCTTGGAGCAGACTAACCTGTGAGCTGGAGTGTTCTGGGACGTTATATTTGGTCTTTGAATGGCTGCAATCCAGTCGCGTCTTTGTTACTTCGGAAAAATGGCTCGAACAATTTCTCTTCAACGACGTAATCCGATAACAACCGATCTCTTTACCCGTCGGCTTCCCGTGGCTGTCATGCGACCGGCTATTGCAGTTAATAATACAACAGCTTCTTGACATTTTTGTGTTTCTTTTTATCGCTGTGTAACTGATTTTAATTGAAAGCCTGCGTGCGCTAGTACCACTTGCCACGAGTTCCCAGAATCCTTTGCGGTTCTACCCGTGAATGACGTCACATTTTCAATCTCTATATAATATGCATGTTAAATTTTATATTTGGGGTAAAATATCAAGTCTTTTCAAGTAAACCGGTTCAAGTCCAATTCAAGTCCCAAGTCATTGGTGTAAAAGTCCAAGTCAAGTCACAAGTCTTAGAACATTTTTTCAAGTCAAGTCTAAAGTCATAAAATTAATGACTCGAGTCTGACTCGAGTCCAAGTCATGTGACTCGAGTCCACACCTCTGCATTTTAAGTAGTTTGTGGTCATTTTTACAGATTTCAATTATTGAAATCAACATTGACTCTAAATATTCTAAAGACAGATATTCTACTCTGGCTGATAATAACTTTAAAGGCCTTTTCTGATGAAAAAATGATGAAAAGCATCTTTCAGGGATTCCTTGTAACTTTTTTAAAAATGAAAAATGTATCAATAATCTGGTCTCTTGCTAAATAGGAATTTTTGGCATTAAATTATGAACAGCAATATATTAATTAGAGATATTTTCACTGTAAGCAACTATTGTACACATATCCTTTTAACACTTTTATACACCACTCTGCATTTGGTTATTAGCTATTATTAATCTCTGGCTCTCATCCACAGTGTGTCTTTTGTCTTCTCTTCCTCCTTTCACCCCCAGCTGGTCGTGGCAGATGTTTGCCCCTTCTTGACCTTGGTTCTGCCGGAGGTTTCTTCCTCTTTAAAGGGAGTTTTTCCTTCTCACCGTCACCAAAGTTCTTGTTCATAAGGGGTTGTCTGATTGTTTGGGTTTCTCTGTATTATTGTAGCCCTTACCTTACAATACTGTTGCTGAGATTTGGTACTAAATAAATAAAATTCAATTGAACTGAAATATTACCTTTAATTGTCAAAAGCTTGTTAGAAACTATGAAACACGTCACAGACTTCTGGATGTTAGAAGACAATTAATAATGCTCATGAATGAGACTAAAGGCAAGGAGGTGTGTTTTATAACTAAACATGTTAACAGCACCTCCACATTTATATCACAGTTTATTATATTGCACGTGTATTTCAGTAATAGGCTGTTTATTTCAGTATAGTGGTGTACGCGAATTCAAATTTCCGAGGCCACAGGTGGCCACGTGGGCGTTATCCATATCCATAATCTATATGATATTCCTAAACTATAATTTATCCAAGTACACATCAGTTAACCAAGTCAGACAGTTCTTTTGCAATGAAAGACATAAACACTCATATCACCGGTTAGTTACCGCAGTGCCGGCTGTTTAATTCACAGGAGCTTATGCAAGTAACCATGGTAACCACGGACTCCGAGCGGCTGGCTCGACGCAGGTCAGACAACTTTTACATATAAGATCTTAAAACAGGACACAGACACTGTAATTGCTGACCTAATATCAAATATATACGTGGACTGAGTCTATGTTTGACGTTTGTTTTTATATCTAATCTTTACTCTCAAACCTTTAAACAGCAGCAAGTCTGCTGCTAAGAGAATACAAGCTCAAACTGATTGATCATTTCTTTTTAAAGTCATCTGGAAGCGCCACGTTTTCGCTCAGTCTTTTATTTACAGCACGATTTAAGTGTTTTAAACGGGGGGGATGATGGAGGAATGTGTTGTAAATGAGCATGGTGCCTGGCATTGTCACGGGAGCATGCAGGTATTAATTTGGTGATTTATTAAATGTAGCCTATAAATGTTATTATACTTGATTCTAATCTGCTGCTAATTAGCAGTCTTAATTAGCAAGTCTTACGCTGATGGAAATGCAGACACCACAGAACACACATCATGAATCTGATCTGCGACAAATTGAAGCCTTCATCTCTTTTACAACAGTGTTGCCTCAGACTGGTATATTTTTATATTCTTTATGCTTTAGATTTTCGAGTCTCTGGAATAGTTGATAGTAATGAGGATAATTTTCTGTAAAAGAATATTGATGTGACCTGTGAATTAGAGTCATAGATGACCGTTAGGTTAGTTTGATGCCAACACTTTCATGTGAGCTGGGAAACTCTGGGTTATGACAGGTGTGTACCAGGACCTGAGCTTTGTCGGTGGTATAACAGCTCAAGCGCTTATGAGGGGAACAGGTCTATCACATGCTTTGCTGTGAGTCTGGGCTGGGCAGACATCTCCGAAATCATCGAAGAACTTTTGCAAATAGGCTCTATCTTGACAAACCGACCAGATATCTGAAGATTAAACCACTACATTCTCGGCTAAAAAAAATAAATAACAGTGCATTTGGTGAGACAAAAACAGGGTATTTCAAAGTACAGTTTAGTTAGTTTCCACATGCTGGTTGTTGGCGTGGAGAAATGCCCAAAAGAATGGCCACCAGGCCAAAGCAATGGCTTTGACTTGAACAGCGTTAACCCCGCCCCCTGAGTTTGATGGGTGAGGCTGACAGGTAAAACGAATTCACCAAGACAGCCACAGGGTCAGGACTGCCAAAATGAATTAAATAAATACATCATTAAGTAATTAATTAAACGGTTCAATAATTAATTTAAATAAGAAATAAATAAATAATTAATCAAATTTGTCAAAAATTAATTAATCAAATATACAATTAAGCAATTGTTAATTAATGTGTCATTAATTAAATAAAATTTGAAATAAATAAAAAGTATGTATTTAATGTTTTAAATGAAATGAATGGGCATTTTATTAATTATTTAAATATTTCTTTAATTAATTACTTCAAATTTCAATTAATTATCGACATATTTAATTAATTATTTAATGGCGTATTTAATTCATTCATTTCGCCACTCCTGGCCCTCCAGATATACAGAGGGCCTGCAGTGTTTACAAACGCCCTTGCCACTATACGCATGCTCTGACCGGCTGTGATGCAGGGAGTTGAGAGATGATGAGGAGCGGTGCTGCTTCTTTCACTGTACATCACTGATAACATATCCGGGGCCGGTGGGCGGTGCGAAGCCTTGAAGATGCAGGCAGCCTGCGGATGCTGACCAAAGGATGTCAGGCGAGGAACTTCCGCAGGGTACGAGCGTTACTTTTGATATTTTTGGAGAAAACAATCCGCGGCAGCGCGCTGGATGCGTTGGAAGGGAAACTATGAGAACTAAAAGTCTCCTTTGTTAGCCAAGCCTCAGTGAATGAATGCGAGCGAGAATACAGACAACAATAGTTTATTGTTATTCTTCTTAGCAAAACGAGCAGGCCGTGCTTCCCAGCGTTTCGGTTCGAGGTCTTGTGCGCTTTAAGGACACTTCTACAAATTGTGCCCACTAGCACATCTACTGAGAGAGACAAAGCAGCAACTGTGAAGCGTAAATACCCGCTGATCTGCTCAAGATCTGCTCAGACGTCTTTAATGGCTTACTGGCGCGTATGACACCCAGAGTGAGGTGATGTGCGATTTGGTGAAAGGTGTCACTTTTGATTAATAACCGAGGCCTTGCTTTTTCTGCAGGAGTTGGCTTTGTTTACAGGGCGGCCAGTAGGCTGAACACGGATCACAGGCCTTAAGTGAACACAGCAGTGCTGCTTCTAGCAGTGCGCATCCAGATCGATCACATTGTTTGTGCCGGTAGATGCTTTTCTCCCTGACGCTCTTCTTGTGGAGGCTCTACCGACATTTCTACATCATGTTCAGCTCTGACCGGCTCACAGTCCCGGATTACGTCAGCCGGCTGCAGAGAGGGAGGAGCGGCTCCGCATGCGACCCCAGGTCCATCTCTCCGGGGATCAATGCCGACGTCCAGGCGGTTTTGGACACGTCACTTCCCGCCCTGCGCTCCGCCATCAGTAGGCTGAAGTCATCCAGGGAAACATCGAATTCAGATGAGACCCGCAGAGCTATCGCGGAGATCTTCCAGCTGGTGGAGGAGGCCTGGGTTTTACCTACCTTGGGTCGTCAAGTGGCCGAGGAGATCTGCAACAGGATCCGGCTGCATGGAGGCCTGGAGCTGCTGCTTCAGCTCCAGCAGTCGCCTGCTGTGGAGATAACTTACGAGTCTGCAAAACTGCTGGAGCAGATACTGATCTCAGAGAACAGGTATGGTGTAACGGTGTGATGCGGTGCAGGACCGCAGTAGACTGTACTACATTGCAGTCTGTTCTTGTACTTAGACATAAAGTTTAAACACTGCTGCAGGTAGTGCAGTATTTGTGTTTGTGTGTCTCCATATTTGTCTGAGTATTCTAGTAATCACTTAGTAAATGATTATAAAATGTGATCTTTATTTACTGAACCTTTATTTAATGGGGTTAATGTGACTCTTGAGATTATTACTCTCCTTTCCACAAGCAAGCTGGCCAAGACTGGCAGCAGTACAATTTCAGAAATGAGTGCTCAGCAAAAATACACAAAATAAGTGTAGTACATTTCCAAGTCATCAATTTAAACTTCAGCGTCTGGGGCCAGAACACAGGGGTGGTCAAATATTTGCAGCATGAAGAGGGTGAAGCTCAACACTTGTAGCATAAAGAACAACTTTACTGCTTGGCATCCACGATCCAGATGATTGCTCTCCAGATCCAGATGAAGACTACAAGCCGAAACGCGTCAGTCAAGCGATAAAGTTCATTTTTATAGTACAAGTGTTGCTGGAGCGTCTCCATGCAGTTCGAAAGTAGATGAAGCTGTGCCAGACACCTCTGCTCTGTTTCTACAGCCTGAAGTAACTGATCAGTTATATTCACCTGGAATCGTATGAAGTTTTAGTTGAAGGAACTTCTTTGCAGGCATTATACAAATGCATATAACAACTCTGATATGACGGGGGAGCAACAAGTCTCTTTGTTGCCTCAAAATACAGACAGCTGCTGAAAGTGAGGTGTAAAAGAGAGTGAGTCATCTATTATAATTCTTAAGCACTTATACTGAGATACTGATTCACAGCCCAGGACTGCAGTGATACGGTTCAGTGGTTTTGAGTTTGCATTTGAGAAGATCATCAGTTCGGTGTCGTCAGGATTTCAAACATGTTGTGCTGTAATGTACTAGCAGCTGATTGCAGCTGAAGGAGAGGCTGGGTCGGAGTATGTGCAGAGCAGTCCATCCACCTTGTTATCATCATTACAGTGAAAGGGTTCTTTCAACTGAACCCCAGGGCACACTTTTAGTTGCATTAACCAAGTTGTAAGTTCAATTCAATTCAATTCAATTTTATTTATATAGCGCCAAATCACAACAAAAGTCGCCTCAAGGCGCTTCATAGATACAGAGAAAAACCCAACAATCATATGACCCCCTATGAACAAGCACTTTGGCGACAGTGGGAAGGAGAAAACTCCCTTTTAACAGGAAGAAACCTCCGGCAGAACCAGGCTCAGGGAGGGGTGGCCATCTGCTGCCACCGGTTGGGGTGAGAGAAGGAAGACAGGATAAAGACATGCTGTGGAAGAGAGACAGAGGTTAATAACAGATATGATTCAATGCAGAGAGGTCTATTAATACATAGTGAGTGAGAAAGGTGACTGGAAAGGAAAAACTCAATGCATCATGGGAATCCCCCGGCAGCCTACGTCTATTGCAGCATAACTAAGGGAGGATTCAGGGTCACCTGGTCCAGTCCTAACTATATGCTTTAGCAAAAAGGAAAGTTTTAAGCCTAATCTTAAAAGTAGAGATAGTGTCTGTCTCCCGAATCCAAACTGGAAGCTGGTTCCACAGAAGAGGGGCCTGAAAACTGAAGGCTCTGCCTCCCATTCTACTTTTAAATACTCTAGGAACAACAAGTAGGCCTGCAGTGCGAGAGCGAAGTGCTCTAATAGGGTGATATGGTACTACAAGGTCATTAAGATAAGATGGGGCCTGATTATTTAAGACCTTGTATGTGAGGAGCAGGATTTTGAATTCAATTCTGGATTTAACAGGAAGCCAATGAAGGGAAGCCAATGAAACAGGAGAAATATGCTCTCTCTTTCTAGTCCCTGTCAGGATTCTTGCTGCAGCATTTTGGATTAGCTGAAGGCTTTTCAGTGAGTTTTTTGGACATCCTGATAATAATGAATTACAGTAGTCCAGCCTGGAAGTAATAAATGCATGAACTAGTTTTTCAGCGTCACTCTGAGACAGGATATTTCTAATTTTAGAGATGTTGCGCAAATGGAAGAACGCAGTCTTACGTATTTGTTTAATATGTGCGTTGAAGGACATATCCTGGTCAAAAATGACTCCAAGGTTCCTCACAGCATTACTGGAGGCCAAGGTAATGCCTCCAGTAACCTAACCCTAACCCTAACCCTAAAGGAAGGTTGGAGATTGGCCTATAATTAGCTAAGACTGCTGGGTCTAGAGATGGCTTTTTGAGTAAAGGTTTAACTACAGCTAGCTTGAAGGCCTGTGGTACATAGCCGATTATTAGAGATAGGTTGATCATATTTAAGATCGAAGAATTAATTAATGGCAGGACTTCTTTGACCAGTTTTGTAGGAATGGGGTCTAAAAGACACATTGATGGTTTGGAGGAAGTAATTATTGAAGTTAACTCAGAAAGATCAATTGGAGAAAAAGAGTCTAACTTAACATCAATGGTACTAAGAGTAGCTGTAGATAATATTACATCTGTGGGATGATTATTGGTAATTTTTTTAAGTGATTCCCTTCTACCTGCATGTACTGAGATCTGTCTGCTGAATACTTTTAAAACCATGCAGCGTTTCTTATGTACACCTGTCACAGAAATAACATGTAATGTTGCAGTTTGAAACAACAAATTTTACTTAAACAGACGTCAAAAGCTTTAATAGACTGAATTCACACTGACGTACACTACCAGTCAAAAGTTTGGACACAACTTCTCATTTTATTGTTTTTTCTTTGTTTTCATGACTATTTACATTGTAGATTCTCACTGAAGGAATCAAAACAATGAATGAATGAACACATATGGAATTATGTAGTAAACAAAAAAGTGTAAAATAACTGAAAGCATGCTTTATAGTCTAGATTCTTCAAAATAGCCACCCTTTGCTTTGATTACTGCTTTGCACACTCTTGGCACTCTATTGATGAGCTTCATGAGGTAGTCACCTGAAATGATTTTCCAACAGTTGTGAAGGAGTTCCCAGAGATGCGGAGGATTTGTTGGCACTTTCGCCTTCTGTCTCATCCCTTTTGCTAGTCCATCTCATCCCAAACCATCTCGATTGGGTTTAGGTCAGGTGACTGTGGAGGCCAGGCCATCACTCTCCTTCTTGGTCAAATAGCCCTTACACAGCTTGGAGGTGTGTTTGAGGTCATTGGTCCAACTAAATGCAAACCGGATTGAATGGCATGTCACTACAGGATGCTGTGGAAGCCATGCTGGTTTGAATCCCCAACAGCGTCACCAGCAAAGCACCCCCACGCCATCACACCTCCTCCTCCTTGCTCCATGGTTTGAACCACGCATGTAGAAACCATCTGTTCACCTTTTCTGTGCCGCACAAAGACATGGCAGGTGGAACCAAAAATCTCAAAATTTGGACTCATCATATCAAAGCACAGATTTCCACTGGTCTATTGTCCATTCATTGTGTTTCTTGCCTCAAACAAATCTCTTCTGCTTGTTGCTTTCCTTAGTAGTGGTTTCTTAGCAGCTATTTGATCGAAAAGGCCTGATTTGTGGCGGAACAGTTGATGTAGAGATGTGTCTGCTACTGGAACTCTGTGTGGAATTTATCTGGACTCTAATCTGAGGTGCTGTTAACTTTTTGAGGCTGGCGATGATGATGAATTTATCCTCAGCAGCAGAGGTGACTCTTGTTCTTCCTTTCCTTCATGTGAGCCAGTTTCGTTGTAGTGCTTGATGGTTTTTGCGACTGTACTTTGGGACACATTCAAAATTTTAGCAATTTTGCAGACTGGCTGACATTCAGTTCTTTAAACAATGAGAGACTGTCGTTTCTCTTTAGTTAACCGATTGGTTCATACCATAATATAAATTCTAACAGTTGTCAAATATGGGTGTTAGCTGTGTAAATAAACTCTGATCAATTTTTCTGTTAATTAGTGATAAAGAATGTGGGATGGTGGGTATGAACTTCAATTTCTTGGCTGCTGAAGTGCTGTCACTCAGTCTCCCAGACTGTATGAAGTCTGTATTTAGTGTTTGTTACCATCTTCCAAATTTGTCTACAGGGATTACGTGGCTCGCATAGGTCTGGGGGTCATCCTCAATCTGACTCGTCAGCAGGAAGATGCTCAGCTGGCTCGGAGCGTCTCGGGCATCCTCGAGCACATGTTCAAACACACCGAGGAGACGTCTATCCACCTCATCACCAACGGCGCCCTGGACACCCTCCTCTTCTGGTGCCGAGGTACGGACCCCACTGTTCTGCGTCACTGTGCCGTGGCACTGGCTAACTGTGCGATGTATGGAGGCCACTGCTGCCAGCGCTGGATGATCGAGAAACGGGCAGCTGAGTGGCTCTTCCCACTGGCCTTTTCCAAAGAGGATGAACTCATTCGTTTCTATGCCTGCTTGGCTGTAACTGTGTTAGCTGCAAACAGAGAAATTGAGAAAGAGGTGGTGAAATCAGGGACCTTGGAGCTGGTGGAGCCGTTCATCGCATCTCTGGATCCAGAGGACTTTGCCCGCAGTTTACTGGACAGTGCAGACAGCATGCAGGGAAGGACCGCATCTGACCTGCAGCAACTTTTGCCGTTACTGGATGGCACGAGAGTGGAGGGAAAGTGCATTTCAGCCTTTTACCTGTGTGTTGAGGCCAGCATCAAGTCCCGTCAGCGCAACACAAAGGTAAAACTGTCTCTCTTATTTAATGAGTTGGAAAGGCATCAGATGCATAAAATAATAAATAATACTTCCAGTGGCTGACACATAGTATTTATTTTTTAGATTAATGAAGTGCATGGATTTTATAGATATTTGAATCAAAACTGATTATAAATTAATAAAATAAATTAACAATTCAACATATTCATTAAAACATTACTTAACAAATATTACTAACATCTAAATCCTCTACAGAGTTATTGTATCGAGGTCCCAAAATGTCTCAGACACAGCACCACTCAAGCCAAAGGCAAGATCCCAGCACTGCTCACCTGGGTGTATTTATAGCCCTCAGAAAAGCTTTAGAACATTTATGCAAGAAGAAACAAGACCTGAAGATCAGGATTAAACAAATGAAAGAGGAAAAATGCAACAAATTACAGAAATGTTGAAAGAAAATGAAGAGCAGAGAAAATGCAAGTTCCAAGACATGGAGAAAAAATGAAGGCCTGCAAGTGATGTTCGACGAAGTTCTGAGAAGGAGCAGAAGGAGCTTTTATGGAAGCAGCACATGAAGAGATGCAATCCAAGCTCCAAGCCACAGAGAAAGATAGACAAAGCACTGAGAAGAAATGCACCATTGCTAAACGAGAAGGAACAAAAGGAAGCAGTATACCAACAAATCGTGTGCAAGCTTCAAGTATCGGAGAAAAACAATGAAGTTTTGCGTGTAATGTTTGAGGAGGACAAATCTCAGAAAGACATGAAGTCTTTACTTCAAGAACTACAGCAGAGACATGCGGCGTTACAAACAATCCATTAAAAAAAGAAGAACAAAAAAGGACGTGGAAGAGGAAAACAAAGAACTGCGAGAAAAACGTGAAGAAAAGCAGGAAACCTTAGAAGAACTGGAGAGAAGGTGTAAGAAGGTGTAAGTGCAGCATGAAGAACTTTTCAGAGAGAAGACAGACCTCATAAAACAGAACAAAGATTTGCAGGAAGTGTGCCTGAAAAAGCAGAGTATGCAGTTCAGGTTTTTCCACAAGAAGGGCTCTGCTGCTTCTGGACAAGAGTAGCCTCATCTTCCTCCTACAGAGGCAAAACCTGCAAACAAATTCAGTTTTAATGTTGTTAAGAAACATTACTGATTGAAATCACCATTTAGCAGTACTTAAGAAAAGCTGAATAACTGAGCTTTATTTAGCATGACTCCTTGTATTTAGCATGACTCGACAGGTATAAGTTGGATAACAGTTCAAAACAACCTCACCTTAATTGGAAAGTAAAATTTGAGAAAATTCTCACGTTAATTATTTGCCTTTATTTTATGAAGAGATGTATGTTTTAGCGTTGACTGATCCTTTTAAGCCTTGTTGTTGTGGCAGGTGGCTATTTCACTTAAAATTGAAATATATTGTGGCTGAGCCCCAATTTCTCTTTCCTTTTCAGATATTTCAAGAGATTGGTGCTGTGCAGAGCCTCAAAAGAATCGTCATGTACTCCAGCAATGCCACAGTCTGTGCCCTCGCTAAGCGGGCGCTGAGCATGATGGGAGAGGAAGTACCGAAACGAATCCTGTCAAGCGTGCCCAACTGGAAAACCTGTGAGGTGCAGACGTGGCTGCAGCAGATCGGCTTCAGCGCTTGCTGTGATCGTTTTCAGGTGAGCGACACATTATTCCTACAGAAAGATGAAATATCTATCCACATGTTCATCTCACAGCTCAGTTTAACGGCTGCACTGACATGGATGTGGTTTGGGTCTTAGGAGTGGTTTAGTGGAGAGAAAGGTTTTAGGGTCAGTTTTGCCTTTTGCACCGAAGAATATCATTGGACTGCCAATTAGACTGCCCCCCACCTTGTACATTTTTAAAGTAAGACTTAAAACTCATTTTCATTCCTTGGCTTTTATCCTAGAGTGAAAATTGTAGGTATTTAGGTACTTTATTGCCTCTAGTATATTTGTGATTCTTCACATATACTTATTGATGTGTGTGGGCAATGGTGTGTGCGTGTGGTGTATCTTTTATTATGTTGTGTAACCCTCATTTTCATGTACAGTGTGCTGGCCGACTTTGTTGTTGTAAACATGCTTTATAAATAAAATCAGACTAAACTGGCCTGATGTGTTTGGTGATGTTATTACGTAGGAACTCCAGGTGGATGGAGACCTCCTTCTGAACATCACAGATGAAGATTTGAGCTGTGATTTGAGCATGACTACCAACCTTACTCGCAAGAGGCAAGTGGTGAATAATATTTGAACCCGCGTTTATTTGTCTTGAAAAAAAAAACAACCCTCTAATTTGTCTGATCATCCAGGTTTTTGAGAGACTTGCGTGTGCTGAAGACTTACGCCAATTACTCCACATGTGACCCCAACAACATGGCCGACTGGTTAAGCGAGGTGGACCCCCGTTTTCGTCAGTACACCTACGGCCTAGTCCAGTCAGGCGTGGACCGTCACAACATCCAGAGCCTGACCGATAAGCAGCTCCAGCACGACTGCCACATTGAGAATGGTGTCCACAGAGCAAAGATACTGTCTGCCAGCCGCGGGCCCTTAAAACTGAGCCACACCGATGCACAGCCTTCAGGGCCTGACGTCTTCATCAGCTACAGACGAACCACGGGCTCCCAGCTGGCCAGGTTAGAACTGGAGGAGATTTTGTGCAGAAGGTCATTTAGGATGAAGAGTGAGATCAGATAAGGTTAAAATTAAATCCTGCTCATCTTGTTTTGCTCCCAGCCTATTGAAGGTGCACCTGCAGGTTCGAGGATACAGCGTCTTCATAGATGTGGAGAAGCTGGAGGCTGGTAAATTTGAGGACAAACTCATTCAGAGTGTGCAGAGAGCACGTAACTTCATCCTGGTCCTGTCTGCCAGTGCACTCGACAAGTGTATGGGAGACACAGCCATGAAGGACTGGGTGCATAAGGTCAGTTTTCCATTTCCTGCACACGATGGTTGAAATGTCAGGGCTAATTATGTCTAATTTCTGCTGAAAAATGTCAGATCACTGCACCTCGAACTCTTCTCGAGATGTTCCACAGTAGTTCTGTTTATGAGGCAATTGGATTACATCAGATCAGATTTGTGAGATTGCATTTAAAGTTTGTTCTGTGGAGTCATTTTTGGATAGTGTTTTTGTATTTTCAGTGGAACACAACTCTCTTAAAACTCATGAATAGGTTTATAGTTCCATTTAAACCCACTTAAATTCATGATGGCGGGTTTTAATAAAATATCATGACTAAAAACTGAATTAACGGAAATCCCACTCTGCCTAATATTATGCCATTAAATATCTCTGATTCAACAGGACATGGGACCCTTGGAGGGGTCCTGTGGTGTCTGCTCCCTGTGATTTGTGGCGTTGGACTTGCTCTAGGACATCCTATCCTTGGTTAGAGGTTAACCAAGCGTACATAGAGGTTCATAATAACATGGTTAGGATGCATGTTATTATGAGAAAGCATGATTCTTGTGTCGGGCTCTTTGCCGTGTTGCTCACACTGTTCCTGAGCAGTGTTTGTGTTGTGGTAGGCAGTTTTACCCTTATGAGGGAAGCTGCTGCCATTGGGGAGTGAAATTCAGATAGATTATCTCCAATTCATTTGTTTCATTTTGCAGGAGATAGTCACGGCCCTGGCTGGTAAGAAGAACATAGTTCCTGTCACAGATAACTTTGCATGGCCTGACCCCATGTCCCTGCCAGAAGACATGAGAGCCATTCTCAACTTCAACGGCATCAAGTGAGTCCCTGCATACTGTGCTCCGATTGGACAGTGGACACAGTCCTGTTGTGATGTGCGGGGAAACTGTTTTCCCACCAGGTCTAAACCACAGCTGTTTGTTCCATTTGTACTGCATTTATTACAATCTCCCAATAGCACTCATATTTCTCTCATTAATATTTCATTCACTTTAGTGCAGATGTGTAAAAATTCCAATTAGAGGGAACTGTTTTCCCTGAATCGACATCATCTAATGCCTGCTGACGTCTCTTCACATAGGTGGTCCCACGAATATCAGGAGGCTACGATCGAGAAGATCCTGCGCTTTCTGAAAGGACCCCAAGACCAAGTCGACCGCTCAGATGGCTCCAAAGAGCAGAAGAAATAAACTGAGATAAACACAGTCCGATTTCAGCTATAATAACTATCCATGATGCCAAAATTCCACATAACCTACAGTGAATAGTCTGGCAGCTTTCCCTGCTCTGACCTAATGCATGTGAAATGAATCCGGATGTTTAGATTACTTGCTGACCGGAATACCTGATATGCACACACTTAATTATTAACAATAAATAGAACTGATAAGGGGATTGTATATAAAAACTCTAAGCCTTTAATGTTAGTCAGTGCTGTATATGTGTAATCAGGTACAGTAAGCGCCTTCTGTATCTCAGGAAAATAACTGTGATAGACCAGCTGACATGGACACCCAGCAACATTATCACTGCTAACACATCAGTGTTCATCAAAGCTCCTCTATATGCAGTCATCGTTTTTTTTTAACCTGTGTACATCAAATGGACCAAAGCAGGTCTCTGACTTTACCAACATTTCTCCCGTTTTCATGTTTGTGTTGTGATAGAAGAAATCTTCCTCGGCAGACTTGCTGATTTGTTTAGGATGAGTGACTACTGTGAGTTTAATCTAAGCCCCAAATTTAACCATAAACAAGTGAAATATGTGTAGAGGGAATAACTCCATGTAGCGTTAAACATACTGTTCTGTAATAAAAGTGGGTAAAAAGGACCTCAATATCTGTTCTGTTTTACGGTGTAATTGTGAATTACCACACTGTGTAATCCATTATTACTGCTGACATAAGACTTACTTCACCACAGTCTGTCCAATAGTTATATGTCTGCTTTTGAACTGAAAATGTATCATCCATCCATCTTCTGCTTATCCAGTCAGGGTTTTGGGAGTGGGTGGGCTGTTTCACCCAGCTGTCACAGGGTGAGAGGTACACCCTGGCCAGGTGGCCAGGCTATCGCAGGTCTGACACACAGAGACAGATGATCACACCTACAGCCAGTTTAGAATGACCCATTAACCTAACCCCATGCGTGCCTTTGGACTGTGGGAGGAAGCTGTAGTACCTGGAGGGAATCCCCACAGACATTGGAGAACAGAGAGGCCCCAAACAGCCGGTGGATTCAAACCCAGGACAATCTTACTGTGAGGCAACACTGCTAACCACCACACCACTGTACTGCCCCAAAGTGTATCCTTGTTCAGAAAATAAATAAATAATTAAATACAGCAATCTGACACACCTGTCCTGTATTCATGAAGCATAAATGTACACCTGTAAAAACCAACAAAAGCAGTCATCCAGATGTGTTAATCAAGTTTATTAAAAAAAATTATGTAACTCGATTAACAAGATTTTTGGGGTTTGAAATCATTAAATTATCACACTTTACATTATAACAGATCACTCTGTTGACAGAACTGGAAGTGCAAAACCATAATTTAATCGCATTTTGTAATTCTAGAAAAAACAAAATGTTAAAAGTTAAAACACAAACATCACTTATTTTATCACTTAAAAAAATGTACTCTAAAATGTATTCAGATTGCTAAATATTGGAAATTATAGAAGAACAGACAGGTTTCTCAGACAGTTGTAGCACACTGTATGTTTTCTAAGGATGGCTTTGGTCACATGATCACGCGAATCTTGCTAATCAGTTAATGGTAGGTCAGTGGAAACTTCACTCAGCCAAGTAACTTCCCTTTGTGCATTTAAAGCTGATTCGACAGCTCCTGTTCCTTCATTGTGCAACTAGGACGTGACACTGTGTGCACGGCTTCTGCATTACTTCACAGATCAGCGTGTAATGCAGAAGCAGTCATTTAGATAAAAATGATTAACATTCATACAATGGAAAACATTCCTGATTGATTCTACATATGGCTTAAATCAGTGACACCTGGAGATATACAACAATTACATACATTCACGGTTTTAACTAACAGGAGTTAGTTAACAGGAGTGTGTGTGGTCTTCTGCTGCTGTAGCACATCCGCTTCAAGGTTCCACTTATTATGCATGAGGTACCGCCATGTGATCAGCTGATCAGATATTTGTATTAGTGAGCACTTGGACAAAATCAGAAAGCAGCAATTTACAAAATAACTTCTTTGTTTTTGTTGACGAGTTACATAGAATCTGTGACGACACTGCAGTGTCATGATCTCCGGTGCTCTACAGTAGCTCATGATATTAAAAAATTACATCAAATTTTAATTATAAAGACACATTTTTGGGTTTGGCAGAACTGTCAGTCAGGATGTCGTTTCTTCATCGCTTACTTATTCTTTCTGGTGTAACAAGATGGAAATATCCCATCCCTGGGTGAGCGAATAAAACTGCAGACACGACGGATGCCTCTGCTCACCTTTCAGACTAACACCAGGATGAACCTGCACTCTCTTTTGTGATCCTGCCCTCCACCTCTCTGCAGGTCAGGACACTGTGGCATCTCTCTGGTCTCTCCTTTGTTCCAAACACTGCAGAGTCCTAGAAATACAGACATGGAGGTGGTCAGTAATGACATTTGTCTGGTTGTTTACAGCCCATAAGACTAAAGCCAGTCACACAGGCATGAACAGACTCACCCTATTATTCCAGCTGGGATGAAGAGGATGATAGCAGCAAAGAGGAAAGGGAATCCCTTCATGAAGTGCAGGGTTGCTGGGTAGAGGGAGTTGAAAACGCCGCTGCCCACCAGATAACACAAGCTCTCCACACAGGCAACAGATGCAAACAGGGCACCTAAGAAAAAGCACACATACACCCAGTAGCACAATTACACATACAACCTGCAGAGCACAAGCTGTCCCGCGTGACAAGGGAACATGTGCTTCAAATGTGCTGCTGATCTAATTAGTTCACTGGCTCCACCACTGCACAGCTGACACACTGAGCTCTCTCTCTCACACAATCCGCACAACTTTGGTTTTAAATGTGTAACACTTGTACACGATCACGGGCTGACCCTGCTCTGACGGCTCCACCAACTTGGACAGCTTGGACCTCAGCACAGGTGTCGATGTCATGAAGAGCAAACACAGACCATAACCTGGGAACAAAAAAACACCAAAACAAAAACTGATTTTTACGTTTATAAGCGTGTAATTGTTCAATATCCATGAAATAATCCAGAGCGGGTGAATAAACTGTGTTAATTATTTCCAGAGGTTACAATCAGAGACAGTTTATTGTAGCCTTGTACTCAGGGTTGACAACCCTGAGTACAAGGCTACAATCAGTGGCCTTTTGTTCACTGACATGTCATTATGTTTAAAATTTGCTTTAAAAATAACAATAACATAGGGTAAAAGGATTTGAAAAGCACAAATACAGGAAGATAATCAAAGTAACAAGCAGACATTCATCCATTCACTTATCCTTGAAAAGGTCTAAAGGGAGGCTGGAGCTTATCCCAACTAACATAGGGCGACATGCAGGGTGCACCCTGGACAGGTTCCCAGCCTAAGATAGGGAGATAGACAGCCATTCACACCTATGGGCAATTTAGATTCACCAATTAACCCAACTGCATGTCTTTGGACTGTGGGAGGAAGCCAGAGCACCGGAGAGAACCCATACAGACACGGGGAGAACATGTAAACTGCAAAATCCACACAGAAAGCCCCCGGCCAGGTAGCCAAGTTGAACTTCTTGCTGTGAAGCAACAGTGCTAACCACTGTGCCACCATGCTGCAGTGACATTTAACTCCAAATTAAATTGACACCAATATATATTGTAAGTCTTAACACAGACAAGACTTTTTCTTGGGCAGAGGCCGCATTCCATTACACATAATAGAAGAGAGAAAACACCTAATCATGGTAAAGTACTACAATAGTAAAAGTCATCTTCACTTAATTTATCCTACCTCACATTTTTCCTCACATAGTACATTCAGATTGACTTTTTACAATCGGTTTATAAACCATCTGGAGGTTATGAATGTGCTCCGACACCTCTCACCTGTAAACATGAGCTGAGTGCTGTTAGCCACAGAAAAGACCACCAGACCAACAATGTTGGAGGCAAGACCCACAAGAGCCACCCAGGAGTCCTCCATGCAGCGCTGCATGATCTTTATCCCCGCCAGACTGCTCAGGTAGCCCAGGTGGTGAGCTGCTGATCCGTAGCCAATAAAGTCTGGGCCCCAGCACAGAGGTGAGCTCAGCTCGTACAACACGTACAGTTCTCTGGAGCCAAAGTGAACAGTCACCACCAGAAAGAAGCACAGCGTGTAAAGCCACAGCTTGCATCTGTGAAATTGTCCTCCAGCCTCACTGCTGCTGCCTCCTGATGAGTAGAGGTGCCAGACAGCTTTATGGTGTCGAGTAGTGAGGAGCTTAGCACTCGGGTCTGGCACCACAGACTCTCGGACAAAGAGGAAGGCATACAGAGCTGACACCAAGTTGGTGGCCAGCACGAGCCAGAACGGGTTGATGTAACTAAACAAAGCACAGAAATAGAGAGGTAAAGCTTATATGGTTGATTTAGATATATATTAGAGCAGTGTGAACAAACCTTTTAACACACATTCCTTACCCTTGAGCCCGCCGCCACTGTCCTCCAATGATGCTGGCTAGCATCCCTGACAGGCCCAGACACGCCTCTAGGATTGCCACCCTGAAGGTGCGAGAGCGCCTGTCACTGATGTCTGCCACATAGGCAAAGCAGCCTGCCAGGATGGCATTAAAATCACCCGACAGGCCGCTAAGCAGCCGTCCCACTAGAAAGTAGACCACGGGCAGCTTGAGATACATCACCACAAGGTACACGATCGTCTGCAGGGCCAGGCCAAGGTTAGGGAGGATGAGGACTCGTCTGCGACCAGCGAGGTCACTCCAAGAGCCCAGGAGAGGCACAACCAAGAGCCCGACAGAAAAGCCCCCCAGACTGATGTACAGGTTCCAGTGTGCTGTCAAGGTTTCCACCTCCTGAAAAAGACACATTTAACAACAATCAATCTCAGTGATCAGCGAAGAGGTGGAGAAGATTTTTTAATAGATGCTGTGATTCTACTTTTTGTTTCTTAGCTGCATCCCAGGTGTAACTCTGTCTGTGCACCAGCGTAATTAGACCCATACATCGTTGCGTCTGATCTGCCCAAACACTAGTTTTGCTTCACCTTTTTTAGCAGAGCTTGTAGATTGTATTCCTTTTTCCCATTTTCAGCATGTGACTGCTGTTCCTCATTGTTGAACTGCTTGTAGGTTCAAGGCTTACAACTCCTTTTTTCCTTAAATGACTACACATGCAGCCATTCAGGTGCTGATGATCAATTTACTTATTAAAAAAAGCCTTTAAAACACATCTGCATGTCTTTATGTGTGTATTAGTTTGTGCATTGCTTTTGCTTTCCCCAAATTGTAAGCACTTGACAGGAGGTCTTGCATATCTTTAAAGGGCTTGCGTGATAAAAAATGGCCCTTTTGGTGATGCTTATAACTATATGAGCGTGCTTTACTTGTTAGAACAGGTAAAAAAATATGATACAGGAATGGCTTATTTTTAGGATTGCTTTGCATGCAGTTTCTTCAATAACTGTTTTCATTTTGTTGTTTGTTAAGGGTAACTATGTAACCTGAAGAAATCAACAAAGTGGGATGGCCTCTCCTACTGAACCAGTTAGTTTAACTGTAAATCTAGCATGTTAGCATTACTTTGTGTCTCACTTGTGATGAATAATAAATAATGCTGCAGGTTTGCTGGCTGTTCAACAGAATATTGGATTAGTGAGTCATGATATGAGATGAGAGTCAAAGTCAGATTTATTGTCCATTCTGCAATATGTCCCGGGTATACACAGGACTGAAATGCCGTGTTTCCCTGACTCATGGTGTGCAGCGAAATTAAATAAATATAATAAATTAAGTGAGAAGTTTTTCAGCTTTTTTATATACAAGATATTAAGTATAAATGTTTTTTTTAAAGCCTGCATAAATATTCCAAGTAGCAAAAAAATGAGGGTAAACAGGGTACCACAGTCCTTCTGTGGACTAAATCACACATTTCTCCGTGGTCTTTGTCAGGTTACTTCTTTAGTGCTTGTAAGCTGTGGTGCTACTTGGGACTAGTCTACTTGGGGGTGAGCATATTGTTTTATGCATGGCTTCATTAATAAAATCAATCAACAGTGTTATAGTGTCTACAACCCCTTTAAGTTTTCCGCCATTATAGAGCCTGAAGAAAAGGGTTAAAATACATTGAATTTTTAAGGTTATAAACATGTAACGTAATATTAATGAAAGATGTTTTTGTGCTTTTCCTGTTATAAAAATACTTCACAATGTATTAAACTCACGTTGAAAAGCCTTTATTTGTAACAGCATACATGGTTTTTAAATTAAAGGGTAATTCAAATGCTTTTCCCACGCAGAAAAGACGTGGACAGCAGCAGCAGTACATTTCAGGGTGACCGGACTACCTTCTGAAGCGGGTCGGGGGGCGCTGAGCTGTTGCCGCACTCCGACCTCTTGGAGCCGTTGTAGCCGAGGTCTTCGCTTATGCGGTCCCACAGGTACTGGGTCGACAGAGGTGCCTGCAGGGCCAGGGAGAACATGGACAGGAACAACACCGGCTCCACAGACACCGGCAGCGAGCATGTAACAGGCGGTCGTACGACGTCGGTGGACGGTACACCAGGCTCCTCTTTGTTTACGTCGAGCTGTGGTTCCTCCGCTGTGTCACTGAGGACATCTCCGTGTAGGATCGCCGCAGTGTCCTGCTCGTCCATGTTGGATCCACTCAACTGTAAACATTAAGTGTGTTGACTAGTTTAAGCTGCCTGTTAACGGAGTATACAGTGAAAACGAGAGCATTAACGTGTGCGGCTGGCTAACAACGGTTACGCTAAGGAGAGTGAAGGTAACTTTACTGCCAGCTCAGCCAAAATCAATGAAACAAAAACATGAACCATAAAAGCGCGGGCTTTGCGGCCTCTGCTGGACGAAGAGGTGAACTACATTCTGAAATGATAACTGCGGTGGGTCACGAGTGCCAAAATGAATTAACGAACTATTTCTTTAAATAATTAATTAACCCCCCCCCCCCCATAACAAACACAGCTGTCATATTTAGTAGGGGTGCAACGATACACAAAATTCACGGTTCGGTTCGATACTTTGGTGTCACGGTTCGATATTTTTTCGATACAAAAAAAATATTCATGCCTTTTTAATTTGTCATTTATTAAAATTATAAATATATATTTTAACTCAAAAGTACAGTTTTTAAATTTAATGTTGCTGAAACAAAAGTAATTAAAAAATAAATATATCTCAGGGCTCTCAAAATTTCAAAATCTTTGGTAGCCCTTCGGGCAGAGACTCTTCAGTATTTGGTAGCCCAAAATAAATGTAAGTAGCCCGAATAAAAAAGAGAGCAATTTTTTGATTGATGTTTTGTTTCCTTTACAATATTATACATTAAAGTATAATATTGTAAAGAAACAAAACATTAATCAAAAAATTGTTGAAAAACAAATTACAACATTGTATAAAAATTACAATCATCAACTCAAATACTTCGTTCTAATTGAACAGGAATTTCTATGAACTTGTAAGAACTGTGTAGGACATGAATCAGTCTGTGTCAGATCCTGAATTTGAAATTTCCACTGAAGTCACGGGTAAGAGGCAAGTGGAACCAAGATCGAGGCCATTTGCTTTTTGAAGTTTGCAAAGACTGCTAAATTTTGCCATTGGTAGTTCACTCTTTGCAACATAGTACGCTGTTCTAAACAGATTTTTCAGGTTTATTTTTAGTATGTTATTTGCAATTGGTGTTTGTTCTGGGAAAGATATTGCAGACTGAGCAATAAGGATTACGATTACGACGTATGCAAGAAATGCATTCTTGCATTTCTCATGGGTTCTAATGGGGGCCTTTCTTAAAATGACTGGTCCCAGTAACAAAGGCGCTTGTCGACTCAGAAATCGAGAGAAAACCAACAACACACCCGGCAGAACATTATGTTATTTACACGGGTGCACATAAGTGGTCCGCATGTGCGCATTCGCTGTCAAAATAAAAGACGCGCACCAGATAAGAAGTTGCAACGCGCATTTGCGTCCATATAAAAAGCACTGTTTTTGTCCGCTAGAGTGGGATTTTCACGGCACATTCCGCACCACATCTCTGTGCGTTCATCATTTGTTTGAAGCCAGCTCACCTCCTGCAACCACTTTTCCGAGAATACGTGCTTCTTTTGTGGTTGCAGGACATTTCTGACATTTGTTTGGAGGTGGAGGAACACCAAAGTAATTGCTTAAAGGAGCTTGCTTCTTCGACCTCTTTAAGAGTTCTAAACAAATGTCTGTCCTCCTCCAGAAAATCTTATGTATGCAAACACGCGTTGCAACTTCATATCTTGTGCGCGTTTTTTTTTTTTTTTTTGACAGCGAATGCGCACCTGCGGACCACTTATGTGCAGCCCCGGTTATATAGCTCGTCATATTGCAGCGACAGAAATTCTTTTGTCCATGAAACCATAAAGCTGCACTTTCTTTTTGCCTTATAGTCTGATTTGTCATAACTTTTCCGTGTTGTGGTAAGCTTTTCTTTGGCTGTCACTTCTTCACCCTGACCTGTCTTATTTGGCTCAGCAGAACTAAAATATATATCCTGCTGCTTTTACATACACACACACACACAAACATAACGCTCAGCGATTCTCTGCGCGATCAACCTCTCATATGTTTAAGCTTGCTGCGGGAGATTTCACTTGTCATGTTTGCATAGTAAGCTAACGATTGATAAGACGATGTCAGAGGAATTGGTGCGCAAATTATCACCACTCACCAATCAGTGCTGTCGCTCTCTATACGCAGTTCGCGCGATTGCAAAGTGAAAGCAAAAAACAAGCGCAAATTCAAACGCGATTTCAATATGTCACATATTGACAGTGGCTCACCGATGCCAATGACATAATTACCCAGCTACATTTCCGAAAGAATGCAAAAGCATTGACATATATTTTTCCTTCTTACAATAGCCCGACGGGCAGGGCAGAGATAGATTTTGGTAGCCCGACTGGAAAAATCGCTAGCCCCGGGACGTCGGGCTAGCGATTTTGCAAGCCCTTTATCTGATTGAGGAATCACTCATCTTTGGAAAAGAGAGTTTATTACAGAGAAATGTCTCTTTCCAAAATAAAAGCAATACTATACGCTTCTTCTGGGCTATATTCTCAGCAGCATATTGTAGCGGGTCAGGGCTGTTCGGGGTTCTGTTTGTACAGTTATGTTTTGTTTATGTTGCCATAGTGACGGGTGACGCCCTCTCGCTGCGACGGTGTGTCCTTCCGGGGTCAGAGGGCGCCCTGTGTGTTGTTGTTGCTGTGCGGTTGCCGCGCTGAGCAGTTAGCTAGCGGCAGTGTTCTTCTGCAGATGTCAATAAACGGCTGTGCTCCCTGGCTAGCTCACGGGAAGCAAGACCAAACGACACCTCCGTCTCCTCCTTGTCTGAGCTCGCCACATTGGTGTCAGAAGTGGGATGATGGTGGCACCCCATGTTCTGACCCGAGTGACTTTTCCCCCGCCGGTCGTGACCGGCCGGTGCGCCAAAAGAAGGCACCTGGACATTTGCAGGACTTTGTGTGGGGTAATGGGGTCGTCGGGGACGACTGACCCCTTAGGTGGGGGCTATGTAGCGGGTCAGGGCTGTTCAGGGTTCTGTTTGTACAGTTATGTTTTGTTTATGTTGCCATAGTGACGGGTGACGCCCTCTCGCTGCGACGGTGTGTCCTTCCGGACACACTGTGTGTTGTTGTTGCTGTGCGGTTGCCGCGCTGAGCAGTTAGCTAGCGGCAGTGTTCTTCTGCAGATGTCAATAAACGGCTGTGCTCCCTGGCTAGCTCACGGGAAGCAAGACCAAACGACACCTCCGTCTCCTCCTTGTCTGAGCTCGCCACATTGGTGTCAGAAGGCGCCCTGTGTGTTGTTGTTGCTGTGCGGTTGCCGCGCTGGGCCCTATTTCAGGAAGCCGGTTTAGTGCAAACTCTGAGTAAGTATACCCCGAGTTAACGAAAACTCTGGGTTTTCGGTTTCACAAAGCGAGTTTAGATTAATTCTGAGTGAGTTACTATGACGATACACTCCGTGAAGCTAACCTGCCCCCTAGCAGGTTTACTTCAACTAACCCTGACTTTCTCCGCCTCTTTGTCAGAAACCTAACTGTAGGAAGTGTCAGACATGGCGTGCCCCTTCCTTGAAGAGCCAGTAGATGTTGAAGCCCAAATTCTCCGCAGAGCTCTCCGCCGGGAGAGAGTGATTAGAGCGCGTTCGGACATTTTATCATTTCCTGATGATTTTCTGTGTGAACGTTACCGTTTTTCAGCACAATCTATAATTTATTTGAATAACATCCTCAGGCCTAATATTGCTCATGTGACACATCGCGGACATCCTCTCAGTTCTGTACATATTATTTGTATTGCACTTCGGTTTTTTGCAAACGGGAGCTTTCTGTATAATATTGGTGACGCTGAGCACGTTTCCAAGGCTACCGTCTGTCGGGCAGT
Organism: Simochromis diagramma; assembly: GCF_900408965.1. Taxonomy (NCBI): domain Eukaryota; kingdom Metazoa; phylum Chordata; class Actinopteri; order Cichliformes; family Cichlidae; genus Simochromis; species Simochromis diagramma. Next base: position 8,397,494 of record NW_024387375.1, read on the forward strand.
CAGGAATGTTACAGTTGCACAGAAACGTCTCCTGTACTCGTTTGTGGTGTTCCCCGGTCATAGACCCACAAGATTTATCAAAGAGGGATTCCGCAAAATTGCAGGTATCAGGATGAACAAAACTTAATTCATGATGTGGTGATACTTGAACTACTACTTAAATTTTACATTTATTCTCAGGGTTCCCAGGCGTGATTGGCTGTATAGATGGCACTCACATTCCAATCATTGCTCCTTCAGTAAATGAAGGAGACTATGTGAACAGGAAGTCTTTCCACAGCATTAATGTACAGGTACATAGTTCCCTGTAGCATTTCAAACTAACAAATTATTTCATTATAGTAATGGATGCTAATTTGTGTTCTCTGCACTGTGAAGATCATATGTGATGCTGCCAACATTATCACAAATGTGGAAGCCAACTGCTCAGCCTCTGTGAGTGGTGGTGGTGGAGGACCCCCACCTGTTTTTCGGGCCTCCGCTTTTTTTTCTGTTGGCTATAACGGGTCACATTTGAGAATACAGAGTAAGCAAATATGTACTTGTAATGTGCTCAGATAATTTCAATGAGTGCTTACAGAAAGAAAATTAATGTAGCCTCTAACTGCAATTGATTTACATCGGACAAACAGACCAAGCACTATGGCTCATAATACAATTACACCTTACCTGTTTGGACTATATTTTTATATTTCATTTTTACTTGCTGCCAGGAACGTTTGGGGCCTGTTGGGTTGCACCTGCGCTCAAATCACATCACAAAATAAAATGTATAAAATAAAAAATAAAATAAAATAAAATAAAATAACGTGTTACATGGGTGGAAATCCCTAGATCAATGTTTAAATTAACACTCACGCATTGACTCTGTCGGCTATGTTTTGCCATGCATGCTCCCTTTCTTTTGCAGCTGAGGCAAAATTTGCATGTTATCGGCATATGCTGCCATCAGAATTTCGGCCTCAAGCGCTGTAAGATACATTGACCGCGCCTTCTTTCCCTCCGTCTCCATGGTGACTCGCTTAATCTGTGCTCCACTAATCAGGGCTTTATGTATCCTCGTGCGCGCGTTTAACTTGGGGTTAAAGCAACTCTGCGTTGATTGAACTAATTGTTATCAGCCTTTCTGAAACCGAATATTCCGAGTTGGACAGTTCGGGGTTACTCAACCCTGAGTATCGTTTTTCACTCTGAGTTTTCTAAACCGGCTTCCTGAAATAGGGCCCTGAGCAGTTAGCTAGCGGCAGTGTTCTTCTGCAGATGTCAATAAACGGCTGTGCTCCCTGGCTAGCTCACGGGAAGCAAGACCAAACGACACCTCCGTCTCCTCCTTGTCTGAGCTCGCCACAATATTAAACATATCAGGTCCCCATAAGGAGAATCCTGTGCTAACGGCTGTCTAAATGACTCGGGTAAAGTTTGTAGCATGTATGCTTGTTGTTTTTGTCTGCTTCCACTTGTCTTTGCACTAGGATGATGTCAGCGTAAATGTGCAGTCATATTCGTTGTGTTCCCACTAGTGCTGTCAGCGTTAATCTCGTTGAAATGACGTTAACGCCACAACACGGCAAATATCCGTTAACGAGCTCCCCCTGATCGCCCCGTGCCTGGGGCTAGACGGCCAACACGTTAACGAGCTAACTGCGCTAACACACTAGTTCCCACCCATGTAATTGAGCATTGCGTGGCACATCCAACATACTGTTTTACTTTAGTCCATGACACGCTTACCTTCAGGGTCATACGTCACATGAAAACCAAAATAATTCCAAACGCCAGATCTGAATGAGAGTGGGGGAGGTTCAATTTGCCATGTTGCAAGGAGAGCTTAACTTCTGTCTCGCTAGCTTGCCCTGCGCTCTTCCTTCTGACAATGCTGTCTGTGTTGAACGCTCAGTGGATCTGCGCTCGACAGTGCAGCCTAGGCGGAATAGTTGAACGCAGATTCACCAAGCGCTCAACACAGACAGCATCGTCAGAAGGAAAGTTGATAAAATAAATTACAAATTTTGTATTGTTCGATACATATGCGTACCGAACCGAAAGCACTGTATCGAACGGTTCAATATCGATACGAGTATCGTTGCACCCCTAATATTTAGATTGTACTCTTACAGCTTTTCTTTCATTTTTTTCATGACAATGATGATGACATAAGAGTTTATTTAAAAAATAAAAAAAAATATGTAAAATAAAGAAATGACCTATTTTGGAAGAATTTTTATTCCATGAACTGTGTGGAAGGCAAACTATGGACCCGGATGCAGGACTTGGGAGACACAAAAAGCTTTAATGCTCATAATAATATAAAGAAGTCCAGAACAATCGCAGGACAGACACAGAGAATCCAAATATCAGGAATCTTTAGGGAATGACAGGGCAAGACAGTGCATGAATACAATAATAGGGTAAGAACATGGTGATTTTGGTAATTTGATAAGTGTTATTAATATAATTATCAGTAATTCATTCATCTAAACCCCTGGGGCTGATCTGGCTGGTAAATCAGACTAAATGTGGCTGGATTCATGCAGTATAGATAAGTTACACCTAGTTGGTTAACCTTAGTGTGCTTGCTTGTTAACATCATTGCACGAAGTACTTTGTCAGACTCAGAAAAAGTATTGATGCTTACTTGCCTACTTTCTGCATAATTTGATTCTGTAATTGTAGTTTTTAAAAGAGGTCTAAAATTAAGACTCAAACGAGAAGCCAACTTTAGAGCACTTATTTACAGCCTTGCAAAAATACTGCACTATCAGTTGAAAAATCCTTCCTGATTTTAACATGATTCGAGTCATGTGGGCACACATGTTTTTTTCTTCTTTTTATTCTGCTCAAAGTCAGTATAAAAAGCACAGAGAACATCTGTATTTGCTGGCCTGATGAGATAATCTGCTAAGAAGAGAATAAAACAGGAGTCAAGGACAGACATGAAGGGAACATTAAAAGACACTGGCTGTAAAAATTTGGCACTTCTCTTAGAAATCTACCCTCAAGCAGCAATAAAATAGAACACTAATAATAAAACATTTCCTCACCCCTGAATAACTCAGCATTAATAAATATAAGATCTAAGTTCTTTTAAATAATTGCACGATTAGGCTGCTAAAATGGTTCTGAGTTATTTTGAGACCAAATGAAATCTAATTTCACTTCTGTTTGCTGAATCACAAGCGGTGGTTCAGGTCAATTGGCAGAAATGGTGACAGAGCAATGCTGAAAATGAAAGCACACATCAGTACTCTGTGATTCTAGGCAGATTTTATTTCATTCAGATGGGTGCTTTCCTTTTTTAAGCTCCACTCCTTCAGGTAGTGATTAACAGCAGCATGCAGAGCTTGGGGGCTGGAACAACATGTTTTTCTGATAAATTTTAATGTAATTTCTTTTTGTTATTACATACAGTGACAGTAGGTTATTTAAAGTTTCGACCACATGCCAATAAAAACATCTGTAAAATGTTTGCTGGCTTTCATTTCACCCACACACTAATGTGTAGGTGCAACTGGGTGTGGAAAAAACAAAAAGGTGCCGCCTTTGCTGTCGTTTTCTCTGTCATTCAATTGTTTAATTAAAAAACTGACAAGGTTCAGTGGGTGGTTATTAAGGTTGGCAGCCTGTAGCCATGGCACTACAAGAAAGAAAGCAAGAGCTTTTATTTATAGTGTATTCAATACAGAAACACGCACCAGGTACTTTATTACCAACCACTGGATAACGCAAATATCTAACCAGACAGTCATATAGCAGCAACTCAATGCATTTATGCATGTAGACATGGTCAAGACGACCTGCCGAAGTTGATTCTGAGGATCAGAATGAGGAAAAAAGATAATTTAAGTGAGTTTGAACGTGGCGCGGTTGTTGGTGCCAGATGGGCTGGTTTGAGTATTTCAGGTATTTTGCCACACAACCTTCTTAAAGGTTTACAGAGAACAGTCTGAAAAAGAGAAAATGTCCAGTGAGCTACCTACCTGAGTATCGTGTCCATCCCTTTATGACCACAGTGTACCATGTACTGATGGCTGCTTCCAGGAGCTGTTTTATGTACTCACATGGCCTCCACAGTCATCAGATCTCAATCCAATAGAACACCTTTGGGATGAACGGGTAGAAGAGATTCACATCAAGGATGTGCAGCTGTCAAATCTACAGCAACTATCCGAGGAATGTTTCCAGCATCTAGTTGAATTTATGCCACAAAGAATTAAAGCAGCTCTGACTATGAAAGGGGCCCAACTCAGTACTTGCAAGGTGTGTCCACTGAAGTCGACAGTGAGTGTACGTAATTGTGTTTTTATCATTTATCTAAAATATATTTCTCATTAATCTGAAATGTAAAGTTTTTTTTTCCGAGTTTGTGTTTGTATCAGGCTTTCTGATTTTCTGACATATGCACAAACTCTCTGTAGGCTATTCCTGAGCAATGGCCTTATAGGAATCTCACCACCCATCAGCACAATGCCAGTAAAACCGAAATGTCATCACAACCTAAGATATTTCTTTAAAGCAAAAGTTTACTCACTGATATCCTTTTTTTTTTAAAACTTTGAAAATACCTTTATCTTTGCAGATATCAGAGGCTTTTATTTTTTACACAACTCATGTTTGCCTCAGGCAATAACACTGATCGCTCTTTTCTGCAGAACTGATTTGACTTTATGTACTCATATACACACACACACACACACACACACACACACACACACACACACACACACACACACACGCACACACACGGGAGAATGCTCTGGATTGTCAACATTTTAATTTCATGAAAGGTTTTACACTGGAATCATAACATTGGTCTTCTTGGTAAGTTACACCCATCGGAGACTAAAACCTGTTTTTACAGATGATCCTGCTGCAGCATTGAGACATAACCAATCTTTCAACTTTTTTAATCAACCACATTCAGGGATTTATTCTTGGGCTATTTTGAGGTTAGGTGGGATGACGTTCAACATTCATGCTGTTACATGAATACCTGCTTACAATGTGCTGTGCTCACTTTAATAACGACCGACTGGGCATTATTCTTCCCACTACCAAATCAGTTGACCTAATGTACAAGATAATGTGACTGTTGTAATGACCACATCTTAAAATGCAAATTTAATTTCTACCTGTTGTAGAATTTCTAAACTGTTGTAATGTCTGTGTGCATTTATATGTATTTGTCAGAGACTGATAATTGTTTCTCCTGAAATCCTTTTACTGCTCGCCCTTTCTTTGTTATGCCTGCAGTTCATTATTTTGGGTTCTGTGGATTGTACTCTGTGGAACTCTGAAAGAACAGAAAGGATTATGAAGGCAACAAGACATACCAAACAATCAACGGAGCGATCAAAGATGAATATAAAAGCATGGAGCATGAGCTTCGCAGAGGGCTGTGCGCTTGTTATAGTCACATTTCTGGTTTTGTCTGAGTTCATACTTGGCTGAAACCACTGTGCTCCTTAACAAAGACAAACTCTTGGTACAGTAGTTGTTTATTACACAGCTTTGAATGTGTACCGATCACCAAATAGTGACATCTTGTATCAGTGCGGGCTGTTATTGTATTAACCTGGTAATAATTGCTTCTCTAATCTTTTGGGTTTATTAACACGTTTCTAGGAGCTTTATTTTTAGACCCATTTGCTGAAATAGAATCGTGATTTTTTAAATTTAATATAGGAATTTAGGCATATGATGTTCTGTGGCCAGAATAAGACCATCATTGTTGCTCTGCACCCTCTCCACTTTACCCCTGATGCTGTGGGAAGTCCAGAGGTCACCTAATGAGATCAGTATAGTTGTTTATAACAGGTATAAAGTTATTAACACTTTTATGATAAAAAGATGACTGGCACTTTTTCAGGATCAGATTTTGAAGGTATGAAATCTGACACTGAAGGTTTATCGGCTCTATTTTGTATGAGTCTTCCTGTTCACTTGAAATGGAACCATCTTTACATTTGTGCTTTCATTTGCAGAGTCACACTGACACGGTCATGATGAAGAAACAAAAGCACAAGTCAGCTTGTTTTAGGAGGATAAGAGGAGGGATGCTAAAGTAAGAAGACTTTTCATACTGCGATTATACATGCAGCACAAAGGAAAGTGTGCTTTTCACTGTTGCGTCACAGTTTAACCTCTGTAACTTCTCTCTTAAAGATAAAAACACAGCTTTTTTACGATTTTATGCTGTTTTCTGTAACAGCCAAAGATACAGTCAGTTACTTTTACCGCCTGTGACAACTCATCTCGCTGATTCAGTGGTTTCTAATTAACTTTATACCAACTCCTTGCAGAGATGTAGCCTGATAGCCTCAAGGTCAAGCCTGTGCAGCAGTTCCTGCTGTGCTGTTCATCAGTCAAACTACTTCAGTGTCAAAGATTAATTTTTCTTCCTTGGTAACTTAAGTTGAGCATGTCTTGCTCCTGCTTATGAGCAACAAGGCCTTGGTGCTCGTCAAAAAGCTGAAACATCAGTGTGTTTTGCACACAGAAGGATGACATAATGATTAACACACACTTGGTTTAAAAGGTGTGATGCAGACTTTCGGGTGCCAATAGTCCATTAGTCACTTTGGGAAAGTGGAAAAACCTGTTGAAGTACAAACCAAGTTACAACAACACATTAAAGCATTCTTGTGTTTCATCTTTCATCATATACATTCATTATCTGGAGACAATACAGAGGAAGGCTTTGGGACAGAAAATAAACAGCTATCGAGGTGCTTTTGATGTTATTGTATTTCTTTGTCTCCTTGTTCTTGTCGTGGTTCCACGGAGCATCCTTTATGCTCCGCTGAAGATGATTTGCATTTGCCAGATGTTCATCAAGACCATATTTTTATAAAGATAATGCAGTCTATTAATATTTGGATGTTGGGATCAAGAAGTCTAAAATTCCACTGTGGATTGAAGAAAGAAGAAAAAGAAAGAGATTAATCTCTTTGGCATTTCTACATTGCTGTGTGTGTGCTGGTGGCCACATTCACTGAATGTTCCAGCAGTGTTGTTTCCACCAAGGTCTTTGTACTAATACTGGCCTTCATGGTGAGACACAACATGACACTAACAAGAACAATAAGAAGAAGAATATCATGAAAACCTTTCAAACAAGCCCACAACATGGTGAATATCACTCTCAGAGGCAGAGATACAAATCTCTTATATCTTTAACCTTTAAATGTATTAAAACTTCAATAAGTTCATCTTGGTTTTGGTCATTTGTGACTTAAAAAAAATGTATTGCAAAACAAAAAGCTTTACAGCCTGGCCATGCACATCATTTGGCTGTGATAGTATTTTAATGTTTGTATAGATTTACATACAAAGCTCTATAAGTGAGCATGTTGATATGCACACAGGGTTTTGGATAAAGATTATATCCAATTTTTTGATAAGCAGCTTATATTAATCCTCATATATCTGATCTTTATTATCTAATTGCGTGGCCATAATATCCTGAATATTACCATGGAAACTGATCTCAGGAAGCTTAAGCAGCAAATGCAATGTGAACGTGCCTCCGTGGTTTGATAAATTGCCATCGATCCTATTAGAAAGCTGATGGTGTTAACAAAACATTGCATTGTCTCGGGTCAAGCACTAGACATAATTTGTTTTCTTCGAGCGAAGGCAGCAATCATCCCGCTGGAGTCATAACAGCCATCATAACCACTAACGCGGGGAACATAGCCACGTTTCAGCTGAGTGTATTTCCAAGCTGGGCTAATATTAGCAGTACTAATTATTTGAAAAACATCTCCTACTTTTGCAGGACTGCAACAACGAGGCTGTCTTTGTAGTTCTAATCAAAGCTCCTTCGTGTGGCCTGATAGCCACTGAGGCCTCTTACTGAGTGACAACACTCAATTAATTTTCAAATTTTCTGTTTTACAACAAGCAGGTTACAAACTTACAAAGTAAATAACAAACAGTTCTTTACTTGTATTTCTGAGCAGAAAAAATAGTTTTAGTGGTTGAATGTTATGCTTTATTAATTTCTGACCTCTCAGAAAAGTCTGTTGTGCAGGTATAAAACTGTGCATTCAGTTTGTTATTTGCCTAACCTGGTAAACATGGTTTTGATATAGTTGATATATATATGAAAATGAAGTAGATTGTTAATTTTAATGTTTTTGATTTTAGATATAAGGGATTTGTATGATCTTTATTACTCATATTATGAACAATCCCCCTTTTTTTTTGCAATATAGATAATGATTTTAGGGTTAGCCCCAATTTAAGCACGGTGAAATCAGTGAAAAATAGAGAACATGGAGCAAAATGCGGCCCGTAAAATATCTTAATTCACTCAATATTGAAATGCTTTTTGAAATGTTATGTTGGCTGTATTTTAGATTGGCTCTTTCAATGTCCAAAACATCGATATGATTTTGCACTTGATTCCCAAGCAGCATCGTTTTAGTTTATTTTGATTTAATGATACTTTATTGACCCTTAATTGGATGAGCATAACAGAATGAATAGATGGATGGATATTTTATTGTGTTTGCATTTTATACATCTTACATAATGGTTCACATTAGGTCTACTGACAGGATATCTACATAAAAATGGCTTCATGGGGATTGCTGTTCCTCTGTTCAACCTCAGTACAAATTGTGTTTTTGGTATTAAGCATACATGTGAAACTGCAATCCTGTCAGTATGGTTAGATTGTACACATGGTAGTACACAGAAATGTGATAATCAAACTTTTGATTATTTGATCAAAGGTAGAATATTTAACTTACTTAAAGAAAGCACATCTTTACAATAGCGACACTGCAGATCCAAGAGTTGTAGTTACTTTTAAATCTAATGATGGGCTCAAATCTCATTGCCATCTATAGGATTATGACCACTGACCCCTTGGCTGATTTAAGGATAGCCATGGGAACAGGAGGCAAATCCTTTCAAGGGGTCATGTGGGAGAAATTCAAAATGATTGAAGGTCGGTAAAATCTATTATATGACGCTGATTGAAAACATTTCATTGAACCTCTTGGCAGGGGGCCGTATATCTGCTGTATGTGAAGGCATGGGGCAAAAAGGACTTTAAAATGGTGGAAGCAGAAAACTCAAAGGGTCAAAGGAGTAAGCAGGTATGAAGCCCAGAACATTTTTATTTAATCTACAGACCATGCTCCTGGTAAAGGCTGGACGACAGCATCACACAAAGGAAAATCTATCACTCGCTCTCAGGGATTTGATTCTCACAGTTATGGAGGTTCAAGAAGGTCCAACTGATGTCAGCTATCAGAGGTAAGACTCAACATTTATGCCTTTATATAGGATGTGAGGGGTTATTACACCACTCACATCCCAGTGTTGTGTTTTGTGCCCTGTAATGCTGCAGTACAGCTGGGTTATCCCAAGACTCAAGCTACTGATCATGTAATAATAAGTGAGAAGAGAATCAATATGATGCATAATGATCTGAAATGCAAGTGGAAAGCTTTACTGCTTTAATGCACCTCTGATTTTTAATAACTGGTCATGAAATGGTAATTTCTTTCAAATAGGATACCACGAACAGTCATTTGGAGAAACAGCTGCACATTTTATTATTCAATATCCCTGGGATACCAACTGTAATTACTGAATTCATTTAAGTGCACACTGAGCCATAAATGTGAAGTACTCGGTGATAAAGCTCGCTGCCTCAGGCACTCTGAATGTTTTCCTGAGTTTTTAAAGGCCATTCATAAATCATTATTTCTAATGTGGAATTTCAGCTCTATTCTCACTTTATCGCACACACCCCTGTGTGCGATAAAGTGCTGTGTACTGTGTACTGACACGTGTGTAGTTTCAAATGCTTAAATTAAACAGGATGGCTAAGCTGTGGATCTGAGGAAGAAAATATAGTCGATGGCCTGGTGTCATAACGTCCACTTTGGGAAGAGCACGTGCAGCCACACCATTAAAGGTCCACCCTATAATAGTCCTGATTTGTTAATGATCACACATATTTCATGCTTACTGTAATAAAGGAGGTCTGCTATCAGGTAAAGTTCTGCTTAGATTTAGCTGTATACATTGTTCTTGTAGCTTTAAGGATTACTCTCAGCACATGTAGATACACTATGGTTTTCACGTTTCAGCCACTTTCCCCCAACATTCCTTATCTCTCTTTATCGTTTGTGAATAAAGAGTCAAATGCCCAATTTGTCAGTTTGAGGCCATGCAAAACAAAACAAAACAAATCAATGTTTAATTTAACCAGCTGGTTTAAAAAAAAAGCATGTTTGCCTTCAGGTGATATTTGATTGACAATTTATGTGATCTGATGGCCACAGGAAATCCATCCCTCTTAAAAAGGTTTACATTTTGTCATATGTATACAAAGAAAAGACAAAAAAAAAAAAAAAAAAAAGATGGGGCGCCAAAAGCTGCATAAAGTGTAAATAAAAACAGAATGCAGTGATTGGCAAATCTCAGATGCTCATATTTTATTCACAATAGAACAAACATGTTGAAGATTGATCATTTTAAGAAACATATTAACTCATTTTAAATTGGATGACAGGAGCATGTCTCACAAAAGAAGGGAGATGACAACAAAATCCTGTAAAAGAACAAAGAAACCATTTTTACCTACTTGTTATATTGGCAACAGGTCAGTAACATGGTTTGGTATTAAAAACAATCTTAGAGAGGCAGAGTTTCTCCCAATTAAAAATGGGCAGAGATTCACCAGTCTGTAGAGAAACTTCTCACCATCTACAGTGCCCGATATTATCATAAAATGAAAAGATTCAGTGGAATCGGGAGAAATCTCTGTGTGCAAGGGACAAAGACGAAGATTATATCTATGTAATTTCCAGGTTCCCCGGACCGCACTGAATTAAAAACCGACATGATTCTGTCATGGAAATCACCTGATGGACACATGAACACGTTCAGAAATGACTGTCGATATGTAAACGTGATCCAGAAATGCTGCTGTCTTCTCTGAACCACAGCAGCAAAATATTTTGGGAAAACTTGAAACATTTAATACTAAACTGGCCAAACTTTTTGAGATGTGTTGTTGCCATTGATTTCAAAATAAATGAGCATTTTTCTTAAAATGATACATTTCCCCAGTGTAAACATTTGATATGAGTAAAATAAGGGTTTATGAGATCAGCCAATCATTGCAACCCCCCCCCCCCCCCCAAAAAAACAAAACAAAAAAAAAAAAAAAACTGCTTCATTTGTTAGCTGGTACCTAGTCTTATTACTCCAACCAGCTTTAAACACCATTAAAATTTTATTGAAAGGAAAGGTAGACATATACATGCATGACTTTTAATCAATAACTAACACAATGAGAGACCTGGTAGTTAACCAGGGTGAATGCCAGTTTTCCCCCCCAATGAGCGCTAGGATAGGCTCCAGACACTCAGACGACCCTAAACTAGTTAAACAATTAACATAATGGATGGATAACTGTCGACTGGACTAGTGATGATGGTAGAATTTGTTAGTGATGTATTGGGTAACAACACATAAAACTAATATCCTTAAAGAACAAGCAAACAACACCAGGTCAAAATTCAAATATTAGCCAACAAATCACAAACATGACGTCTGTTTCACATTGTAAAGTATGTCATGAAGCAGGTACTGCATATGAGTGGTGTGCTAACATATTACAGCACAACTCTGCTTTGAGCTGAAAAGCAAAGTTAGCAGGCTAATAATGCTAACACGTTTAGCAAATTTCCATTTTTATGTTGATCATTTTGGGGTCTTTTTTTAATTTCCAGGAATGACTTTAGTTTTTGCGGATAAAAGATAAAAAAGAAAGTTTTAAAAAAAAAAAAAATTTTATGAGGGAGTAAGCCAGCCGACAGCTGCCAAATAAAGATCAGGAAGCAATTTAACAAGTACATGCCCGTCAACAGCATGTCAGTAGAGATATCTATCTATTTAAGGTACATACCATATCTGCTATTAGCGAGTCTGTGGTGACATGGAGGGGACGGTCAGAGAAGAAACAGACATGAAAATGTCATCCTTTTAATTTATTATTTATCCCATTCATTTTCACAATGGCTTACATAGGTTAGAGGCTGATCACTGACCTGATCAAACAACTAAACTGGATGTGCAAGTTAGTGTGCATTTGTTTTTCTGCAGGATTTTTATTTGCATATAGCAGAGAGTAAATTATAAGCAAAAGCCCTCAAAGAAAACAACATTCACTCTAAACATTCACTCTAAACATTCGAGTGAATGTTTAGAGTGAATGTTGTTTTCTGTCCTGTTTCCTGTCATGATTTTAGATCTGGCTTACGTGTGATGTAATTCTAAAGATATAAGTCAAGTTCAAAACCGTACAAACTGTGCTCTGACTTGCTGTCAGAGGCATTGTTTTGTTGCTCCAGCTCTAGAAAACATGATATTGCAACTGAGAACACTCGAGCACCGGAGCAATTATTTTCCAGAAGACATTGAGACTTTGACTGAAGAGCCCCCCAGAATCTGTTCCCACATTACTCCCTCCTCAAGATCTTCATCTTTGGCAGAAAAGGCCTTGGGCACTATCTTCACTCTGCAGAGGCGTTGCATTGTAACACAAGAGTTTATTCAGTCTGTAACTAATCCTCAGTCTTTCTCTGTCACTCAGCCTCACCCTCTCACTGAGGACAGGGTTTGTTCAAGGTATAGCTACGAGCTAAGGCTGCTGTTGTTCCTGGTTCATTGGGAGGATAGGATAGGAATCTACCTGTATTGACATACCTTTACTCCCTCTCTCACATTCTTCGGTAAATGTCTACCTCAGTTTCTTTTCAAGCTTAACAGCTGATTTTTAAACACCAGGTTCCTAAAAATATCAGGGATCTTAAAATGTACGTGGGAGCTGCCTGGTGGTCCTAAGATCAGGTTGACTTCAGATTCTGCAGACTGTAAGAAACAACTGGTTCGATATGTCCACGAGGTATGACATTTACTGTTACTGGTTACATCAGAAACTAACATTTCCAGAATGACTGCTTCTGTTCACTAGCAACAGAAGCAGTGGCGCGTTTGTGTTCTTGCAGGCTTCAAATGCACAAACGGTGTTGCCTGCATTCACCTGTGCACATGTTTGTTTGAACACTCAATAGTTAAATGAAAACAGATCATAGTGAAGGCAGCCTTTGCCATGGGCAAGCTCAGAAAGCAGGGCAAGATGCCCGTTCTGTGCTGTGAGCGGTGCTGTATTTTATGTCCCGTACAGACAGCCAAACATTCAGAGAAAAGACTGATGGAAGGAGGAAGAGAGGGCTGCCAGCTGCCAGTGACTGCACCAAGTAGATCTTTTGAAACCTGTTCCAGCAGGTTTTTCTTTCTTATTGCTGGGCTAGCTTGGACGAGTGCCACACACACACACACACACACACTCACACTCAAAACATGAGGATGATATTCCGAGCTGCCAAAATCTGAAACCAACCCATCAACCATTTCCATACACATTTAAACAGTCAATCTAATCGAAGTACCTCACTATCAGGTATAAGGAAGTGGGAGGTGCACAGGTCCACAGGAGAAATAGACTTAAGCTGTCAACAGAGGTTAGAGGGCTGAGTGAGAGAACCTGACTGGGACAAGAAAGAGCAGCCACTGAATCCAAAAACTAGGTGAGTTAAATTACTAGTTGTTGTATCATTGTAGGATCTTTACCTTACAATATAGGAGAGTGTTCTTGTGATTTGGCGCTATGTAAATAAAAGTGAAATGAATAGTTGTGGTAAATTTTTGTAAGCTTTCTTTGATATTTTCTGACATTGTTATTTTTATGCTTACCATGAGTGGGTTAGTTTATTATCCTTCTATTAATGGCAAAGTTGCAGCACTGCAGTATTGCTGCTGGCATGGGTGCAGGAGAGGAATCCTCATTAACCTCTGAACTTTGAGTGGCAACGTTCTCATGCCAACACAACTGTCATCGGTATCATCCAGGCCATTAACAGATCTGCCTGCTCTTTTTTCCCCCCCAACAACAGACTTCGAGGTGAATTACCCACCTTCACAATCGTGTGCGTAAGACTTAGCTTGTGGGGAGAAACGGTAATAATTTAGCTTTGCTTATTCTGACAGTTGACTGCTGACATATGCATCAAGCTTCCTCATGTTTTGTAGAAAATGTTGGCGTAAGGAGGCATCTATTCCAAACAAATTGCATGATAGCAAGTAGTTAAAAAGAACCCCTATACATTATGTAATCCTCACAACATCACCCAGAGAGAATTTCAGCCTGCAGCAAGAAAAGCATTCATGAGAAAATGAACAAATTTTACTTGATACCTTATAGTTAGTGACAGCCACCAGATTTGTTTCCATTAAAACAACTGACATGTGATCTAATGAGGGATCATATGCCCTATCCTCAAATTAAGGGTTTAAAGTAGTTGACTAAAATGAAAACAGTAAATAGTCCAGCTGGATGTGGTTGTCTTGGAACATTACCTTAATTTGCACACCCCCATGAAATGCAAATACAAATGACACATTATGCAGCAGTCAAATCCCACATGAATTCAGGCCAGATACTACTGATTCAATACAACAACTATAAACGTACCACCCACTTCCTGCTCACCAGACCACAAACTTTAAAATCATCCGGTCTGTGAAGACTTAACTGAAAAGCAACTCAGCTAGCCAGACAATTGGTATCTCGTCTTCAGCTTACCTGTCATTTAGCTGCTTGCGGTTACTGGCACTGCCTCAGATCATGAGATTTGCATATTAGGATTTCATAATGGGCTGAGAAATATGTGAAGAGTGGGATGGGAGTTCTTGAAACGCTGAATCACTGAGTTTAGAGGGAATAATTATTCAACTTGACACAAATGAAAATTTATCTGCCTTCTACTAACACAAAAATAAATACTGCTGAGCTACATACCACATCTTCCACATTAATTTCTGGGCGTGTCCTGTATGATCCTGTGAAACTGGCAGCGGACCCTTTGGATCCTGTGGGTTGAGGGGTGGCACCTGCATGGCTAGTCCTTGTTGTCTACATCATTGGTTATGTGTCAAAGAAGCATCCATATGGATCCCAAAACCTAAGGTTTCCCATCATAGGGTTTTATTGTTAATACAACTGCCCATGTTTTAAATGTGATAGCTGGCCAGTGTAAGTGATTTAAAATAAGTCCATCATCTTCTGAAATTCTTGCCCATTCTTTTCAAAACAGCTCCAGCTCAGTCAGATTAGATGGACAGCGTTTGTGAACAGCAGTTTTCAGATCTTGCCACAGATTCTCGATTGGATTTAGATCTGGACTTTGACTGGGCCATTCTAACACATGGATATGGCTTTATGTTTAGGGTCGTTGTCCTGCTGGAAGGCGAACCTCCGCCCCAGTCTCAAGTCTTTTGCAGACTCCAAGAGGTTTTCTTCCAAGATTGCCCTGTATTTGGCTCCATCCATCTTCCCATCAACTCTGACCAGCTTCCCTGTCCCTGCTGAAGAGAAGCACCCCCAGAGCATGATGCTGCCACCACCATATTTGACAGTGGGGATGGTGTGTTCAGAGTGATGTGCAGTGTTAGTTTTCTGCCACACATAGCGTTTTGCATTTTGGCCAAAAAGTTCCATTTTGGTCTCATCTGACCAGAGCACCTTCTTCCACATGTTTGCTGTGTCCCCTTCTAGTTTGTGGCAAACTGCAAACGGGACTTCTTATGGTTTTCTGTTAACAATGGCTTTCTTCTTGCCACTCTTCCATAAAGGCCAACTTTGTGCAGTGCACGACTAATAGTTGTCCTATGGACAGATTCCCCCACCTGAGCTGTAGATCTCTGCAGCTCGTTCAGAGTCACCATGGGCCTCTTGGCTGCATTTTTGATCAGTGCTCTCCTTGTTCGGCCTGTGAGTTTAGGTGGACGGCTTCGTCTTGGTAGGTTTACAGTTGTGCCATACTCCTTCCATTTCTGAATGATCGCTTGAACAGTGCTCCGTGAGATGTTCAAGGCTTGGGAAATCTTTTTGTAGCCTAAGCCTGCTTTAAATTTCTCAATAACTTTATCCCTGACGTGTCTGGTGTGTTCTTTGGACTTCATGGTGTTGTTGCTCCCAATATTCTCTTAGACAACCTCTGAGGCCGTCACAGGGCAGCTGTATTTGTACTGACATTAGATTACACACAGGTGCACTCTGTTTAGTCATTAGCACTCATCAGGCAATGTCTATGTGCAACTGACTGCACTCAGACCAAAGGGGGCTGAATAATTACGCACACCCCACTTTTCAGTTATTTATTTATAAAAAAAAATGTTTGGAATCATGTCTGATTTTCGTTCCACTTCTCACGTGTACACCACTTTGTGTTGGTCTTTCACGTGAAATTCCAATAAAATTGATTCATGTTTGTGGCTGTAATGTGACAAAATGTGGGAAAGTTCAAGGGGGCCGAATACTTTTGCAAGCCACTGTAGCTGGACATGTGCCGCGGGCACATTCATACATTTGAATCAGCTACAGCGTCTTGTCCACAGCTTGTCAGCTTTCACATGTGATTTATTTATTATTCATTCCACTGACAGCCATCGGTGTTGTTTCTGTGACACAATCATTAGAGAAGAATTTGCATATTATAAGATCAATTTATCACCATAGGGCAGGGCAGAATCTGACATGTGACTGTTGAAGGTCCCTTAAGTCAAAATGTTTTCATTAGCATTGCATAAAGGTAAGGTAAAGTTTATTTATTAAGCGCTTTTCATAGACAGGTAGTCACAAAGCGCTGCACACAGAGATTAAAATAAACAGTACAATAAATAGACAATAAATAGCAAAATGCACAATATACACAATATAGAGTTTAAATGTAAATTAAAAAATATAAAAATATGAAAAGCATTGGTCAACAGAAAGCTTGTTTAAACAGTAAAGTTTTTAACTGTTTTTTAAAGGATTCCACAGAGTCAACCAAACGTAGTTGTAGAGGCAGACTGTTCCACAGCCTTGGTGCCACAGACTGAAAGGCTCTGTCCCCTTTCGTCTTCAGACGTGTTCTGGGAGCAACCAACAAACTCTGAGTCTGTGAGCGGAGACGGCGAGCAGTAGTGTATTTTGTGAGAAGCTTGGATAAATAATCTGGGGCTTGGCCATTTAGTGTTCTGTACGTTAAAACAATAATTTTAAAACGAATTCTAAAATCTATTGGGAGCCCATGTAAAGAACATAAAATAGGAGTGATGTGAGCTCGCTTGCTAGAGCGAGTTAGTAGTCTGGCTGCTGCGTTTTGTATAGCATATATTACTGCAATTAAGTCATTGAGTGTGATTGGAGAAAAAGAAGTAAATGACCCGGGACAACAAGGGGCATCTTCATAGGGGGAGGCACTCGAGGAGATTTTGGATCTCAAGTCCATCACCTTATTTACAAAGTAATTGAGGAAAGTGCTACAATCTTCGTCAGAAAGTAACACAGCATGCTGAGTTGGAGGAGAAACAATACTGTTGATAGTATCAAATAGAATTAATAGAATAAAATGGTCACTTTCATTCTTATTGTTTCACAGTACATTAAAAATAATTGCAATTGCAAGAGTCATATAATGATAAAGAATAGATGTTAAATGCTCATAAAATTTCATCATCTTTGTCCAGTTCCACTGAAGCGCATACAAACCGAACCACCTGACTGAATTTATCAAATATAACAAAATAATAGCACAACAAAACCCATTTTAATATTCACATTAAAAAGTACACAAATTGAATTTTTTCATGCATAACATCCACCATCCTACATCTACTGCTGCTTGCAGAGGTCAAAAAGTATATTATGCAATATTTTCTATATCATGATTAAAACTTATGTGTAGATACAACCACAGAAATTGTGACACTTTGTGGTAAAATCTACACCCATAAAAAAATAATTTCCAATAATTTAAAACAAGATTATTTAGCTTGAATAATTTACATAACAAATAACCCCGAACTGAAGATCAAAGGGTTGTAGCATTCACTCTTAGCACAAAACTCTGATCTTGTGTTTAATTTGGACTATTCTGCCTCTATGTATTAAACATAAGAAGCCAAGTGGTCATAATCTAACAATAAATGACACAAACTATCTCAGTAGTTAAAAGCCTGGTTTACAGTTAAATGCTAGTTAAAAGGGGCTAACTGTGTAAAATCCAGGAAAGTGTCAAAAATGGAAATGCATACATGCAATACATTATTTGTTCCTTGTCATGTAGAGTATTACAAGTATCACATGCTCTGTTAAGTTTAAAGAATTATTTTCTAAAATAAAATAGAAAACTCACTAGATTGCTGATTGTTAAAAGGGAATGTGAGTTGGAACATTTAGAAAGCATAAGAAATAGAAAGGAATAGAATAAAATAGCAGACATGAGAGTCATGAAGCTCCTTAAAACTATTAGCGCACAATTTTATCCTGACTTGGTGATGAATCCTCACAGCTGACCTATTTACAGATTTAATACTTACACAAGATTAGTCACTTAAATTTCTGTCTCTTGTGCATTAATAGTCATCCAAAAGTACCATAAAAAGCATGGACAAAATAAAAAATCCTTTTCATATATGAGAAAGATTTTTAAGACTGAACAGGTATGCGTTTTTTCATTTTGGGTAAATTTCACATCAAAGTCTTGGTAGTGTCATGTAAAGTGTAGGAGCCTCTCAACCGCCCTAATACATGTATACTTTCATGTTTAAATAAAATGGAAATCATGAACACTGATCTCTGTAACATTACAAAACTTTTTTTGTTTTTTTGTGCAAAATGAGCAAAGAGATAGAGGAACAACCTCTCTTTTTAAGATAGATGCAGTTTTTAAAAACTACACAACTTTTAGGTATTGATTTATGGAAACACAGATAAGCACACATACACACACATTATGGCCACCACTACAGCTCCTTCTTTTCTTACTAAAAGTGCATCCGTTCTGGCTGGTGACAGTGTCTGTCAAGCAGATGAGAGGATTTGTTGCCACAGTGATGAAAACGTCAATCTCTCAGCTTTCACCTCAACACTTTAGCCTCCTTTGATGTGAACAGAAAGAGCTACGATTGCTACTTCTCTCTTTTCCACACACAAACTTTCTAAGAGAGGCACTTTGTCCGCCTCAGCATTACTTTACTTTACGTGACCCAGCGCCACGGTTTGTTGGCAGTTTTAATGAGCTTGGTTTATGTGGAGGCTGAGGTTACCTTTACTGGAACCAGGGCCACGTGTCTCACACCTCTGATGGGATCACATAACACTTTCAGATAACCCTCCTGACCCACATACGTCCACCAGCACTTTGGAGTTTTAATGCTCTGGTGGTGAAAATGAACTCAGCTGTTCCCACGCCTGCATTCGTGCTGTCAGATTTACAGTAGAGAAATGACTCACTCGATATTATCACAAAGGATCAGTGAACAGAAGTGCTTTCCCCAAACATGTCAGAGTTGATTCCTCTTATGTGGCAACAGCAATATGAATCAGATTTCACCACCGTCCACTTGAGTTTTCTTGTCATGTTTTACTCCAGAATGAAGGGAATTGGTTTCTGTTGTTGGTCTCTAGCAGAGAGTTGAGTGAGTGCAGTAAGCAGCCGCTTAGCTTAGCATGATACTGGACACAGGTAAAACACAAAACCCATTGTAAAACAACAACTTCAAATTACAGTCATGTGCAAAAGTCTTGAGCCACCCCCTCATTTCTTTAAGCCAGATTTTTTTAGTAGTAGTTGAACAATTGTTTTTATCTTTGGACATTGGCTGCTTTTTCACTTAATTTAGCCCTGTCCTTGTACCCGGTCATTTTCAGAGGAATGTTTAGTTTGTTGGTTAAGCCATTTAACAATGTGAATCATTTGAGGTCAAAAGGGGCACCCACCCCAAGGAATAAACCAGTGTTGTGTCAAAACATAACAGACAACTTAGCAAAGAACTGATTTTAAATCGCATGTTTAGGCAATTTGTTACTTACAACCTGTTGTTCCAAGTAGTTGATTGTTGTCGTTTTCAATCTTTAGTTTTATCTATGAGAAATGCCAAAGATAATACAGTTTGACAGACATGAAATGTTATTTTAGCACCAACAAGGTGGCTCCAAAAGAGTTATTACAATAGCTGAAAACTTGGCATTTCTCAGTATAGTGTTCAGGGTGTCTTTAAAAGACTTAGGAAACCGGATCGGTAGGGGGGGGGAAAGGAGAATTCACAGGCCTAGAAAACTCTATAGCAGATGAACAGTATCAGTATCATGTCATTTAAATGTATGAAAATTTACCAACTACCTCAGACATGTAGTTGGCTCTTCAGTTCTGTTTACTCAAGTGTCATTGGAAATGTTCTCAGTGAAAGGATGGCTGTCGAGAAACAATTCTTAAAAGATGGGAAACAGGGAGAAGAATGGAAAAAGCTGGACAACTGGACTGAAAATCAGTGTCAACAGATATTATTAATTGATGTATACAAATCCATTATGAATGTCAAAAGAGAGGTACACGGTGAGTATCTGTAGAAGTCCAGTCCTTGAGAGCTACTGTCCTGCAGCGTTTAGATGCATCCTTGTTCCAACACATCGGAATCAAATTAATGGCTTGTTACCAATCCTTTGCCAAACTTGATGGCAAGTTGAAGAGGTAATTCAGCTATTTAATTCAGCTGTGTTGGAGTATAGATGGCTGTCTCGGTGGAGTTTAATAAATTCAGCCGCCTGCTCCTTGCTATGTAAAATATAACAGGACACTGGCGTAAATGCTTGATCATCTCACACTTCTGTTTAATCAGTTTTCTTTTTGACGTTTATTCAGCTGTGTGAAAACTATAACTTTAATCTCAGCCAAACCGATTTACTCACGAACTAATAAAACACTGAAAAAAGCCAAACAAAAACATTAAATGAATTTGGACAGCATTTGTCGCGTCGCTGTGACGTAATCGGCCTACAAACGCGGCATCAGGAGGGTGCAGCCTATGAATTTGGACACCCCCTGTATCTTGAGGACTGGAGTTGGAGACCCCTGGTCTACAGCCATCTTTAAAACACAGTGGAACACTATGAGCCTTGGATTGGCCTCCCCAAAGATCAACATTATCGACAGTGTGGACTAATCTTGACAGAGAACAGGACAAAATGCAGCCAAGATCCAAAGAAGAGCTTTAAATGTCTTAAAGACTAATTGAAGAAATTACAAGAAAGCTTGCCTAAGGCTGCGTTAAAGATGCTTTTGCGTATATTTTTTTATGTTTCAGTAAATCACTGCATCAATTTCTTATTTTCCTAGCAAAATATAAACAAATGTGAGGTTTAACTGCACAGCTTTTGCCAATTTTGTCACATCCTAGCAAGCAGTGCAGTCTTTAAGCTGTGCACTGCTAGCTTAAACTAAGCTAAGCAGCTGCCAGATACAACATCATTATATTTAGCATACAAAAATGACACCAGAGTCAGTCTCGTTGTCTTATTTTGGTCAAACAGCATTTACGTTTTTACTAAATTACTTTCACAGCTTTTTTTAACGTTCAATTTGACTAAAGCCCCTGACGACAACCCAAACGTTTCTCATTTAACTTGTTTTCACAAATGTCTTCACAGCAGCAGGTTTTGGTGCAGGATGTCACAGTCACTGACATTTTCCCCGAGCAGCAAATCTCATCATCAAACATCATCCCCTCAGGTGAGTCTACACACCTGTGAACCCTTTGGAGCCTCACACCAACAGATGGTAGAAACAGAGGCAGCCGCCTCTGGCATTGCTATTTTAACCCAAAATTACCTTTTTTTTAATGTAACACTGCAAATAAACCAGTTCTGAATCTGCTTTGAGTCGCATCTAGCTGCTGTCTGCATTTCTGTGTAGTGTTTCTGAATTAAACTGAGTGAGTTTTTCAAAAATAACAAGAACAAAGTATATGAGGGCATATAGGGGGATTGTACAGCTACCGACTTGCAAACAGATACAACTTATGCCACTTTAATGCTGTCAGGATAAATAAACCCGTCTTAAATCCTTCAAAAAGACTTCCGACACATTTTATTTTGTGGCCACACTCTAAATAACAATAAAATAAATAAGAATAGTAATAAATCAAGATGGCACACTTCTGTTTACCTTAGGGGATTCCCTGGAAAAACTGTTATCTGAATTCTTTGTTTAAAATTAAAGTGGAGAGATGGGTGCCACCTGTTTTGCAGCAGTTAGCATATTTGTATTTCCAAGTAAATCCAGCCTGTGTCAAATCACTGTTGTTGTAAAGACCCACCTTTTAGCACATCCCAGCACACCCACTCACTTCACCAGATGCACCTTGTTTAGTTCTCTCACCTTTGATTGGGTGTGGTGCTTGTCCTCAATTGCACTCACCTGTCACACATTATATAAGGACTGCATTCAGTTTTGGCTCACTTTTTCTTCACTCCCACATGGGGCAGCAGCTGAGGTGAGGTTCTGTTTGATGCTATTTTTATTTTATGTATTGTTTACGGTAATGAGTAACTTAAATCTCTGTTTTCTTTCAGCATTGGCAGTCCATGTGTGTCTTTCCTTCCTTCCTTCTTTGCTTTATTGATTTGAGGCTTTATTGATTTGAGACTAAAAGGAGAACCCTGATGGTTTTCACACCACAGACTAAAGAAGGCAGCTGCTTCACCCAGGAAAAGAGCAACACCTTGAGCCTGAGAACTGCAGCAGTGAGCAGGAGGCACAGCGCTGATGGAATGATCAGTTCACGGTCAGGGCGAGGGGACGTGGACGCTGACCGTTTCCACCCGTATCAGCGACAGTTCAGTGACGGAGCAGTGACAGAGTGCCTACAACAGTGCTCTTCTTCCTTTAGCAGTCTGCATGAGGTGTGCAGTCCTGGCAGTCATTCGCACAGCAGCGATATGCCACCATCCTGGGACCAGTACAATGGCAGCATTCAGGTTTCTATCCTTATGATACACTCATTTTATCCTTCCATATTAATAAGGTTTTGTACAGCCAAAAGCAGCCTGATTGATTTGACACAGGAAGATAGACAGGCCAAAAAAAAAGATCCACCACATCACAGCAAAAAACACTGTCTTGAAAGCTTCTCCAAACATTTTTCCTTCATTTACTTACATTTGCAGAACTCATATCCAGAGCTACCAGGCATACCTGTGGATCCTCCCTGTTTTCTATCTCAGAGCTATCCATCCTACAGCTCAGCAAGTCCTCAACAACAGGTGAGTGTCCTGCTTCAGGCACTCAGAAATGCTTTAGAGGACATGACGTTTAGGACACGAGTAATATCTAATATTTGCATTTATGATATGGTGTGCACAGTGGACTATAACACAGTGGTCAGATCATGATTTCTTCTCTGTTCTCAAAAGGTCTCTTCTAGACTGTATCCTAACAAGGACCAGTCCAGCACCTCAAAATATAGTCTCTCCAGCCAGTCACACCAGTACGAGACCACACAGTCAATCTTTCCTAAGCCCATTTACTCATACAGGTCTGAAGCTAAATCTTTTGTCTACATTTTTTTACTTACTAATATTTAATACTGTGCGTGCTATCACAAGCAGGGTAGCTTTTTAAAATGTATAATTATAAATAAAATTCTTTATTGTGGCAGCATTTTGATTTTCATGGCTCTGAAGAACAGCAAAACAGGAAGTCTCCCAGTCAGCGAGATCTACAGCTTCATGACTGAACACTTCCCATATTTCAAGGTACCACAACGTTATTATTAAATACTTTACTTAAGCATGTTGGCTCACTGAGACCAAGGTTTCTTTTCAAGAGACATTTGTGTGCTAAAGACATTTTTGTTTTTAAGGGTAAACATACAGACACGTGATATAGAAACAAAGCATGTGACATAGTCACTATGACCCAGTGCTTTGAGTTTATTTTCGACTTTTGATCCACTTTCTTGGATTTAAGTTTTAGCTTGGTATTAGTTAGTCCTGAGTTTTGTATTTTCTAGTGCATCATAGTTTATTATTTCTAGTTCCTGATTCTTGTTTTGTTACATTAGCTCCCTTTCGTGACCAGTCTGTTTCTAGTCTCGTCTCTGTGTCTTGTCATCAAGATCTCCTGTTGTAGTCTGTCTAGTCTCTATGGTTTGTCTCTTCAGTCAGTCATATTTCCATGTTTATTTCCAGTCCCTGTGTCAAATTCATGTGTCTCAATTTTGGTCTCAGTGTTTGTTACTTCCTGTTTTATTTTGATAATCCCTTATTCCTATATGCATTGCATTCAGTTTTTCTTCCTGTGTCCTTACTCCAGATTAGTCGCTGCTGTGTTCACAGCTGTCTCAACTTCCTGTGTCTGTCCCAGTCTTCCCTTGCTCTTTGTTGTGTTCTTGAGTATACAAGTGTCTCTTGACACTGAACTGACATGTGGGACTTCATTGTAATGGGCTTCCTAAATGTTATTCTGTGTGTTTAATCGAAGTGGAACCATGAGTGTACACTCAAAAAAATCTTTATGCCCAAAATGCTGATTAACGAAGTGATTTGGTTTTTCTTTTTGCAAATTTAAAGTGTAAAAGATTCAATATAATTACCATTAAAACTTGATTGATATGTGTGCAGTTTATACCAAGCGTATTTTCCTTAGTGATTAATTAATTAATTAATAGTAGTTTAAATAAATAAACCTTTCAGTACTTCAGAAATGTTTTTTTTAAGGGCAATTTTGTAACAGCTGTTCCAGGGTAAAGGACAGAAAAATACAATTGTTAACAAATGTAACAGAAAATAGTTGTAAGACAGTAGCTCATATATTTAAATGGAGCATTTTTCATTATTAAGCGATTTTAAATGTTTTACTGATATTGCAATTTTTTTCTGGGAACCATGGAAATCGCTTCATGGGCTTGGGAACATTTCTGAAAACCCATGCTTCCTTTCCAAAGCTGTTCAGTGGGCTGAATTGGGGACTTTGCTGGACCATTTCTTATGTTTAACACCCCTGCTATACATTATTTGCTCTCAGTTCTCACACACGGCATTAATTTACAAATAAAACAGTGATGCACTTTTTTGTTGGAGGGGAAGTATACATATCAATGCATTGCATCCTTTTTTTGGTGAGGAGTTCTAAGTAACAGATTAGATTTAGTTAGATTAGATTAGTTACGCTCATAAAATACTCCACATCGAAAGGAGCCAGCTGAGGTGGTTCGGGCATCTGACAAGGATGCCTCCTGGGCGCCTCCCGGGTGAGGTGTTCCGGGCATGTCCCACCGGGAGGAGGCCCCGGGGCAGACCCAGGACACGCTGGAGAGATTATATCTCTCGGCTGGCCTGGGAACGCCTTGGTGTTCCCCCGGATAAGCTGGAGGAAGTGGCTGGGGAGAGGGAGGTCTGGGCTTCTCTGCTTAGGCTGCTGCCCCTGCGACCCGGCCCCGGATAAAGTGGAAGAAAGTGGATGGATGGATGGATGGATGGATGGATGGATAAAATACTTTCATACTTTTTTAGTGGTTAAAGCCACATTGTGTCAGAGCTGATGTAAAAACAGATATATAAATAATACATTTTTGTATAGCAGTTGACAGATGTGATCATGTTAAAAATGAATGCCTTTGTTCATTAATTTTGATAAATGAGGCAGCTGCAGGGTTGGACTTGAACCCTGCAAACGACAAATATTTTACATTTTCCAGCCATCTATGAATCGGTTCAATAGGTTCAGAGTAACTTCTGGAGGGAGCTGAAAGACTTGCTGCCATTCATATTCAAGATGGCTTATAGATGGCTGTTTTCCAAACAGCTGCCTAAAAAAAAAAGAATGAGGAAAAAAAAGTTAAACATATGCCGCAGGGCTCGAATATACATGAGACAGATGAAGTGATATTTGAAGAAAAGTTGGGTTCACTTTGTAAAAGCTGTTTCTAGATACGTCTAAATGCTTCAATCAACACATCACTTATGTGCAGTTCAGTGGACACTTGTTATGGCATGCAGATACCATTTACTGGCAGAGCAGATGGTGGCAATATTAATATACTGTGTGTTGTAATATTTCCTGCAGGGTGGACTGAGTACCCTGATTTTATTAGATGGTTCACAATTAATTTATAGTTGCTCTCAAGATATTTTAACAAGAATGTAACACCTTCAGCGGAAGACAATCAGGCAAGTGAGGTCGAGTTTCTTTCAAAGTCATACTCAAGATGTGGGGAAAAAAAACGGTGGAAACTATGGGGAAAAATGTTCTGTTTGGAATTCTGTATAGGGTGTTCCCTGAAACAATGAATCATAATAACATTCATGAGCCATCAGGAGAATTTGTCCAGTTTGTTTAAAGTCATTTGAGGTGTCCCGGCAGCCAAGTGGTTCACTTAAGAATATCTGCTTGAATTCTTTTAACATAAATGTTCTTCATTTATCTTTTTCTTCCTGTGTTCAGACGGCTCCTGATGGATGGAAGAACTCTGTGCGGCACAATCTGTCCCTGAATAAGTGCTTTGAGAAGGTGGAGAACAAGAATGGCAGCACGTCTCGTAAAGGCTGCCTGTGGGCGCTCAATCCAGCCAAGGTGGAGAAAATGCAGGAGGAGCTGCACAAGTGGCGCCGGAAAGACCCCGTTACTATTCGCAGGAGCATGGCAAAGCCAGGTCAGTCCCGTAGATATCCAACCTGAGAAATTGCAGAGTAGAAATTAAGGTATACAGAAGATTCTTTTCTACTACTTATTTTGCTTATTTTACTTTTCCTGTAGAAGATCTTGATCGACTACTGGGAGAAAGACCGGAAAGACTCAGGTCTGTGCCACCGAACCCCAAATCAGGCACATTAACCAGAGCGACCCCCGTCTACAACCCCTCCGCTTTTACTCCAGCTGAGCTTCGCCCAGCATGCCAGCCCATTTGCCAGTCACAGTATGCTCACCTTCAGCCTCAGCAGCCCTTCTACCTCCCCCCTGCTGTCACACACCCCAGCAACTCATTCGCCCTCTTCTCACCCTGTGGACAGCAGCCTGCGGCCGGTATCCCATCATCCACTGGAAGCCTCAACTCACCGGTAGCTGGGAAGAGACCACCTGTTTATAACAATGCTCTCCAGTGTGATTACAGTGAGCCCAGGACCACCATGCAGGAGTTTCTGCTGGAGGGAGACACCACTTATGACATTGACATGCTCAACCCCAGTCTGACTGACCTTCAGCTGCAAGGTATGAAAGACAGGGACAATACGGAGGGAAAATGAGTGCACCAAGCTTTGCTTGTGCAAGCTTCAGCAGATATTTATTACTGATACTGACAAACTGGTTTAAAAGCTGATAGGAAAGAAAAGGGAATTTAGGAGCTGTGTCTTAGTTGCATAGTTTGCCCACCAGAGAGCACTGAAGAGTTGATTTCCTTGCTTGGTAGACAAAGCCCATCATAATATTTTACACAACTTGAGATCACCCTGCATTTCTGCAGGCTGCTTTAACTGTAAAAATAACAAAAAAGCAAACTGTTGTGAGTGTAGGACCTGCTAAATAATGATTGGTGTTGCTCTCTAAAATATGACCTGTGGTTCCTTTTTTGCAGGTAACCTGTGGGAGGAGCTGAGAGTCGACAGTCTGGTGGCAGAGCCACAAGTTAGCACAAGCTCGTCCGCTACCTTTGTCCCTCAGAACCACCACATCCAGAGCAGCGGCCTGCACGTTGTGCCTCCCATCAGTCAGACATCAGCTGTGGTTGCCAGCGGTCGTTGTGAAGCGGAGTACGAGGACGGGGACGAAGGGCGAAATGTGGAGCAGCATGGCTGTTTTAACGGACTAAATCCCGTATTATATTCAGGAGTGGAAAGCTTGGCTGGGTATCTGACCTCCTGCACTGCATCAGTCTCTTTAATGTAAACCTTCGCTCTATGGATTTGATGTACCATGTGAGTCTGAATGAGGAATATAGTTTCAAGCAGTTTCACACTACAGTGTATGATTGGTGGTAATTTAAGCCCAGTGGCGTGTCCAGCAGGGTGGCCTTGGGGGGGGCCCCCCAAACCAGACTGGCCACCCCAAGGTGCCACCCCGAAGCTAAAACAATAAAATTCAATGAAATATCAAATGTATGATTATGTTTCATAGTGAAGGTCAGATATCAGAGTGTATGTGAATGCAGCATCGGCTTCTGCACTATGAGCATCATGTTAGCAAAGGTAGGAGAGCCAAGCACGAAAGACGGCACCGCAGAAAACAAAATTTCGGTGAAAGATTAACAGGTTAACATAGCTGGACTGGCCATCGGGCATACCGGGCATTTGCCCGGTGGGCTGATGACTTATTTATTTATTTATTTTGTAACGACATGAACAATGAGAGGTGGTGGATTGGCCAGATGCTGGCCGATGTGTAAAAGTAACTCAGTTGTTTGGTGGTGGCTATGGCGGAGCTTCCACAGAGGCCAGCAGGTGGATGAGGGAAGGGGAGGCAGGAGGAGGAGAGACCCGAGGCGGCCGCCAGTCCGAGTGTCAGGTGAACTGAACTTCAGGTAAGAAGTTATGACCTGCAGTCTATCTGGGTCAGATATAAACCAAGTTTAGGGGTAGTTTATTTTCGTTGTGCTGACTTTTTACCGTCAGTTGCAATAACTCATACTGCGTGAGCTAGCATGAGGAGTTTCTATACAGCTGGGTGGGTGCTATGATGTTACTGATAGTGAACTTTATTTTATTCTCCTTAAAAATGGAATGGTCCCTCATTCAGAGAAAATATTACGCGTTTCGTATTGAGCTGAGAAGAGACGCAGTTTGTCTTGTACTTCAGCTAGAATGAAAAAAAGACACAAAGCTGGAGTTATTCTGTCGTTACGCTGCACAGCTTCTGCTTCTTCTCTCATCCTCTCACCCTCCCTCTCCTGTTTCTACTTCAATCATGAAACTGATCAATGATCAGCTGATCGGCTTTTCTCTCTTGTTTGTTTATCTTCCACTTTGCACCAGAAAGAGGAAACCAGTGGATGTCGCGCTAAACAACAGCAGCATGTTTAAGCTTGATCAGCTGTTGTTAGAATTTATTTAATATTAATTTCTAGTATCAGCTGATGTTTGCTGGAGCCACAGCTGTAAAGCTGCTGGTCATGATATCGGTTTGGATATGTGGTGAGAGGGAAACATGAAGATGAAACCAGGAGATGTCCTTACTGAATCATCAGAGCTGAACAAGTGATGGAGAAACAAGTTTACCTTTTAGGTGACATGAATGAGTTGAAGTTATGAACTGTTTCTGAGAGACAAATAACACCAGGATCCTTTTCTAAGTAGCTGACAGCTGGTAACTGCAGGGGCGGGTCTAGGAAAGTTTTGCCAGGGGGGCCAGGTAGGGCATTAACAGGGAAAGGGGGGCACAAAGAAATACCTTTCTTTCTTATTCTCATTTAAAATGTCTAGCTTTTATTAAATAATTATCTGAATCTTACAACCAAAGTTTTTATCTGACGTAAAATGTATAGAAATCATACATATACCAAAAAGACTGTACATCACTGTCACAACAGCGTTTGTTTTCATTCAAAGGCTTTATGGCTTTAATACCTGGTGGGCCGGTCTGTAGTCAAAATGCCCGATTTTCTGTCCCAGTCCAGCCCTGCAGGTTAATACTGACGGTGTCACCATGCCAGCTGAAAGTATTTCATCATCAGCCAGTGTTGTTCTTTATACATCAATATTACCAAAGTTTACCATAAGGCAGCATAGAAAGTATTTACTTGCTTTCAGGTTTTATTCAAATGTTAGTCTTTTCAGTTGTTTCCCCACTTTTTTTCCTGTTTCAAAATCAAACACCAGTTTGTGAGAAGATTATCTTCTTTTTTTAATACGCAGATAAAGTTTTGCATTGGCTAATTTGCCGCTTGTATGTTAAAAATGTTTGTATTTTAATATTCAAAAATGTTTTTGCCCAAAACATATGTGCACTATATGTCAGTAAAAATACTATGCAAATATTGCTGTCCTTGAATGCTGAGTAAACACTGACAAAGCACTGATTGTATCTCTTGTACTTTATCAACACAGTATCTAAAAACTTTGCACCGTAGTTGCAATTAATTTACATTCTAATAAGAGTTAAAAAAGCGCATTCGGTTATTAGGTTTATAGGGTTATTGAATTATGGTTAACGGTTGGTAGAATTTTTTTTTTTTTTTTTTTTTTTTAAACATTATCTGCCAATTACATCTGCCACCCTTCTCCAAATCTGTGCCCCTACCTGCCCCCCCAACAAAAATTTTCTAGACACGCCACTGTTTAAGCCATCGCTGCAACAGACTCTGGTGAGATTGGTTGTTGAGATTTTCACTGCATGCAGTCACAGTTCAGCTGATAGGACAGAAGAGCTCGTGTATAGTTATTGTCTGAAACATTTTTCCGCCTCCATTTCTTCTTATAGCTCCTGATGAATTAAACTATTCAGTATTAGAGATTTACAAAGTGCATGGAGGATAAACTCAGATGGATCAAAACCCCAGTAACACCTTAATCAGGTCATTGCAAAGAAACAGGTTAACAAAAAACACCCCCGTGAAAACCAGAAATACATCAGTCAAGCGATATTATTGTTGCTGGAGTTTTTTTGAATCTCTTCATAATTAGCCAAAAAAGTTTGATACACAGAGGATAAAAAGAGAAATGGCTGAATTAAAACTGTAATTAAAGTACTTAATAAGCATAAAGCTCTCTTGCAAAACTATATATATATTTTTTTGAATGTATCTATTTATTTACCCCTCCCAGAGTGTGTTGTCACATTGGTATTTTTGTGTATCCCAGTATTTTTAGGTAGTTTAAGGAATTATCAGTTTTTTTTTTTTTTTTTTTTTACTGTTTGTAAAAAAAGAAAATCCAGTACAAATAAATGTGAATAAATCAACTGCTCCTGTGTGAATCTGTGCACACTTATGATCTCTTCTACGTGGTTAATAAAATGAATAAAACAAAATGGCTGTAAACGATCTTGTTAATAACATTTTCTATTATTAGAATTTTTCCCAACCAGCTATGATTATGCAATAACAACTGTAACTAAAACTTGAAGAAAAGCAAAGCAGCTCCTCTCAGGTTTATAAAGCCTGGCTATAAAGAGAGTTTCGCTGAACTGTCGTACTTAAAGATTTCCTGTTTTGGTTCATTGTTTCTTCCTGCGGCTCACTCCCGGATCAGCAACAAGCGGCAAACAAACACAACAAACCTTCTTCACAGCAGCTGTTTTTGACTTGAACTAGTCAACAAGATAAGGCAGGTGTTACTAATCACATTAATGAAGGCTTAGTTTCTAAGCAGAACAGCACCAAGCTTCATTAATGTGATTAGTTACACCTGCTTTTACCTGCTATTAGAAGAAAACAGTTGGAAACTGTTAGAATATTCTGTCGATGATAGATATTTGGATGAAACCAGGTGGTTGGAAATATGACCTTACATGGTTGCTAATTTTGCTCTGAAAGGTTTCCACTGCCTCTGGGTGTCCAAAAAACCTCTTGTTGTTTCATGTTTACACACCATTGACCAGAGTCTGTGTATCATGTACTCACTGGCTCGAACCATGCACAGTATGTGCTGAGAGGAAAAAAAGAAAGAAAAGATGCTGATGATTGATGAGTGATACAGTGGGAGATGCAATAATAACGGTGCAGTAAGACTGTTGCTACAGAAGATGGCGACAAAAACACGTTTTGCTTGTTGCGTGTTAGGAATAATCTTTGGACATGCTTTACTTTCTGTGTGTATTTGACTGTTTTCTACATCAAATAAGTCAAAGGAAGAAGAATTCCAAGTAAAAGCACACAAACGACCTGCGGATCTTAAAGTGTAGAGGATGCTAAATGGAAAGTCTGCAGTCTGGGGAATTTATAAACCACTGCGGTTTGGGCATCAGTCCATTTAAAGGTAATCAAGTTCAGTCAATAGTATCGTCTGTACCTCAACTTTAGGTCTTTTTTTTTTTTTTTAGTGGGTGTATTTGGAGTGAACCTCACTGTTAATGGAAAAAAAACAGCAAATATCAAGGTCCCACAAAAATCCCACATTTATTGCAGTTATGGAATTTTGGTTGTCAAAACGTTTTTACATACTTTTATTATTTTTTTTGCTTAAAACATTTATTGTAATTAAAGTTTACACAGTGCTCAGTACTACAGAGATCTTACTGGATATCAAAATTGGTATCTGACTTTGGGCTAGTGTAACTCTCTGACACTTTTCCAAAATGGCTATTTATTTAAAAAATACGCCTCACGCACTACAGTAGTAGTAGTAGTAGTAGTAGTAGTACTACGGACATGAAAATATATGACAACAAGTGACACATTCACAAAGACACAGTGCCGTCATTCAACTGAACGATGGCAGATCACAGGAGGAGGACCGAATCATTCAGATGCGTGTGCCACTACAAAGACTTCTCTGAACCTCTGCAGTACAAATACAGTGAGACTCCTATACAAACTATATACTGTAAATATACATCTGATTTTTTTTAATTCTTACTGCTTTTAGGGCAATTTCATTTCCTCCTTTGTCTCATTCTGTTTCCGCCTCGTCTGTTTGACTTCGGTTTCTCTTCCAAAACACACAAAATAAAAAAAAAAATTAAAAAAAAGTTTTCCTGATGAGAAACTGGAACCCACATATACAGACAGAAATCAACACTATGTACAGACACTGCATGTGTTTGCTGCCCACACACTCACTCACGCACGCTGATGCAAACTGAGGATAAAACTGTCAGAATTCAGTGTTTCTGCAAAAAAAAAAAAAAAAAAAAAAGAGGCAAAGGGAGAAATCTGATTGGCCGGGCAGCTCAGTACCTGAATGGAAATGCATGGAGCTTAACAGGGAGGGAGACATGAGTATTTAATGCCAGTGATTTGTCCATCAGTTCATCTGTTTCTGGTCCTGAAGTGATAGCTGGATTATCGAAAATGTCTAAAACAGGGAAGGAGAAAGAGAGAAATGGTGGAAGGTTGCAGGATGGAGGCTTTCCTACGGCCCTCCGCTGTAGGAATAATCTGCCTTGTTGTGCATCACCAGCTTGTTGTCCACAAAGTAGAAGCTGTCAGACTGCGTCTCGTAAGGGTGCAGGATCATCTCACGCACTGAGAGGGGGAGAGAGACAGCACACGGCGTTCTAAAACATCAAATCCATCTAAACATGGGGCGGGGGTATTTGTCTCGAGTGCGTCGGAGTGTGTGACACTCACTCATTTCCTCGGACAGCGTGGGGAACTCATAAATGTGCTCGCACGTGTTCTTGCTGCTGGGCATGCAGAAGCCAAACTCGAAATCAAAACTCTTTAGCAGCTGATCGCGGAAGTAGTGTCTCTCAATCATACGGAAGTTGTTGATGGGGGTGTCACCAACCGTGAACTCCACTCTGCAGAGACACAAAGTGGACAAAATACACCCACCAACGAGTAAGGGAATAGAAATACAAACTGCTGTCGCTGCTTTTGACACTTATGATAACAGTTGTAATAACGCAACAAGGGAAAAGCCTAGTAACAATCAATCTAGATTATCTGCAAACCCAATTCCAAAAGGGTGGCTGCTTAAAACGTGAATAAAACTGAATGCAATTATTTGCAAATCTCAGAAATTCCATATTTTACTCACAGCAGAACACGGAAAACATATCAAGGACTTAACCTGAGAAAATTTAACATCTTAAGAAAAAGCTTGTTTTGAATTTGATGGCAGCAGCACGTCTGGAAAAATTTGGGACAGGGTTTGTGTTCACCACCGTGTAACATCACCTCTTCTTATAACAGTTTGTAAAATGTAGGAACTGAGGAGAGCAGCTGCTGGACTTTTAGGAGAAGAATACGGTGGTGTTTCTAGATTATGGATGGATATGTCTTTTTTCACTGATTTGTGGAATTCACAACAAACTGTGATCAAAGAGAACGATTTCTGGAAGAGTTCCTGATTCCTGACAGAATCATGTCTGTTTTTAATGCAGCACAGTCTGAGGGCCTGAAGTTCACAGACATCCGATAAGCAGCACCTGGCTGCTACTAAAGCCTCTTAATTCCTATGGAAGCAGAAAGGATGCAAGTCTCCTTTATTAGGTTATGGGAGAGTGTCAGATCTGAACACGCTGAGTAGCCTTTAGTGTTTAATTGCATTGGTTCCTTCAGAGCTCTAACAAGTAGCTTTCACATTAGAAATAAATAGCGGTGAAAAAATAAACACATTAGCTTTATTATTTTTATGCAGTTGTGACGAGCAAATCACTTTACTTACAACACTCTGCACTGCTCTCTTGTCTTAATTATTCTTTACTGTTATATTTTTACATTCTGCATACATCTCCATCACCTGTTCCTCTGATAATGTCTCTGATTGGAGCAGACCATGTGCCATCGATCCCCTTTTTGCTTGGAAGAAGAGTGAAACAACACATCAAACGCCCCCTTTTATGTGAGCCTGAAGCTGAAAGTCTGAGTTAAATAAGAGAGTCGATAATCATGGTCGTGATACCTGTCATCTCTGACTGAGGTTTCAGATTTTGTTAAGCCCGGTAATGCAAAGAAGGCCTGGTTTTGTTTAGCTTGCTCTGGAGCACACCCATAAAGGAGGCTTAAAAAAACATAGTTTGGTGAATTAAATGTGATTAGAAATGATAAAAAGGATAAATAGAAGTTATAAAATTAAAAAATGAAGACTGTCAGGGGTTTTGAGTTTTGGGTTTTCTCTAATTTTGTATTCTTATCTTGTTTTATGTTCCTATACTCTATAATATTGATATTTAGCTTGCTGTATTTCTTAGTGTTTATGGGTCTTTTTTTTTCAATCTTGGTTGTTGTTTTCACGACTTTAGTTCTGACCCTTTGTTGCAAAGACCTTTAGGTTTGGTCTGTGTTTTGTGGGTTTATGACTTCCTTTTGGTTTTCAGATAGGAGCTCTCTGTTTATGTTGTTAGTTTTACTTTCCTTGTGTTTATGATTTCTTATCTGTGCCTTTAGTTCCCTGCTTGTTTTAGCTGACGATAGGTTTTAAAATTCCCTTTTGTATTCCAAATTCTGCTCCATCCATCTTATGTATTGACCTCTTTTCAATTCAATTTCATTTATATAGAACAGCAATTACAACAGCGGCCACCTCAAGGTGCTTTATATATACCTACAAAAAGACTACCTCCATGAGCAAGTACTTGGCGAAAGTGGGAAGGAAAAACTCCCTTTTAACAGGAAGAAACTTCAGGCTCAGGGAAGGGAAGCCATCTGCTGCGACCAATTGAGGACGAGGGGGAGAAGACAGGACAAAAGGCACATTGTGGAAAACAGAGATGAATAACTAATGATTAAATGCGGAGTGAAAAAAGGTGAATGAAGAAGAAAAACCCAGTGCATCATGGTCCCAAGTCCCAAGCAGCCTAAGCATATTGCACACTAACAAAGGGATCCAGCCCTAACTATATAATTGTATATTTGAGTCTTGGTCTCAGTGTTAGTTATTCCTTGTCTTATTTTGATAGTCTCCTGTCACTAGTGCTTTGCATTTAATTCTACTTCCCCTGTCGCGCCATCTCTGATTGGTTTCAGCTGCCCTCCCACCTGTTTCCTCTCCGGTGTATATTTATTGTCTCAGTCTTTCCTCCTTGCGTGTTTTCTTAGAAGAGTTGTAGTTTTGGCAAGTTTGTTCTTGACCTGCATTATTTTGTATTTTAGTAAAAACACAGCATTAAAGCTGATTTTGAGTTTACTTTCCATTTTCTCAGGCCTACATTTTGGGTCCATCCATCCAGTTGTCAAATGCACTAAAACCATTTACTCTACAGGTTAACACACACATAATCCAAATAATAATAATAATAATAATGATGATAATACTACTACCAATAATAATGATACAAATTTAGGGCTAATCCCAGTTTAGATTAGTCAGTTGATGTGTTGGTTTGAAATCTGCACTCAGTCTCATGATGAGCAGTTTTGGCTACTTGGTGCCTGACTCAGCAGATGGGCTGGGCCACTCTGTTCACACTCATCGCTGTCAGCCTGCTGCCTGACACCAGAGCCTACACACATCCTACTTCCGGTACGTTCCCTCAGTCGTCGCAGCAGGGTTGACCGGATATTACACCACATGGGGACTTACGTGGCTCCAACCTGCCGCAGCTGTAGGAAAGCCGGGGTGAACTGGTATCGGACAAAACGGCCGGCATTGGGGTCACACTGCTTTTTACCACCAGCTGAAGACAAGATGAATAAAAACAATAAAAAGCAGTCAGCTTTTTGAGTTCCAGCCCTTGCTCGGCTTATTTGAGCTATGCACATATGCGTGCAGGTTTTTCCTATTAAACTGATGAACCAATAAACCATCTGACATACTGGAAGGTCTTTGGACCTGCCATATAATGTGTTATCTAGTTTCTGCACGTTGGAGCTCACCTGGTGTCGGAGGTTTGGTGATCTCAAAGAGGACAGTCCCCGTTTCCATGTCACGGATCTTAAATCTGGTGAAGTCGATCATGTGGACATTTTCTTCTGGAGAGCAGAGGTAATCTGAAGACAGAAAAAAAGAAAAAAAATGTGTCTTAGGTTCTTCTGTTGTTTTGTACATGATACAAAACCAACTGTCAGTTAACCACAGACTTCTGTTACACTCCAAGAAACAGTCATATCTGTTGTTACAGGCAGGCCCGAACCGGTCTCACATTCATAAAAGCCAGCTCTGCGCTGAAGAATAGTCACCGGTGTAACATCACAGCGGTGCCAGGAAAGCCATTTTTGCACGTTTTTATCTTCCTCTGCGCTGAGAGAAGTCACAATACAAAACTCCCTACTTCAGCTACTTCAGTGAAAGCCAACACAGACGTTCAGGTCACGCTGAGCTCAGGGAATTGTCTGAGTCGCTCAAAAGGATAGACACACAAAGCAGAAGCTAAACACGTTACTCAAAGTTTCTAACTTTCAAAGCAACTCACTAATCTCTCATACGTTTGTACTTATGTGCACCGGAAGATACGCCCAGAGTCAGGTTTGACAGCGGCAGTTATGTAGTCTCATTTCTGGCGAGTGATTGAATTGTTTTTGTGATTGGTTTGAGTATGCATATACTTACCTTCAGATAAAGAAATCTCACAAAACAATACAGAAAACAATATGGTGATCCTATTATTGTATGCATGAGTTGTATGTTAGGGTTGTTTAGAAATAGCTTTTCTTTATTTAACTTTTAACTAAAGTTGAAGTTTAATGGCTTAAACATAGTTTTGCTCTGGTTCTATGCAGAGCCTACAGACAGCTTTGCAGATCAACTTCTACATGCATTTATATAGAGAAGCAAAGGTGCTTTGTGTTGTAAGATACGGATCCTACAATCACCAGGGAGCGGTGTTACAAACAAAAATAATTTCCCACAGTCACCCAATTCAGTTCAATTTAATTAATTTCAGTTGTATTTAGTTTTCATATTGGCAGCTAACAATAACAGTTGCTTCAGGTTTTATACCTTGAAAGCCCCAAACAATCTGACAGTCCCCTATGAGCAGCACAGACAATGTCGCCTAATCATTCAAGCCTTTGTATGTGAAGAGAAGGATTCAATTCTGGATTACACTGGGAAATAATAAAGAGAAGCGCATATGTGAGAAATATGATCTCGCTTTCTCTCTCTAGTTGTTCCTCTCTAGACTTT
This sequence comes from Simochromis diagramma, assembly GCF_900408965.1. Classification (NCBI taxonomy): domain Eukaryota; kingdom Metazoa; phylum Chordata; class Actinopteri; order Cichliformes; family Cichlidae; genus Simochromis; species Simochromis diagramma. Next base: position 8,435,070 of record NW_024387375.1, read on the forward strand.
TCAGGGGCCTTTTAGAGCCAACCAAAGGTTTTCTCTTTCATGGGGAACTCATCTGCCTTCCACTTTCCTGCTCTGGACTGCACTTTTCAACTATTCTGTATTTGACCTATGCAGGGCATCATCAACTCAAAGCTACATGTTATTGTTTGGAGAACTGCATCAGTTGCATACCTGCTTAGGATCTACAACCGGACACCAAAGCAGCACTGTAAATCTTGCCTCATTGTGGCTGTTTTTGAAGCTTATGGATGGCTCTGGACCACAACTTGGTTTTTCCTGCTGTAAATTCAGGCTGGTGGGAGACCTCCCATGGTGCAAAAAGCAGTTCTCCTCTCTTCCTCTTCCTGTGCATTTATATGCCACATTACATTAACATGTCTCCAGTTTCTCCTTTTTGTTGTGTGTTGTTGATTTTTATTTTATTGTTTTTTTTTTTTTAAAGAAACATTGTATTGGGTCATAGCAAACATTCTCATTCTCATATAATTTCGGATGCTGTTACCTCTCATTTGCTGCTCTCATGTGCTGAAAATCTAAATTACGATAAAGAATTTTTATAATCGCACACACTGTCCACTTTTAAAACACGTCTTAACACCAATTTTATCCTTTGATTTTCGGCCTCAGCAAGACTTAGCTTTTCTTGTAATTAAATTAGCTACTAACTAATTAATTAATTACTTTGCTTTTTGCTTTCAGTTGTTTTTTATTAATGTATTATATAATTTTATTATTTTGTTCCAATGTTCAGCACTTTGCATCACCTGTGGTTGTTTTAGAATGCTTTATGAATAAAGATGATGATGATGACTTTCTTACTGTCCTGTAATATTGTTGACCAAACAGGTTGCTTTCCGACAATAACAATAAATGTTTTTTTATCACTTTTCTCTTTCAGGATTTTGATGGCATTAAACCAAAGAACTGTCAGATTTGGCCACGTTGGCGCTATGTGTGCACGTATGTGTGCGTGGCATGTGTGAGACACTGCCTTCCCAACGGGGCAGGATTAGACCTAAGAGGCTTATTGTGTTTTACCATCACATGGACTGACTGTTTGAGAAGCGCAGACACAAACGCACACACTGTATCTCATTAGGGTATGGTAAGGGCAAGTATTATTAGCTGTTTACGTTGCGTAAGTGTTGAAGGGTCTTTCTCTCTGAGCCTTTCATATGATACATTAAGAAAGACAAACATAAGTTACACTAAATGCGTTATCACCTGACTTGAACGGATCTATGTATTTGTACACACACACACACACACACACACACACACACACACACACACACACACCTGCACAGTTACATCTTTGACTCCTTCCTTCTGAGGGTTAAGGAGCAGATGGGCCACACAGGCTTTAGCCACCTGCTCCGAGGTATTTATAGACTTCTTCATAAAGGATAACACACAACACTTAATGTGAAATTTACTGAACACCAATAATAATCATAATCAATCAATCAATGTATTGATAAAGTAATAATAATCTTAAAAAAGAAGAAATCTGAATGCTGTTATGCCGGAGTTAAAGAAAATCCCTTATTTTGCACGGTTTTAATGGAGATTTACACAGGTGGTGAAGTGAGACCCATTACTTAACAGACCTTATTATTTTTTCTAAGGACAGTCTCTTTGGTTCTTTAGAGTTTCTTTCAAACTCCAACCAATTCTAACATCTGACATGTATTTTAACTCACAATTTGCATAGAGTTAAAAACTTTATGAGCTTTGATATTTAGGTGAATGAGATCGTGTCATCTTTCTACGGTGGCCCTGTGAAGTCAAACAAACTGCAACTTATGAAAAATGGAAAAACACCACAAAAGCAGACAGAACAAAACGGAAGTGTTTTTGGGAGAATATTATGTTACCACATTAAACATTAAGTGTAATTCAATTTGGGATATTTGATCATTAAAAAAATGAATTTGCTATTAATAGATTAATGTGGATACTTTGACACTAAACCATGAACAGAATGGCTGAATGAACGCAACCCCCTGGTTTAGTCACTAAAACAGTTACCGTTAGCTTGTCACTTCCGCAGCTGGTCCGTCATGGTAATGCTTCCCCTTTCTATGAGGTTTTGCTGCTTTCTTTTTCTATTTCTGTTGTTCTTTTGTGTGTTTTTGCAGCATTTTTATATTGCTTGTGTTTTCTGAAACACAAGTGGCTTTCCATTTTCATAGTGAATAACGGCGTGAGCAAGAGATTTTTGCCTTTATTTTTTAATATTTTTCGGTTACTTTCTGAAACAGTGAGAGTATAGATAGCGTGTGTTTATTTGCAGCGCCCTCTAGTGCTGTGGTTTTTTAATGTGAGGGGCTTATATGCACTGGGAACATTACTATAAGCCTAATGTTACTGCTGCAAATGCAACTTTCACATAGGATTTAAAGAGTGCCTGCATGCTATGTGGCCTAGATGCGATTAGCGCGGAGTCGTTTTGAAATAAACCCAAGAACTGAAATCGTCGTCTTGGCTGAAAGCTGAATCAAATACTGTTATCTAACACAGTGCAAAACTACGCTCTTCATGCTGCAGAGATTAGATGCTTGTTTGGGTTACTCACACTAATAACATAAGTATCTACAACCTCTCTCACCTCCCCCAAACCATTTACAGCTCATGTTTAATATGACAGCATGTCAGGGTCCTGAGCTAAATGACTGTTTCAGGGATGCAGCAGAGTCAGAGAGGAAAGTGTTTACACTCAGGATCCAAAGCTTAAAATAGCTACTGTAATTGCAGCTTTGACATTATTTTCAAAGTGAAGGATGTATTGGGTATGTTACACTGAAGTCCATCAGTGTGTTACCCTGCTCACACAGTTAAACCATCAACTTAAAAAGGAAACTCTCGCATGCGTACTGCACTATTCAAAAGTCTTGAGCTACCTTTGATTTCTTTATATTCTGCTATGAAAACAGGAAATAGGTGCAATGACTTATTGAAACATCAGCATACATATATGGAAATACAGCATATAAGACACAGATAGTTACCATGCTAATAGGCCTGAATGTCAGTATTTGGTAAGGCCGCCTTTATTCTTTAGCACAGTCTGAACTCTCCTGTTAAACTTTCTTGTAATTTCTTTAAGGAATAGTTCTCCAAGCTTCCTAAAGGATATTCAAAGCTCTGGATGTTGTCTGCCTTTTGTTCTGTTCTTTGTCAAGATGATCTCATACTACTTCAATAATGTTCAGGTCTGGGCTCCGGGGAGGCCAATCCATGACTGATAGTGTTCATCTATGTGTTATTCTGACAGGTATGCTTTTACTGCACTGGCAGTGTGTTTAGGATGTTTGTGATGCTCAATAATTAAGCTATTGCCCATCAGATGATTTCCAAATGATGCTGGACCGTGGATCAAAATTTGATGATACTTTTCTGCTTCTATAGTCACATCGATATTTACAAGATCTCTAACACCACTGGCTGAAATGCAGCTCCAAACCATAACAGCCTTTACCATGTTTTACAGATGGCCTCTCTCCTTCCTTGATTTGAACCAAAACTTTCAACTGAGGTTTCATAAGACAAACATTCTTCTGAAAATGGTCAGGTACAAGGACTGGACTGAAATTATGTGAAAAAGCAGCCAATGTCCAAAGAAACACTGAAAGGACTTCAGAAAACCTGGAGAACTATATCTTGCTCCTCGGAAGCAAAATATATAAGAAATGACGGGTGGTTCAAAACGTTTGTACAGTACTGTACATACAAAATCAAAGATTAGGTCAGAACTATTCCCACAGTTTACTCACAGTATATTATAACATTGCTAGAACGCCTTTGGCTGTTTTGATCGAACGAACACTGACTGAAAGCTCAAAGTCAGTGCTCTTTCCCTCTGTCCAGTAAGAATCTTTTATGTTACAACCTCAAGGAAAACTGAACTCATCATTTTTGGTGAAATAGCCCTTCCTTTTCTCACAATCTGTCTGACGAGTGCTCTAAGTGTATTTTCTGTAACAGCTACTAAACTTGCTGTCTTTGTGGACAGATGACTGATAGACGTACTTTGTGAATCAGAGACGGCTTCTTGCCAAACCTGATGAAAAAGACAGATGGAGCGTTTCATCTGATAGCAAAGCCAATGAAATCACTTTCATCCAGTGCAGTGCAAGAATTTGCACACTTCTGTGTGCTCCTACGGTCGCATGAAGCCCAGACTACACACTACAAAACACACTTTGATTTCACAGCCTCTGCACATGGAGCAGCTTGACTGATGATGGGTGACTGCCTTTCAGAGATTTGTAGTAGTCATAAAATATGCCCTTTTCACATGCTCGGTGTTTAGAGAACACAAAATTTGGTGTGAGGGGAAAAACACACAAACTGAAGGAAAAATGTCATTTTCAGTTTGTGAAACATATTTAGAACACCAAAAAAGAAAGAAAGAAGAAGAAATAAAAAAAGACAGAGAAGTACAGTATAAACAAATAGGTCTCAGACTGGTTTCTGAAAACATGTAGCTGGGGCAAATCTACCTACTATAGCACATTTGGAATTATTTATATATCGTCTGTGAAAGCAATTAAGTTAGGACTTAACTCTGCTCTGGATGGTTTTCATCCTGGTCAGTTGCTACTCCACCAGTTGTATCTTTGGAAGATATTTAAGGGTGTGTGGGAGTTTACCCAACCAGTCTAAAGGCATTGGACTGCTTTCTTTAAGGTGTCCTGTGAGGGGTGTTTCAGGAGTCTGTTGTAAGTTACATAACTGCTGATTAATGGGAAGAAAAATACTACTGCTGAAGCCAGCATCTTAACATATTCCAGCCATAAAGATTACCCCTGCACATTTAAAAAATTATGCTCTGTGTCAATGTGACACAGAGGTCTAGAGCAAGCATCCATATGTGAGGATTGGGAAGTGACCGTCGTCTAACTATTGTTTCAATCAGCGCATCACAAATACACAATGCTAAAGGGCACTGTATGTACCTCTAAGTGACTTTCAGAAAACAGCATTATTTAACACCTGGGGAATAAGAATAAGCTTAAAATAGAACATTTTAGGCTTTACACACAGTAAGTTTTGTCCAGAGAGTAAAACTTGTTGAACACGTAGCTTTACTGGTGCTGTAAAAAGGAAACCTGTACACAGCATCTCACTAACAAGGAAAAGAGTACAAGAAAATAACCGTCCATCATTGTAAAGACAGGACATCCATAAAAATGTGGTTAAAATGATGGTTCTATTCGTCAGTTTGCTCTTCTTTCCTTTTTGCACACACACACACACACACACACACACACACACACACACACACACACACACACACACACACACACACACACACACACACACACACACAAAGTGCTGCACTTCACTTCCTTCAACACTGTCACCTAGCAACGCTCCTTGTGATAGAGCACTAGCTCGATTAGCCAGTCTTTTTCCTTCTCCTGTTCCACCTGCCTGCTCCACAACAACAAGGTGCAGCAGCAAATCAAAGGAAAGCATCTCGGATTTGACATCAGTCGTATGCAAACGAAATGCACCACGTCTGGGATCCAATGGAGGTATGCCTGAGGCCTCCTCCTATAGAGGTTTGTGCAGGATGTGCCTGAAGTGCAGGAGAAATTAGACATCCTGTGGCAGTGAAAACAGTGACTCCACTTGTGACATGAGACCTTACTGTACTTGTCATTTTGCTGAAACATGTCATTATCTTCCAGCTCAGGTAGGCTGCCTTTAATTCTGCCTTTGCCTTGTGGATCTTACTCTAACCTCGACACATCTAATTTCTTGGATAACAATCAGACTCATGCGATTAGACTAACATCAGGCTTTTGTTAAATACATGAATTTTCAGTTGTCAACAGAGTCCTGAAAAGAGGCAGCAGCACCTCTACAGAGAGTAAAATTAGCACCAAGTCAAGAGTCATGCTGTGCTCCTGCGTTCAGACTCCCAGAGCCTGTCTGACGGGTGCCACTTATAGCTCCCTAATCCCTGAGATTAGCCCGGAGTTACAGACTTTCAGCCACAGGGATTGACTCCACATGGCTCATTCTTTGACTGCGTGGCCTTTGATTAGTTTTAAGACCTTGTTTTGAATAAATCTAAGAACACAAGTAAGGAAAATGCAAAACATGTTTGCATGTTTTCACCTTAAATCCATAGCCTTTGGCTGCTTGTGGCATTAGCATTACACGTTGGAGTTCACGTAATGATGTATGGTGCACCTGAGTGCGGCGGGTTGTTTCATGTCTCTCAGTTAACAGAACCTGCAGGCAAACTGACAAATGGTGAGGTTCATGGAGAGGTTGCATTCTGAGCAGCTGAATGCAGATGAGATTTTTCTCCTCTTATCTTTCTCCAACCAGAAAAAGGAGGGGGGAAAAGATCCGGGGCTTCCTGTATCTTATGATCAGTGCTGGTGGTAATTCTTTACATTCGTCTGCAATGCACTATGGTTCCTAAATTAAGTAATCACATTACAGTTACTAATCAAATATTTATGTAAATTTTGTTACGCAAGTTCTTTAATTACCTGCATAATTTTTGCTTGTGCACCAATCACTTGACTTTGGTTCACGTGGCGGATTTGGATAAAAATAGCAGAGTCGTCTGTAGCTTCTCAGGGGTGGATATAACAAATAATCTTGTGGACATTTGTTTTCATATCTTAGTGAGGACAAACAATTGACATAATGCCTTCCCTAGCCACTTGCCTTAACCATCAGAAATGAATGCCTAACTCTAACCTAACCATAAACTAGTTGTAACCCTGACACAAAACCCACATTTTGAGTCTCAAAAATACCTTTAAACTCGTGGGGACGGGCATTTTGCCCCCACAAATATATTAGCATTCCAGTTTTTGGCATATTGAAAAATGGCACTTTATGTACACACACACACACACACACACACACACACACACACACACACACACACATATAAAAGCACACAAAGCAATGAAAATTTGAGAATTTCTTTCCCTTTGTTTTCTTTTTAAGATGTTGGAGTGAAAACAGATGATAGCATTCACCTAGCTTACTACAAGGAGTGATTGTTACCTCTGCCAGCTGTTTTCCTTTTCCACCCTTTATGCCTAGCTATGGTGCAGTGGTTAAAACATTTGCTTGGCAATTGCAAGCATGCTGGTTTGGTTCCAGCTGGAGGCACAAATCCCTTCTGGGGTTGCCTCAGGAAGGGAATCTGGCATAAAACTCTGCCAATGCAGAGCAAACATGCGGTGCTACCCAATGGGGCGACCCCTTGTGGCAACAGAACAGCTGAGAGTAGCTTTTATGCCTAAACTAGCCTTCAGAGAATAAAAAAGTAAAATCCCTACAAAAACTGCAAATGCTGAAATTAAACATATAATTTCTCTTTTTTGCTAGCAAGGCAAGTTTATTTATATAGCACAATTCAACAACAAGGTGATTCAAAGTGCTTTACAGAGACATTAAAAAACAAAAACAAATAAAAAGCATGATTTAAAATTGATTAAAAAAAACATTAGATAAAATCTGTAGTTAAAACGTAAGTTTTGAAATTTAAGCTTAAAAGTGTGGATTTGATGCTTTATTCAAATGCAGCTGAGAATAGGTGAGTCTTCAACCTGCATTTAAATAAACTGAGTGTTTCAGCTGATAGCAGGCAAAGATCCTCAAAGATCAGCAGGTTTGATTTGTAGGGTAGTGCACACATGTACACTGAATGTAGGTCATCTGTTCTTCAGGTGGAACCACTTCAGTATGGAGTATGATATAACCAGTGCTGGGTAAGTTACTTTAAAATAGTAACTTAGTTACATTACTAGTTACTTCTCTCAAAAGTAACTCAGTTACTTCAAGTTACTCGTTACTTTCAAAGTAACTAGTTACTAGGGAAAGTAACTTTGGTTTTACTCAGAATTCTCTTGTTAATGTGTTGCTTCCATAACTTTGCCAGTCTTCTAGCTTGCTTACTTGCCACAAGTGCACTGTGCCACCTACCAATAGAAAGAAAAAGATAATGTGCATATTTCCACGAGAGAAATCCCACGCCTGGACCATCATTGACTGCTGCCATGATTCTAGCCTACGTCACAGAGTCATGTGCGCCTTTTACATCCAACACAAAAATTGCAGTCGTGGTGCTTTCGATTGTACTCAGAACTCGGAAATTCTGCCTTCTGAATAGGAAGATGTAGGTAACACCAGACTGCAGATGAGCTGCATACAGGGCTGGACTGGGACAGAAAATTGGCCCGGGCATTTTGACTAGAGACCGGCCCACCATTATAGGAAAAATCATCAAGCATTTGAATGAAAATAAATACTGTTGTGACAGTGATGTTCACTGTTCTGATGGTATATATGCATCAATCTATCAATCGTTTGTTGTAAGATTTAGATAATTATTTTTTAAAAGCTAGACATTTTAAATGAGAATAAGAAAGAAAAGTATTTCTTTGTGCCCCCTTTCCCTGTTAATGCCCTACCTGGCCCCCTGGCAACACTTTGCTAGACCCGCCCCTGCACAGTTACCAGCTGTCAGCTACCTAAAAAAGGATCCTGGTGTTATTTGTCTCTCAGAAACAGTTCATAACTTCCCTTCAACTCATTCATGTCACCTAAAAGGTAAACCTGTTTCTCCATCACTTGTTCAGCTCTGATGATTCAGTAAGGACATCTCCTGGTTTCATCTTCATGTTTCCCTCTCACCAGATAACCAAACCATATCATGACCAGCAGCTTTTTTACAGCTGTGGCTCCAGCAAACATCAGCTGATACTAGAAATTAATATTAAATAAATTCTAACAACAGCTGATCAAGCTTAAACGTGCTGCTGTTGTTTAGCGCGACATCCGCTGGTTTCCTCTTTCGGCGCAAAGTGAGCGATAAACAAACAAGAGAGCCGATCAGCTGATCATTGATCAGTTTCATGATTGAAGTAGGAGGGGGGGAGAATGAAAGAAGAAGAGGCAGCTGTGCAGCAAAGACAGAATAACTCCAGCTTTGTGTCTTTTTCATTGTAGCTGAATTACGGGACAAACTGTTCCTTTTCACCTCAATAAGAAACGCGTAATATTTTCTCTGAATACCAGACGGGACGGTTGGCAACTCTAATAACTTATGAACAAAATAAAGTTCAACATCATTAGCTTCATAGCACCCACCCAGCTGTATAGAAACTCCGTCATGCTAGCTAGCACGCAGTACGGAAAAAGTCAGAATAACGAAAATAAACTCCACCTAAACTTGGTTTATATCTGACCCAGAGAGACTGCAGGTCATAACTTCTTACCTGAAGTTCAGTTCACACTTGGACCGGCGGCCGCCTCGGGTCTCTTTTCCTGCGTCCCTTTTCCTTCATCCACCTGCTGGCCTCCACCACTTGCTAATGTTACTGAATCTGTGGAAGCTCCGCGACAGCCACCACACGAAGTAACGAGTAACGACCCTATCTAAATCCCAGTAACGACTAACGCGTTCCTGATTTTGGCATAATAACTAGTTACCGTGCTCGTTACCACAATAATAACGTAGTTACTGTAACGCGTTACTTAATAACGCGTTAGTCCCAACACTGGATATAACCTCTGCCTGGTAGTAAACACACACACTCCACCTCTCTTCATGGACATCATCCATTTTAAAAAGTGCATAAAATAGCTCAAATTAAACTGCAGAACAAAACAGCTCAAAATATAAAAACATATTTAAAAAACTACTGATGTGTTTATTGTAACTTGTAAAACTGCATCACCTTGCAAATAGATAGAGACTGCTTAAAGCAGCAGATTCAGCAGCACACTGATATGAATATTTGAAGTCTTATAGTATGGGCCTCCAACCTGTGGCTTTGGATCCATATGTGGCCCTTCCACCTGTCTCCAGTGGCCCCCTTTGGCTCTGACAAGAAAACTAAATTAAGAAAATGATCCTCTTAAATTCTCTAGACCTCCGTATCAGTGGCTAGCATGGATGCACATCTATACACGTCCTGTTTTAGTGTCCTTAGCTATGAACTGAAAATAAAAGTGTCATAAGAAACTTAACAGTGATGGTCAGATTTGTTTGCTTTCATCTCCAATGCTGCTGGTATACTTTACCTGTGGCTGGACTTCTGTCAGAATTAATTTGAAATGTGTCTTTTACTATTTTCCTATATTTCAGCAAATACTTTTATCTGTTTCTCAAACTTATTATCATTACTTTTAATTTAATTCCTTAGCACAAGCATGGGAAGAACTCATAATGGCTTAACTCTGTTTTAAAGTGGGTCTATACGGTTTGTTTTTCTTTAAAATTGTTCTGTTTTGTTGATAATAAAACATAAGCAAACTAAACGCTTTTAGTTATTTTAGGTCTCGAATTTCATGAATGCAACAAAATCTTGGTAACACTGAAAAAGAAATGTAACGTCAGAGTACCAAATAATCACTATAACTAGTCTACTGCAGAGTAATTACATGTGGTGAAAGATTTTAACTATTTAAACCTGTTAGCAATGTTACTGTAGGCTAATTTATATGTAACAAGCCGTGTCCCTCCGTTAAGATAACATTAGAAAAAATGTATTTTTTTTTTAATCTCAAAGCTGGGAAATTCTTTCATTATAATAGGTAAAAAGTGAAGTTCAGCACAGCAAACATCTAACAAATAGCCTGCATAAGTCAGCACTGTGGGGCTCTAGTTTCTCCCAATATACACAGCGTGTAAATTTAATACTACTTTAATGTAAATACTTTTATTTTTCCTTTAGTTGAAGAAGATTTACAAGATAGTAGTGAGGCCTGCTGCAAATGAAACCAGATATTTACATACACTTAAAAAAACACAAAAACATTTTCTTTACCCTCAAAGATCAAATCAGATCTTGTTTTAGATCAATAAATATTAACGTATTTGTTGTATTTATGAAATGTCTGATTAAAGAAAGAGAAAATTGTTATGTATTTTTTTATTACTTTCATCAAACTCAGAAGTATACATATACTTCCTTTGTGTTTGGTTTGCCCTGAAACTGTTTCACTTGGTCAAACGTTTTTGGTATCCTTCCACAAGCTTTCTACAATAGCTTGCTGGAATCTCGTCCCACTCCTCTTGACAGAACTGGTGTAACTGGTACAGGTTTGTAGGCCTTCTTGCTCGCACTCGCCTTTTCAGTGCCACCCACAAATTTTCTATGGGATTGAGCTTTATGATGGCCACTCCAATACCTTGACTTTGTTGTCCTTAAGGCACTTTGTAACTAATTTGGAGGTAGTGCTTGGGGTCATTGTCCATTTGGAAGACCAATTTGCGCCCAAGCTTTAAATTCCTGGCTGATGTCTTCAGATGTTGCTTTAATATGTCCACATAATTTTCTTTTCTCATGATGCCCTCTATTTTGTGAAGTGCACCAGTCCCTTCTGCAGCAAAACAGCCCCACAACATGATGCTGCCACCTCCATACTTCACAGTTGGGATGGTGTTTTGAGGCTTCGAAGCTTCCCCCTTTTTTATCATTACGGCCGAACAGTTCAATTTTGATTCGTCAGACCAGAGGACATGTCTCAAGAAATTAAGATTTTTGTCCCCATGTGCAGTTACAAACTGTAGTCTGGCTTTTTTAATGGTGGTTTTGAAGTAATGGCTTTTATCCTCCCAGCGTAACCGTTCAGCTTTTGGTATTACGGGACTTGTTTTGTTATGGATAGTGACACTGACGTATCAGTTTCAGCCAGCATCTTCACAAGGTCTTTTGCTGTTGTCCTGGGGGTGATTCGCACATTTCGCATCAAAGAAACATTCCTCTCTTGGACTCAGAATCCGTGTCCTTCCAGATGATTGGTTGTACGTTCCCATGCTTTTTATATATCTTAACGGATGAACGTTGGACCTTCAGGCATCGGGAAATTGCACCTAAAGATGAGCCACACTTGTGGACCTGTTTTCCCATGATGTCAAAGAAAGGCTCTGTGATTGGGGTATGCCTTTATATGCATCCACAGATGTGCCACCAACTCAAATGGACTCAATTAACCTATCAGAAACTTCTCAAGCTCAGAATGGAATCATCTGGAGTTTTCATTTTCTTTAAAGACACAATAAACTTAGTGTATGTATACTTCTGGCTTTGATGAAAGTAAAAAATACATAACAATTTTCTCTCTTTTTATTTTGACGTTTCACAAATACAGGAAATATGTTAATATTTATTGATCTAAAACAAAAAAGTTTACTCTCATTCGATTGTTGATGGTAAAGAAAAAAATGTTTTTGTGTTTTTTTCTGAAGTGTATGTGAATATCTGGTTTGAGCTGTGTGTTGTTGTATGGTTTGGAGATGGAGGCACTGACAACAAGACAGGAGGCTGAGCTGAAGATGTGAAGATTTTCATTGGGATCAACCAGGATGGATAAAATTAGAAATGAGTGTATCAAAAGGACAGTAACTTCTTCAGTTTAAAAGTTAAAAGCTCTTGTTGTTGATATTAATGTGATTGTGTTGAAAGTAGTGCAGTGTCCTATTTTAGTGATGGTGTAAAAAGAAGAAAACGCCCATTTTTTTTACTAGTATTGGACAACGAATGTTAAAGATGGAGGAGAAAAAAAGGAAGACCACAGAAGAAGTTTGTGGATGAAGGAGGACACGCACCTCTGTGGCGAGCCCTAAAGGGAGCAGATGAAAGAAGGTTTTTTTCTGTTATTATTTAGAGTTTTTATAACTTTAGTCATAAGAACAAAGAGTCCTTTGTGTGCTCAATATATTAATTCTATAACATGTATAAAACATGGATTAAGTTCCGCAAATGGCTCGATAAGTAAAGGACGTCCAGCTCATCAGAAAAGCAGAGAGTAAAGTTGACTACATCCTGTTTAGGATCACCCATTTTTAATCTGATGTAGCTCTTTCAGAAAATTCTTCCTATCAGGAGGAGAAAATGAGCAGAGATCCAGCATGAATGGCTACAAGCATATGTTTAGTCTCTTGAAGCCACAGTAAATTTTCTAGACTGCTGATTGCAATTTGTAAGGGGCATGAAAGAATATTAATGTTACTGAATAAGCAGAATATTTTCCAATTACTTATTCAGATGCTCCACTGATGATTGTCATTTAGCTTAGCTATGCTGGGGAGTCTAAATTCATCTTCAAGTAAAACTAAAGGTTTATTACACTACGAGGGTTCTGGTGGCATCTTCGCATACACAACTGAACTGAAATTATTCAGCACCAAATCCTGACATGTGGTAATTTTTCTATTTCAGCTCTCACGGTTTGTCATCCACAAGCAATCAGAATTGATTATATGACTTAACACAAATACCAGCACCAGCCAGTAAGCACAGAGTCATAGGTTATTGATCAGTAACCATGTTAAACCCGATACAGGGTGATGGCCGTCTCACAAGTGCACGTTTACCATAATCCAATTGCTTAAGCAAAAATTAGGCCTAAACTCATGTGAGGGACACCTCACGAGACCGTGCCGGTGACTGATGTGGATTCAAAAGCCATCTCTCTGCGCTTCAGATCGCTCCGAAAGAATAACCTTGCGACAGCTGTGCATGGGAGATTAAGAACCGGCTACACCAATCAATTTTAATTAAAACTGTATCCATTGTGCTGGCACACATCACAGAGTGGAAATCCCGCCCGATGTAGATAAAGCGCTGCTCTGTGTCCCAGACTTATTAAGGCCAAATAATTGATTGCCCATTAATGTAAAAGGAGCAAGATCGCTTTGAGTAAATCATCTGGATAATTCAAAATTACACACAAGTGATCCTTTGAGTAAAAAGACCCACAGTCTAAGAAAGCATCTAGTGTGGTCATGCTCCTCTCTTCCCATGAAGGTGTCATTTTTTACACTGAAGATAACTTTTTTTTAAACCTGGCTGTATTTTAGAAAAAGGGAAGTGTCAGGTTCCAAACTTTACATCCATCCTTCACGAGACCATTACAACAGGTACAGCTGGATGAAAGCTCTCTAAGGGTGTTTTCAAACCTATAGTTTGCTTACTTTGGTCCAAAGCTACTTTGTAAACTTGTAGCAAACTAACCACGTGAGAATGTTCATTCCGCTCATTGGCCAGATGTGTCTGGGGCGGGAACTACAAAAGTAAATACAGGAAGAAGGTTCTGTATTCTGGACCTGTGCTCATCTATAGTACACAGTAGTAGTATCAGGGTAGGATCATGTTCACACCATAAACGAACCGCTCTGGAGACTGAGACTCTTTGGAGGAGGTGGTCTTGGTGCGGTTGTTTTGGTCTGCAACCGAGTGCGATTACCATGTTCAAACCTGCACAGACGAACTGATTTAAACTGACCAATCTCCTTTTTCAGGCTAATTAGGACATGAATGAAACAACATCGAAAGCAAAAAAGTCAACACAAACTAAACTTCTACTGCGTGCATGTGTGCTTTTGTCTCAACTAAAGATAGCTGTCACCTTGAAAAGTGGTAAAATCTAGTGGTCATTCTATTCATAATGGACATTGTGGTTTTAAGAGCAGCATGGTGATTAGTACTGTTACCTCACAGCCAAAAAGGGCTTGGGTTCAAATCTGGGCTGAGGCATTTTTGAATTGCATAAGCAGTCTGGACAGTTTCACATTACCGGGTAACATGATGAATGTAAGTACCCAGCAAAAATTGTGTTAAATGATCGCTGTTTGATCGTATTTAAGAAACAGTTCTAAAGGTTGTGCTGTTATCTGGTTGTCTGCTCCAGCTGTTTTGTGGATGTCATGGTTGTTAAGAAGAATTTTGGTACATTATGATTTCTCTATGAAAACAAAACAGAAACTTAAGTACCATAAAATGTGATCGAAGTCATGGCTTTGATAGCTAACCTGCCAACACAACATGGACTCTAAAAGCTTGTGTTAGAAGGGTCTGACTGGACCGTCTCTGGTCTCTGAAAAATAAAGCCAGCATGTAAGTGGCTAAATCTTCACTTCCTCTGTGTGCTGCTCAAGACTGACTCCAACAGGTTACAAAGTCTAAAAGCTTACAGCAATGCAATAATGTAATGCAATACTGTACTAAATTCAGTAATTACACTAGCTGCAATTGTGTCATTACAAAAGGTCTTCATTTATCTGCGTGCCGCTTGGATAAAGTTTTTAAAGTTCATGTGTAGCAGGAGGAAAATAGCAGCGCAGTCTACAGCGGACATTACTTTTATTTTTAGTTCCCAGAAGGGCAAGAGAGAGAAGGTAAAGTGCAAACTGCATCCAAGACAGAAACAAATGCATTATACTGCTTCACAAGCACCTGCAGAGACAACATGCTAATGGAAAGCTAGTAAAGAACCCAGGATGATGTTAAATCTGAATGTTTGCTGACCCCAGCCCAGTAGCCAAAGCCTGATCTTCAACAGGTAATGAAAGCAGTGATGGACAATCAGGTTTGAAGCCTTTATTTCTACCATTTTATGTTTCTAATTTAAAATCAGTGTGGTGATAGCTTTGAAGTCTCTTTGGCCTGGTTTTCAGCTTCATGGTTGTACCTAAAAACTAAGAGAAAATAATACGTATTTATTCTCATTAAGGTAAATAGGGTAGTGCTGTGGAGACCTGGCTTGTCTGGTCTTGTTCTGTTAAAGCCAAATAAAGATCTGTTAGTCTGTCTAACTGACTGGCCTCCAAGTTGTCCGGCAAACCTCCACACCACATGCCCGCTGGACCTGCTAGCCGCTCCTTCCTCGCCAGACCACCTACAGCCTCATCTAGCATCGAACAGTCATTAAACTGAACGTCTTTACTGTATTTGTGTCTTTTGGAGCATTTATGTTGGATTTGTTTGGTTGCTCTGTCATCCAAGCAAATCCATGAAGCAAATCCATGAAGTGTATCCACCATTATGTTCATTCATTCAAATTAGCACTAATTAGCCTGTATGGGTGTCTTTGCATTGTAGCTGTCAGTTTATGATTGCAGCTAACTGCGCTAACTAGCATTAGCTAATAAATTAGCACTCCATTCTTTCATCCATATCAGGTACAGTGCAACAACAGGCTGAAGAACAAAACCAGTAAGCCCATCTTTGATCATGACCTCAGTGTTTGAAAGTTTGGCTATGTATACTGGTTGTATCAACAGCAGAATATAAGGAAAGGTAAACGTTAAATACAGTTAATTCAGTGCAGGTGTGGAGGATGAGCACTTTTGACAGAGACCATTTCAAATCAGCTATAATTTGTTTAAACAACTGAGGTGTAATGAATGACTGATTCAGTATTTTTATGGTTTTGGTGTGCAACAGTGAATGCATCCACTGCTGCACACTGATATCATAAACCAAACACACCCACAGTCACAACCCTTCCCATAGCGTTCCAACAAAGGGTCGTTTCTGTCTGAATCCACCTGCTAACAGCAGTATTTCAGGGATCTGGATCTCTCAGGTAGCTGTAATCTCACTGTGGACTGTATGCTTTAAATTGTCAGCTGGAAATTTGAATGCATTTTCAGCAAGAGGCACAATTTGCCTGAAATCCTGACTGCCTTTCTGCGGCACTCAAGTGCACTTACATGGAGACATAGTTAGACATGGTGGATGACAGGAAAGTGGCTACAATAGAGAATTAAATAAGCATAGAATGTTTCCAGAAATGTCTGTAACAGGATCAAATATTTTAAATTTAAGTCTCCCGTTTTTTTCAGAAATCTGTTTGATTATAACCAAGAATAACATATTTCACACCGCTCTTGTCCATCAGTAATTCTTGATATAAGGTTACAGGATTACAAGCGCAACATTAATTTAGTGTCAGCAGTAAGTCTGCTTACAGTATGTCCGTCTGCAGCCATATCATAAATCATCTGTAATGCAAACAGTGAACTGATTATGTGCCATTTTTCATGTCACAGCACTGTTTCTCATCTGCCTGGATTATATTGCTTCTCCGTTCTGCCTGTGTGACAATGAGGCGCTGTGCCTTGCTTATCAGCACTGAACCACCATGACAGACTGGAGCTGGGCTGCCCCAAAATGGTGGCATTTGCTTCCCAAAAGCACAAAAGGCGAAGTCATTTACACAGCAGGCTGCGGTATTTTCTGCAGACGCCTTTTCTAGAAAAGATTTTCTTTCCCTTGCAGCAGAAAACAATAGCCCAAATTATATAAAACTGTGCTTATCTGTGGGATATGTGTGTGTGTGTTTTTTGTTAAATGGTGAGGACTTGGAACCACTTTTGGACACCTCGGTGTGAAATAGGACTTGACGACAGGTTGAAAAAGTCATCTTTCACCATCGAGGATTACAGCCACACCGCATGTCTATAACAGGGTGCAGCTCAATAAATGAATGAGTGGCAAGCACATTTGTAAGCGTATTCTTAGTCTCCAGGGTCATTAATTACCTGAGGTGTATGGCTCCACTGCAGAATGCTGTTACAGCCATTCTGACATAATCCAGATTACATGTCAGTGGAGAGCGGAGATTACCGCACCATCACGAGTGATTTAGGAATTATCAGGCTGATGCAGGCCGAGCACTGCCTCTCCTCTTCTGAGGGGTTACTGGATGAAAATCCATGTGACTGTTTGAGAAAAGAATGAGAGCTTGACTTAAACCGAACTGAATAAATAAAAATAAAGGCAAAAAAATTGGATTTGTTTGCCTTTTCACTTTGTCGAAAGATCAGTCACTTGTTGAAATCCCTTCTACTTGCATAATAATAGTTGGGAAATCTTAACTCTAATGTTTAGATTAGCATCTTTTTTTCTCATTGAGTTGGGGTGTGATTTAGTGCTTCATCACACACAGTCTTTTAATACTGCATATGGATATTCCAGTCATTAGTAACAGTTTGGTCACATTTGCTCCTAAAGTTGTTAAGATGAGGCTAAAAAAAACTAAAGTAAAATCAGCTAATCACATTTCTTTGCTCACACTAACTGTCGCAGGCCTCGAGTAGTGTTACTATACTGTAAGTTTTCACACAAGCCACCTCCACAAATTGTACAGTTTCATAATAGTGCATCCTTGATCACCACAGAGATGCAATAGATGGACTAAAAGCACCTGCGTGAAACATCCTTGTGAGAAGAAGACACGTGAGAGAGGCTTTCACTGTTCCCCTTCTCCAGCACAAGTTTATTAAAGTGTTGGGAAAGCAGGCCTGGTGCTGGGGAGAGCCTCTGTGGCCTCCCTGCTTCCATTACATAATGTGGAAAGTGTCAGTTATATATGACAAACAACAAGTTAATGGTATCACTGTCTTGTTTTTGTTCCAACTGTCTGAGAGGAGTTATAATCAGTGGATCACCTCTCCGGCCACCTGTTACCTCAGAGCCACAGGTATCTTGAGGTGAGGGAGTAGTAAGCATCACTCAGGCCCCCCTCCCCTGCAGTGGGAGTTGAGAGGCGCACATTAGAAGCACCTACACTCACCTGCTGTCTCTTTCAGTGCCCACACAGTCAAACACAGAGGTACAAACAAAACAAAACAACTGGAAGCATTCTCACACACACACACACACACACTGATGCATTAGTAGTACCAGTCAAACTTTGCACGGCAAATACAACTGCAATTGGACGAGACATCTAATCTACAACCGCACACTGACTGAAACGCACACTGATTACAAGTGGTTAATCTTTTTTTTAAGCTATAACACTCGGAGGTTATGTCAGAGTCGCTGTCCATGGTATCTGTCAACAAGGAAAGCACATTTACAAAAAAAGACACCGCGAACAAGGAAGGAGCACATGGGTCTGCACTAATCCCATCTAACAGTAAGGCTGAACTCATCCCCCCGTATCGTGCGAGTTGCGGCGGGTTACTCACTCTTGGTGATCTTCTGTAGCCCGAGCACATCCTCGGGCGTTATTACGGTGTGTTTGCGCAATTCTTCTTCGGTTGTAACCGGGATGCCCATGTCTGATGAGTTGCAGCCTTGCTGCACTTTCATGTCCGACAGGAGAGGGTTGTTCGGAGCGCGACCTGGCAGGAACTGAGGCTTTCTGATGTTCTCGGCGTCGTCGCCGCAGGAGCCGATTTACTTGCGCCTTTAGTTACGCGATGGCTAATACGCCGTACAGCAAATAGGCTCTGCTCTGTTACAAGAATAACTCATTCTCCGAGCCTCCTCCCCTTCTCGATCCGGTAAAAGATAAAAATCAGCCCTCGGCTCCCTCCCTCCTTCCCTCCTCCTCCAAGCCTCATCGGCTCTCTCGCAGCTATTTAATCCAAATCCTGCGGCTTTAAAGCGACCGGCGATGCGTGGCTGTCCGTCTGCGCGCCTCGTCATGCGCTGCCGGTGCGTGCGCGGTTGGCTTTTTGCTCAATAACAGTTTCGCACCTCCGAGATGAGCTCTGGCACCTCCCGCGTGGAAGTTAGTGGGGGTCAGGAATAACCGCTGGAAATCGTATTGTGGATGATGCGTTCACTGCACCGCTGAGTGGAAAGAGACAGTGGTGCTAAAGTGCACGGCAGAGCTCGAATGTGCAAGCTACACAACGCAAGGCTGTCTGTTTTTTATTTTATTTTTTTAGGGCAGGTATTTAGCCGAAGAAGAGAGTCATCAAGATAGAAATGCAGAGCGACCGGCAAACCAAATAATGTCACGGTATAGTCACAGAACTATTTAGACCATATGGTCTAGATTGTGCTTTGACACTGTCTGCTTTGAAGATCACATCTGTCTGAAGCTTGTGTGCCAGCAGGTAGGGTCCAGTGAATGTGTTGAGAGTGAACCAGAAACAAGAAACTTGAGTTCCAGGCTGGAAAATCAAAAGAGCGAACTGAATGACAAAGCAAGGCACTTCAGACTGCTGTTTCATAGCCAGTCTGAGCAGCATCGAACATCAGCAACATCTGAAGAAAAGAAAAAAACAACAAGAGGGAAAAGAAAGTAGGCCCAGTGAGACTTGTTTTCAGGTACAGTTCTTTTATTTTTTCTATTGGAAAGTTGCTTTCCAGATGCCAGCATCCCTGAGAACATTTAAAATGCAAACCTTCTGGACAGCCCCATCAGTGAGGTGAAACAGGCCAGCCAAAAGATATTCACATCAGCAAACCCACAGCTCTGCACTGCTCTTTTTTCTTCTTCTTCCTTTTAAGTCTATTTTAATGATTAACCAGCATTGCCGTCCAGTCTCTGAGGCTGTTGCTTTGCGATGAGGATATGGTGCCTCCCTCTGCCTGGAGAAATAACTGCAGGCCATGTGTTGGGTTGAGAGCTGTCCATGGTAGTACTTTGTAAGCAGATATGATATGTGTACCTTTATTCTAGACTAGACTATGGATCCCAGGAGAAGGAGAGCTCCGTGATGAACAGGCTTAGTGACATCATTTCAGCTTGAAATACATCATCGAGTAAATAAAAATAAAATCAAAGAGTTGCAGGTATGATTGGAAAAATAGCATTGAAACAAACTAATAAACACAAACCATTAAATCCACTAATCCCCTTTAATCCCCCGTTCAGATAAATCATATAATCTTTCCATGAGGTCTGTAGACAGAGAGCTTTGCTACTGTTTTTTTTTAAACCTGTGACAATAAGAAATTTTCATCCCATTCAGAATCGTTCACCCCGCCACATACTTCCAAATCCTACCAGGAAACAATATTAAAACGCTGTTAGCTGGTGTGGCCATGTGGCTGCTGAAGGATCTCCAGGGGATGTTTTTAGCAGCACGACTTCACCCTTGCTATTCCCTCCTTTTTAGTCAACTGGACTCCTCTATGCGATCATTTCGAAGCAGCCCCTGCGGTGCGTCTGCATGTCTCTTACGCGGCGGATGGACTGGATCTGGGGGTGGTGGGCTCCCCACTCATTCCAGTGCTTGAAAGGACCCATTTCAAGCATATATTGGTAGCCACGGTAGCCAGGGTACTGGTAACCCACCCAGCTATGTGAAGAAGACAGAAACAGGTTAACTACAATGCTTTAGCTTTCAGTTTTCAGCTACGTTGCTATACAAATGACAAAGGTATTTTCTGTATAAGACAACACCTCCCAGTGCTTCGTATTTTACATCTGTTTTCATGGCCTTCAGTGAGGTCATCAAGTCTACCAGTTATGGCCCAATCCCCCTCCAGTCAGGGTGAACAGTACCCTTCGATCACCCCAAAAAACACGCCCTAAACAGAGAGCTCAAACCAAGTGGGGAGTTGCCACTGAGCCTGAGTCGAATTAGCCAAAAAAGATAACTAGAAATGGCTTACGTTCCACCGGTGACCTGAATGCTGGCAACACGATCCTGGAAGCCGTAAGACCACAAACTTGGAATATCCTCGTCGCACACTTCCATCTTACGACCCTCAAAATTTGCACATTCATACAGGCAGATCTTGTGGTCCTGCGGGTCCTGTTGGAGAAATACATTGTTTGTCGCAGATTGTGTAAATGTTCATATTTCTATTCTAGATTAACAAACAAAACTAAACTAAACAAACACAAACAAAAAAAAAACATAACCAAAGCATTATTATGATTACTGAGGATAAATGATGTATGCATAAATACACAATGGTTGTGTAATATAAATGTTTTAGAAGATAAAATCAAATCCTTGAAAAACAACAGTGAATACTTTTTGTTGTTTGGGGGGTTTTTTATAGTTGAAATTGAAACAGCTGCAAAAAAAGACATCTAATGAATCCTTTCATCCAAAAATGGAAGAAGACTATAAATACACGTATAACTGTGAACCCCTCCCCTCACACCAAAAAAAATTTTCCTTTGAGCCAGCAAAAGACAAAAGAAAGAATAGATGGACACAAGCTGCAACGTGAGGCGGACACCAGAAACTAAACCAAAAATTGACAGGCTGAAAAATGTCCACCACAACTTACCATCCGGAGAGGTCTGATTGACATGATGCGGTCGCACCTGTAGCTGTTGGACCAGGTGTCCCAGCGGGGGTACTCTCCTTTCTCCAGTATGAACATCTCACCGGTCATGTTCTGCTGCTCATACCCGACCCAGCTGGAGAGGCGGACAAACAGATAAGGAAAAGGGGCAACCTAAAGTGTGCTGTCACTCACACTGTGTCTAACACGGGGTCAGTGACTTACGGTCCGATCTCTACCCGGATGGAGCCGATTCTCTCCATGCCCTTCTCGCACAGGTTACGGGACTCTCCAAACAGGTCCATTCTACGTCCCTGGAAGTTCTCGTATTCATAGAGGTATATCTGGAAAGCAAAAACACACTGAAAGCATTAGTTTCTCAAGTACAGTACTTTAGATACATAATTACTTGTTTTCATGTTTTTTTTAGGGCTCTTCATGTTAAAAAGAAAACCGTAGCAGTACCTTGTGATTGCGCAGCCCAATGGCAGAGTGGCTGCCTATGCTGCCTTGAGCACCTGAGTGAGACATGATCAGCTCTAGAGGGAAGAAGCATGAAGTCAGTCAGCTGTTTTTAGAGATCCTGAAGAGGATAATTACTTCCACTCGACTGCTGGAACATGGCATAAACTCCAGCACAGCAATTAAATTAAAATAGTGGTCATTTAAAATCAAAGATTACTATTCTTTTCTTTTTCTAAAGATTCGCTGGATAGATTCTTGATGCTTATTCATTTAAAAGTAGGTTTTTCTCAGAGTTATCCAATGGCTGTTTTCAGATATAGTTTGTTTTACTTTTGCAGTCTATAAAACGAGTCAACACAAAGCAAACTGAAACACATAATTTGAAGTCAGTTTTTCTTCTGGCACATCCAGCAGTGACATCACAGTTGGGGTCAAGGTGAGAACTTCAGCCACACCAGTTCAACAAAAACAGGGTTTAAGTAGAGTCAAGCTGCTCATTAAGGATAAAAAAAAAAATCCGTTCTGAAAATGATTGAGCTCATTATAAAATAAAAAAATAAATTATGGGTGTCTTTATATTCAAGCATTTTGGACACATTGTTATTATGTGAACATAAATCTAAGGCTGATCAGTTTTTAATGCTTAACTTAGTTATAATAACTCACTTTATCAGATTTTGACCTTAAAGTTGTATTTACTGTGTAAATATTCCAGGACTGCAAGAACATTCAATGATCATCCATAAATCTGTCAATAGTGGCCTGAGCGGCTTTTTAAGGACAAAAGCACTGGGCGCAGTCTCTTATCTTTCTCATTCATGTTAACTTCAGGATGACAAATGAACACGTAAACTGCATTCTGTGTCAATATTCCTCCTGTTCAGGCCAGAGTTAAGGTTTAAGAGAAGAGGCAGTCCCTAGTTGGTTCTTTGAGTCCAAGGTGTCAGTAGACAGGAAAATAAACACAACATTTCCAAATAATGAGTCTAGCAGTTCTTTAAAAGTTAGAAAGAGGAAAACTTACAGTTACAATTGAAGGAATGGCCGACCTTTAGAGAAAGTGATGGACGCCGACCTTATGAGAGGGGATATATATATACATTCACATCCAAACCAAGTCTACAGAGGCAGGATTCTGACTTCTCATTGGCTGTGAGCTGGCTCACAATGTGGGGTCAAAGGGCACGCTGCTAATCCGTGGACAAGTCATGATGACTCAGCTGCTCCTTTTGTTGTCCTGGACCATTGTGGGGGACCAGGGACAGTCACTGCCATCAGCAGAAAGTCTGCACACACACACACACACGCACGCACGCACGCACGCACGCACGCACACACACACACACACACACACACACACACACACACACACACACACACACACACACACACACATTTAGGTGTTTGTCCTGTGTGTGTGACGCTGTCACTTCTCTTCATGACTTTCTTTTAAAAAGCTTTTTCTTTTCTTCATGTTTTTTCTTTTCTGTCTTTCATTTCATTTTCACTTCTTGCTCTGTGATATATATTTTTTGGCTTTCACTTCCATTTTTTCTCTTTTTTTTGATGCTTCGTGCATGCAGTCTAAGCTTTTGAGCCCCACGTCTCTAATATGCTGACTGCAGTAGCTTTTGTATAGGCAGGCTAACGGACACTCTGTGGAACATTTGGGTGGTTGACAGGCTATAGTCATGCAGATAGACATGCATCCATGATTGTATCATACAGACGCATTATTTTCTACATGCACAGCAGCAGACTTGCAGAGCGGCAGCTTCTTGACATGACTTGTGAAATGACCAAAAGACCAGAAACATTAAATGTATTTTTGTTTGCTATATTAAAATAAAAACACGGTGTCATTTTCTTTTACAATCATGGTAAAAGCAAGTGCACTCTCTCTTTAAATTTTAAGGTTTTATGTATCTGGACACAATGAAAACATAATCTAGTCCTTAGCAGTGTCACGGCGAATGGGATGAGCCGTGTGGAGAAAATAAAGGAGGATCCAAGCACAGGCACTTGTGGAGGTGCGAAGGAGGTTTATTGTAAAAATAAAACACAAGGTGAAAAATGGCGGAACGGAACTAAAGATAACCTAAAGTGTAAGAAACTAAAGTATCAAACATGAACACAAACATGACAAAGGGTGAGCAGAGGCATATCAAGGTGGACAGCAGGGTGAACACACGGTGGATACACAGACAGACCAGCAACTGGTACACGAGTAGACACAACTTAAATACACGCAGAAGAACACAGGGAGATTACAAACAGGTGGGGAACACAGCTGGGAGTAATTGACAAGACGAGCCAGGGGAAGCAAAACTGAATACACTGACATCAGGCATGAACCTTCAAAGTGGAACATGGAAACATACACTGACAAAACTCAGACCTGATACTGGCTGTTTTCTCAGGCTTATATTATATTATATTATTTTTGTGTGTGTATGTGATGTGTTGGTTGTCTGTTTGTTTGTATGGACATACTGCAAATCAATTTCGCTGTAGTGAACAACTACAGCAAGTGTGAGCAACTCTATAAAAGTGGGACTTTTAGCAGTTTGCCGGTCTGTAGTATTCAGGTGTGTGCTAACACAATGCCAAGTAGGCAATACATCAACAATGATCTTAAAGCAATTGTTGCTGCCCATAAATGTGAAATTAAGGCTATTTTCAAAGAATTAGAAACGAGTCATTCTGCAGTAAGGAAAAAAAGAAGGAAAGAAAAACGACTCAAATGAAGAAAACATTCAAGATTGTTGCAAATCTCCCAAGAAATAGATGTCCTGCCAAATTTGCACTAGACTGTGCAATGCTCAGAGTAACTGTGAAAAATCCACGAGTTAAATCTCAGACACTAAAGGCCTCAGTTAGCATGTTAAATGTTAAAGTTCATGACAGTACTATCAGAAAAGGACTGAACCAGTATGGCTACCAGGAGAAAACAAACCACAAAACCTCTGGATCAATTTCCTTTCAACAGAGACCAAAATGAAAAAGTTTGGCTGTAATGCTCAGCACCATGTTTGGAGACAATCCCCCACACCTTATCAGCACAAACACTTCATACCAACTGTCAAGCACTGTGGTGGATGAGCGATGATTTGGGGTTGTTTTGCCCTCACAGGACCTGAGCATCTTGCAGTCACTGAGTCAACCATGAACTCATCTGTATATCAAAGTGATCTAGAGTCAAATGTGAGACAGATAAAACTTCCCTGAAGCTTGGTCATTCAACAGGACAATGATCCCAAGCCTTTTCTATATTGGTGACATATTTCTTTCCATTTAGTTTGGGTTACACTGATTTCAACACTGTACTTGTATCTTTTTGACATTTGAGAAAGTAATTTCACAATGGTTTAGCTCTTCAGCCTTGAATGTTAGATCAGCACAACAGCTTCACTTAAAATAAAAAGAATTCACAGTGTCCATGTTTAATCAAGTGGTTAATTATTCAAATGCTAAACCAAAAGTTTCTTAGATAAAACTCCAACAGGTTTTCTGCTTCAAAGCATTAGTTTTTCCTCACTGACCCACAATATGCAGAATGTGAAGCTTTAATCTTCACAAAAAGAGTGTAATTGATGCCGCCTGTATGAATATCTTTGCAGGAAATTAAGTCAGAAATTATTATTTATTTTTTCTGCCTTAAAGACAAAATTATATTAGGGTGCATAATAATAACATGTGAAATGCCACCTATTCACAGACAGCCTTTGACTTTTTAGTGCAAAGCAATTTTTGGCTCCTTTTCATTATTATTATTATTATTATTATTATTATTATTATTATTATTAACAGTAGTAATAGCAATATGCAGGGAGAAGATGAGTGTACACTGGAAGGTCAGTTGTTCCCGTGTAAATGGTTTTCTCTCTGTGTGTCCTTCGTAAGCTCTGCATGCGTGTGTGAGTGCATGAATGAAGCCATTGCATGTCTGTCTCTGTCCATGACAGTCTGCCTGCATGACTGAGCATGCGTGCACATTGATTTGAGAGGGGAGAGGTGAAAGGATCGGAGACGTGGGGTCAGTAGAAGCGGACATGATGTACAAATCTGAGACAGAGCACACCGCATTCTGGAAAGCCCTTGTGAGTAAACAAGAGACAAGTTATCTTTTGTATTAGACAATTTTTTATGTCCCCTTAGATTTTGAAAAACCTTTAATGATGAAAAGTCTAAGCTTGCCTATCTTTTTTCAATTTTTTTGCTTTCTAACTTAATTCTACTTGTGGTGCTTTTCCTATTTGCAGGGCAGTCTCTGCCAGGACTGTGAACATCTGTTATCTGTTATCAGACTAGGCCGTGCCAGGACTTGGTCCGGCCCACCGGTCATGGACCATTTGGAACTTGTGCTTATCTGCACTGGGCACCGTGCCCTCCATCCAGTCCTACTGCAGCTAAAGCCCAGCAGCTCAGCGCCGAACAATGTGCGGAGCAGCAATGTGCTGACTCCTGCCCCGACCCACAGGCCCAGCTGCTTTTCAGCACCAACATGTATAAATAGGTCCGTTTACTCTGAGGTCAGGACATCGTTTTTGTGGAGCCCCCTGTGAGCACTGAACAGCTATTCTTTGGGGCCGGTCAGGTAAGCCCTCTATCTCAGTCCATTCAGCCTATACAACCTTGTGCAGACTATTGTCACTTACATTTTTGCATTTTTTTTTCTCTTTGTGGATTTCGCTGAGTCACATGAATGTAAAGACAGAGAGCAGACATGCATATGCAAAGGTGTACTGACGACACACAGGGAGGACACGTATGCACTGTGTCTACATCTGAACATGGTTTCATCAAGTGTGGAGAATTTCCCATAGTTAGCTGTTTCAAGCCCAAACATGTATGACAAAGGCAGTATTGTTATATATGTCAAAAACATTCTAATTAATGAACTTTGTAAATTTTGTTATATAATTTTGTCAAATTAAAAAAAAGACACACCAACATGACACATAAAATGATGACAGTCTGTAAGATCCTCTTATATTTTGCATAAAAACTGCAGAAACGCTCGTTATTGTTTTAAGTGGTGTGAATGATAAGCTGTATGTTTAATAAATGCAACACTCCCTGCTCTTCATTCTGAAGGTATATCAAGTCGGAAACACAAAGTAGCATGGCTCTAAACAACCCTAACCCACTGGGACCATGGAAGGTGAGTCTGACGCCCTTGTCATGGATCAACAACAAAAGCAGATAATGCTTTTAAATATCAAGCCTGGCCTGATAAATGTGTGACGTGTGCATCTGTGCACACATCAGTGTGTGCGTGCAACATGTGCATGCTACATGTATGCATTTGTGTCCGCTCCAGATCACAGTTTATGACCAGGAGAACTTCCAGGGGAAGCGTCTGGAGTTTACCTCAGCCTGCCAGAACATCATGGAGTGTGGCGTTGACAACATTCGATCCTTGAAGGTGGAGTGTGGCGCGTAAGTCACCCACAGAGAAAAGAAAATCTCGAAACCAGTGTGTGACCTGAAACACATTTATCATTTATTAGAAAGATACTGAAAGATCTGTTAGTAGTTAAACTCAAAACATAACATCTGAAATTACTTATAGACCTCACTTATAACTATTTAAAGTTCACTATAAGCTTTTTTTAAATATACAAAACATTTGCCTGATGTCTTCTAATTGGTCTGTGTTCCTGTGATCCAGCGATGCATTCATGTGTCTCTCTGTTTGTTCGTGGCAGCTGGGCAGGATATGAGCACTCCAGCTTCTGTGGCCAGCAGTTTGTTTTGGAGAGGGGAGAGTACCCTTACTGGGAGTCATGGAGCGGCAGCAACGCCTACCACATTGAGAGGATGATGTCTTTCCGCCCCATCTGCTCTGCTGTGAGTTTCTGTCCTAAATCAGCAGCTTCTGCTTTTTCTCCATCTATACAAAATGTAAAAAAAAAATGTATTTGTCTCATGAAATGGTCTCATGTGTGTATAAAGCTCAATAGAGTGACTAATAAAGGCGCTGAGTGCAGCCTAAAATAGAATGGAGTGCACTTGCAACTTGTAAATTATTAGATTTTGGGCCCAATTCACACAATTTTAATGATTATTATGCAACTCTTTTATGCCTGGAAGGTTGCTACCTCATTACTACACCTATCACCAACATCATGTGTTCTTTTGTCTGTTTTCTCTGGCTGACTCATGCTCGCACAGAATCACAAGGAGTCCAAGATGGTGCTATTTGAGAAGGAGAACTTCATGGGGCGCCAGTGGGAGATAAACGATGACTATCCTTCCCTGCAGGCTATGGGCTGGGGCAACAACGAGATCGGATCTATGCAAGTTCAGAGCGGCGCGTAAGTCTCGACATCAGAACTTGTATTACTCTTTACAGGCTTCACACATGTTAAAATTGGAACAAGTGAAGAAAACTGTAGCTGATAGTGGCTTCCAGGCTTATCCACTGGCATCTAACTGTTGTCTTTTCCTCCTGTAGCTTCACGTATATTTTTCTAAATGCATTTCATTTCACTTGCTGTCTAAACCACAAATTCCCCTCTCCTCCTCCTCCTCCACCAGCTGGGTGTGCTACCAGTTTCCAGGTTACCGTGGTTACCAGTACATCATGGAGTGTGACCATCACGGTGGCGAGTACAAACATTACAGAGAGTGGGGCTCCCACGCTCAGTCCTTCCAGGTGCAGTCGCTGCGTCGAATCCAGCAATGAGACCCCGCGGCCTCCTCTCCCAGCCTCTCGCTCTTTACCTCCTCCAGATCTTCCCTCCTGCTCCTCCTCTTCCACCCTTAACCCAATCATTCCAGCACCTTCTGGTGCTTTATCATCGAGATGTTTACGACACTTTTCTTGTCTGTTGCCAAATGAAAATAAAGAGAAAACATGAGAAGAATAAAAGAAAGTTAAAAACAGGCCACTGTAGAGAAGCTCCTGACTGATGCCCCACTGAGGAAAGAAAAGGAGGACGCTAAAAACAGGCCTCAAGGCAGCAGCAGGGTGGTGATGTCACTCAGAGTCATTGCTCCTCATATTTGTGGGTAACTGTGGTGCTGCCAGTGTTCAATAAAGAAAGAAGAAGGCAACTTAAATAAAGAGTCTGCTGCTAACCTCTGGTGTGCTCAGTTGTGATTTATTTTAAAACAGCGAGCTTTGCTTTAGGCTTCTCTGTTTAACTGTGACTATTTGCAGTGAAAAGACGCTGGGAGCACATAAGGGATAGTAGGTATATTGGTAGTCATGTTTTGTTTTACGCCTTAACAGAAGCAAAATTGACTTATACTTACATAACACCTTTCTACTCCATTTGAGCACTCACAAGTGCTTTCTAGTACAAGTCACCCAATCACATGCACTCACACTCGGATCAGGGGCAACTCAAGGTTTAGTATTTTGCCTAAGGAGTGTCATTAGCCAGTACTAAAGCTGGTTAATTATTGGAAAGCACGAGCATCTTCTTGAATCTTTTAATGTGGAAATGAGACTAATTACTTAGAAAAATAAATTCAGCTTTTAAAATCAGGACGCATTGGGACTTCCTTATAATGGCTAACAGCAGGAAGCAACAGCACAGATAAGGAAACCACACAATGAAATTCTTAGATCCCTTATGCTAAACCTATTAGATCTAGTTTAGTTTGCTGCTGCAGCTTTAACCCCTGCAGTTATAGTTTAGCCAGAGCTGTCTGAAGTTAAACACCTCGGGGGTTTCAAAAACTTCTACAACTTGCTACCAGCTCAGGGAGAACAAAGCACTTTGAAAGCATTTTGAAGTGTCCTCAGAACCTTTGAAAGGTGAAAAATACATGCATTGAAAGATTTCCAGGCTGTATGTACATCCTAGCCTGGAAAATGTGAGGAGAGTTTGTGTTTTTGAAATCTGAAGGCTCTGAGAGATGCTTTGGATTGCAATTTTGCAGAATTTGCTAATATTGGTAGCATCCATTCTTTCCCAATAGTGGTGGTCATACAACCCCACAGGAGGATATTCCTACCCCCCATGCTTAACAGCTGACAATTTGGGATAATTTTGTTCTCCAGACACTAAAGCGTTGATTTCTATGCTCTAAACATTGGTTTTGTGAAGAGATTGCAGATAAAGTGTTCATATGGACAACAGACCTCCCTTTCTTTTGGCAGTTCCTTCTTGTCTAGTCGAGGCCCATAATGGCCACATAATAAATTAAAAACCATATGTAATAATATAAAAATAAAAAGACAATGCAATGTATGAAATAATATACTTAAGAGATCAAAATACCATATGAATTTAAAATGCTTTAAAACTGTACAAAATAGACGGTATTCTGTTTTATATCAGTCCCCCATTCCAGTAAAATTAACCCTTTTAAAGCCAAATGTAGTATATTTGATGAGTTGTTGAGTGCTTTTGGGACTTATACAGAATTTTTCTTCTACATTTTTAGCATTTTTATTTTAACAAATGACCAAAAAAGACGGATGTACCAAGTACGATACAAATTAAAGCTAATCTATATAAATTGTTATTCAATATTTTTTTTTAATGGCCAGGTTCAATAAACACCGTTTTCAACAAATAGATTTTTCTGGCAATTATTTCGGGCTTTAAAGGGTCAAAGGCGGAACTACTCCGGCCCACCTTAAAATCTGACGTCACCACGAAGCTCCGACCCTGTGAGGTGAACGGAAGTAGATGGAAACAGGCAGGCCAGAACAACAACTGTGGCAGCGGAAAGACGTCCGTCCGTGCGGAGCCAAATACCAAAATATCTGAGTGTAGTGTTTGTTGTTCAGTTACCAGTTCCGGATGGTGTAGAAGTAGAAGACAGGTCAACATGGTGGCTAACTGGGAACATGTCTCGATGACGCTGAAACTACGGGTGTCACTTTTCGCCTTTCTTTTCCTTTTTGTCGTCTCTCTTGGCGACGACAGACTGCTCGGCACACGAAGCGCCCGAGCCTCTACGGAGGAAGCGGTAGAAACTTACGACATATACTACAATTATAATGAACTAACAAAACGTTTACAGTCGTTAGCCCAGAAATACCCTCACATAGCTAGCCTGTCGACTGTAGGGCAGTCCGTGGAGGGCAGGCAGCTGTGGGTGATGCGGATCACCAGGGACCCCGACAGGAAGTCACTGGGGAAACCTAAATTTAAATACGTTGGGAACATGCACGGCGACGAAACCGTGTCCAGACAGGTGCTGGTTTACCTAGTGGAGTACCTGCTAACCAAATACGGGGAGGAAGAGCGCATCGCTGAACTGGTGAACAGCACGGATATTTACATCATGCCCAGCATGAATCCCGACGGCTTTGAGAAGTCCACAGAGGGGGAATGCAGTGGTGATCACGGCGGTCGAAATAACGCCAACAATAAGGACCTAAACAGAAGCTTTCCTGACCAGTTCGACAAAACCACCGTGGATCCAGCTAATATCCCCGAGGTGATGGCAGTGATGAGATGGATCCAGGAGAAAAAGTCAGTATTTTTGGCGTTATTTGTTTTAAACACGCAGATACCAGATGTTTTTGTCCAGCTATTTGAGGTTTTGACTCGTGTGGCTTTGATACTTTAGTTAATCTGTTTCCAGTTATTCTCTAGCTAGTTGTGGAGATCAAAGAACAACTCCATCATTCACAAGGAAGGGAAGTGCAAGGTTCACAGAGAAAAAGTTGTCACACTAGCTTCACAGCTCTTTGCAAAGGGGGGATGCACCTCAGATCATCCTACATTATAGGCATTTCTCTTTCATCATCACTTTTATACAAAAAGGTTCACAGTTTCATCCTAATTTAATGTACATGTCCATATGTTGAGCCTTTCTAGCGTTAAAGTCCTTATTCTTTATAGTTGTTCATGATATTCAGCCAAGAATAATTTGTATGTCAGCAGTCAAACATAATCAAGTCAATTGTTCATAACTCAGGCTGGCAGTCTTTTTAGTGTTAGATTCTTTCTTTACTTCATGGCAAGTATAGACATGAATGTTATGGTAACAAAGAGTTTGGAGCACTGTGAATTTTATGCTTTAAAGCTAGTGATATAAATCTGTCTTTATCTCCTTAGATTTGTGCTGTCAGGGAACCTGCATGGTGGCACTGTGGTTGCCAGTTACCCTTTTGATGACTCAGCCTCCCACGAGCAAGAAGGTCACTACAGCACGTCGGCGGACGATGGTCTGTTTCGCCACCTGGCCCTGGTATATTCCCAGAACCACCCTGTAATGAAGACCGGTAAGCCTCAGTGTCCTGATACGCCAGAAGAAACATTTAAAGATGGCATTACTAATGGAGCGGCGTGGTACGACGTGCCAGGTAAGACAGCCAAGTTTCTTTGCTCTTATTGATCTGTGTGGGGCAGAACGCCCTCAATAATCTATCAGGGTAAATGAGGTTATCTCACTGGATTCAGCTGAATAAACTGAGCTTCGTTAATCATATAATGTTTGTTTCCGCTAGAACTAAACGTATGATGTCCTTGTTTGTTTTTGGGCAAGGAAATAACAGTCCAAACTGAGACACTTTGTGTAAGTGAAGGCATGGAGATCAGTGGAACCGGTGTGTTGTTTCTTTGAATGAAAGCTGATTGTTGTGTAAGATGGTTATTTAGTCATTGTTCTGGAAAGTCTACTTTGCCAAGCAGGTGAGTGTGGTTGCAAGCTGAATGTTTTCTGTTACAGCTGCATTGTTTGCATTGTATGTAGGCTGCAAGCTGTTTGAAGGGTCTGGCTTGGAGATTATTTCAGTTTTCTTCACACATGCACTGCAGGCAAGCAATCTTCTAGAGATGTGAAGGATAGTGCAGATATAGAGTATCCAGGCAGCACCATCACTTAAAACAGATAAACAAACTATTTATGTTGTGAAGTTTAAAGATTTTTTTTAAAGATTCTTCCATGATAGATTGCATGCAAAATATCTGCATTTGCATCAGAGAAAACATTATGCCACATTCCAGAAATGGCACGTAGTAAACCTTCTTTAAGGCTCTTTATTTCTTCATTAAATATAAGCTTGGTTAAAACAGAGCCGTTATAATAGCGGGACATGGCATTCCAAAATCCATGCAACAATTCATGCAAAGATGGCGGTTGAAAAATAATTTTCAGTGGGGGGTAAGCTTTTTTTTTTTTTTTTTTTTTTTTTTTTTTTACTTTGTTCCTCTTCCTTTTTTTTGTCCCAGTGATCATTGAGTTTAAGATTAATTTAGATAAAACTTCACAATAACTGCCTCCAAAAGTTCCCACAGTTGTTTCCTGATAGATTTCTAGTAGCAAGACTTCTTTGTAAAACACATTATAACGCAGTGTTCATCTACGGTTCATTTATTTCGCTGTCTTGTTTAACACATGATAGCCAGTTCACAGCCTCTTTAATACATGTACATATAACAGAATAGAGGTCTTATGCTTAGTGCTTTGAAACACAAAGAGCTTATGTGCTTACAGTGCTTCGGGATTTTGACCCTACTCCAAAACCAGAAGTGCACTGCTCATCGCGTTTGCGTCTGCCAAAGCCTGTAATTATGCAACATTTTAGAGCTGGAGGCCTTTTATGGCTCTGTGGGCTGACTCTTTTCAGTTGTCAATACACTGCATGTATCAGTTTCTTACATGAACTAAACTAAAAGCAGTTTGTTTTGTTTCCTTGACTTCAGTGTAATTTAGGCTGAAAACAAGCTCTTCTCTGAACCTGAGGGCCAGAAACTCAGTCAGCATGCTCCGCTCCACCTTTGTTTTGTTGGCTTGTCTGAGGGGTTGGGAGTTGGTGATGTGTCTGGAGCGTCGGGTTACCAAACCGCTCTTCCTCTGTATTGCGCTGTGGTAGATGTCAGGTTAGCGGTGGATTTGCCTCAACCAGATTAACTGCTTTGATTAAACTCAAGCTTTGTGTAACTAGCGTGTCTTTTACTCTTTTTACTTGGGTGGCTGTAGGTAGAGCAGGTCATCTACTAATCAGAAGGTTGGTGGTTCAGTCCCTGGCTGCTCCAGTCCCTAGTCTGCAAATCTAAGTATCCTTGGGCAAGATACTGAACCCCAACTTGCTCAAAGTTGAGTATGAATGTGTGTGAAGAACGAACTTTGGTGTGTAAAATGGTGTGAGGGATGTTTTTGAATAAAGGATTCAAGTAAAGAAGCGCTATATATAAGCACATGTTCTTCAAGTTTCTTATATGAAACCTCCTAGTTTTATTAATGGACCTGTCTTCTCTATATGCAAGTCTGCAGACACTTTCAAAGTCTGAGCTTTTTTATGAATATAGTATGAAGGTAACTCTGAGTAGGAGTATGTATGATAAAGGTTTTATGTTTATAAAAGTGTCTGTCAGCCAGCTATTTGAGCAAAAATACTTAAGTGTCATCTGACTGAATGCACCTGTATCTTCCCAGCTGATTTTATAGTCTATGCAGTGAAACTCTGAATATAAAGATGGCTTAAAAGTAAGCACTATTTGTTCTTGTTTCAGTTTGTCATTAAATGGAACAATATTTGTTTACCACTTAGAGAAAAGGAAACACTAAATCATCGCCTTAAAGGCTTAAATAGCAGGCAATATATCCTCGTACTTATCAGAAACACAGTGAAAGAAAAATTAATGTTCAGGTTAAATATTATGGATCCTTGACTGAAACATGCACTATTTACTCTGTGGAGGTTCACATTGTTAGTATGAGACACTTATTGAACCTCTTAGCAGCGATAATATTCATATCTCACTGATGAAGGTGGTGCCAAGAACAACCTTTGAATTGACAATGGGTTCATCTGTCTGCCATGCCACAGTGGATGAAATGTCACGACTAAAACCGGACTAACGGCAGATGATGGAAGCGGTCAGGCCATTGTGTGACGTAATTAGTCATTCAGGCAAAACTCCAGGAACCAGGAACAAGGGATTTGTTGTTTGGGAGTCAGAGCTTGAAATAATAATTGTGCATAACATGTAATCATGACCTATAATCTTTTGACACAGTCTATTGTTCGCGTGCTCTTACTTTTGAACTGTGTTTTGTTCATGTAACCAGATCTGGTGTTATTGATGATGTGCGTTGCTGTCTCCAGGGTCTTATCTGTTTGAAATATTTTTGGCTCATTTAGTTGCTGTCTGTGCTGAAAGAAACGCGTCGCTGCATAGACACTTACAAGAGAACAAGGTCCTGAATCTAATTTTACTGCATGAAAATACCGCTCCACAGCCACGATTATCTGACTGCTCTGCCAGTGTCTAAGTTCACTCACGCCTCTGATAACCACACTTTTAAAAAACCAGTCACCTGACATTTATACTCTATGCCCTGGGTTGCTATCTTAAATGTTTGACTCAGCTTCTTAAATCATCACTCTGAGTTCAGGGTGTGTCACTGGATCCGGTACAGACAGGACATGTAAGGTTGGGGCTGCTCTAGGCCTTTTTGTGTGTTTATCCAACTCCTGCATATGCAGGATGTTTGCTTTAAGTGATTTGCCTGAAAGACAGCGAGACTTGGCTAACATCTTATGACCAAAGACAAGCTTCTTATTTTTGTCATGTTGTTGTAGGCAGTTGGATTTAGACATAGTTGAAACAGGGGAATGCCACTTACTGCAATTATTCTACTTTAACAGGTAAGATATTTTAAGACCTGTTTGCTGCTGGGTTGACAATGCCCCTACTCTCTCTGTTGTGAACACAGTGATTAAAGCGTTACCCTGACACGTCTAAATACACCACCCATATTCCAAATAAGCCCAGAGGCCATGCTTCCTATTAAAAAGTCAAATCTGGCTGGTAGCTTTAAAAGTCACAGTTTCAGATAGTTTACTTGTTTAGCTGCAGCAAGAAGGAAGCTTTGTATTAAAGGCTAGCTTTGGAGTCTTTGGAATTCTTTATTTAGACTGTTGAACCCCCTTTACAAAATAAACTTTGGTGTTTATACCAAGTAGACACACAAATGATGACTATATTTTGACCCTCATCTTATGCAATGACTGTGTATTAGAAAGGGAATCTTTCAGTGGTTGGTATGAACATAAGGTTATAGAGCCGTAAAAATGCATTTGTGTTGGTATAGGAAGAGTTCATCACTTTGCTTGTAATGTCCCTTTTCAGCTTCCATTGAGTGAACTGGCAGACACTCTGAGTTTCGGGCAGCCAAACAGCTGTCGCTTCACGAGGGATGACTCAGAATAACTTGTATTTTTCCGAGGTTGCTCTCTGAGTTGAGTGTACCATATCACCATCTGTCCTTAGGGTGGAAGAGATTCATTGAGATTTTCATTACTGCGTTTTTTTGTAACATAGTAAAGCCAATAATACAACAGACAAGCAGACCAGGTTTATAAAATGGTCAGCAGTATGGCTATTTGGAAGATACTCAGTGGGTTATACAAGCAATCATAAAATTGCACAAATAATAGTAGTTCTATTAGTATTTTTAAGAAAATGATTGCAAGTAGTGTAGACTAAAGTGGTGGTGAGTATTGTGACAAGGTAGGGGCTTTCCATACGCTTTTTTTTTTTTTTTTTTTTTTTTTTTTTTTTGTACGTTTTCCTCCTCAGATTTACTTGCATGTGGCTTTGTTGTGCATCACAAATTTTG
This sequence comes from Simochromis diagramma, assembly GCF_900408965.1. Taxonomy (NCBI): domain Eukaryota; kingdom Metazoa; phylum Chordata; class Actinopteri; order Cichliformes; family Cichlidae; genus Simochromis; species Simochromis diagramma. The sequence continues at coordinate 8,471,846 of NW_024387375.1, forward strand.
TGTGCCAGCATTTTCTGTTGTCTTGTGGTTTGCATCTTCCTCACTGAGGCTGGTGTAAGCTGGTTTATAGAAATTTTGACAGACCCCCTGGCTCAACTGTGTAGGATGAGGGCAGAGGGGGGAAAAAGAGAAACGAAGCCCATATAGAAACAATGAAATGTGTAACAACAAACCAACAACTCTGGGCACTTGGTAGGGCAAGCAGCCGCACATCATTGGCATACAGGATTGGGGGCAGAAGTGTCTGTTGCATTTGGTTCCCGGGGCCACCAAGCCAGGAGTCATGGAAACCTTGCAGCCAGGAAGCATCTGACTGCCTGCTCATGTTCCACAGGGATGAACAGCCTGCCCTTCTGTGTGCGTTTCTGTTTGCATTACTGGACTGCAAGGTGCCTTGCAAACCCCAGATGTCGGGGTTTGTTGCCACACTAACTCCCTCTGTAAACTTTGGCACTGAGGGGGACAAAGACAGACTTGAACTTTTACAGACAGATCCTCTCGTATAATAAACAGTTCTGGCACTGCTGGATTACCGTTCAGGGCAGCATAGTATGTAGAATATGTAATTTTTGCATCATTTGCATGCATCTTTTTAAATGTGACTTTAATATCGATTTAGCTGTTTCTAACTTGTGCTTTTATGTACATGTTTTTTATGTTCTTTTTCTTTTATCCAGGAGGGATGCAGGACTACAACTACATTCATGGAAACTGTCTGGAAATCACCATGGAGCTGAGCTGTTGCAAATACCCTTTTGCTTCTGAGCTCCAAAGGGAATGGGATCTAAACAAGGAATCCCTGCTAGCCTACATAGAACAGGTACATAAGAAATAAATTGTCCATAAGATGTGTCTTTTGTTTGTTTATATAAAAGAATAATAGCACAATCAACATTTCTGTCATGTAGTTTCTCCACTTAAGCCAAGTGTAAGGTTCTTTAACTTTTGTTGAAAATCATAATGGTCATTTAAGAAAATGCATACAATAAAAAAAAAAAATGTGGAAAAAAATTAGCCTAAAGCCACAAAGATGGTATTTTCAGCGAATTTAAAAAAATCACGTTATTACAAGTGTTTTATAGATTAATACCAACTGTAGTCAAACCAGTGATTTTATAACCACTGAGGGTTTCTTTGCACTCATATTACTGCTGTCTTCCAGGTGCACATCGGTGTTCGTGGCTATGTGAAAGATGCAGTTAGTGGTGCTGTCCCTAGCAATGTCAGCATTGTGGTAGCAGGCGTTCGCCACAACCTGACGACGGGGGAATATGGGGACTACTACCGCCTTCTGTTACCAGGAACATACAACATAACAGCTGTGGCTCCAGGGTGAGTGCACATAACAGGTTTTTTACAAACAGAGGTTATTCATTAGTGGAAACACTTAATGCTGGGCCAGATCTCTAGTTTCAGTTCAGTGACCAGTGACGGCCCAGAGGTTGCAGATTGCTCCCTGCTGATTGCTACCAAGGGTTTTTTTTTTTTTTTTTTGATAGAGTTTAGACTCGTTTGTTGGGTTAGACCAGTGGTTCCCAAACTTTTTTTGCTAGGGCCGCCTTTGTTTTACAAGAAAAATGTCCCCCCCGCGCGCACGCACGCGCACAAACAGATCCTCCAACCATACACACCCATATTTTGCTCCATTGCAGTCTATTTCACACCTCAAACATTTAGTAAACAATTAAGCAAATACAAGTAAACTGCAATAAATTACAGGTAGTAATAAAATAAACTACTAACTCTGTTACGCTACGTCCACACCTACATGGGTATTTTTGAAAACGCAGCTGTTTCTATGCGTTTGGAGCTTTCGTCCACATGTAAACGGCATTTCGAATCACTGAAAATGGAGATCTTTTTTAAAACTCCTTTTTTGCGTTAATGTGTGGACGAGGAATACAGAGTTCGTCACGCAACGTCAAAGGTATGTGCCTTTTTCCACGTCACGCTGTGCGCCAAGTTATTGTTTACATGAGATGAATTGCAGAATGGCAGATAGTCAGATTAACAGTAACAATATTTTGTCTCTATCTTCAGTTTTTAAACGCTTAAATATACATACACAGTTACTGTCCCTCCATTTAGAAAGGCAGAGGCGTCACGGTGTGATTATTTTACGTGTAGTTGTTTTTTTCCTTTGTAATAATATTCAACATTGCTATCAATACATTTTTCAAAAAATGCCTCTCTGTGCAAAATGGGTTCAAAAACATAAACAACTGTGGGATACTGTTTGTCCGTGATTTAGACAGGGGAAACAAATCGTGGCAGGATGAGCCTGATATTATTTGTATCCCACTGTAACTTTACTGTATAAAGAGCTAACATCTCCAAAATGACAGGAGTAGTTAATGATTATGAGAAGTGTTTGTGAACTAAAAATCAAGAACGTGGGATACTGTTTGTCCGTGATTTGAAGAGCCCAGCGCTGCTCCCGACGCAGGGAAAAGCAATTCTGCAGGGGAGACCTACTTTGGCACTTGTGCAGGCGAAACCAAAGGGAAGATATGCTTCACCATATTTTCTAGTCTTTGGCTTAGAATGAAATTGGTTTGGAAACATATTCAGCTATGCTTCATCTCCTGCTTTGCGCTTGTGTGGGCGCCCCCTGCTAGCAGTGTCCAAGCGGTTTTTTGGGGGGGGGTTTTCTCCCCCTTTTCATACCGCGCCCCCCACACTTTGGGAAGGTCTGGGTTAGACCAACCTTGATTTTGCTTACTGTATTTTTCCGCACTATAAGGCGCACTTAAAATCCTTTAGTTTTCTTAAAAATCGACAGTGTGCCTTATAAGCCGGTGTGCCTTATATATGAATTCTGGTTGTGCCTACTGACCTCGAACTGATTTTAAATTTTACAAGGCGCTCAAAAATCTGTCAAAAAATGTTTTACTGCGACTTTGGTAAGCTACGAAGCCGCACTGTTTGATGGATTGTCTGAGCATTACGGCTGCCATAGTCAGGAGCCTCGCGGAGTAATAACTTCGTCCGCTTCAGGTCCCAAAGTCAAACGAACACTGCGGCATCACTGAGAGCTAAAAACTGTCCAAATTCATTCATCTGCAATAAAATGATCAGTGTTGCGGCTTTACCAGGTGTAACGATTAAGTTTAACATCCAGGCATCCATGAAAACAGAATTTATAAAATTTAACAGAGTTGGAAGTTAGCAGCAAGTTAGCTCGCTAGTTTCCACCTACACATGATATAGCATGTTCTGACTGAAAGATTTCTGAAAAAAGTAAAACGTACAGCCCTGCTATCACTTCCAACATAAATGAAGACAGAAAACTAAACAGCAGTGACATTTGTAGGGTTACTGAAGTTGGGTTAGCTGATATATCATGATGTGCTACGTGATCGCTAGCAAAGCTATGTTAGCATAAAATAACCAGTGAAGCTGGAGGCCGAATGCTGTTGCTTGTTTCGCTTAATGCGCCTTACAATCTGGTGCGCCTTATGAATGAAAACAGACCCGTTTATCAATAGTGCACCGTATGGGCCGAAAAATACGGTGTATATATAAGAGTAATGCAAGTTAGACTAATGTGAAGTTAAAACCCCGCAAAACAAAACGATTTCTTAATCTCGGGCTAACTAACACCCAGTATTGTGTAGTAAGTTACGTGTGTCTTTTTTTTGTTGCCTCAGGTCAACTTTTATTCACTAAAACAGAGGCATCTACCGACCATACCCTATATGGACAAAAGTATTTTTGAATTCAGCTTTTTTTAATGAGTTAGTCTAAGGAGTTGACTGAATGATAGTGTGCTATATAGACAGAATTTGTTCTTCTGTTTTAAATCCACCCTGTATATATGATGCTGGTAGCTGCAAACCCCACTGAAACCCTACCCCTACGCCTTTAGTGTACCTGCCTGGAAATGTAACTACACCTCTTGTCGATGAAGCTCACAGCTATTGTGATTGGCTTATTGCTCATGAATAGTCTTATGCATTTCTAGCTGCTATTTTGCTGCAGTTTTTTGAGAGAATTACATCACTTCAATATAAGGAAAGTTAATCATATCCTCAATATAAGGGCTCATATGAGGCAAAAACAATCTGGTACCGCATATAAAAGCCCAGACGTGACTACAGGATAACATGTAAAACATCACGCAAAAGTATGAATGCTGGTAGTGGTTTTGGTCACTTACACAGGTTATGTTGTACGTTCTAAAAAACAGCTTCTAAGCCAGCCACAATTGGATACAACTGTTGCAACAAACCAGTTAGTGAAATTTATAGCCTCTTGAATAATTAAAGTGGTATTATTACAAGACTTTAGGGATAAAAAGTTACAGAATAGGGTCACTGAGTGACTGAATCGTAAAATTAAGTCTCCAACCTTCTGTTAACTTCCTGCGTCATTAACATCAGCACAAAACTGTGTGCCAGGAACTTGCATGCGTTTCTATTGCCAAGGAGGCCGTGTAGGTGTAACATGTAGGCGGGCCAGAACTTTTGTCCCGATAGTGTGTATCTTAAACATTCTTAAACATAACATTTTACTGTCTCTAATATTTTCCTGTGATTGTCTTTAATACAAGAACAAATACTACAAATACTAAATGTAATCTATGTTTACACACGTTGCCTGCATAGCAAGCTACATGACTCCTAAAAAACATACCTGACGTACATAATTGGATCGAAACTTGGTTAAAAGAAATGGTTTTCTTATGGTACACTCAGTGAAAAGTTGTGTTGTATAACAGATTAAATCTCTTCAACATGTGCTTCTTTCACTGTACAGGTACATATCAGTGACAGTCAGCAGTGTCGAGGTCTCTGAGGGCAAGGCAAAAGAGCTTAACTTTACCTTGACACCTGTGGTCGGTGAGGCAGCAGGTAGCAGCACCACTGTGGCTACAACCTCAGTGCAGTCCATCAGCCATCCAGACAGTTCCACTACCAGCTCTTCTGGCTCCACCCAGACTCCGGTGGTTACTTCTGTTTCTCCAACTTCACACCAACTGGCCAACCAGCCACAGGAATTCCGTCATCACAACTATGCAGACATGGAGCTGTTTCTACGGAAGTACAGCAGCGAGTTTCCTTCTATTACCCATCTTTACTCTATTGGACAGTCTGTAGAAAAGCGTGAGCTGTATGTGATGGTCATCTCAGACAACCCTGTCACTCATGAGCATGGTATGTGATGATATTTGATTTAATGTTTTATTTTTTTATACCAGTAAATCTTGAAAAACATCAAATGCAAACCAGAGAGCATCATTCTGTCTGTTACACTCTCCCAGGTGAGCCAGAATTTAAATATGTGGCCAACATGCACGGCAATGAAGTGGTGGGTCGCGAGTTAATGCTCAACCTCATAGAGTACCTGTGTCGTAACTATGGTACTGACCCAGAGGTCACCGAGTTGGTCAACAACACCCGCATTCACATCATGCCTTCGATGAATCCCGATGGCTACGAGGTAGCTGAGGAAGGTAAGTAAAAGGGTCATGTGCATATTCTGTAGAGCTCTTTACAGGCTTTACTTATGGCTTTTGGATACGTAAGGTGTAACCTTACAGGCCTTAAACAGTAATTTGACTAAGCGTTCCTTGAGTCTGTGGCAATTATTAAATTACTGCCTTTGCTAATGAAACTGCATTACAAACTGACCACACCACATTGGTGTATACTTGATATCTTCAGTGGTCACAAAGAAAGAAGCAATTGACCCTGGAGAGAGACATATGAGGAGTAGCTGTTCTTCTCGGCAGAATTATATTATCTCCTTCCATGCTATGCCGTCTGTGTTAAAATAGCTTTCATTTCCCTTTGTGAGCACGTAAGTGTCCACAAAAGGAAGTGTATGAAGTCATACATAAGTGTCTGACTTAAGGGAAAGTTTTACAGGGCATATCCTGTGTTTGCTAACAGCTACTGTTGTTTGCCTATGTAAGGGAGTGTTGTGGAGGAGGAGCCGAGGATGTGCATATGCTGTGGTTATGATGCATGTAGATGGCTGCTCACCGGTGTTTGTTTCCTGACAGGTGATACAAAGGGCTACAAAGGGCGTAACAACACCAACAATTTTGACCTGAACCGCAACTTTCCCGATCAGTTCGCCAACATCACAGAACCCAGACAGCCAGAGACTAAAGCTGCGATGAAATGGCTGAAGAGCATCCCTTTCGTCCTGTCAGCCAACCTCCACGGAGGCACGTACTGTACAGTGGTGTTTCAGTGTCGCCAGCTTTTGAATGTGGTGATCTGCTAAGTGTTGTTAAAATTTGTAAATATTTTCTATATTTTATGGTTATGATAATTAGTGTTTTTAGTAACAAAAAATTATTTTATGTTCACAGACTAAATTTTCTTTCCTACCCACAGATTCAGATATTATTATTTGTGTGTATGTGTGTGTTTTACGCTGTATTATTTTTGTTGTGCAATTCAGGGTCCTTGGTTGTCAACTACCCCTTTGATGATGACAAAGATGGGAATAGTTACTACAGCAAGTCGCCTGATGACGAGGTCTTTCAGCAGGTCTCTAGAGCCTACTCACAGGTAACTGGACACCGTTGCTGTGGGAGCTGTTTGAGCCTGATGCTTATAGTTTCAACTTTTAGTACTAATGGAAGCTCATTGAAATCTGTGGAATGACTGTTTGAAAACTTGACAACAACAGTGATCATTGTTTGGTTTTACTTGTATGCAGGAAAATCCTCTGATGCACCAAGGACACCCTTGTGAGGACCTGTACCCTAATGACTATTTTAAGGATGGCATAACCAATGGTGCCCAGTGGTATAGTGTTCCTGGTATGCTTACACCCTTCATTAATTTTGGCATACTCCATGTTTTTAAAAATTCACAAAACCCTTTTATATAAGAGGTTAGCCTTAATTAAGATCTACTTGAATTCTTCCTGGCAAAGAAAGAAAGGAAAGAAAGAAAGGCATTAATGATGCCTTCACAGATATACCCCATGTTATGTGCACTTCTGCTGCTATAATGTCACGTATGCCGCCCTTAAGATGTGCGCTGATACCAAGCTGGGTGGTCTTTCTCCTTCTTAGCCTGGGGTACTCAGCTTTCAGTTTTTACAGAGATTTCAGTTTTTTGTTGGTAAGACCTGAGGGATAGTTTTCTACTTTGCCCTCAGTATGTCTTTAGTAACCGAGTGGTCAGCTATTTGCATGAGAGAGTGTTGGCACTGCATCAGTAGTAGTTAAACTATGTTTTCTGGCAAGAAGGCAGGGGAAAAAAGTGTTCCTGAGACAACGCAGTGCAGCCTAAAGGCACTATGGTGACTTGTAGTTCTAAAGTAGGTTTTGGGCTCTTCACTGGAATAAAAGAAAATGTGATTTTTATTCTATCAATGTGTAAATTGTATATTTTTAATGTAGAAAAGAATTCCCTAATTTTTATATTTTTCACAATAACTTTTTTTAAATTATTTTTTTATGTTCTATTATGAAATTGTCAGATTATTTACCCACACAGTTTCTTGATATGACTCTAAAAAGGAGTGCATGTTTTTTCCAGGTGGCATGCAAGACTGGAACTACATAAACACAAACTGTTTCGAGGTGACAATTGAGCTGAGTTGTGTCAAATATCCTCTGGCCAAGGACCTCCCAAAATACTGGGATCAAAACCGGCGATCCTTGCTTCAGTTTATACACCAGGTAGTAAACATAGATCTCAACATTATCCTGAGCCTTCAGCGTAGTTTTGCATTCACTCATGTTTTTGTGGGCATTTGCGTCTTTAGGTTCACACTGGGGTGAAGGGCACAGTTTCAGATATGTGGGATGGTAGGAGAATTCCCAATGCCACCATTAGTGTCGAGAAGATAAACCACAAGATTACTACAGCTCAGACTGGAGATTACTGGAGATTGCTGGTCCCTGGGACTTACGCTATCACTGCCTCTGCTCATGGGTAACAGCTTTATTCAGAAGGAAAACATAGTAGCCACATGAAATCTAGTTTCAGTATGTTTTTGTCTTATTGCGACCTTTATTTCTGTTATTCTGTTATGTTGTCTAGTTATAAGCCTGTGACGATCTACGCCACAGTCTCAAAGGATCGAGTGGAGGTGGTGGACTTCAGACTGACATCTGTGCGGTCAGAGGGTAACCGTCATTCTTCCAGTGGCCCCCGACCCACACAAAACCCATCTGAGAAGGAGTTTCAGAGCTTAATCAAGGAGCTCTCTGTAGGCCAGGGTTTGGATGAGTTGGTGAAAAACACAGCCACCGAGAGCAACTTCCGCTACCGACCCTCCAAAGAGATGTCGGCTTTCTTGAGAGGCCTCACGCTTAACTTTCCCCACATTACATATTTACACAGGTAAGAAGATTTTATTTTCCCCTAAACTGTGAGTTTGAACCAGTCTTTATTTTACTGCAGTGACCTATATTGTTTCTTTTTTTTCTTTTCTATGTCCAGCCTGGGCCAGAGTGTGGAGTATAGGACCATATGGGCTTTGGAAATCTCTAACAAACCAGGAGAATCTGAACCGTCCAAGCCAAATATTCGGTTTGTAGCAGGGATCCATGGTAATGCCCCAGTGGGGACAGAGCTGCTGCTGGAGTTTGCTGCCTTCTTGTGCATCAACTATGGCAAAAACCCAGCCATCACCAAGGTGTGCCTTAAGACCTCTTTATGATTATAACAACAGCATTTTTATCAGCTCGTTTTGGCTTTAAGGGAGCCAAAGCTTGATTTATTTCTCAATGAACATTTAGTACCTGTGAATATATGACTGTAATTGTTCCTTATCCTTCTCCAGCTGATCAACGAGACTCGCATATTCATTGTTCCTTCTGTAAACCCTGACGGACGAGAACAGGCTGTTGAGAAGCAGTGCAAATCTACCCAGGGCTTGACCAACGCTCGTGGCAAGGACCTGGACACAGACTTCTTTGGTCAGTTGTCTTGATTTCTGCATGTGTGAAGCTGAAATGAAAAACAGATTTGACGTTTACATGTACCATTTACAAAAGAAAAAAGAAAAAAAAAGATTGTCTGTCTGTCTGTCTGTCTGTCTGTCCTCTTTAACAGGCAACGCATCACAGCGTTTGGTGGATCCCCAACCTGAGACCAGAGCGATGATGAACTTCATTCAAAGCCACCGCTTCACTCTGTCTGTAGCCCTTGACGGAGGCGCCCTTGTTGCCACTTATCCTTATGACAAGCCTGTCCAGACTGGTAATACCACTATGACAAGAAACAAAAAGTATATTGTGTATAAAAATCTGAGAACACCAGGATAGCTCTTAGCTGATGCTGCATGAGTGCAACGTGATTGTGGGCACCACTTTTTCACACATATGAGATTCAGGAAACATTAAAATAAAATTGTTTGAGTTTGGAGAAAGTGACATGTGAATTCATGCAGGAGACAAACATCCCTTGTGGGCCTTTTCAGAAACCCAACAACGCTTGCTGTAGCTCATCTGTGGGCAAGATTTACTAAACAGGGAAAAATAGCATGTGACCCAATATCCAAATAGCGCTCATAGGTGTTGTTAGTTTTATGGGTGATTTACAAAAGATGCACTGTTTTCCAAACACGGGGGTGGTCAGTGCCTTTCAGTATCAGCCACAAAAAAACAAGCACGTCAGTGTATGTGGGCCTATGTATAGGTTGAATGCTGACTGGTTGAAAACTAGGCTGGAAAAATGAAAGCGGTCAAGACACCTTGGAGACTAAGATATCAAAGTTTAAAAAAAAAATACAGAAGGTGAAGCACAGATTGTTGCTGCAGTGGACACTTTTCATTGTTTTATCACTCGGTTTCACTTCAGCTCTTTGTTATCTCATAACTTTGCTCCTCTCTGTCGCTGGCAGGACCAGCAAGCGCACAAGTGAGAGCAGCCCACAGACCAGTTGTTTGTGACACTGCCCCCTGGTGATAGTAAACATGTAACTGATGGTCTGTAGAGCTGATGGCAGAACCATGTTTTCCCCCTTGCAGGCAGATAAATAAATCATTTGAAAACAGTTTCCTTAAAATCGCTGGTTTCACTGTTTAATTATTGAATCAGTTATTTTGTTTTTCAGTTGACAATGAAGGCACCTTGAAGTATTTGGCAACTGTCTATGCCAGCAATCACCCCAAAATGCACCTTGGGAACACTGAATGTTCAAATAATGGGCAGAGTAAGTCATACGACTGCTACATATTCTTGTCACGTCGGTCATGCAAATAAGTGGTTAATGGCCAAGTTTTGCTTTACTCATTAGGCAACATCCCAGATGGAGTTATGAGAGCAGCGGAGAGACAAAGTCATCTGGGAAGCATGAAGGTAAGTGTGTGTCTGTGCTGTCATTTTCTGTAATTAAGTTGGCATCCATCATGTCATTGTGTACAATCTAAAAACAAAAGGCACTACTTCATATTTAATTGGAAACGGAGTCAAGAGTGTTTGTTTTGAAAACTTCCTTGACAATTCTGAGAATCTTGAAGTTCTTTTGGAGTTATTGATCAAGTGAAAATGAGAAGTAAAGCATAGGAAATGCATCAGCTTATGTCCACATCTCCTTTCCAGGACTTCAATATGGACTTTGGCCATTGTCCAGAAATCACAGTGTACACTGGCTGCTGTCTGTTTCCTCCCGCTGAGCAGCTGGCCACACTCTGGACTGAGAACAAGAAGTCTCTGCTAAGCATGTTGGTAGAGGTATGATGCATGATTTTATTAGGGGACTGCAGCGACATTGACATTTATTTATTTTACAAGTTATGGCTGCTGTAATACATAGTTTGTATTTTAATGAACTGTCATACAGCCACGCATTTCTCTGTTTCTGCTCCTTCCAGATCCATAAAGGTGTGCGAGGCATAGTGAGAGACAAGAGTGGAAAACCAATTGTTGGGGCGATCGTTATACTGAACGGAGGAGTGAGACTGTTTACTGTGGAAGGTGGCTACTTCCATGCCCTGCTAGCTCCTGGCACTCACAATATTGAAGCAGTTGCTGAAGGCTACCAACGCCAGCGTCAGAAGGTACTCTCTTCAACAGAATGTACTCGCTCGCAGGAAGAATAATATAATAGTTTACTGCTGTACACACAGACGCACACACGGTAATTATTTCTTGTTCAGAGGTTTATCATGAGGAGCTTCATTTAAAACATTTGAAGCTTTTAGTCAAAAACATTAGAAATATGATTATTACAATCATCCCACGCAAGGGTTGCAGATGAACAAAATGAAGCAACATAAAGACACATAAATAAGAATAACTCTACTACAGGTCTCATTTATGGTCTATATCTATGCAAGGTGTGGGACGTAGTAGACAAAATCTCTCCATCACCTCCACCTTTCCTTTTGGATGCTCTGCCATTTGAAGCATGGGGTAGGCCAGCTCTCTAAACAGATTTTCCTTGATGGTGTGTCCAAGATCCAGACTGTAGGCTGCGAGCTTCCCGCATGGCTTAAAGAGCAAGGGATCCACCACAGAGTGATAAATCTGCTGGTAGTCTCGCACTGTGAAACCGTGGATCATGAGCTCGTCACTGGAGTTTCCCTCTTCAGTAGTGACAACTCTGTTGCTGCGTGGCAGGTCTAAAAGATCTGGAAGAGCGGCGGCATTCCTTATATATCTGTCATCCAAGGGTTTTTTGTGGTCCGTTTCTTTTTGCTCCCACACAAGGTGCAAATCGTAAGCTGGAGCCAGCAAATATTTTCTCTCCTTAATCGTCTCGCCATATTTCTTAGGACATCGAATACTCTGCCTTAGACCATAGGGACGCATCTCATACCTCTGCAAAGAAAAGTGGTGTCAGTTTTGGTTGTGCCCCTTCAGGTTCTTTTGTGTGTTTATCATATATATTGCAACAAAAATATATGGTTACTGGGGGGGAAGAAACCATTAAGGTACTTACTCCTTGGTGTATTTTCAGTCAACATCACTAAAAAAAAAGGTCTGAAAATCCTTAATTCCTGAACTATAAGTACAGCTTTCCCATTTTTCTTTACACTGGATTGTGAAATCGCTTCTTTGCTGCTGAAAATAATCAAGCAGGTTGCAAAAAGTAAGTCCTGAGATTCTTGTAATTTACCTCTGGGGTGAGTAAATTGAGATTTTTAGCACTTTTTCAGACATCAGACACAACCTGCACCAGATTATACAAAGCAGGCGCACCTGCGAGTAGCTCTTGCTGATTAGATAGTTAACAAGCCCAACTTCCAAGGAGCTTCAGCAGAGTGCTTAAAAACACTTTACCTCTCTGACAAAACAGCTCGATGTTTTCTTTTTGTTGCAAGTTTTAAGTCCTTTAATAAAAGCACCAAAAAAAACCCCTAATGAAACTTTGAGGTCCAAATGCTTCAAATATCTTTTGAGTTGTTTGTGAAATCCTGGAAATCTGTTTGAAGAGCCTTGATTGGCATGACCATCGACTTTCATTTTTTTAAGAAGCCTCTGATAACTACAGGAGAGAAGTGATTCTTATGTTTGACAACTTTCTGCTATCTAACTTTTAAATATTTCTTCTATCTTTTAGGTCGTGGTATCTTCCTTTGAAGCTGCTACTTCCATCATCATAGAGTTTGACATGGACAACAACATCTTTGGCCTTCCCAGAGAGTTTGTTGTAGCCAGTGCAGGTAAACATGTCTTATAATGCAGCTTTTTGTCACCTGCTGAGAGCTGACGTCGCATGAATTATGCTCCTTGTTCATGAACAAGATAGATTTTCAGTGTTTCAGTAGATTATGTGTTTCAAATTAAGTCTTAACGGTGCTAAAATCCACTGGCAGTTACTGTAGATCTCAGCTCTTTTGAGCAAGAGGGTAACTTTATTAAATTAAGAACAAAGTATACATAATGCCAAGTCATGCATGCATATTCTGTTCCTCCCCACAGCCGCCACCATGACAGCACTGGTGGTGACCGCGTGCATCATCTGGTGCGTGTGTGCCGCTAAGTCTAATCGCCAAAAAGATGGCTTCCACCGTTTGCGCCAACACAGAGACGAATATGACGACGAGGTCCGGCTCACCTCTATGGGCTCCAAAAAGTCCCTGCTTGCCCACGAGTTTCAGGACGAAAGCGAAAGCGACGAGGAGACGTTGTATGCCAACAAAATCTGAGGAACACAGCAAAAGTTTTTGTTTGCTCAGTGTTTTATTTGAAGCTCAGCCCCCTCCTCGCTGTCTCCCAAAGATCAAACACCTGACCCACGAGGACCACCATGAACTTGACCTCCATCTCTTTTTATGGCCAGTATGAAAGGGATGGAGACTATTTCTGTTACACCAGTATATTCTGAGGACCCTCTCCCTGCCATCCTGTCGGTGTCTGGACTGCAGGGGCTGCTTTTTTTTCTTTTTCCCTGCAGATATCTCTGATCAACTTGTTCAACATATGGAGCAAGGAAGAAATTAACAAAAGGAGGGTGGAGAAAGGTTCACTCCACCTTTGTCATCATCCAGCCCTTACAGCAGCTTGCTTCTTTGTTTTGTTTTGTGTTTTTTTGTTGTTGTTGTTATCCGAGCCAACCAAGAATCCTCTAAGACGACCACACATCCTGCCCGGCTGAGACATCAAGCCGAAATGTCCAAATAACTTTAGATAAAAGTGCGTTATTTTTCCTTGTTTCTCTTCACTAATGTCTGTGAGCACCATGTATTTATTTTTATAACTGCTTTGAATTAGAAAGTAGGTTATTTCTCTGTGTCCAAGCCTTTGGGAGACTGAATCCAGTTCTGTGCCTTGGCTTCTATAAAGTTTACAGTCTCAGTCAGGCTGTAATGTGTGGCTGAAAGTAACATACTGGAAATATAATACCATAATACTGGAATTTGATCCATCTTATACTCAGGTGGAGTGAAAGAGAAAATTTTTTTTTTTCTTGCCTCCTTCTGCTGCCCCCTCCCTTCCAAAGATGAGTGGAACCATCAGGGAAAATGTTACAAGGCGTGGACTTGATATATGTAGGGTGGGGGGTGATGTGGGTTGGAGGGACTTGCACAAATTGGAAAGAATCACCCTTTTGGCCACAAAAAACAATGAATCTTTAAATCTGTAATCATAAAAAGAATGTATTTTTATTTCCTTTTTGTTTTAACAATAAGTTTGTTTGCAAGATAATTTATCTGTATATGGAAACTTACTACTTTTGTGTCCATCACCTTTTGATCACTATATGTGTAATCTTTCACTATGATTTGAGTTTTTATCTGAATATATTTGGCTTTTTTGCCTTTTTTGTACTAAATATTTTGATCACAGAATGAAAACCAGGTTTGACCATTCATGACTGTCTAAAACACCCATACCACACCATATAAAGGTTTTATAATCTTATATCTTTCCTGACTTATTTTAAATTGCAGTGATTGAGATAATTATGAGTTTGGTTGAAGTTTTTTGTGTTGGTAGTCCATCAGAGACCCTTTTGTCACTGTGTGAGGAACAGTGACAGCTGGGACAGGCTCCAGTCCCCAGCAGCACCATTTCAAATCACTGCGCTGGATCCTTGATCTGTTAAGTATCTCCTGGGTTGGAAATTCACGCTGTGATTTCTTTACATGGCAGTAGTTTGAAGCAATACAGGTGTGTTCTCTGAAGAATTTGCCCTGATTTTCAGTTTGAGAAGAGATTTCTTGACATCTGTGTAGGGAGACACTTTTGTACATTATTTTTCTTAAACTGTGTGTGTGAGAGAGAGTGGCACCTTTGAAGTTAAGTGCGTGCCACAGTCGGGCAGTTTTGTGTGAACATTTTATATCAACTGGAATCAACTGTAAATAATGTTGGTAATTGTAAAATGTTAACCATGAAACTACATGCAACAAAACATTTAAAATCCTCTTTGTGATGTGCACAAAAACTCACAGAACACAATCAAATAAAACTTCTCACAACACGTTGCTTTTGTGTTTACTTGTATGATAAAGAAATGAGAGTAACTTAATCATGAGGCAGTTTTTTTTGGTTTTTTTGCACTAAATTAGTAGGAAACTGGGGATTTTTCACTTGTCAAATTCCCTTGTCGAGGAAAACTGAGCCAAAAAGGAATGAGGGAATTTATTTCCCAGATACCTGCACGTGGTGGTAGCTTGTACCGATGGAACGCATCGGCGGGGGGTTACTGGGCTTAAGCCTGGGTAATTTTTTCAGAACCCCTTTTGGAGTATAATTTGTTTCATAGTTAGATGCCTGACTGACAACTGTATAAAACAAAAGCTACAGACAGTATTGGTTAGCACGGTGGTTAGCACTGTTGCTGCACAGCAAAAAGGTTCTGAGTTCAATTCCACCATCAGGCAGGGCCTTTCTGTATGGAGTTTGCATGTTCTCCCCGTGTTTGTGTGGGTCCTCCCTGGGTACTCTGGCTTCCTCCCACAGTCCAAAGACATGCAGTTAGTGGGGATAGGTTAATTGATTAATCTAAATTGCCCATAGGTGTGAATGTGAGAGCGAATGGTTGTCTGTGTCTCTATGTGTTAGCCCTTTGCCAGACTGGCAACCTGTCTAGGGTGTACTATTGACTCCAAATCTCCCGACCACTATGTCGATCTGAGACAGCGAGACCAAGACCGGTCTCAAGACATCCAACTCTACCAGTTACTAAAGCAAATCATTCGTACTGTACAAATAATGTAAATATGACGGTGTATCACAAAAGATTGATATCAAACTGATCACTTGACCCATATTATGTTACTTGCTCCTCGAGTGAAACAACAAATTGCGAAGTGAAAAGCCGAACAACAATGCCATTTTTTTTTTTAGAAAGTCTTAGCTTACATGTGTGTTTATTTGATATTTTCAGTTGTTACCCTCCACGGCTTAATAAAGCACTCTAAATTGGTTTCAGTTATGTACTGTACTGTCAGTCTGCCCCAGGGCAGCTGTGGCTACAACTGTAGC
This sequence comes from Simochromis diagramma, assembly GCF_900408965.1. NCBI lineage: Eukaryota > Metazoa > Chordata > Actinopteri > Cichliformes > Cichlidae > Simochromis > Simochromis diagramma. The sequence continues at coordinate 8,487,703 of NW_024387375.1, forward strand.
TTGCCTCCACCAGTGTGTGAATGTGTGTGTGAATGGGTGGATGACTGGGCGTGTAAAGCGCTTTGGGGTGCCTAGGGGGGACTAGTAAAAGCACTATACAAATACAGGCCATTTACTGATGAACTTAACATTTACCTGAGTTTTTTCTTTGAAAGAAGCCCCTTATTTCTATTGTTATTTTATATATTATGCTTGTATGTTGTTCAGTATATCTGTATGCAAAACAAGACGAATTTCAATACACAGCAGTATATTCACAGTTGAAACCAGATATTTACATACACTTTAGGGAAAAAACAAGAAGATTTTTTTTACTGTTAAACATCGATTTAGAGTAAACGTTTTTGTTTTAGATAAATAAATATTGAAATATCTTTTGAATGAGTTAAATATCAGAATAAAGAGAGAGAGAGCTATTTTTTTATCACTTTTATCAAATTTAGGAGCACATATACACTAAGTTTATTGTTAATTAATAAGAAAACTGCAGACGATTCCATTCTGAGCTGAAGAAGCTTCTGATAGGTTAGTAGAGTCCATGTGAGTAAATTGGTGGCACACCTGTGGATGCATATAAAGCAAAACACAGAGCCTGTTTCTTTGACATGGGAAAATCAAGAGATGTCAACCAAAACACCAGGAAAAGAATTGTGGACCTGCATAAGTGTGGCTCAATTTTGAATACAATTTGGTGCCATTTGCAATTAAGGAATACAGACAATTTCTCTCTTTACTCTTAAAGTTAACAAATATGTTTTTTATATTTATCCATCTAAAAAAATAAACATTTAGTCTGATTTGATGTTACAATTAAAAAAGTGTTTGTGTTTTGATCTGAAGAGTGTGTAAATATCTGGTTTCAACTGTATATTTGATGATGTTGGTGTTTGGCTTGATTGTCAGCACAGAGAGAGAGAGAGGACAGAACAGAGATGGAACAAGAGCAGGTGAGACATGTTAGTCACATGGTTGTTTACCAAAAGTATCACTGTATCATAGGTACTCATGTATCTCGTACATAGTGTATCTTTTTAGGTTTGTTATTTTTCAAATTCTATATTTATTAAGTTATGCAGGCTTGTTTGCACAACAAGGCTAAATAATTATATAAACTTCTCAATCTAAATAGTGTTCTTTGGTAGAATTAAAAAATAAGTGTAGTGCAGGTCTATGATGATTTTCAGAGTTTTGATTCTGGTTCTGTTTTGGTTACGTCCTAAAGTAGTCCTGATTTTGAACTGTTGTAGTCCTGTTTTAATTCCCGATCAGTTCTGGATCTGGTTGAGTTGGGGTTTAGTCCTCGTGTCTTGATTTTGTTCTGCCTTGCTGCTTGATTAACAAACTAGTTTAAGGTGTCCTGCATATGTGATTTGTTTTTCCCATATGAAGTCATTCTTTTTTGAACAAAACTCAAAACACAGCCAAATAAATCTTTCAGTCATTTCTAACACCCCCCCATCCCACATGCATACTACCTTTTAGGGCTAAGCCCCGGGTGTATAAAATGTCTGGCTCCGCCTCTGCTTGAAAATAACTTAAAAGTTTATTTTGTGACCCAGAAAGAGTAATATTTAAAAGTTTTTAGCCGCGCTCCTCCGCCATTGCCACGTTTGAGTTTCGGACGAAATCCAGTATCTGACAAGCACACCAACCACAGAAGCAGCAGCAGTGATGAGAGCAGGGGAGATGCAGCGGATCGACCCGAAACTTACAGAGTTCATTCCCGCCACAATGAAGGGATTTCCGGAAGTGGTGTCAGATGTTACCTTGGTTACATAGGCCTAATGTAGAGTAGATTTTTTTTTGAAAACTTTATACAATCAGGCAATCTGAGAACAAAGCATGATGTATAGTGCAGCAAAGTCATGCTACATGTAATTAGCAACCACTTTATTAGGTACATCTGTTCCACTATTCATTGCAGTAATCCACAAATCTAATCATCCGTTTGCAGCAACTCAAAGCACTTAGACATGCAAACATCCTCAAGACAGCCTGCTGAAACCAAGCCTCAGAATAAGGAAGAATGATGAAGGAATGTGGCATTGCTGTTGTTGTCACATAGCCTGGTGGGAATATTTCATAGGAGTGGGTTAAAAAAAAAAAAGATTTTCTGATTCAAATTGATTATAGCTTAAATAATGACCTGCTCTACCTGCCTGAGCTACAGCCAGGTGTGCCACAAGGGTCCTGTTTGGGACCTTTATTGTTGTTGTTGTAATTGCTTTCTCTTCAGCACCTTCTGAGCACTCTTAAGGACATTTCTTATCACTACTATACAGATGATATTCAGTTGTACATCTCCTTTAAGCCCCAAGATGTTTCCAAACTACAGATTATGCATAGGCGCATAGACTACATCAGAGGTTGGATGGATGATAACTTTCTTCAACTTAATGAGGAGAAAATCAAAGTCCTTGTTTGTGCTCCCAATAAATTTGTGCCCAAGATTATGGAAAATTTAGGTCCTCTTGCTACATTTGGCAAATCCTCTACTAGGGATCTTGGAGTAAACTTTGACTCAGCTCTGACTTTGGATGCTCATGTTAAATCTCTGGTTTGCTCCTGTTATTATCATTTAAGAAACATTGCAAAGCTGAATCCACTGTGTCATGCTCAGACCTCGAAATTGTCATACATGCATTTCTTTCATCTCATTTGGACTATTGTAATTCTTTGTTCACTTGTTTATGTAATGCTTCGTTGGAACGTCTGCAGGGTGTTCAGAATGCTGCTGCAAGGCTTCTGACCTAGTCTTCCAAGTACTCTCATGTCACACCCCTGCTGATCCAGCTGCAGTGGCTCCCCATTAAATTCAGAGTCCGCTTTAAGAATATGACTTTGACATTAGGGGCTCTGCATGAACAGGCACCGACATATATCAGAGATCATTAATATCCATGCATCTCCAACAGGTCCCTGAGATCATGTGACAACAGATGAGAAACAAACAGAGAGAGAGGAAAAAGTGGTTAGCAAGCTCTTCAGGACATTACCTACATATAAATAATTATAAATGGGTTTTTTTGTATTACAATGTCAGAAGGAGAGAGGCACTGAGGCACCGTCTTCCGCCCCCCGACGCTCCTGCTGTGCCTCCTCCTTCTGACAGGAACTGCCTACAGAGGAAGTATGAATGATGCCTGAGTGGACGTACACAACTCACAAGTTCCTGGCTCTCTCGGTTCCTCTGCAGAGGGTTTCCCTAAGAAGGTGGGCATAGCAGGGTCACCGGGGGACGGGGGGCTGTGCCTCACTGTCCTGCCCTCATCGGAGAAACCCTCGTTCAGAGTTGTTCAGAAAGCCAGAAACTTTTGTGTTGAGTATGTCCTTGTGAGCCTCCACCATTTACTGGTGGGTGCAGCCTGGCCTGTCTAGAGACAGACCAGACCAGCTGCACAACACAGACACTTAAACCTCATCTGAGGACAAAAACTACAAGAACAACAGAAACAAGAAAGAAAACGTAGCTTAGAACCATGCAGGGATACAGGAGACGGCAGCACTGCAGAGGTGAGGACCAGCAGCTGTCTGAAAGAGACAATACACACAAACACACACAACAACAGACGAGAAACAAACAGAGAGAGAGGAAAAAGTGGTTAGCAAGCTCTTCAGGACATTACCTACATATAAATAATTATAAATGGTTTTTTTTTTACAATGTCAGAAGGAGAGAGGCACTGAGGCACCGTCTTCCGCCCCCCGACGCTCCTGCTGTGCCTCCTCCTTCTGACAGGAACTGCCTACAGAGGAAGTATGAATGATGCCTGAGTGGACGTACACAACTCACAAGTTCCTGGCTCTCTCGGTTCCTCTGCAGAGGGTTTCCCTAAGAAGGTGGGCATAGCAGGGTCACCGGGGGACGGGGGGCTGTGCCTCATTGCCCTGCCGTCGTCGGAGAAACCCTCGTGCAGAGTTGTTCAGAAAGCCAGAAACTTGTGTGTTGAGTATGTCCTTGTGAGCCTCCACCATTTACTGGTGGGTGCAGCCTGGCCTGTCTAGAGACAGACCAGACCAGCTGCACAACACAGACACTTAAACCTTATCTGAGGACAAAAACTACAAGAACAACAGAAACAAGAAAGAAAACGTAGCTTAGAACCATGCAGGGATAGAGGGGACAGCAGCTTTTCATTTATGGATTCAAGGATCAAATGATCAAAGGATCAAAATTTTGGTAAGATTCTAAATATGTGACATCACATCCCAAAAGCCAATTGGGTTGTCATAGGACATTTTTTTTTTGACCCTGGTATTTTTTTACTTGGAGAATTTATCAGTAAAGTTTAAATATCTGCCACCCCCCCTCCCCAAAAAAGATAATAATAATAAAAATACGTGTTATTGCAATAACCAATGTTTTCTACAGTCATTTGTGCTAACAGATGGTGGCATTTTAAAGCTGGGTCTTACTCTGCCCAGGCTGCTACTGGTCTCTAGGTGACGCTGTGTTGTAGCTGATTGGCTGACGCGGTCGTGCGGCACGTCCTTTACGTTTTCTGCTGACACGTGACAGTACCCGGATTTTGATGACGTCGCAGAACAACAAAGATGGCAGGAATAGGAAGCAGCACGTACTGGGAAGGTAAGGCAACACTCGAGCCTGTTTACAGCAAGTAGTATTATAACAGCACTTTTTTTTTTAACCGTTTTCATAATATCAGCAATTAATTTGCCCCTGTCACCCCACCTCTGGCTGTAAGAAACATGGTTTAAAAACATACATGCCACTACAATAACAAGTTAGCTCCCAACAAGCTAGCGAACTAGACGCCGTGTAAGTTAATTTAACTCTGTTCCTTCGGCGGTTTAAGCCGTGTCGTTGATCTAAACAGCTTATCAGCCTGGCACATCGAGTGTATCAGCTGCTTCGTTAATTGTCGGCAGTGAGCAGATAGCGTTTTCATATTTTTCCCCCCTTGGTTAATGTAGTGTTAAAACAATGAGCTTTGTTGCTATAACGGTCTTGTTGCTTTAGCTTTCGGTAGCACAGGAGTTTTTTTTGTTGATGTTTAATGCAGAAAAAGAAATCGCATATTTTGTAAAATTGCCCCCCCCCCCCAATCCGGTGACAACTGATACAACTGTATCAGTTGTCACTAGATTAGAGGCGGGGTACTCCCTGAATAAGTCACAACTAAAACAACTAAATTGCTCATGGGACATTTCATCTTCGTAGTACCATGTTGGGTAAACGCGGACTTTGGTCAGAGACTTTGGTCTATATTCGCATGAAAACATCACACAGTTGGCGCCAATTTGTGAATCTCCTGTACCACTACATCCCAAAAATGCTCTATTGAGATCTGAAGCCAGTGGTAGCCATTTGAGCACAGTAAAGTCATTATCATGTTCAGGAAACCAGTTTAAGGTGATTTGAGGTTTGTGGAATGGTGTGTTATCCTGCTGGAAACAGCCATCAAAACTGTGGTTATAAAGGGATGGATATGGTCAGCAACAAGACTCTGGTAGGCTGCTGCATTTAATTGATGCTCATTTGGAGATAAGGGACCTGGTAATAGCCAGCAGACCATTATAACACCACTATCAGCTTGAGCTGTTGATTCAAGGCCAAATGGAGCCATGTTTTCCTGTTTTTTTAGGATCCTGCTATTTTAATGTTGCAGCAGAAATTAAGACACATGTACCAGGCAACGTTTTTCCAATCCTCTACTGTCCATCTTTGGTGAACCTGTGAACTGTAATCTTACTACCCTGTTTTGTCCTTAGCTGTCAGAAATGACACCCAGTGTGCTGTAGGTAGGTTATCTGCTTTAAGGTTTGATGTATAGTGCATTCAGTGATGTTCTTCTCCATACTTTGGTTATTACAATTGTTTTTGTTTTCCATTTAAGTAGTTCTTGTTGCCTTCCTGTCAACTTGAAGCAGTCTGCCCATTCTCCTCTGTCTTCAACAAGGCATTGTCTGCCAGGGAATTGTTGCTCACTTGATATTTTATGTTGATATTTTATGTTTTTGGACCATTTTTTGTAACCCCTAGAAATGGTCATGCGGAAAAATCCTGAGTCTGAGTTTGTGAAATACTCAGACCACCCAATCTGCCATCAACAACCATGCCACATTCAAGTCACACAAATAACCTTCCTTGACAATTTGAACTTCAACAGGTTGTCTTGACTATGTCTTGACTTGACTATGCCTAAATGCATTGAATTGACGCAAAAATTTCCCTGTTGTGGGATCAATAAAGTCTTATCTTATCTAATTGATTGTCTGAGAGTGTCACCATCTACCGGAACCGTGTTTGCACATATACTTGGCCAATAAACACGATTCTGATTCTTCTTATTATGATATTTGCTTTAATGAGTATTTGGATGTGTGTATTAAACAAATTGGCTAGAAAGTGTTTAATAGGGCAGGGCAATATGGCCAAAAATATTTATCACGATATATATTTTGAAATTTGCAATAACGATATAACTGACGATATAACTGACGCGAGACAAAATACTTTAAAACTCCACAACTTTATTGATGCAAAAAAAAAACCCCATCAATGTATTTTCACTTAAACAAGCAGCTGTTTTTTATGTGCATTAAAGCTATATAAAAATTTAACAGTGTAAATGCAAATTTCTTGCTGACAGTTTAACCAAAAAGGCATTTCCAGTGGAAATGGGCCGACATATCCTCAGCATAACCATGTATAATATCCACAAAACTTAAAAAGAGGTTATACACACACAATACGGTAATATTATGTTGAAGCACAGTACGTATTACTCGGCGAGACTCCTGCCTACGGTAGCCGTAATGCTCTGACAATCCATCAAGCGGTGCGGGTTCTTAGCTTAGCAAAGTCGTACTAAAACATTTTTTGACAGATTTTTGAGCGCCGTGTACCACATAAAATCGGTTCGAGGTCAGTAAGCACAACCAGAATTCATACATACGGCGCACTTCGATTTTTCAGAAAATCAAAGGATTGATTTTAAGAGCGACTTATTTTCCAAAAAACACGGTAATAACGACGGCCCGCTAGCATGCTCTACCAAAAATAGTGCTTTGGTGTGTATCTGACGGACGAAAGCTAAACCAGTTCCACACCACTGAACCATTTTTACAAACCAATTCTGGTTCATCCGTTTCATTCAACGATCCGCTTTCGCCCTTCTCATTCTCTGTCGCCGCCATGCTTTTTCCGCCAGGTACGTATGAAAACAAAGGCACTGCGCATGCACGCTTTACCCATATTCTATCGCGATATTTCATTTTCTTATCATTGCCCAACATTATACCGATATTACCGTGAACGGTATGATATGGCCCAGCCCTAGTGTTTAACATAAATTATTCCTCTGTATAAGTTTCAGTGTTACATTTTTTGGATATCTGATATAAAATATTTTTAATAGAAGATGCACAAAAAGATTTTCAGTTTTGAAAATCTTGTCATGGTGAAATTTTGTTCTACATAGCTCTCATACTCTACTATACACTCTCTGCACAGTCAGCAACAGACAAAATAGACATCACAGCTGAGCAGTAGAGTCAAGTTGTCTTCATGTTGAGTTGCTAATTAAGAAAATGGCATTACAAGAAAGTTGAATGGACCATCTATCTATCTACCATCTATTTTCTACTCTGGGGTAATACTTAATTGATGGTGTTTTAGTTATTTTTAAGTATTTTACTGGGTTGTGTGCTTCTGTTACAGATCTGCGAAAGCAGGCCAGACAGTTGGAGAACGAACTTGACCTGAAGTTGGTCTCTTTCAGTAAATTATGCACCAGCTACAGCAGCTCCAGAGATGGACGTCGAGGAGACACGTAAGATTAAGGCTTCTCACTCAACTGCAGAGTTAATAACTACTAAAAAGCTGAAACAATTAATATTCTTCTAGCAATAAATCTTTACCAAATGTAAAGATGTATTTATTGTATTTTATTGTTGTCATATTTAATCACATATTTAATATTATTCTTAAAAACAACGATATAGTGAAAAGATATAAAGATATAATGAAAGCAAAGATTGGTTCCAAAGCTTAAACTTAATGTTTTTATTTTATTTTATTGGAGTTGAAAATGGGTTACTAGTCAAAATGTTATTATTTTTAATTATATTCATCATTCAGATTTTTCATATCTAGCCTGAATTGTAATCGTTAAAATGCATATTTGTTAATCAGCAAAAAAAAAGAGGTTAAGTCTCCAAAAGCACTCAAAGCGCTTTATACAGCATGCCTCATTCACCCATACACCAAGCACTTTTCTCTATGCCTAATTACTTTCTGTCTACTAATCACACACCTATACTCTGATGGATGCAATGGAGAGCAAATTTTGTTTAGTATCTTGCTCAAGGATATTTTGCATGCATTCTGGAGCAGCCAGGGATTGAACCACCAACCTTCAGATCAGTGGATGACCTGCTCTCCTAATCTACAGCCACCCCTAAAGTAGCTTGAATGGAATATTCTAACACAAAAACTACATGTTTCTTTATTGCAGACCTTAAGGATTTTGAGACCAAGTAGGCTTTTGAAACATTACCAATCAAGAAAAAAAAAAAACTTGATTACTTACTTCTGTTTGATTACAGTTATTTATTTTTTACTAACAGCTTTAAATTCTTTATTTGATGAATGTGTAATTTCTGCTATGAAATAAAGCACATTTCTTGTTCATTAAACACAAGAAAACCGTACAAGATTTTTTTAATGTGAGTTAAAAACCAATTACAAATAAGCTGCTTTAAATAAAAATTCTTAATATTCTTCCATCTTATTTTTCCTTTCAGGTCAGACACCACACCTCTGCTAAACAACTCTACCCAGGACAGGATGTTTGACACCATGTCAGTGGAGATTGAACAGTTGCTAGCCAAAGTAAGTAAATTGTTTCAGGTCAGTGGAAAAGGACGGCAAAAAGAATATAATAAGAACAGAAATGGATATATGCCTCGTCCTTCGTGTCTATCCATCCGTCCACTCTGTTTCCTTCTCTCTCTCAGCTGACTGCAGTGAATGACAAGATGGCGGAGTACACCAACTCTCCGGGCGCAGCTGCTCTCAACGCTGCTCTCATGCACACGCTCCAGAGGCACAGGGACATCCTACAGGTTTGCTGTCTTGTTCCTTTTTTCCTGTCGCTCATCTGTTTTCTATAGCTTTTTTTAAATTTTTATTTAATTGAAATAATTTTCTTTCATAGCGACTTCTTCTCAGTTACAGTTACTGAACTCAATGAAGAGCCCAAGAACTACTTTCTAAAGCACATACTGAGTCTTAGGCTACGTTCACGCTGCAGGCGAAAGTGCATCAAATCTGACTTTTTTGACCCTCTGCGACCCATATCCAATAATGGTATGACAGTGTGAACGGCACAAATCCGATATTTTCTAATCCGATCTGGGTCACTTTCGTATGTGGTGCTGAATCCAATACATATCTGATGTTTTAGAAAGGGACTGCTGCTTGAATGGTCAGGTCGCATTAAATCAGTCTTCTACGTCACTGACACAAGACAGACACCAATTATCAGCGCTGGAGAAGCGCCCGATAAGACATCGCGAACGCTTCCTGGCCGTCCCGTGCAGATGTTAGTGAAACTGTTGGGAAGACAACATTGGAGAAACGTTATATTTGTACTGTATAATCTGCAGATTCTGACAGAAATCTGCAACTATCCTTTGAAGCACCGCTCCTCTCTAAAACAGCAATAAGGATAATTATTAGGCCATATGTAAATAACTTTATAACTTAAAGCAAAATTGGGAAACGTAAAGTCCGAAACAAGTCTTTATATTAACGGCCATCAGTCAAACAATACTGTTTGGTCTGGGTCTAAGCAGAGCGCGTTGTGTGTGACGTCTTCTTTTGTGCATGCGGGCCGCTTTGAGGGTTCACACTAAAGCGTGTTTGCTGTCACATTTTATTTGTAGTGTGAACAAGTAGACAAAAAAATCGGATTTGATCAAAAAATTGGAATTGAGTACTAAGACCTGCAGTGTGAACCTAGCCTTAGTGGTTCAGTTTTGTCCTGTTTACCACTTGTTTGTTTCTCTGTCTTTCCTGTAATCCTTTTTTTTTTTTTTTTTTTTTTAAAAAAACCTTTATTTTCCTCGAAGGACTACACACATGAATTCCACAAAACCAAAGGCAACTTTTTGGCCATCCGGGAAAGGGAAGACCTTCTAGGGTCTGTCAGGAAAGACATTGAGTGAGTACTCAGCCACAGCACCTTCTAATTTCATTTAGCTTTTATAGAAGTGTGGGAATGTTTTAATTAATTAATTAATTATTATTTTTATTAATGTCGTTGTTGTTTATTATATTATAGTAAATGATAAGATCCTACACACGCATGCTTTCTTGTGTTTTGATCTGAAAGGGTGCTGAGCAATAAAAACGGTCAAGCACTGCTCTTATGTCGTAGACCTTATTCCTGAGAGGAATAATTGAAACTTCACTTCCATTTGGCATGTTCTTGAACAAATAGAAGATTCGTGCTCTCTTTGGCCTTGCATTGAGGAAGTGCATCCTCTCTTCAGATTTGCACAGTTTGAGGGAATTTATTGAAACGAAGGTCTCCCTAGACCATGAGTCTTCTTTTTGCAGTGGCTTATTGATCTGTGAAGGCACTGATGATGGCAAACAGTGAGTACTGCAGAATTCTTATTGATCCTTCCCTGTCCATCTAGAGTACAAAGAGAAGAGTTCTCATGCAGAGGCGTCTTGCAGGCAGGCATACATGTTCAATAGGAATACACTCACTTAACTATATATAAATATACAAATGTAGTATTCATTAAGTAATTTATAAAGCTCTTAAGGAGCTTACTATAAATTAAAATAGTTTACATTTTTCCAGAATGACCTGAGTGTGAAAAAACAACAGATTAAACAGCGTTGGGTGCAGTTTTTCATTTAAATTATGAAACTAAGGATAGGGTACAGGATACTAAGCAGACTTTTGTGTAATACCAATTTGTGTCACGAGATGTTGTATTAAGTCATTGGAGCCTCGAGTGTGTCTTGAGTCCAGCACAAGAAGAAGGTAAAATACCGATGGAATGACAGATATTCTGGTGAATCAGACACTGCTAGAAAATGATGCCTTAACCACCAGCAGCAGTAAAGGAGCAGTCAAATGCATGATTTTATTCTCTCTGTTTTAACAGAGGACGGGAGAGGTTATCAAATATAGTGTGAATCTTTACTTAATAAAGTATTAATCAGGATTTTCATTACATTTGAAATCACTGAAAGTAATATATATTTTTTTAAGGACGCAAATGTATCTCTTTATTTTAGGAGCCACTTCATTACATAGGACATCGGTGGAGCTTTTTTTTTTTTTTTGGCCAATTGTTTTTATTTGGTTTTTTTTTTCCACTTTAATGTTTGTTCTGCTTTTTCACCACTTTAAAAGCACCTTTGTCTGATCTTTTAAGTGCAAAAAAATGCATTTTCATACAGTTTTCTAGCATGATGTGACAACTTATTGCCTAGCAACCGGAAAATGACTTTTAATTAAAGAGACCACCCCTTATCTGAATGATCCTAAATATCAATACTGGCAAATAATAGACAGAAAGCAATAAGATGTGACTTGAAAATATATGACAAAATTCTGTTGTCGAAAACAGCAAAAACAATTTCCTGATCACAGAATTCTGGACTTTGTGTTTTTACATTGTCTTCTTGGCAGCACAGTTTAAGCCTTGGCCTATCTGAACACTAACGTAGTTACAAGATGCTTTTATAAAATACAATTTTGGGGTCAGTACAGAAATGTGTAAAATATCATGACATTAATACAGTGATGGAATATCTGGTGCAGCTAAGCATTTTCTCTTTTGTCAGGCAGAGGGCAGTAGAGCTCTTGGCTGTGAAGTAAATGGACCAGCACACGTTTCAGAATATGTTTTCCATGTCCATACTGGTAACAAGAAGGAGTCCAAACTATCTAATTGATACAAGCACTCAAATGAAACAGTGAGGCATTTATCAAACACCATATCAATAACTTGCGTTGTGCTTACAGACTACTGAAGCACACACACACCACATTCATAGTAATAGCATGCTGCAGAGCTGAGCTGAGATGTAACAACCCTTCTTCTCCTGCTTTGATTTTTAAATGTCAGCAACAAAAATGACAGTTTTCTATGATTTACATTGGTGCCCTTTTAAAAAGCCTCGCCGGAGTGATGAATCGGTCTGTCAGTACAAAGAATTCTGGTCCCACAGAAGCATCAGCCCAGTTGCTAGGGTGGTCAGATTGGGCTCAAGGCAGTCACTCTGGGGTGTACTATATGTGCTCATAGCCTTCCTCCTCCCCTGCTCGACGAGAGGGTAGGGCAGTGTTAAATGACCAGAAACGAAGAAGGCATGGGAGTCAGCAGTTCAGGGCTGCTGATAGCTAGAGATTCATCAAACAGAAAAGAATGGGTTTGCTGTGTTTACTTTGTGAGTGGTGCAACGCCCATTCATCACTTCTGACTGCTCAGTAGAGGAGAGCACAGTTCTTTTTCTGTTTCTTCATTAACCATAAAAAAAAAAATCTCTTTTTCTCCTTTTTTTATTCTCTAGGAAAACAACAACAACAACAACAATCTTTATTTATAGAGCACATTTAAAAGCCAAGGGCATGCCAAAGTGCTTTACATAAAAGAATAAAAGAATAAAACAATTAACACTATGATATCAGAGTCATATAAGTGTGGAATTATGTTCACAGGTAAAAACCACTAATAAGAGTAAACTATAGCACATAGCTATAGCAAAGTAAAGCTGTACCATCAAACACAGTGATAGAGAACATAGACAACGCAAGACAAACAGAAAAATTAATAGAATAACTCACTGCAAACAAGGCCAGTATTTAACTGGTAGAAAAAGCAAGTTCAAACAGATATGTTTTAAGGTGTGATTTAAAAGATTGAATAGAATCAGACGCCCGGATGCCAATCGGAAGATTGTTCCACAGCTCAGGTGCAGCTAGAGCAAACGCTCGATCACCTCTAGACTTCAAACGAGATCTGGGCTGAACCAACAATAACTGTGAGGATGATCTTAAAGCCCTCGCAGGAGCATATGAGTTTAAGAGTTCCTTAAGATAGCTTGGTCCTGTGTTATTAGTAATTTTAAAAGTAAGCAACAGAATTTTAAATTGAATACGAAATTTCACAGGCAACCAGTGCAGATCAGCAAGGACGGGAGTGATGTGAGCAAACTTCTTAGTTTTAGTTAAAATGCGTGCAGCGGCATTCTGGACTGTCTGTAATCTATGTAGAAGGGTAGAGTGGAGACCAAAATAAAGTGAATTACAATAATCTAGCCTTGACGTTACAAAGGCATGGATGAGCTTTTCCAGATCATTGTGCGGGATATAGTGTTTGGCCTTAGAAATAAGGCGAAGTTGGTAAAAGCTGGATCTGACGACAGCAGACACTTGTTTATCAAGTTTAAATGAGCTGTCAAGTAGCACACCCAGATTTCTAACAGTGTCAGAGAAGGAGCTAGTGAGAAAACCAAAGGCATCATGAAGTTTGGCACGGAGAGCGTCACTACCAAAGATCATAATTTCAGTTTTCTTATCATTAAGGATAAGAGTATTTGCCAGAAGCCATTGCTTGACCTCACACATGCACTCTCGAAAGCTACTCAAGGACAGAGCTAGATCATCATTTAACTCAAAATAAATCTGGATGTCATCGGCATAATAATGAAAAGCAATGTGGTATTTCTCAAAGATAGCACTTAAAGGAAGCATATATAATGAGAACAGGGTAGGGCCTAACACAGATCCTCAGGGATCTGTGTTAGGCCCTTCAAACAGTTCTTTGAATTTTGCTTTGTTCACTGCAGCAGCTTTAATTCAAAAGATCTGACAAAAATGACACATTTAAGGAATCATTATTTTTAAATGTCCCTGCAGTTTCTCAGACTCAGACCTACTTGAGCAGTTGACCAATCATGGCTTATAGTTTTATGGAAACACAATATTTAGTCTGAAGAATTATTATTATTATTGCAAAGGGTGGCATCCTTGGTGTGAAAATACAAAAAGGAAATTAGTTATTTGATGCAGTGTTAAAAAAAAGAATGGGTTAGAAACACAAAAAGAGTCATGAAAGACAATCAAGTCGTAAAAAAAAAAAAAGTTTAAAATGCTTACCTTCTCTGTCTGGCTTTTCTGATTAATTAATCATTACATAATCACTGTATGCAATAACCATATATGCTACAAATATTAGCAGTTTGTGTGAATTAGTAAAGCACTACCATACCAGTAAAGCGATTAACACCTTTAACGATGTTATCACATTGCTAATGTGCAGTTTAAGGAACAAGGCCTTTACATTTTTATATTCCTTGTATATGCTGTGTGTTTTAGTGGTCCTTGCAAAGAAGAGTGAGATCTGCAGGATAAAACGCAGATTGTCACCTCACTTTGAAAGTTAGCCAGCCTTTGGTACCCTGTGGCAATCTGCTTGTGAAAATTACATTGGCAGCCTTACAGATTGCTCCTTTTTGATTGACTTCTGATTCTGATGTATGCATAGTTACAGAGACAAGAATTGGGATCAAGGCTGTCGCCTGTTAACTTGGGCTGTCATTTTAGATTTATTTCTTATCTACACTTTGAAAACTTGATTTTGACACACAAGTAATTCTGACATTGCCTAAATGTTGAAAATTACCATTCATTAAAAAAAAAAAAAAAAAAGTATTATTCACGAGTGTATCTGCCTGCCTTTTTAGGACATACAAGAGCGGTTCTGGGGTCAACAACAGAAGAACAGAGCTGTTCCTAAAGGAGCATGAGCATCTGAGAAAGTAAGTTCCCAAAGCATTTGTATTATTTAACCATAGCAGTTAAAAGTAGAATAAGGTTGCCACCCTAAATGTGAAATAGTCCGATTTTTTTGGAATAACCTTGATGGCGCAGGCCCATGATTTGGGAAAAACAAATAAAAATGTCTTTTTCTGACACATTCATTTGTTCTCTTCATGCGTTTACTTCATAGCAGATGTGAAAGTCTTCTGTTAATTCATAACTTAAGGTCTTATATGAGCATGCATGACATAGAAGATCAAATCCTGATCTCTAGCAACCTTAATATCCCACAATCTTTTGGCTGACTCTCAACCCCTGCAGAACAGCATGTGGTTCTTTTTTTTATGCGTTTCCCTGTGTTTGTGCCAGAGGTGTTAGATGCACACTGCATGGAAAGTAAAATTGGATAGCAGCAGGGCGCACACACACACACAAACATACCCACACAAAGAAACGAAACACAAATTTACCACAGAGCTATTTACATGGCCAATACATAGCAGTGTGACTGATTAGTATTTGCATTTGTTTCCCATATCAAGTTCTCAAAGGAATAATGCTGCAATTATTCCCTCTCAAAGACCTCTCCATTCATTTTCTAACAGGCTTTACCTGCTCCCACAATGCATGGCTAATATTTATATACTGAAATTGATGTTTATGTAATGACCCTTTAAAATACAGTGTGGTCTAGTTAAATAACTTTAATCGCATAGCATTTTATGGATTTTTTTATGTCTTTGAAATAAAGCAGTTACACTTTTACTATATGTTCAGTTAAATATAAATTTGCATTTAAATTAGTAACTAACACGAAGCAACTAGCACGAAGGTCAGTAATGCTCCTGTTTCAACAACATTAAATTGTATTTAACAGGTATCTTAAATGTTAATTTAGCCACCTCCTCCAGCTTGTTTGAGGAAACACCAAGAGATTCCCAGGGCAGCCTGGAGCAAACTGCTCCAGAAAAAATGAACAGAATCTGTGACAAAGGGCAGCACTAGCAAAGTCCAAAACCCACTGGGAACGAGTCTGACTTATTGCTGGCTATGCGGACAAAGCAACAGTTTCTGTGGGATCGAATGGGTCTTAGCAACGGGTCTGACCACGCATACTCCCGAAGCATTTCACACAGAATACTCAGAGGGTATGGCTTCTGCAAGTCCACAAAACACTTGTAGACTGCTTGGGCTACCTCCCATGAACCCTCAATCATTCTCAAGAGTATAAAGAGCTGGTCCAGTGTTCCGTGACCAGGGCAGTTATTTGGGACAAAAAACACATTGTTCCTCCTGTATCCCGAGGTTCGACTAACCATCTGTTAGTCGAACCTCAGATACTCTACTTTCCAGCACCCTGACATAGGTTTTGGGAGGCTGAGGAGTGTGATCACCCTATAGTTGGAGCACAACCTCTGGTCCCCCTTTTTAAAGATGGGAACAACCACCCCAGTTTGCCAATCAGACCTTTGGATTGTCAAAGATCTTTTACCGTCCAACAAAATTCTTAGTTAAAGTCAGCAGTGCTCCACCCGCACTATACACAGTGCAGGTAGACCACCACTTTCCCCTCCTGAGTCGACTGATTGTTTTCCAGAAACCATTCGAGGCAGTCAAAAGTATTTTTCCATGGCCTCTCCAAACTCCTCCCACAGCCCAGTTTTTGCTTCAGGCACTGCCCGAGATGTGTTCTGCTTGGCCTGTTGGTAACTATCGGCTGCCTCCAAAGTCCCACAGGCTAACCAAGCTAGGTTAGGACTCCCTCTTTAGTTCGATTACGCTCTTCACCTTCAGTGTCAACCATTTGGTTCAGGGGTTACACCCATGCCAGACACCAACTACCTTGCAGCCACAGCTCTGTGTAGCAGGTTCAGCAATGACTCAATGTCCCTAGTCTACCAATGGAATGTTGTCGAAGCTCTGCTGGGAGTGGAAGTGGCCTAGGGTGTACCATATGTCTCTGTGTTTTTTGTTTATTTGTTTGTTTGTTTGTTTTTTGACGGTATGTCTTTATAGCACCTATTTAATGGTACTGATAAACAGTATCAGTAAATTTAATACTGCAGTGAAAGTGTCCATGGCTCCCTCATCTCTGTATTCTGTAGGTCTGTAGTCAGTTTTATTTAATACAGTGCCAAATTACAACAACAGTCACCTCAAGGCGCTTTATGTTGTAAGCTATACCCTACAATAATACAACAAAGAAAACCCCAACAATCATATGACCCCTATGATCAAGCGGTTTGGCGACAGTGAGAAGGACAAACTCCCTTTTAACAGGAAGAAACCTCCAGCAGAACCAGGCTCAGAGAAGACGGCCATCTGCCATGACTGGTTGGTGTGCTGTGTCTATTTTTCTCTTTGTCGTCCCCCATTTCTTTTGTGTTGTCCAGAAGGAAATGGAATGCGGTGCTACAAATGCTGTGACTCTTCTATACTGACCTATAGGTGGCAGCAACATGCCAAGATATATAGCAATGTGCAAATAAAGATGAAGAAGAAGAGGACTGCAGGCCAAAAGAAATGGATGTAAATAATTGAGAGGAAGGAAATGGATTCAACACATTTGTTAGAGCTCAAGGATATAATCAAAGGTATTGCTGAGTTAAACAGAATAAAAAATGAGCAGAGGTATTCTAGCGTTCACAAAACACTCAATATTGATGGTTAACTGGAGTACAATTCAGCCTGTGTAAGTCCAGTGGTTTTCAAGAATCACATAGGTACTGCTGACTGCTGAACTGTATAACATGACATTTCATTACCATGAATTGTTCAGGTGGGAAACATTTGGTCCTAGCATTCATATGGATGCTACTCTAACACATTACTGCCCATGTTATTGGACACCGAGCAACCCCCTGATGGGGTTGGCGTCCCACAGAGAACAGTGTATACCACACCACAGAAACTGCTCAGTGGATGTATCATACAACCCACATAACACAATGGATGCTTTAACAGCATCCCAGTACCAGACAGTACTCCTGTGACATAATAGCTGGAGATGGCTTCAATTTCGTGGCTGATCAGTGAATATTTAGGTGTGCTCGTTTTAGCACATGAGGGAGACAAGTTAATGCTTCAAGTGCTTGAGTGGGTCGAAGAATATTTTGGCTCCAAACATCTTAACTGAATATGTAATATAAATTATTTTAAAATGAAGATTATTTAAAAACACACACACACACACAGCTAAACATTACCATTTGAGATGCTTTCTCAGCAGTCGGGCTGTTTTGCTTGTCATTTGCATTTGATCAGGATATTGATAATTAAATTATGTTATTAAACCACAGCCCATACTATCTATAGGGCTTCCCCTTACCATTGGCATAGATGGGAGGGAAAGTGGATACTGGAGATGAGGATTGAGTTACACTTGATTGATCCTATTAAAGCCATAAAACAGGAAAGGGAAAAGAGAGAAAAGGGATGTAATGTGTTGGTGAGTATCACTGTTATCCACAGATACCCGATAAATATGAGAGATTTGAGTGAAAATCTTACTTTCCCGATTCCTGGCGCAGTCTGTGATGATCTCTTGTCAAAGGTGACTTTTATGGAAAAGTAGCATGAATAATGAGGTTTCTTTTATGTAAAGCTGCATGATCTGTTTTAATTTATTGAACTTTTTTTTGCTTCATCATGCTGCCCCAATAATTTAGTGTGGAAAATGTAAGTAGGAGGCCTTGTGTAATGACTGTGTTTGAACCATTTATAAATTGGCAAATGATGGCTTGAGGCTGCCAAACTGGTCAGCTAAGACTAATCAATTTGCAGCCTATAAAACAGCTCTCTTGCAGTTAATCTACAAGCTACTGCAGTGAGTGAAATCCTTGCAAATCTCTATTGATTCTTAAGAGAACCCACTGAAACAAATATCAGTGAGCAACTTTTATTTATTTCATGACTGCACCTTCAGATATGAAGATTCATACCTATGTTTTATCATCTGAGAAGGGGTCCGCTTTACCATAGGAGTGAAAATATAAAGAAAGGAGACAATGTGGCACGCATCTTAAAAAAAAAAAAAAAAATCATCCTCTTCCTCCTCACCTCAAGATTCATCACCTGAGCTGAAGTCAGGCCTCTAACACATGAAAATGTGTATAAACGTGTTTATGTGTTCTAGATATTGTTGCAATTACTCATTTTCAGCTACGAATGAGCCGACTTTAACAACAGTAGCTGGTTGTAAGCTATTATGCCAGCTAACGTTAGGCTTCAGTGTCTTAAAAATCACATTTTCTCTCTGACAGTTTGACACTCTGCGAATTAACTCTCGTATTTTCTCTCATGTGAGAATATAATTTGAGTCCACTTAAGGAAAAAAAAAAAAAAGTTTCATTAATGCTCGGTAACAGTGGATAACAATAGCTAACAGCGGTGCTAACCGACAGAAAAGTTCATTGTATCCTCAACATCTCACCTCAGTATTGCTGTCCTCAGGAAGAAGTGAGCTTCTCTGACTCCATGACTTTTATCGGATTCGTTTCACAAAGATTTACAGCCTCCTCCAGAGTAAATGGTTACATAAGCTTGTCATCTGGCATATAAACAGTGGACTGGTTAAATTTTCTTAACCAAATCCAGTTGTTAAGTGATGACGTATAAACCTGCTTCCAGGTCCAAACTACTCTGCGTTTATTAAGTGATCACTGTTGGCCTCTCTCGGCAGCACATTTTAAAGATTGGTTTTTAAAACCTTACAGTATAACTACAGACCAGCAAATACAACAACATATTAATTAGGGGTGGGGGAAAAAATTGATAGTGTGTAGTATTGTGATATTTTGTTTGCTAATAATGTATCGATACAGGGACAGCAGAAATCGATATTTTGTTACAAAAAAAAGTTTTTGTGGACTGGAACATGCTCTGACTTCAGAGCATGTTGATCAGCTCCTTTTTCTGAGCAAGAATCCTGACATTCCTTCACTGTCCAAATGTGTTTAACTTTTTTTTTTGGCAGCGATAAACTAAATTTAAGACATGTTTTATTTTAATTAAGTTTAAAACTTTTTTATTTAATGTAAAATTATATTTTGTTTTAATTTACTTTCAAATTCTTCAGCTGCTGAATGGGCTGCATAGTTTTCATAAATTGCATAGTTCAGAATAGCTATAATTGTACCAGATGGTTGCATTCAGTTAAGTTGGACTAGACTGTAATACAAACCGTTCAGTTTGTCAACAATAAAACTGACTGAAATGAGAGAAAGACTGAGTGTGAGACTTTGATATTAGATAAAATGAATATTGATAAAGTTTACCTTTATGTACAGAATCTGAATATCGCAAAATATTTAAAAAAATTGCAATAATATCGTGTCGTGCGTTAAGTATTGTGATAATATCGTATCGTGGGATGTATGGTGATTCCCACCTCTAATATTAATCACTAACCTTGTATTGTGGATGGATTATCTCAGTTGTTCTCCTGACTGAAGTTTGGCCCGTTTACAGCATCCTGCCATGCAATTGCATTTGTCCCTAACCATTGGAAACCCTCACATTAACTTGAATCAAGTGGAAAAAAGTTAGCGTTCATCCTCCAGCTTTACCGTGTTTATATTATGCTAACCATAGCTGCGTAGCTAGCCACCACTTACCACATCATTATATACCAGCTTGCCCAACTTCAGTAACCCTACAAACGTCACTGCTGTTTAGTTTTTTGTCTTTGTTTATGTCAGAAGTGATAGCAGAGCGGTATGTATTAATTTTTTCTGAAATCCCTCAGTCAGAACATGCTATATTATCTTTAGATGGAAACTAGCGAGCCAACTCCCTGCTAACTTCAAACTCCGTTAAACTTCATAAATTCTGTTTTCGTGGATGCCTGGATGTTAAATTTAATTGTTACACCTGGTAGAGCAGCCACACTCATCATTTTATTAAAGATGAAAGAATTTAGACCATTTTTAACTCTCAGTGATGCCACGTTGTCCGTTTGACTGTAGGACCTGAAGCGGAGTTTGGACCCGGAAATGGCTAATGACGTCAGACTTAAAGACAGGATGGCAAACCAAATAGTGAAAGACTATTTTTTTGTTTGTTTGTTTATTTGCTTGTTTGTTTGTTTTTTTTAACACACAAACAGTAGTAGAAACACACCGATTGGCCACAACTATTACTGGGTACAGTCTAAATTTAATGTTTTCGATCTCTCTTGGTTGACTAAAGCTGCAACTATAGCTAGGATTATGTACTTAAATTGGAAGGTGTAAGAAAAAAAACTTGAATGAAGTTGAATCCAGTCTATAATCTACTGACATCTAGTGGTGAGGTTTTATACACTGTAACTTTAAGATAGCTTTCATCAGTTTTCAGTATGTGGTTCTACAGCAGTCAGATGTTTCTACATATTAGAGCTGAAAGCTGTTTTCAGTTTTGTCACTGATACTCATTGCTTTAGCTTTAGTTTATAATAGTCTTTGGCAAGTGTAACTTGATGCCATTTAGTAATTAAAGCTACTATAAATGCTGCTGATCTGTTATTTCGCCCCATCATTGGTTCTTTCTCCATCCTTGTAGATCTGTTTTTCCATTTCTCTTTGCCATAGAGGTTAGCCTTCATAAATAAACAAGAGATAGGGAGGGGTAAGTCCATTAAAAGTTCATGCTGCAACAGCTTTAATGGTAGTGGTCACATAAGGACTTCTAGTTCAAACTCACAAGGAAATCCAATGATGATTCTCTGGATGCTTTTCTTGTCACTCACAAAGTTGAGTTATTAAGCTTTAAGATATGCTCTGAGTCTTTATTTCAGTAAATACTGTCACAACTCATCATTTTGTGTCCATTTAGGCTCTATAGTCTGCCTGTTTCTAAATGTGTAAGCTCTGTTTGCCAGGTTCATGAGAATTGCATGTGGTGCTTTGCTTCAAGTGAAAAAGCATCTAAATATCATCTACATATCAAACAAGACATATTCAAATTGTGCATTTTTATAACAAATAAAAAATTAAAAAGTTAGTGCAGCATAACGAACAAGGGCATCAAATCGCACGATCCATGAGCCACATCCAACAGCTGCAAAGAACCTGCAATTTGTGAATGTTTCTGTTTGCTAATCATTAAGACCAGCATGGTTGCTGAATAATTGTGTACTTTGCTAAGTTACTTAGGTAATTTAGCAAAGTACACAATAGTAATTTGGTGAGAGTTAGGTATTTTACAACTACAGTGCTTAGGCTGTGTGGGTTAGTTATCTTCACAGTTGTCCAGTTAATCTGTTTTCTTTTAACAAGGACAGTTAATTGCCCATTTTAATAATGAAAATACTCAAATAGCCAGGGCTGGTACTTCTAAAACTGTAGTGGCCAGTATATCATGCCAATATCTCTTTTATAATTTTTTTGCAAGGTCTTGATCATGGTGAACTCTTCAGGTTTTCCACCTAGCATTTTAAACAGGTGTTCAAAGTCTCTCTGTCACTCTGTCGTCTTCAAGATGCCTGCATTTAGTCTGTCTAGCCTGTTGCCGATTTTTAAGTTTGCACCATGGATACACGGTGAAGTGCTTTCTCGTATTCTTTCTATCACATTACAACTTACCACAGAACTAGTTGAGGACGTTTAGAGATTTAATTATAGATTTACCCAACAAGAGTGTTTGTGGACCAATTTGTGTCAGTTAATTTATGTTTTTTCACACTTTTGTAATGATATGAGGATAATACCACAGCTTATTTTAAATCTATCATCCATATCAACCATATTCACTGACTAGCTCACACAAAACAGTCCATTATGATCTATTTCATATCCATTTCCTTGTGAAAGCAATTTAAACATTAAGATTGTTTACGGTTTGGGAGAGAAGACTCATTTCAGTGAGTTGAAAGTGTTTAGCTGCTTACTGGCATGTTCTGATTTTCCTCTCAGTACTTAATGTTGGTAATGTTTTAGTGGGACTTCTCAGTAGCAAAACGTGTACCATAGCTTCATTGACAAATGATTCTCCTACCAGAAACGCTACATCCAGATGAACAGAATGAACTTTCTGGGATTTCCTTACCAGGATGACTGAGCGTGCAGTTTATGTTATCTGTTGGCCCTTCAACTAAACTTTGATGTAAACTTTGGAGGTCATTCAAAGCCCTTCTTTGGATATTGGCTGCCTTTTCTTCTTTTCTCTGTCAGGACGATCCCACACTGCATCAATAATGTTGTGGTCCACGCTCTGGGGAGGCACACCATGCTGACATAGGCCAGGTTTTTGGCTAAGAGCTCTTTGGGAATCATCATGTTGATGCAAAATACAATGTTGTGTGTATCAAACTTTGTTATCTTTGGCATTTTTCATAGACTGAGCTGAACAAATGATGTGTATTTGCAACAAGCTGCTAGAAACAAAGTGCTTTGCTAAGTCGACTGTTATGTGTATACACAATACTGATTCATATTAGGTTAGTTAGGTGCTTTTTTCACTTGAGTGGCTTAAAAGACAAAAAAAAAACCTTCCTCTGAAAAGGGTGAGGTACAAGGATTTGACTGAAGATGAGTGAAAAAGCAGCCAAACAGAAACTATGAAAGACATTCAGAAAGCCTAAAGGACTATTGGCTTGAGACAACTTTAAAGGACTTGTGGGCAGTACTGTTTTAATCCTTGTAGCCATGATTTTGCAATGCATGTAGTATTTTTTTTTTAACATACTGTTCAGGTGAAACCAAAGTGTACATAATTGTCAATAAGCATTCTGTCTGCGTGATCATTTGTTTGTGAATCGCAGCAGATCATATGGACAGTATGGGTTGATTCATCAAAATGGAAAGGGCAATTAGCTGGAAGCTAACGAGTGACTTAATGACGACAGGAAAACAACTGACCAAGGGAAACAGAAAGAACCCCACTCAAAGCTGAAACCACAGAAATTCTAATATACATAAATGGCACAATCAAGCTCACCACTATAGCTGCAGAATGATTATGAAGGATATAAAGCATAAATCTTTTGCCACATCTCATCTCTGCACATAAAAACTCCATAAATCAAGGCGGATCCCGAGCTTCCTCTTTTTCCTCTTCAGCTCATTATTTATCAGCAGAACACTGTCAGGTGAAGGACAGTTAAAGGCTTCGTTTTTTTTGTCGCACCTCCTTCCATCTTTTAAGCAGTCTCTGTCCATATTGCATTCTTAAGTTCTTCTTCTTCTTCTTTGGCCTCTTTCAGACATACAGTGTTTGTTCGCACCAATTAATTTAATATTTTATTAACCAAATACTTATTTCAAGTTTTTATATGTTTTAAAATCTCAGATCCTAGAATATAATTTCTGGTCTTTTTCTAATGCTATAAAGTCTTATTCCTACTGCATAATTGCTTAATTGCAGTCTTCTTCACTCCACCCACCAGCTCCCACAATACATTTATTAAGTGAAATGGTAACTGGCATCTAACTCATAATGAAGTTAGATGCCAGTTATCATTTCACCTCCTGTAACTGATTTCATTCAGTCAGACAAATGCAGTTACGATCTTACAAACTACTGCCAAAAAAAGCAGGTTGGTGCCAGTGTGGGCAGCTGTGATCCAAGAACAGAAGGATGCATAGCCCACATTGTGAATATGCATTATAGTCCAATTGGTCCTGCCCACTCGCTGTCTAGAAGACAAAAAGTTAAATAAGACATATTACCTTTCAATACCACAGATAGTAGGGAGCTCTAGTGAAAAAAGGTCCCTTGTTATGTCTGGGCTTGGCTTTCTTTACCACCTTTCCTGTAAACACTCACTGCAAAGCAAAATAAAAGTCAGCTGGAGCAGAAAAGAGTTCTATCAAGTCACAGATGAAGAAATGGACTGCTAATTGGTACCCAGTAATAGTTTATCAAAACTGAAGCACAGATATCTGAGACTGACTTGACCTCGCAGCAAACCATAATATTATTCAAATAAAAGCGCTCTAAAAGTTTATGATGCAGATGCATGCGTGCACACACACACAAACACAAACTGTGCATTTTCCTTTTTATTCTGAGTAAACTGATATGTTTCGTAGGTCATTATTTTGATTTGCTGTGGTACAAGACAACAGAGTGATATTCGCAGGTGGGCAGACTTGAGCAAGTGAGGTACTGGAACCTAGAACGGGAGGTTTGCCCACAGGGAGCATAAATAAAAGTTATAAGATAACTGACTATCCACTAGTCAAAGAAAAATTGGCAGATTAGTCAGCTACCAAAATAGTCTTTAGTTGCCCTAATTGCTAGTAACCTAGAGGAACTACAGTTTTTGCCACATTTTCCAGCTCTTGGTGGTTTCCTCTCATGTTTGCCCATCAAGAGAGAGAATGACAGAATCACAAAAACTGTGATGCAATCAGGAAGATCTCGCATCTTGCAAGTGAGGTATAAATCTTTTAGCGCCTTCTCTTACTTCATCTCAACATTGTTAAGAGCTTAACGGAAACCACACATTGAGCATGCAGGTGGAGGATGTGGAGCTGCTGAATGGAAGATGAATGACTGTTGAACTATGAAATACAATCCCTGCAGTTTTGTTTGTTTGGTTGACTTTAGTTCTCTGGAACATTATCCAAATTGATTCCAATTAGAAGATAAACCGCTGAAAGCTTTTTTGCTTATGAGCAACCTGAGACACAAAACAAGTGTTACAGCATAAGAGGTTTGTGGGATTAGGAGTGTAGCAGTGCCTTCCACTTTCCCCTCTTTTATGCAGTAATGCAGAACGTTAACCTCCGGGCATCTGAGTTGATTTATCCATGAGGGGAAAATGAACAAAACAAAAAAAAAAAGAGAAAAAAAAAACCCAACTAATGCCTTTTTGGTGCAACTCAGTCACTGCTATATGGGCCAAATATAATGGTGTTGTCGCCCTTGCAAACATCAACGGACCTGTTGCAGTTGGCGCACGAGTGTACAATTTGCTGGCTTTTGCTCCCATTTTAATGATAAATCAGTACAGAAGCTCAGAGACTCACAGATTGTACAGGAGGAGATCCTAAAAGACACTCAAAACTGTGCAAGTTTTGTTCTGTTTTTTAATTTAACAGCTACCACAGCTCTTTCTTTTTTTTTTTTAAAGTGAAAAAGTATATCAGTCTTCCAACAGCTTGACCAGATCAAACCATACTGTAGCATGGCCTTTGGTTTTGTGTCAGGAAGTATACAAATTCTGCCAAATCTATCATGCAGATTCCTTGTTTATTCTGCAGTGCTTGTATCAATATCTAACCAGTGCCCTTCCCCTGCGTTTTTCTCTCCTTCTCACTGTCTATAGCTCAGATCGACTGATGGATGACACAATAAGGTAAGCCCTTCTTTCCCTTATTCATCTGAGTCTGGTTCTTACAAAGATTTCTTCTTGTTTGTTGTTGCTAAGTATGTGCTCACAGAGCATTGTTGCTTTGCATTGGTTTCCCCTTTATAATGTGGCTGGCTCTTTTCAATATAATTTAAAGTCTCTTAAGATGAGTATTGTTCTGGTTTCTGGCTATAGTTAAAAAATGGGTTTAAAAATTACAGTTCTCTCAGGTGTGACAGATAACACGTTATCTTCTTAAATATAATGAACTGTAGTTTACAGGCTATCCTTTTAAAAAGTTTTGTAGATGTAGTTAGTTTAATCTTAATGACCTCAGTCCAAGGAGAAGAGGCACTGTTTGCTGCACATATTGCATTAAGAGGCACTATCATAATTTGTGATCTGGGGTTTTATTCAACAGTTTGCTGGACAGTTTAACATTCCTCGTTTAGGTCACCAAAAAACAAAAACTGACTGATTAGAGAGTGCACTTCTGTCCTCCAGCTCTGATTCTCATGAGCCGGTTAACACTGACTAGTCGAGGTTGCTGGTATCAGCAAAGTGATTCTTCCTGACTGAGGAGAACATGATCCCCAAAACACAGCTCCAGGCCAAGACTGCAGATTGTCCCCTCAACAACCTCCAAACCACAGGAGATGCTAAGACCCCACCCACCCGTGCTCACACATCACACGCACAACACAATCAGACGAACACAGTGGTCATAGTCTCTCAGTGCTCAGTCGAAACACACACACACACACACACACACACACACACACACAGCTCATCATCTTTACCAGCCAAAAGAGTAAACAACTGGTGATTTCATTTACTTTGTTTTCACCGGCATCCTCTGGGGATCTTTTACTCTGAGATGGGAGGAATTGGTCTCCTATGACTAGTTCTGTTTGTCACCAGTCTGAATACTAGCATAATCCTACATGTAGTGAAAATTTAGAATAATTGAACATTTTTTGCTCGAATCAAAATTTTCCTTTCTATAATATAATGACATATGTTTAAATAGTATATTATTCATTATGTCGTATATAAGGGGCGTGAACGAGTCTAAAAGCTTTTATAATTGGCTGATGTCACATCATCTTTAAACAGATTAAATGATGCTTCTCAGCATGTCATGTCTTTTTAAAGTAATTTCTCTCCTTGCATAAGCAAACCAGTACCACTCACAGCCACTGCTGCTGGCATCTAGCCATTAGTTATTGTTTATAGAACCTGTTTGTGGATCTTTTTTGGTACAGCTGTGGAGAGGTTACTGTAAGAGAAATAAATGATTATTGGGGATTAGCTCTTACAACTAAAAGTTGAACAAAGTGCTTGAAGGTGGGCTCTGAAGCTTGTATTGATTATTTTGTGTAACATAGAGCCTGAAACTTTTCCTGCCAACTGCTCAGCTGCACTTTGCTGCTCTGAAGATTCCTGAGGCCCAAGTTTTAGAACAAGAGGCACAATACCACAGCACATCTGTACTGTCCTTATAGGTGCCTAACCATCTCATAAAGATACTGCATGTAGGAGGGAGGAATAGTGTTTGAATGAGCAGGAATGATCACAATTTTAGGTTTTACCCTTTAAATCCTTTTCTGTAGTTTTGGTTTACAAAAAAAAAGTTTAGAAACAGTACTGAATGACACAGGGGATTTACAGCACCACGATGTTTGGTGGAGACAACCAAAGTAAAAAAGAAAAGATAAAAATTACATTTTCTAACTCGCCTACAGTCAGAGGTACTTTTACATTACTAATAAAGAGCAAAGACATGAAGGATTGTCACTTTTCTCTACTCATCTGTTTTGCTACATCTTTCTTTTTCTTCAGCATTGCTATGGCGACCAAGGAGAACGTAACCTTCCAAAGGGGCATGCTGAAATCCATACAGAGCAAGGTCAATACTCTGGCCAGTATCCTTTATGTTGCACATGTGCAGTGTTGTATGCGGGGAACCAAATGGCCTTCTTTAAAGTTATCTTTAAAGGATTTCTAGACTGAAATCAGTATAGGACATTCAAAAATTAGCGCTCACATATTTGATAGAAAATGGTCTTTCTTATTAGGATTTATAGAAATGTAGCCAGTAATAGTGTTACTGAGGTTACTATATCCCATATTTGTGTATTTTTCCTTAATTTACACTCTTTCAGACCGTTTCCCAGCTATCAACAACCTCATTCAGCGAATCAACCTGCGAAAGAGAAGGGACTCTCTGATCCTTGGCGCGGTGATTGGCGTTTGCACCATTCTCCTCCTGCTCTATGCCTTCCACTGAAACTCAGTCTTTAAAGAGGCAGGATTCATCTGCTCTTTGTAGCATGGAAACTCTCTGGGGGGTGAGCTGAGTGATTGGAGGACCCTGGAGGTTCCCAAGCAGAAGGACATTAAGTTGGTCCAGTTTTGGGACAGGAGCAAATTTTGGCCAACATTTTCTACTGAACCTGTATTTAGCAGCGGGGACAGATGGCGGGTTGGTGGTTGGGTGTTTTCTGCCAACAAGAGAACGAAGACCAAAACTACAAATAAGACTAGATAAAAAATATATATTGATAAATCACTTTGAGAGCAATTCTGTGCCACTGAAAGTGTAAAGAGACTGAGATTGTGTGATGGATTTATTTTTATTTTTTTCACAGGTGAAGGATTTTAAGCTGAATGGTTGTTTTTAATTGGTGGAGTGGGATGGATAGTTAATTGTGGGCTGTACAATGTGAATTAATAAATTATTCATATCAGTATGTACAACAAAGTGTGTGACACTAGAAGATGCTCATTTAGAACATTTTTGAAACTCTATTATTTGAAACTTCATCAACATTTCTGCATAAATTTAATGCCACCACAAGGCTCCAACAATAATAATAATAATAATAACAATTAATAATAACAATTAATAATAATTAATAATAATCTGTTACATTTTATGTGTTTTACTCGTGGAAAGTGGATTTATAAAGTTAATGACAGGTGGGAGAGAGATTCAAGTAAGTGATATTGAGGTTCAAAGGCAGAGCCATCGTTTGTATCTTACATTTTTACATTCAGAGGTTCTGAGCAAAAGTGTTAAGCCACCCCACATTTCTTCGTTTTTGTTTGAAAATGGGAAATATGTGCAGCAGTTTGTTGAAACATGTATAAGCCTGCGTTAACATACAGTTCATAAGGCAAAAAAGGAGTTGGTACAGTTCTAATAAGCTTGAAAGTCAATATTTCGTGGGACCAGCTTTCTTGTAATTTCTTTTGTCTTCAGCAAAAGTTCTCCAGATTTCTTGATAGACGTTCAAAACTCTTCTTTGGATATTCGATGCCTTTTGTTCTTTGGCAGAGTGTTTGGGATCAATGTCATGCTAAAAAAGCTGATGGAACTGCATGGTGGATGAGTCTGATGATACTTTTGCAAATACAGCCCCAAAACACGACGATTTGAATAAAAACCTGTGTAATGTTGCCTTTCCTCCCTGTTTCTCTACCTTCCACTGAGACCATTTCTGATGAGACTTCAGTGAACAGTAGACGGACAGAAAATTAGTGAAGAAGAAGCCAATATCCAAATAAAACCTTTGAAAGACCTTCAGGAAGACTAAAGCACTATTGCGCAAGAACGCGTTAAAAAAGTCAAGAAAGACTGGCTCAGTGGAAGCAAAATATAAAGAAATGAGGGGTGGCTCAAGACTTTTGGACAGCACTGTCAATAAATTAACTCACAGGTTAATCAGGAGCCATTACTTGTTAAAATAAGGCATTTTTAGTATAAGGCAGTCATGGCATAGAATGAAAACAATCATTACTTGCACACATCCACATTAATATATACATTTCAGTTACTTCTTACTGTAATCTTTTAAACTTGTATTAAAGTTTTTGTAACTTGCTTGATCGTCTAAGTTCAGTCCTAAATCGTTGAATATAAGAAAGCATTAAATAAATGGCAGCTTTTCTCTTTTGGGACAGTTGATCCACATGCTTGCCTAATTGGCTGTTTTCAAAGCCATGCAAAATAAAGTATTTTTTAAGAAGAAAAAAACTGGTGAAATATATTCAGTCACAAACCTTTTTATAGTGCACTGCTTCAAGGTTTCCATAGCAGAAAAATGAAAGCAGGGCTTGATGACCAGCCTCTGGTGGAGTTAAACGTTTTGCACATTTCACAGTGTACCTGGCAGACCTGAGCCTGACTGACTGCGTCTGGTTTGAATCCACTTGGAACTCAAAGAGGCACTAGAGGAGCTGAATCCTTCAGCTGAGAAGGGAATGACTGCAGACAGGCTTCGACTCATTTGATTAAAGTCTTAGTTTGTTGGTGCCGGTGCTGGAATGTGAAAGCAAAGCAGCTGTGTGAGAAACATCAATGCGCTTTTCTCTCACTGCTTCAGGCTGTCAGTTGACTGTAATCCAATACAAAAATGTCCACAACAGTGGAGTGATGAGAGAGCCTTTGGTTTCTTGTCCTCATCCCCTCTGTTTGATGCCTTCCTCACAAAGAAAACCAAAAGATAGATAGATAGATAGATAGATAGATAGATATGTAGATAGATATATATGTATGTGTGTATATATATGTATATGTATATATACAGGGAGTGCAGAATTATTAGGCAAGTTGTATTTTTGAGGAATAATTTTATTATTGAACAACAACCATGTTCTCAATGAACCCAAAAAACTCAATATCAAAGCTGAATGTTTTTGGAAGTAGTTTTTAGTTTTAGCTATTTTAGGGGGATATCTGTGTGTGCAGGTGACTATTACTGTGCATAATTATTAGGCAACTTAACAAAAAACAAATATATACCCATTTCAATTATTTATTTTTACCAGTGAAACCAATATAACATCTCCACATTCACAAATATACATTTCTGACATTCAAAAACAAAAGAAAAACAAATCAGCGACCAATATAGCCACCTTTCTTTGCAAGGACACTCAAAAGCCTGCCATCCATGGATTCTGTCAGTGTTTTGATCTGTTCACCATCAACATTGCGTGCAGCAGCAACCACAGCCTCCCAGACACTGTTCAGAGAGGTGTACTGTTTTCCCTCCTTGTAAATCTCACATTTGATGGACCACAGGTTCTCAATGGGGTCCAGATCAGGTGAACAAGGAGGCCATGTCATTAGTTTTTCTTCTTTTATACCCTTTCTTGCCAGCCACGCTATGGAGTACTTGGACGCGTGTGATGGAGCATTGTCCTGCATGAAAATCATGTTTTTCATGAAGGATACAGACTTCTTCCTGTACCACTGCTTGAAGAAGGTGTCTTCCAGAAACTGGCAGTAGGACTGGGAGTTGAGCTTGACTCCATCCTCAACCCGAAAAGGCCCCACAAGCTCATCTTTGATGATACCAGCCCAAACCAGTACTCCACCTCCACCTTGCTGGCGTCTGAGTCGGACTGGAGCTCTCTGCCCTTTACCAATCCAGCCACGGGCCCATCCATCTGGCCCATCAAGACTCACTCTCATTTCATCAGTCCATAAAACCTTAGAAAAATCAGTCTTGAGATATTTCTTGGCCCAGTCTTGACGTTTCAGCTTGTGTGTCTTGTTCAGTGGTGGTCGTCTTTCAGCCTTTCTTACCTTGGCCATGTCTCTGAGTATTGCACACCTTGTGCTTTTGGGCACTCCAGTGATGTTGCAGCTCTGAAATATGGCCAAACTGGTGGCAAGTGGCATCTTGGCAGTTGCACGCTTGACTTTTCTCAGTTCATGGGCAGTTATTTGGCGCCTTGGTTTTTCCACACGCTTCTTGCGACCCTGTTGACTATTTTGAATGAAACGCTTGATTGTTCGATGATCATGCTTCAGAAGCTTTGCAATTTTGAGACTGCTGCATCCCTCTGCAAGATATCTCACTATTTTTGACTTTTCTGAGCCTGTCAAGTCCTTCTTTTGACCCATTTTGCCAAAGGAAAGGACGTTGCCTAATAATTATGCACACCTGATATAGGGTGTTGATGTCATTAGACCACACCCCTTCTCATTACAGAGATGCACATCACCTAATATGCTTAATTGGTAGTAGGCTTTCGAGCCTATACAGCTTGGAGTAAGACAACATGCGTGAAGAGGATGATGTGGACAAAATACTCATTTGCCTAATAATTCTGCACTCCCTGTATATGTATATATATATATGTATGTATGTGTATGTATGTGTATATATATATGTATATTAGGGGTGCAACGATACACAAAATTCACGGTTCGGTTCGGTTCGATACTTTGGTGTCACGGTTCGATATTTTTTCGATACAAAAAAAATGTTCATGCCTTTTTAATTTGTCATTTATTAAAATTATAAATATATATTTTAACTCAAAAGTACAGTTTTTAAATTTAATGTTGCTGAAACAAAAGTAATTAAAAAATATATATATATCTCAGGGCTCTCAAAATTTCAAAATCCCTGGTAGCCCTTCGGGCAGGGACTCTTCAGTTTTTGGTAGCCCAAAATAAATGTAAGTAGCCCGAATAAAAAAGAGAGCAATTTTTTGATTGATGTTTTGTTTCCTTTACAATATTATACATTAAAGTATAACAAAAAATTAATCAAAAAATTGTTGAAAAACAAATTACAACATTGTATAAAAATTACAATCATCAACTCAAATACTTGGTTCTAATTGAACAGAAATTTCTATGAACTTGTAAGAACTGTGTAGGACATGAATCAGTCTGTGTCAGATCCTGAATTTGAAATTTCCACTGAAGTCACGGGTAAGAGACAAGTGGAAGCAAGACCGAGGCCATTTGCTTTTTGAAGTTTGCAAAGACTGCTAAATTTTGCCAGTGGTAGTTCACTCTTTGCAACATAGTACGCTGTTCTAAACAGATTTTTCAGGTTTATTTTTAGTATGTTATTTGCAATTGGTGTTTGTTCTGGGAAAGATGTTGCAGACTGAGCAATAATGCATTTCTTGCATTTCTCATGGGTTCTAATGGGGGCCTTTCTTAAAATGACTGGTCCCAGTAACAAAGGCGCTTGTCGACTCAGAAATCGAGAGAAAACCAACAACACACCCGGCAGAACATTATGTTATTTACACGGGTGCACATAAGTGGTCCGCATGTGCGCATTCGCTGTCAAAATAAAAGACGCGCACCAGATAAGAAGTTGCAACGCGCGTGTGCGTCCATATAAAAAGCACTGTTTTTGTCCGCTAGAGTGGGATTTTCACGGCACATTCCGCACCACATCTCTGTGCGTTCATCATTTGTTTGAAGCCAGCTCACCTCCTGCAGCCACTTTTCCGAGAATACGCGCTTCTTTTGTGGTTCGGACTCCTTCTGATGTTTGTTTGGAGGTGGAGGAACACCAAAGTAATTGCTTAAAGGAGCTTCTTCGACATCTTTAAGAGTTCTAAACAAATGTCTGTCCTCCTCCAGAAAATCTTATGTATGCAAACACGCGTTGCAACTTCATATCTTGTGCGCGTTTTTTTTTTTGACAGCGAATGCGCACCTGCGGACCACTTATGTGCAGCCCCGGTTATATAGCTCGTCATATTGCATATTACAGAGAAATGGCTCTTTCCAAAATAAAAGCAATACTATACGCTTCTTCTGGGCTATATTCTCAGCAGCATATTGTAGCGGGTCAGGGCTGTTCGGGGTTCTGTTTGTACAGTTATGTTTTGTTTATGTTGCCATAGTGACGGGTGACGCCCTCTCGCTGCGACGGTGTGTCCTTCCGGGGTCAGAGGGCGCCCTGTGTGGTGTTGTTGTTGTTGCTGTGCGGTTGCCGCGCTGAGCAGTTAGCTAGCGGCAGTGTTCTTCTGCAGATGTCAATAAACGGCTGTGCTCCCTGGCTAGCTCACGGGAAGCAAGACCAAACGACACCTCCGTCTCCTCCTTGTCTGAGCTCGCCACATTGGTGTCAGAAGTGGGATGATGGTGGCACCCCATGTTCTGACCCGAGTGACTTTCCCCCCCGCCGGTCGTGACCGGCCGGTGCGCCAAAAGAAGGCACCTGGACATTTGCAGGACTTTGTGTGGGGTAATGGGGTCGTCGGGGACGACTGACCCCTTAGGTGGGGGCTATGTAGCGGGTCAGGGCTGTTCGGGGTTCTGTTTGTACAGTTATGTTTTGTTTATGTTGCCATAGTGATGGGTGACGCCCTCTCGCTGCGACGGTGTGTCCTTCCGGGGTCAGAGGGCGCCCTGTGTGTTGTTGTTGCTGTGCGGTTGCAGCGCTGAGCAGTTAGCTAGCGGCAGTGTTCTTCTGCAGATGTCAATAAACGGCTGTGCTCCCTGGCTAGCTCACGGGAAGCAAGACCAAACGACACCTCCGTCTCCACCTTGTCTGATTAAACATATCAGGTCCCCATAAGGAGAATCATGTGCTAACGGCTGTCTAAATGACTCGGGTAAAGTTTGTAGCATGCATGCTTGTTGTTTTTGACTGCTTCTACTTGTCTTTGCACTAGGATGATGTCGGCATAAATGTGCAGTCATATTCGTTGTGTTCCCACTAGTGCTGTCAGCGTTAATCTCGTTGAAATGACGTTAACGCCACAACACGGCAAATCTCCGTTAACGAGCTACCCCTGATTGCCCCGTATGTGGGGCTAGACGGCCAACACGTTACCGAGCTAACTGCGCTAACACACTAGTTCCCACCCATGTAATTGAGCATTGCGTGGCACATCCAACATACTGTTTTACTTTAGTCCATGACGCGCTTACCTTCAGGGTCATACATCACATGAAAACCAAAATAATTCCAAACGCCAGATCTGAATGAGGGTGGGGGAGGTTCAATTTGCCATGTTGCAAGGCGAGCTTAACTTCTGTCTCGCTAGCTTGCCCTGCGCTCTTCCTTCTGACAATGCTGTCTGTGTTGAACGTTCAGTGGATCTGAGCTCGACAGTGCAGCCTAGGCGGAGTAGTCGAACGCAGATTCACTGAGCGCTCAACACAGACAGCATCGTAAGAAGGAAAGTTGATAAAATAAATTACAAATGTTGTATTGTTCGATACATATGCGTACCGAACCGAAAGCACTGTATCGAACGGTTCAATATCGATATGAGTATCGTTGCACCCCTAATGTATGTATATATATATATATATATATATATATATATGGTCTGTATCCTGATTGGGCATTATGACAGGAATAGCCTTTTCTTCATACTACAGCAGTCAGAATAAATTGCCACCTGCCCATTAATATCTTACGTCCTTTAAGGGGGAAATCCTGCGCTGAAGTCTAAGTATAGCTCAGAAGTGTGTACGTGCTGTTGGAGGACTGCAGAGGTGCAACTCCTGAATGTTTTAGCCACTCAACTAAGTGCTAGATTCTCTCAGAAGAGTCTTGCTATAGTAACTTCTGGCTAGCAAATTTCCTTATTAGAAGGAGCTAAGGTGTAAAGACAGAAATCTTGTCTTTTTTGTGTGAACAAAGTGAATATTTAAAAAGCAGTTTAAGCATTTGAAACTAAGCCAGGCCTTTATTTGTGAGTGTGTGTGGTTGAAGAGAGCCATAAAATGTTTACCCCCCCCCACACACACACACACAAATTCTCTCCTACTCTACAGTCTGTAGCTGTGGTGACCATGATAAATGGTGTTTGTGTTCCCTGAAGTCGAAGTGTGTATCCCCTATGTACAGGGCTTAGATACAATAAAAGCAACAACAGCTGTGAAATCCAATACAGGACTGCAGACAACAGCACCAGTGCAGAGTTGAATCAATATCAATATCTTCTTCTGTCAGTCTCAATGAAAACTGAACAATACACAAATATTACATTCACAAATGTACCACAGTGGATTTTTTTTTCTTCTCTGTGGGAAAAGCCTCTTTTTTTTTCTTTCTTTCTTTAGACGCCAGTCATGAGAAAAACACAGATGGTCACGGACATGCAAGAAAGTTGGGTGATTCAAAAAATTTAGTTTCATAGTCAGGCTGCCTGAATTTGGCTGTTGACTGACTGACCTCTAGTGCCACCACTAAAATTAAGCTTTTAAAGAAAATGCATTGATAATTAGTGGATAAATGGAATATGTTTTGGCTGTAAACGTCAAATTCTTGCCAGAATACAATAATAAAAGTGTCCCTTTACTTCTAAAACAATCATTGAGCAGATTTATAAATCTGCTCAATGATAATACCTCAGTTTCCAACCAACAATATTCTATTCGTACTTTAGCCTTAGCAACCAAAGTTAAGAAGGCAAATATCTAATTAGCCATTCACATGGCAAATCAAGGCATTCAGGTATTTAGGGATGTAGACGTGGTCATGAAGAGTTGCTGAAGATCTACTCGAGCATCAGAATAAGGAAGAAAGGTGATTTTAGCAACTTTGAGAACTGTGAGTATTTCAGAAAGGGCTGATCTACTCACACAACTGTCTCTACGGATTACAGAGAGTAATCTAAGTTCTAAAAATAAAAGAGTTCCTCCACAGAGTTTCCCACAATGGAATAAAAATATACGCTTTAAAACCACCTTTACCTGTCAAAGGTGGTGTGGGGTCCTGAGTTTCATTTTAGGGCTTCCTAAAGAATGAATATGGACTACACTTTAACAAAGGGAGAGAAAGAGATCCCAAAAGCTTGCTTGCAGTCGGGCAAAACAGTATTTAGTCAGCCACCAGTAGTGCAAGTTCATGGCAAGGGACCGGTAACCATGGCAACAAACCGGTAACCATGGCAACGCGTTGGTAACCATGGCAACGGACGTTGGTAACCATGGCAACGGACCGGTAACCATGGCAACGGACCGGTAACCATGGCGATGCATGTAAACGGATCAGTAACCATGGTGACGCATGTAAATGCATGCCAACGGACCGGTAACCATGGCAATGCATGTAAACGCATGCCAACTTACCGGTAACCATGGCAATGCACAAACAGGGGCAGTTATGCTAAGTTCAAGTCAGCAGACAACGGAGCTAACTAGCAGCAGCTAGCTAGCCCAACTCAGCAGAGGTGTTCACAGCGAGGTGAAGAGCGTAAGAACTGAGGGATGACTGTGATGACAGCGGCTATATGGGCAGGCGGGGCCGTCCGCATGTCATCACATGTCATCTGCTTTAAAGGCGTGAATAAAGGTTTCTTTAGCCAGGACACACGAGGGCGTGATATCCCATACTTATGTGTTGTACCGAGTGAATCGACTGAAAGGGAACTGTTTACACTGCTATCCCAGTATGAGTTCTTTGCAAAAAAAAGAAAGAAAGAAAGGAAAACAGTGTACCGTTATACAGTTTATGTATGTATATTGTGAATTCTGTAGAAAGGAATGCTGTGTGTGTGTGTGTGTGTGTGTGTGTGTGTGTGTGTGTGACCCCCACAGCAGGAGGCCCTTCAATTAGCATCTGCCCTCGTTAGCACCGCGCTTTCATTTGAGGCCCAATCCCGCTGGTTTAACGGCCACGACGCCTCTCCCTTTCCACTGCATTCTTTCCAAATCACTTCCACCACCAGCAGGAAAAGACAGAGCACTGCAAACAACAACACACACACACACACAGACACACACACAGACACACACACACACACAGACAAACAAACACACAGGAATAGTTGTCTGAGTGTTTCAGCATGTGAGCGTCCATAATAACAACGGTACCAGACATAGGCTGTGTTTGTCTTTGTAGGGGGTAATGAGTGTGTGTTTGCTTGTTGACAGTGTATTTACACTCACTGAGAGAGAAAGCAGGAAGGATCTGAGGCTTTTATGTGCTGAATGGGTGGTTTTTCTTTGTTTTGGACTGCAGGTTAACCTGCAGCATCTTGAGCAGTGTTGGCCAACAATTACGTACAATCTCTGGCGCATACTGTGTGTTCTGAAGCAGCTTGTGGATTTCACACTTTGGTTCTATTTGTACTTTTTTTCTGATTCACATGCTTCATGATGCTTTCGCAACTCTGTGAGATTTTGCAATGTTTTTCTTTTTATTGTTGTAACATTGATTTTAAATCTAGGCGATGTGAGAAGCGTGTAGATCAACCTTTTTAGATCAACCCCAACCTTTTTTGCGCCACCAACCGGTTTGTGCCCGACAATATTTTCACGGACCGGCCTTTAAGGTGTCGCGGATGAATACAACAAAATAAAACTAGTACCGGTACCGAAAAAAAGAAGATTTATTCATAGCACACGTGAAAAGACCCAGGAAAACAGAGTTAACGAAATAACTGCTTATTTAAGTAGTTATTTAACAAACGCAGGCAGACAAGGAAAATCTGAACTTGAGCTCTTTTATCTTCATTCAGTTGTCATCAGTTTCACACTGTACGTGTCTGTGTGTGTGTGTGTGTATACATCAATAGTGAATCTGTTCACATTGACAGACAGTAGGATGATTGTGAAAGGGTTTGGGAAGTTGGATCTGCTGAAGTCTCTGCGTACAAAGTCTTGCTGCCCTACTGCAGTGATGACATGCATGTGTGTAGTGTTTGTGTGACCGAAACACAACTCCTTCCAAAAACGTGTGTGAGCTCAACACCTCCTGTGGTCCTCACCATGTAGGCAAACTGGGGTCTGACCCATAAAGGTCTAAGTGACAAATGGCCTGTATTTGTATAGCGCTTTACTTAGTCCCTAAGGACCCCAAAGTGCTTTACACTACATTCAGTCATTCACACACTGGTGATGGCAAGCTACATTGTAGCCACAGCTGCCCTGGGGTGCACTGACAGAGGCGAGGCTAACGGACACTGGCGCCACCGGGTCCTCTGACCACCTCCAGTAGGCAATGGGTGAAGTGTCTTGCCCAAGGACACAACGACCGAGACTGTCCGAGCCGGGGCTCGAACCGGCAACCTTCCGATTACAAGACGAACTGCCAACTCTTGAGCCACGATCGCCGTTGCGATCAACATGTTGGTGTTTTTATTGATATAATTATTGGAATATTTACATTTATTTGAAACAACATGCTATCTATAGACTACAGACTCAGAAAGTTGCTAGCATGGCTGTGGTCAACACAATTCCTTGTGAATTGGAAGTTACCATGAGAAGGCACAACTTGGACCATGCATGGTAATGTTTATTCCTGACATGCAAAATGTACACCACAGAGAGGTGAACTGGCACATACAATATACTGGAAAGGAAACACATTAATACACGGAAATGAAGTGGAAAAGTTTGAACTGTTTTACTGACAGTTGGCTTCTGCTCGCCAATTGTTCCAGATGAAAAATGTAGATGTAAGAAAAACAGCAGGGCTGTCGCCTGCACTAAGTAAACAGTAGGGCATCTTTGGATTTTGCTGCTTTCGGATGTTTTGCTAAAGTGACTTTTTGCACAACCACGAGTATGAACGGAGACTTGAAAGTCTGTTAACTCGACAGTTAGCAGTTGTACATCCTTTCACTGATGATGTTGAGGACTTGGTAGTATCACTTTAGCAGCATAATATAGCTATAAGGTTTCACTTGTTTGAACTGTATGAGCAAGTGAAAACAAGCACTGTAACTTATCAAAATGAAAATGATACAAAATGTAAATTAACCCCGCCATCCAAATAACATTATTGCCCCCAAAATCTATCCAAATGATCTGAATAATGCAACATAGTGTTACTGAATTTTATCTCTGCTCACAAGCCTGGTACATGTCACTGTAACATACTTGTTATGTGTATCCACAGGCAGAACAATAATCTGCATCTCTTCGATAAAATTATGAATACAGACAATATGTCAGGCTTGAACTTTACAGAATGCTTGTGTTTTTTGTTTAAATGCTTTTCATTGTTACTAAGTTAAACTTATAGACCCGCTCGTTGTTAAAAAAAAAAAAGAAGTTTGTGTCAGCCTGTTTGGCCCATAGCATGCGTACATATTGCATATATATTTTCCTATATAAATACATTTTATACCAATACAACAAGCTGGAAAAAACATTCAGTGAAACAATCAGTGACATTTAACAGTCGTTGTATAACAATGCCAATGGTGTAGAAAGGCAGCAAACACACGTGCACACGCACGCGTGCACGCACACACGTAAAATTAATTATAAGGGAATATGGTGAGGAGAAACAACACCTGAAGGTGTAGCTGAGACTAAGTCATGTTTTGTGGTAAATAATTAGATGTACACAAAACAGTCTCACATGTGCAAACC
Organism: Simochromis diagramma; assembly: GCF_900408965.1. Classification (NCBI taxonomy): domain Eukaryota; kingdom Metazoa; phylum Chordata; class Actinopteri; order Cichliformes; family Cichlidae; genus Simochromis; species Simochromis diagramma. The sequence continues at coordinate 8,527,907 of NW_024387375.1, forward strand.
TGCTAGTCTCTCAGACTCCTGGAAAAGGTAAGAAACATGGAAATAACAGTCAAAATGAAGGCAGAGGTTCGGTGATCTACATTCAGGCATGCACTTGGTCTTGTTTTTTTTTTGTTTTCAATGAAAAATTATAATAAATAAAAACAATTATGTCCCCTGCCCACTTTCACAAACCTTTGAGTTTCCACTGAGCATCCAGGTACTGACAAAGCAGCCACTATGACAGCCTTAGCAAACCCAGCACCGCTTGGCATACAAACATTATATAAAATGTACATATACAATGTATATATGTAATTTTTTTCTATCCACATTTCAAATATATTTGTAACCGTATATGCTTTGAATGCAAAAGATTCGATGAGGAATATATGAGGATTATATGCAGCTGTCCAAAGTTTGGAGACCAAACCCCAAATCCATTTTTCGAAAGAAGCTCCATCTCATACAGAGAAAGTCGCTCTCTCCTCATACACAGATTATTGTCTTCATTGAGAGAAGTCCATGTTCCACACTGGGAAACACACGGGATTCCTTCTGACCACAAACAAATCTGCATTTTCTTCCTCCTCTGTTTTAACCTGACAGATTTACATCAGGATTTTCATTATTTTTGTCAAGCAAATGCTAACCAGATTCTAATACATGCATCTCTGAATGGTGTTTTTCATTTGTTTACTTGCTGAAAGATCATCTCTTGCGAGTTCATTTGGAAACTGTAAAAAAGGGAAAGAGAAGAAGTATGTCACACACTTATGATTGCAGCAAAAGTAAATTTAACACACACACAGATGTTGGCAAAGTTGAAAACAGGAAACACATCTGAAGCATGTCATTCTTTCTGTCTGTAAACAAGATCGCTTGAAAAATTTTGGATTCTGATTTTGATAAAACTTTGAGTGTAGAGGGGCCTTATCTTCAAGGTCAACTTAATGATTTATTGGTTGAAAATTGACAAAAAGCCTTACAAGAATTTAAAAGTTTTAGCGTTTGACTTCTGACCTCTCCTTCAAGATTGATATAAAAGTCAAAATGACAATAATGTAATCAATGTAAACATCTGTCATGCTACTCTTATCTCATTTTTACTGCACTACAAACTTCTTAACGTATGTTTAAAAAGAACAAAGTAAACAAAATGAGTTACCAGGAACACTCTGCTGAGAGAGTGAGCTGCCTTGGCAGATGTTTCTTGGACTGCCCTTCTGAGTAGATAGTTCCTCCTACAGCTACACTTTAAACCTCAATCTAAATCTCGGTGCAGCACACTGGACACCATCATGATAACATCACTCTCCTCAAAAATTTGTCCTGCTCGATTCAATGAATGTACCTGAAACTGAGACGTAGACTGTGATCATGACCACGCCCAAGACAATGGAGACGATACTGAGCAGACGAGCCAGTTTACCCAGCCTCTTGGCCCCGTCTATGTCCCCCGCCTGGAGACTGTTTCTGGACTGAGGACACACAAAAGCAGCAAGACTATTAAACAAATTTAATATATTAGGTAGTAGACCAAACATTTTTAGGAAGATCTGTCGAACCAGCCAAACCAAGGATACACTTAGGGTGGAGATTTTCATCTACATATTTATGAGTTCTTGGATAAAGCTAGAGATGCAAACAGTGATGTAGCAGGAACCCTATAAAGTATTATTTGTAATTAATCCAGTTCTTCCTCTAATTTCTTTATTTTTCCAGTTTGTGTAGGAAAAACCATAAGACCAAGCAGCACGAAGACTTTGTGACTGCCCCAAAACCTGAGTTATTGCACCTGCACCTGAAGAACTCCAAATTGTTTGACTATTATCAATTCTGAACACCCTGAAACTACTGAACTAATCATCCTGGATCAGTCAGGCTCATCAATGGATTTTGCTGATCTGGTGTAATGTGATTTAACATTTAAAAAAAGAAATAGGTGATTAAAAAAAAACTTTATTAACTCACGAACATACACAAGTCTTCACACACATTGAGTGTAAGGTGTGAAATTCAAGATACATATACACCATTGCTCACTGAGCTTATGTACTAAAGTGCAATGCTTTTCCCACTTATGGGTGAAACAAATGTGAAAAGTTCTTGAAAAATGTCCAGATTAGTACATATTTTACACTGAAAACATAAAACACCCGTATGTTCTCCAGAGCTGGTTTTTCTTTCGGCATATACACTGAAGCGCTGAGGTGTACCAATAATTATTCACACTCTAACCTGTGGCTCTTTGAAAAGTCTAACCCTCAAAAGTTTTCATGGGGACAATGTAGTTAGGCAGCATCAGATGGTAGTCTGTAGAATGACTTTGGACACCAAAAACAAGTAGAAGTGAGTTGAGACAAGCTCTGGGTGGTGGGGAAAAGTTACTGGTGTTTGGGGTATCTTCTGGGCAGACGACACAGGACAAAGAGACTTGGTGGTGGAAAGAGGAAGTGCAAGAAAACACTCAAAGGTTAGTGAAGAAACAGTGGGATAGTCAGGAAGATGAATGAAGTGCACAGAGTACTGGAGGCTAATAATATAAAAAAGAGAGGTGGCAAAGCCAAAGGAAAGCAGGCAGGGGTCTCTGTGGACTCTGTGGAGCCTGGACAGGTGGAGGTATGCTCTGGAGAGAAAAGGAATGAAAGTCAGTAGTAGCAAACAGAATACGTGTGTGTGAATGAGAAAGTGACAGGTGGAAAGATGAAAATGTAAAGAGTATCAAAAGTCAAAGGGAAAGTTTACAAGATGGTAGTAAGACCTGCTGTGGCACTGACAAAGAGACCATGATGGACAGGGTTAGAAATGATTATGTCAGAGTGACATCTCACAGTGCTTTGGAAACAATGTTAGAGGCAAAGCTGTGATGGTTTTGACAGAGAAGGGATCGTGGCTTTACTGGACAAATGATGAAGTTCCTCGCCGGAGGAAAATACTGAAGCAGCTCTTCAAGAGTTACACTTTAAAATATTTATCATATAGTTAATCAATACTTATTTTAAAAAGAAATTGATAAACATGCAGCACAGTAATGTTGACTTGTGAAATGCAGAGAGTAATTTATTTCAACTGTAAACGGGCAAATCTCATGCCGGCAGATTGGGACTGATGGAAGAATGTGACTTGCAGAGCCAATTGGATGGAGTCGGTGAGTGCAGCAGTATGAAGGGGTTGTATATCATTTTAATGCTGAACGTATATTGCTTTGCTTGTACACTGCAGATACGGAGACAGAGTGATTCATGCGTATGTGTGAAAGGTGTGATGGATGGGAATTCTCAGCCTTCTGCATTGCTTTTATGTGAGTCACCCCAAAGATCAAATCTCCCGTTACTGATGTCTCAGGCTTTTCATTGGATTGGCAGGGTTTTTTAACAGTGTATGTTTTTATTTTGTGAAAGGGAATCCACACAAAGGAACACTGCTCTTCACTGTATTGCAGCATGTACATGCACACGTCAAATAAAAAATCTTATGTTGCTGTTTTTCATTTATTTAGTCATAAAACAAAATTTCATCATGTGTGTGTTTTGCCTATAGTTTACATATATCACTCCAAGTATTTGCTCTATAACTTAACAAGTTTCACTTGAGCACTAGAGCAACTAAACAACCTGATCAACCTGAATGCAGATGGTGTTTAAATACTTCAGCAAGTGTCCAGGATGAGTCTTTTCAAAGCAGAGGTGATAAAACAGAAATTGGAACTCTCACCAAAACTTATCTGGTATTAGAAGAAAGAAAGTGCTGCCCTACTGTCCGAAGACTAAAATACATATAAGCTCTACACAGGTTGGAGTTACAGATATAAAAATATGAAAAGTTAAAAAACAAAAACAAAACAAAGAAATTCATCAGTTTGACAGTTTAACTACACTATCATATTCCTCAAAAGATTTTTCCCCATTTTACATATGAAAGTTCAAATGCTTTAAATATAAACGGCATTGTGTGTATGAAAGTGTTAATAAAACAAATATAATTAACACTGACTGAAATTAAAACCATTTTAATCAGAATTAAAAGTAAGAGGTGATTTCCAGGTAGAAGAAGGATCATGACTCAGTCCATGTGTGACTGCAGCAATGAAACCTGCCTACACCTGAGTTTAGCAGCGATTGAGAACTTCATGTTTCATAAGAGAATTTCAGGAAGTAATCCACTATTCTTAATTTCACATTACCCTCACAATTTAGTTTGAAATCATGCTATGGTGTCTCTGTTTTCTTGCTTCATTCAGTCACTGAATACTGAAGAAATAGAGTGTTGGGGGTTAGGTGGGAACTGCCTCAAATTCAGATTGAATTACAGAGTATTTCCCCTGATTACTAACTTGTTACTCCATCGTCTCACTCCCGTGAGATGCTCTGCCTCCAGTCAGTCTGGTAGTAAGATACTACTGTGCACTAGTGCACGTGGGTTTGGGACAGTGCAACCTTAGGGTAGAGTGGAAAACTACTTTTAAATATGGCATTCATCTCTTCTTTTAATAATGCCTGATGTTTGGGAAATAATAACAACAACCGAGCTCATGATATACTTTCAAAGCAGAATGTCTTCACATTCTTGCATGATAAAGGATTTCAGCTGCCCAGTACATAATGAACTCAATATTAAGAAGATGAGGAAGTGGTACTAGGCATGGGTGAAATATGAATGTTTTGGATTATTAAAGATGCAGGAAAAAAAGGAGAAATAAATTAAATACACAGCGCTTAACAAATTTATTGGGCCAAAACAGCTGCTCTAAGTTAACAGCTCTGGTAATTATGAAAATTATGTTTTTCTTAGTTGTAGATGCAAAGATGAAATGCACTGCACTTCTTAAAAGTGTATTATCCAATATATTTGTATTTTTTAGGAAAAAAAAAATCACACTGAAATGTTGAAGTCTCAAAAACTGTATGTATCAAATATAATACACTAGTCGTTATGGGGTTAAATTACTGACTGATTTGCTCACACAGTTTATCGCAGCTTCACAAACGCCTCCCAATTTTTAATTCTAAAAGGCTCAAACTCAACTTTTGACAGATGCTGCATCGCAATTAAAACAAAGATATTTCAATATAATGCAATTGCTTTAAAACAGTCACCTAATATAATGTACTCCTATATCCTGCATGGTAAGAAACGTAATCACAAAAACTATTTAACTGGACGATTATTTCTAGGATTTATTCAAATTTGATCAAATGTAAATATCTACTACATGCGATGTCTCATCCCACAATCCAGGCTCATGACAGTAAAACAAAAACATTACTTTTTTTTAAAACTCTCACTCACTCACTCACTCACTCTTTCACAGGGACACACTCCATCTTCTTGCTCTGAGGACTGCAATGTGAAGCTATGGTGCAAAGTCCCGCTGGAGCCTGTATTGATCTTTTCTCATAGAGAAAAGCAGCATCAGCACCTTAAATCAATGGAAGTCCCTTTCAGAAAACACAGCCTATTTGGCCAGCTTGGAGAGAAACCATCAATGGAGAATGGAGGTGATTTAAAAAGATGATATTTTACTTGCATAATGATAATAAGAAAGTAAAAAGAAACAAAGGAAGGCATTGTCAGCACTCTCATTTGGACCTAGTCTTGTTGGATGTTACCTTTGAGACCTGCGAGAGGTTTTCATTTGTGTTTGTGAATATCTGTGTGTAGTGAAAGGGAGGCACCCTTTGCTTCACTGAATCACGCCTGTATTGATTCACAGCACGACTACGGGTCATATTTGTTTTCAGAATGGGAAATTCTACCCTAATTGTAGTGTTCATTGTGCTACCTTTGTACACACACACGCACACTCGTTCTCTCTAATGTGTTCAAATGTTCAGCAGACAAGTGTGGGTGGTAGTAAGTCAGTAAGTGCTTCTTTTCTCACTTGCCATTAATAATGGAGAACCAACAGCAGCCATGGTGGAACGCAGAAGTGTACAGTGAGAGGATGTTTTCTTCTATGAGCAAATCTGTCGATTTCCAGGTTTATACATTATATCTTTCAAAACTTTTAGATTATATTCATTTCATTGCTTAAATTTTTTATTTTTAAACTCTACTTAACTTTTTTTTTAAGTTCAAAGATGACAATCATTTATAATTTAGTAGTGACAGACATTTTTAATCCCCAAATGAATTTGTACGAGGCTTTTGCAGGGTTTTTTGTTTTGGTATGTTAAGTTAAATCACATTGGTCCGGTGAGGGATAAAGAACATCGCAGTCTCTCGGAAGCGGCTAGCAAGGCTTTTAGACTTTTTACAGAAAATGTCCATTAAAATTTCAAACCACCCATGCGACCAAATGATCAAACCTTCCAGAGCTATGATGGCACAATACCTATTCTAGAAAATGCATTGTAGCTGATGGTTACATACGATTTTACTTGTGTTTATATATTTGCTTGTGAATTCAAACAAACTAACAGAGTGCTAATGCTTTTAAAGACTAGACCATCATAGTATAAACCTTTATCCATTGGCAGATCGTTTATAAGTGAACCACTGCCAGGCATATTTAAATAACTCAGAGTCAAGTTTCATCGTTTAGTTCATAGCACAGTGCACTATCATCGGGATAATGTATGCTATTATTAGCAATCTGTTTGTTAAACCAAACACAGTTTATCGATATACAATACAACTACAAAAACAAAACAGAAATGGGCTATTTGTACTAAAAAAGGGCAAACACTAAGAAACGCTTTCACCACAGGTGAGATTTCTAAAGCAAAGAGTTGTCTAGTTACACCGCTGTCATTATCTAATGTGATGCAAATCACACAATGAAAAGTAAGTTTAGCATCTGTTACTTAGATATGGGAATGCACAGCTTAAGCTGGTGCAAATGCCATTATTATAACTTTTTTTTTGCAGGTAGTTAATCACAAATTAATGTGCTGAAGCGATTTCTGTTGCATTTGTCCAGATTTTGCTAATAAAATGAGGAATACGTGTAATGTTTTACTGAAACATTTGTAAGCTCACATGCAAATACGATATATAAGGACAATATGAAGGTCCATTGAAAATATTTGGGTGTTGGCTGCCTTTTATTCCATTGTCTGTCGAGATGATCCCACACTGCTTCAGTAGTGTTGCAGTTGGGACTCTAGGGGAAGGTCAGTCCATGACTGATAGAGTTCCAATGTGTGTTTTTCTATCCAGGTATGATTTTACTGCACTGGAAGTGTTTGCGACCATTGTCATGCTGAAAATTGAAGCTATCACCAATCAGATGATTTGCAGATGGTATTGCATTAGGTATCAACATCTGATGGCAGTTCTCTGTGTTTACAATTGTATCAATTAAGCACCTTGAGGCAACAGTTGTTGTCATTTATATAAATAAAACTAAATGTAATCAATTTTGTCAAGATTTCCAACACCACTGGCTGATAGGCAGCTCCAAACCATGACAGAACCTCCACCATGTTTTACAGATGGCTGTAGACACTCACTGTCGTATCTCTCTCCTGACCTCTTCTGCACATCCTGATTTCACATTTGGATTCACCACTCCACTCCACTGTTGCCACTGATTTTTCAGTCCAATTTTTGTACAATTTGGCATACCTCAGCCTTTTGTCCCAGTATCCCTTCATTAACAATGCCTTCTTGCCAGAAGAAGACAGTCCCTTCCACTGAGACCATCTCGTGAGTCTTCAGTGAACATCTGGGCCTTCAGATCAACTGGAGGGCCAGATGCATCTCTCAGGTCCTGTCAGGCTGGATCTTTTCCCCTATTAAGGACATGGCATTCAGATAACTTTATCTTCTGAAGATTCTTATTCTTTTGTCCTCCACTTCAAAATACAATTTATGTGTGTTGTAGCAGGCTGCTAGTAACAAAGTGCCTGAAGATACAGTTCTTTGCGTAGAGACAACACTGGTTCATCCCCTAACTTATCATGTCTTTTTATGTTTGAATGAGTCATAGGTCAGTGTTAAGTGGCCTAACAAAAACATTCCTCTGAATATAGTGAGGTAGAAGCACTGGAATGAAAATGAATGGAAAAACAGCTAAAGAAACTTCTGGACCTTCTGGAAGGCTGGAGAACTATTATACGAGAAAGTCTTGTTCTTTGGAGGCAAAATAGAAAGAAAAGAGGGGTGGCTCAAGATTTCTGTACAATATTGTAAATAAAATGTCACAATATTATATAATTAAAACAAGTGAAGATGCATTCATTTTAATATTAAATCATCGAGTAGTGGGATTTGAAGATTTTAAAAGCTCCTATATTATCAAATAAGCCACTCATATAGCTAGTGGCCCTTACGCTGGTAAGTGCTCTGTACTATACTTGTACTCAAAACATGACTTTCTATGCATTCGGTTTTATTATTCATTGGATGATCACATTGTAGCATTCATTGATTTAAAATGATAAATGAGTTGTAGCACACGGCTTTTCTTTTTTCTCTGTAACACTCTGATGAGCTCACATTGGGTAAGAACAGTGTAAAATGCTCTCTGATGGTGACTGCAGCACTTGACTGCTAATAAGATCTCATTTACCTACACACACACACACACACACACACACACACACACACACACACACACACACACACACACACACACACACACACACACATGCACACACAAACAAAGCCATCCCGCCAGTGCAGCATTGTGAGACCATATTTTACAGGCAAATCTGCAGCACATGCAGTAATGCTCCTGCAGTTTGGGCATTCCCATTACTGGGATAGGCTAGTGCGCACTGTAAAAACCTATTACCCCAACCTCTCCAGTAACCATAATTGACTGCGTATCTTCCGCGTTTGCCAGCCGCAAGACCTTCCCACCAAGCATCTGTCAGAGATCTTTGGCGGCAGCCAGCTGGAAGTTGGCTTTTATGTGCTCCTACTGCTGAAAGTAGTGGGAGATGATGATGGATGTAACTGTTCCTGCTGTTAGCAATGCACCATCTACAGTGTGGAAAGATGCTGACTCTTTTACAAGGGTAAATGGGACCAACACAGATGGATACTTTTACCTGTTTAAGCGATTAAAAGATGGATATACATCTTATTTAATGTTTGCACTGTCTACATACACAAAAATGTGTATTTGCTTAAATTCTGTGATATAGTTTATGTTTTGCATAATAGCAGAATCTACTGAAGTCTGCATTTACAGTTAGACACAGACAATTACACGAGTTTTGATTGTATTTAAAGCTGGAGCTGGAGACAGGTGTGTGATCTAAAAACAAAACAGCTGGATATATTTGTATCCACTCCTATATTTGCGTTTCTTTCCAGCTCTGTTTGAGGTTTGAAAGATTCCTGGGGTAAATATTTGGGTCTGTTGCAGCTCAGTTTTGTGTCGAACAGGCTGGAATACTGTGGATTTGTCAAAGCTTTGTTGCTTGAATCTGTGGCTAAAAACAGCTGTATTTCTGAAGAACTAAAGCGATGAGCTGAAACAGGCTTAAATGCCACTTAGAGCTACGGGACAGTGCCACAGATACTGCTGCTTATCACTCTGATCACATTACACAGCCATTTTTGAGCCATTGCTTAGCTACAAATGTTGATTGCGTACTATACTTATAAAACAAAAGCTATATGGTTTACATCAGGTTTTAATTGAATACACAGCACACAGCACAGTTAATGTTACATAATAGCACGACTGTTAAGCACAAACCCTCTTGGCATGAAATGAAGTCTGAATCCAGATCACTGGAAGCTAAAGGCTCATCAATAATGCAACTGACCACCAACTGTGGCATTTCATATCAGGCTACCCCTTAAGATGGTCTTTTTTGATCTTTTTGTCTTTCTGTGAATGAATTTCTAAAGTCTGTTCAGCTTCCTCTGACACCTCCCCATTGATACCATTTTAAAAGCTGCTCTTTTTTTTATCTGACTTTCCAGCAATATCCATTTCACAGTGGATGATGAGTAGCGAATATTGGCACTTAGCACTAATCTGGCACTCCAAAGCTGTATCGTGTGGTATCAACCACATTACTTTTGATTCATCTGCTCACAAGCGAGCGTTGTACACCTCTGTTTTTCCTTTTCTGACTCACTCGCACTTATCTGACTGTGCTATCTGATTCAGCTTCTTCTAATCAAGTGATAGGAACTACTTTATGGCTATTTGCTGTCTCTCTCATGCCCATCTGCCCTTGTAGCGAATGATGTTTTGATCTTCTTTGGGAGGCCCATATCCCCTTTCCTTACCCCCCAGGAAAGAGAGAGGATGTTGATCGCTGCTACTGAGCTGGCTAACTGCTGCAATCTGCCCTCTGCAGAGAAACTAAATTGACTTCTCTCGCCTTCTATTGAGTTAGTGGCCAGCTCCAGTTTCTTCCTCCTTCGCTTTTCTTTCTTCTGCCCTCTGTGAAAACCTCCCTCTGCCACACTTTCTCTCTCTCTCTCTCTCACTCTCACACACACACACACACACACACACACACACACGCGCGCACACACACACACACACACACACACACACACACACACGCGCGCACACACACACACACACACACACTCTCTCTCTCTCTCTTTCTCTCTCAATGCCATTAGCCAGCAACCGAATTGTGAATGTCAGTGGGTTCGTGATGATGGCTCAGGGAAGTACAGGCTGTCTTGTGGATACCGTCTGATATTCCCCTTGGTGTGTAGTCCCCGCAAGAGTGATATTACAGAACTAATGGCTTACTGCATTTCCTCTGCTTTGTTTCTCTGTAGATCTGAGAATTGGCTACTGGACAGTGTCAGAAGTAAAGTGCGCTGAAAAACACAAATGGCTTGAAACGACTGATGGCGCTAAAAGAGTTCTGCTAGAATGGTTCCAGATACTTACTGCAAAGGTCCGTCATAGGCTGTTTGTGTCTGTACTGCTCAGGAACAGCAGTTTGCCTTTCTCTACACTTACAATGCAGAACACATTAGATATTATGGCTAACAACACACTTTGCTAAGCTCTATTGTGGCTGTTACAGAGCTTGAAGAGCCTATATACATACGATTTGTAGTTTACAAGCCTTTTTTCTTATTTTAGATGTTTTATTGTAAATGTGGAAAAGAGTAAAAATATAGTAAATATAGCTGTGGTAATTTAGGCAGGAATTTGATACAGTTTCAACATATTGGTAGAGAAGAATATATACATACATAAAATTTTTGACCTTCACACTATGTTCTGTTTATGTATTACTTTATTTCAAAAGTTGTGTGTGTATATCACATGGAGGCAAATTTACATACGTGATTTAAATATACCAAGCTTTTTGAAATGGTCACTTTGCCCCCCCAGTCCTGATTGCCAGACAAATCATGTGAATGATGCCATTTTTAAATAAACACAAACATCTTTCTTTGCATTATGCATTATGCACTTTTATAAGCTCATATGTGCAGCACAAACTGGTACTGATGTATCTTTGAGAGATATAGGCATAGTATTGTGTAAAAAACAATACTAAAAAGCAGAGCCTCAAACAACAGCTCCACCATCTTCGCTCCAGACCTCACTGCAGAGGGAGACAGCAGGAAAGTGCATCCTCAGCATCACAGATCAGTTACATGTGCTGCGTTTTGGAATGCGGCCCATACAAAGACCACATGGTCTATCTGCAAAAACACAACATTTTATTTACAATTCTGTAATGCCATATCTATATCTGACTGAAGTAGCTTTAGTGTCTTAGCTGCACCCTTAAATTTCCTGTGAAGGGATACATCAAGTATCAGCCCCTCTGAAGCAGACCATCTGGCAGCTGAGTGGAAGCAGCCAGCGTGAGCTCATTTAAAGCCTCAGCAATAGTGAAAGTTAATGAGGTACTGAGTGTTCTGTGTGTATAAGTCAATTTTTCACATACATTTGCACTTCTGTTATTTATATATATATTCAAAAATTTAAAACCTTTAAGTGTAAAAGTGTCAGAAACTCTTATAAATTGTCATCCAAGCTCTGCTAAATGGTCTTTCTGTCTAAAATTAATATAACCATTCACCCAAACGCAAATGCGGTTCTTAGTTAGGGATAATAGCCATACTTAAAAAAAAAAAAAGCTTCCTTCATATATCAAAAGGCTGTAAAGGTAAAGGGCATTCTCAAATATAAAGTGAGCCTTAACTGCAAGAAGCAGTGATGGAATCTCAAGAACCCAGTCCTCTTTTGTTCCAAGATCTTAATTTACTTAGCCTAATAGCACTGTCCCATCATGTGCACCAGCAATAACATATTTAGGGGTTTTAACACTTTTGATGAGGCAACAAGATGCTCACCATGATGGAGTACACCAGTGCCACGATGCTGATGGGCCAAACGGGGCAAATGCAGGAGATGATGACCAGGATGAGGTAATCCCGGGGCTTCGGGGTCTCCTGGACTGCGTTGCCGGTGGAGGAGCGGCTCAGACTCGCCTTGGAAGGGGAGAGAGGGGCGGAGGCGGCCAGCTGCCCGGTGGAGCCCGATCTCACGGAGACGCCGTGGCCGTTCTCCTCGGCTTCCAGACCCTTGTCGCTGCCCACGTTGACCGTGAAGGAGGTGGACATGTTCATCTGGTTCCCTCCAGGCTCAGTGGTCACTGCAAGTAGTTTCTCAGTTTCCTGGAAGTCTGGCGGCGGAGCGCCTCCTCCGCCCTCACCCAAACTGGATCTCTGGAAGTTGGCATCCGTGTTGATCGCCATGTTCACCTCTCAGTTAGAAAGATATATTTATATATTTATAAATTTTTGAAAATAAATATCTGTTAAAAAATGTCTTAAGATTGATTACAAAACAGTGAATGACGGCACTTTGACTAGTCAAATTTTCGTTTTTACAACAAATCTCTAAAGCTGAGATCAACTTTGATAACGAAGAAGCTGACACGCCGAGGTGCGGTGGATGGCTTCAAATTAGATTATCTGAAAGGCGGAGAGATTTGATGGAAAAACTTCCTAAAAGCAACGAATAAAATCAGATGAACGCAGCCTGACTCCTGTAAACATCATTTTCCTCCTTCGATCACTTGTCTTGTGTTCACACCCGACACTTGAGTCATTTCAAAAGGAGCTCACAGCACAAACCGTCCCTCCTCTTTGACACATCCAGATCAGTGAGAGGAGCTTCTGTCACCCATGCAGATCTAGATCCAGTCCCACCACTTGAGCCTGTGTTTGTCTGTTCTTGCAGAAGTAGCTTCAAGGGTTTCCTTCTCCTTTCATAAAAAAGAAAGATCAAAGTGAGACGTGATTTTCGAAGCAGACCCCCCCAAAATCGGACACTTTCTCCTCCTCTGTCTCCAGGAACACAGCCACTGCACTCTACTTGGGACCAGTGTCATGTTAACGTATTTAAACAGGGCACTTCCGGCGACGATGCACAAAATAAAACTCGAGCGTTCTCAGCAAAAAGCCAGTAAGGGAAAATAAACGAGTTCATCCTAACTGGTTGTACTGGCATCATGTAGGTTATTTTTTTTACTACGTCATTAACAGACAAAAAAACCCTTTTTTTGTCTTTTGTTTTTTGCACACACAGTACTGTGCAAAAGTCTTGAGCCACCCCTAAGACTTTCATTAGCCCACGTATCTGTGGAAAAATAGAAAACAGGTGCAGCGATTTACTGAAACCTGAAAACATAAATGAAAGAACAGTAGATAAGGAAAAAATATAGTTTACACAACCTAATGAGAATGAAAGTCAATATTTGGCATGATCACCTTCATCCTTCAACACAGCCTGAACTCTTTCTGGAAAGCTTTCTTATAATATCTTTAAGTAGTCTTCAGGAACAGTTCTCCAGGCTTCTCGAAGGTCATTCAGAGCTTTCCTTTGAATCCTGGATGGCTTTTGTTCTTTTCTAGGTGGAGGCAAAAATTCATGGTTGATAGTGTGTGTGTGTTATTAGGTCCAGGTATGCTTTGAATGCATTGGTAGTGTGTTTGTGATCACTGCCATGCTGAGAAATAAAGCTGTCATCAATCACACGCTTAGATGGCATTGCATGTTGAATCAAAAGTCTGAGAATACCAATTCTGACAAGATCACCAACACCACTGGTCAAAAACCAGCCCCCAAACCATCACACATCACACACTGTTGTACCTCTCTCATTAAAGAGAGGCCCTGAAGGGCCAGATGCATCTCTCAGGTCCTGTGTTGGATGTTTGCTGGATTTTTTCCTACTTCTTAACAGTTTGTGTGTTTTTGTGAGCATTTGCTAGTAACACATTGCCTAAAGATAATATTTGAAATGGATTCTTTGATAAGTTGTCTGGTAAGTGTCAACACTGATTCATCGGTTGAGTTCGAATGACTCATCATTAAGTGACTTAACAAACAAGCAAGACCATTTCAAAAAAGTCTGGCTAAAGACTTTTGCACAGATCTGTGTAACTCATGATAAATTATAATGGGCCATACTAATGTCCTTTGGCACAACCCCAAACTCCAAATAGCTTATAGTGAATGAAATTCCGTGAACACATGCCTTTACCAAGTTACTGCAATATAAGTATAAAAAATAAGAGACAACAACTTTTTTGGATAGGTTAGCTACACAGTACGAAGCAGCCTACGCTCTAAAATAAAGTAAAATAAATACAAAGTTGACATTAAAACACAGAGTCCAATCCAAAACAAAATGACAGAAAATCTCAGAAATCATGCTTTCATGTACTTCTCCTATAATGTGACATTCGCAGCGTTTTATTTCGCCTACATGATCGCTGTACTTCCGCCGTGTAACTAGCTCTCTGTGGCTAACTTGGCGCATTGCACTGTTGAAAGCGGGCGAAGCAGGGCTGTCGAGCCCCCTCCCTTCTACCTCCTTCCACTCCTCCTCCTCCCTTCCCTGCCCCGCTCCCAACATCAGCACCAGCGCTTTATGGACGAGAGCCAATGGCGAGTTGTGCTGCTATGCAGAATTTGCCGTTGTGGCATGTTTGGGCAGCAGTTCAGTGACACAATTCACCATAAATCAAATCTTTATAAATCAAAGTTTGGGAACAGATTTAGATACATATATTATTTATTTATTTGGAAAATACGTTGTTAGATGTGTGAAGAGGATCCTCTTGAGATAGACATCATCCGGTTTCTAATGGGCTCTCTATTAAACCACCATGTTATTCTACTTGTTTACTTGCGTTAAACCAGGCAAACCTCCCGAAAAACAAATGCATAAAGGGGGTGTTAATGGCCTGTGTCGAATGTCATGTGTGTGTGTGTGTGTGTGTGTGCGTGTGTGTGTGTGTTTCTTAATACATTTCTATTGATTTTCGTCATCATTTGATGGTGCATTAGCATTCAGCGGTGACCTGTTATAGGGATGCTGGGTGGAAAGCACTGATAAACGGGGATTCCCTGAATTAAACCCAGCTCTCAGTATGATGTCATGCTATTGAGCTAGTATATTATCTCAGTGTACACGCAGAGGCAGTCTGCTTTCAGTGTATTTTCTTCTTAAAGCATTTACTTAAAATCAGTTGTGTCGTTCACGAGTGTTTCTCTCCTGTTCAGTTTATGTTCAGCTTACAGCACATTTGTAAATATATGAAGGGAGTAAGGAGTAGTTTTCAGTGCACACACTCCTGTGACAGATGTGAATGCTGCTGAGACAGAGTAATTTTCCCATCAGGGATCAGGTTGCTGCAGAGGTATAGCTACAGTTAGAGCTCCATCTTGTGGACGTTCAGCGTTTCTGCAAGACTAAGAAAGTAATTTCTCAGTTTTTAACAGGACGACTTGATAATATTTAAAATTTTCCACAATATTCACACAACTCAGGTCATTGCCTCTTAGTTAAATTACTGGCACATTCATAATGAGCATCTGGTCCCGAATCGAGTCATTTAATGGAAAAATAAGTTCGATGAGTCAACAACGTCGCAAACCGGAACAGTAGTTTTAAAAATATTTTAATTTGTGGAAAATAAATGTACTCCCTTTATTTGTGGCCTTTAAAAACTAAGATAACCACAACCGTGTCTCCATAGTATAGAGCAAATGCCAAGTTATTATAACCAGCAAATGGTTGGAATATAAATGACAGGAAAATGGTTAAAAAACAACCAGGTTTGTCCAAAGGTCACAAATTATAACCAAAGTTTTTCCGTTTTGCTGGAAGATGTCTCTTCCTTCCCAGGCTTTGTGCTAAATGGCTTCTGGCTTCAGGGATATACAGTTTGGTCCACAAGGTTTTGTAATTTTGTACACCAACACAATGGAGTTTAAATCAAATAATCAAGATATGACTAAAGTACAGACTTTCAGACTTTAATCTGACTTATAGCATTTGGGTACATATTTTGACCATGCTTAACAATGGAGTCAAAATACAAAAAAATATTAATTACAATTTAATCATAATGCACATCCACAACATATAAACCACAATAAGTCAGGTTTTAACAGTGAAAAGTCCTTCGTTTCAGCTATAATTTGGAGTTTGATACAACCTTGCAGTTTATAAGATGGATCATTTTATCAGATACTCTCATGTAGGTGAGTATCCTGTGCAGAGGTTTGATATTTAACAGCTGAATTCTTCTTTAGTCGATCAGCTCTCAGTCTCATCAGGTCAAAACATGCCTTTGTATTTGAGCTTGTCTTCTTCGTTCTTCTCTTCCATACGCATGTTAAGTATGGCCAGTTCCTTCTTAACAGCCTTTTTCATGTCTGGGTTCAGGTCCAGCACCCTGCTGAAATCCTGCCGGGCCTCCGCCTCGTTCCACACCTCCACGTGGGCCTTCCCTCGCAGGTAGTAGGCCTTAACTATGCCTGCAGGACAAATATAAGCTTGTTTGTTTATGCATTTGCAAGCAGGCAGTCATGCGATAGAAATATGCAGCTCTGCAGTGAGAGAAGACATAACTGACATAACTGTTTAGGTCTATGAATGATAAAAACACGCGCAGGCACCAGGATCAGACTTTAACGGGACTATGCAACCTGCAATTACAAGGGTCATAAAAAAATTCACACGCTCATTCTCACAGTATGAAAACATGCCCGGCATATAAAAAAGCCTGAATAAACTGTAAACCATGTGACAGTCTTTCACAACTGGCTGGAAAGTGTGATAATACTCTTGGCAGAGAATTCTCCCCCTGCTTTAAGATCCCTCGCTTGCTCGAGTTAAAAAGCTTGTGATGAGTGACAAACCTGGGTGCTGATTGATAATGTCGGTTGTGTGCTCAATGACCTCGTAGTACTCCTCCATGCGGAGCAAACATTGGCAGTAGTTAAGTGTTAAAGTGTTGGCCATCTTCTCCAGCTTCATCCATGGGACATCCCATGCTTTCTCCTGATAAGGGAGGAAGAGGTTCAAAGTCATGCCTATAATAATGAAAATCAGTGCTTTGTAAAGGAATTTCTGCCTTGGATCAGTATTATCAGTATTACAAGTATTAACCTTGGTCTGAACATTTTTAATGCAGATGATGGCCTCCTTGTATTTCTGTGTGGCTTCTTGGTAACGTCCCTGTTTGTAGAGTTTGTTTCCCTGGCCGTGCAGCACGGGAACGGCCTTCAGCCTCTCCTCATCACTCAGAGCCCACGTCTCCCTGTCGTACTCGCTGGGCTGCTGCACCTGTCAGCCACACATGCACATACACGGACTTCAGTTTTCCATCAATTATACTACAGAGCCGGGATGTCAAACATAAGGCCTGAGGGCCAAAATAGACCTGGCAAAGACTCCAATCCCGGCTACCAGAACTTGTTCCCTAATTTTAAATATTTATTTCTCACAACTCACAAGAGTCATACTGACAGATTTCTTTCATTTACTACAGCAGTGTTTCTTTGTTATGCAGAAAAACTGAGATATACTTCGAAATCTTTTTCTAATACTCAGACATCTCAGGGATTAAGTGTGAAATGAAACTTCTTTATACTGACAGCCCATTTATGATCAAAGGGTACAGTGAGTTTGACATCCCCGTCTAGATATGCTAAACCCCTTTAATGCAAATATATTCCTAATTTAAAAGGTATTTATTTGGTAGGCGAGCTTGCAGGTTGTCTTTCTTCTTTCTCACCTTGAGCAGCTCCAGGACGAAGTAGAGCGGCTTCGGTTCCTTCATCAGCTCATCCAGGTCTTCATAGCCAAGGCTGTGGTAGGCAAACATGTTGGCCATGCCGCACGTATGGATGTGCCAGTCGACTGGGTCTTTGCCCTCAGCGATGCGTCGCATGCTTTTGGACACCAGTGGATAGACACCAGTGTGCTGGAAAGGAGGATCACAAGGTGATACAAGACTTAAAGTGACTGAGGTGGATCACGAAACAGTCCATGACTTTTAGTCTGTGCCTCATGAGTTTTTTACATTATTTGGTGTCTTTGAAATGGCTGTCTGTTAAATATTTATATGTTTTATGGTGATATTGCATCACTTAGCAGCTAAAAAAAACACTGTTATCGTGCTGACTGAACATTGCTCATACATTACATAATTTACACCAAATGAACAGGTTTAAAGATGCTTAGAAGCTGAACTGTGATCACACTGATATTAATTGTGACACTATTAATTCTGCTCTAATAATCCAGCACAGAGATATAATTTTATTGCTTGAAAAGTAACAGGACAACCCTTTGCAACATGCCATACGTATTACTTTTAATTGTTTCCCTATTGATCTGTCCAGGGTGTGCCCCGCCTCTCGCCCTGTGGTAGCTGGGATGAGCTCCAGGATGTTTGCCTATTTAACAGGCAAGATTTCTGTTTCAAATCTTGCCTGTTTTAAGCTGACACGTAAACACAAAGAATTTCATTATGTGACTGCATAATTACAATAAAGAATCTTGAAGCTTTGCACTAAATATTTTACATTGAGTTACTCAGCATTCCCTGGAGCTTGTTTTCTTAACAAGTTATGTTTGCCCTCTGCTGGGTGAAGAGTGGCAGCGCACGACACAGCCAGTGGAGCAGGCTATGTCGTGCAGACGTGTTGTTCGGAGTGAATAAAAGCTCTAAGCCCCATCAAATCTAATCAGAGTGGAGGGGAGTCAGTAGTGCTGATTCAGCAGGAGTCAGAGCCGATTAGGGAAAAGTGAGGCTGCTGCGGATTAATGACAGTATGCCTCGATCCATCTGTCTCTTGCGCACACACACACACACACACACACACACACACACACACACACACACACACACACACACACACACACACACACACACACACACACACATGCGCTAGCATAAAAAGTTAAAAAGTTATGGATCACATAACATGTGACAACATATTCTGAGGTAGCATGTCTATATTATAAAGCCTGTTGCAGGGATCGATCTGTTTATCTGTTAGTTTTTATCTGTCTTTGTTTATCTGTATGAGATGACATTATTCATAAAAACAATCATATATTCAGTGAATTAAAAGGAAAACTTTAGCCGGTACCCGACTTGTTATTATTGCTGCATGAATGTTTGTTTAAAACCACAAAATGATGATTTAGTTTTTCTTCTAACCCAAAAGTTATGAAGACTTGTGTGTCCCATATATATCTTAACCTTCAACCTCTATATCTGGAACACATCTCATCCTGTGTTATTTTGTTTCCTTGTTATTTAAAGCATTGTTTATAACTCACACATCTGCAGCATGATGTCATTCTGTCTGCACGGAAACACTTTTCAGACTAAGTTTGGATCAACAGGATGTAATCCACTTTGAGTTAGACGAGTGAGAAAATTAGGGCGCGTGCAATCAAATAAATACAAAACCAAAGCTTTTATTAGCACTTACAACGGTGTCACACCAGAACTCCGCCACTTCACCGATCCTCATAGAGGACAACAGGGTCTCCCAGATGTCCAGCTTAAACATGTTGCCAATCACTATCTCCATGGGTGTTCCAACCGCTCTGCTGTCATCTATCACCGTGCGCTCGTCGTCACACAGCTGCGTGCGGAAGTGGAAGGTCACCTGGATAAATAGTAAGGAGAAAAAGGCCCATGCCGTGTGAATCTGCTACATACAGTAGAGTCGCCTGTTATTTTTTCATATTTGCTAGGAAAATAGGAAATAGTTAAGTGTTTTATTGAAACGTGCAAACGTAATGGAAAAACACAATATAGAAGGTTTGTACAAAAATGAAGCCACTGTCAATCAAATGCTTTCCTGATGGTGCTGCATGATGGATCAAAATCTGCCTGAACTCATCTGCATTCATAATTTTACCAATTTTACCAAGATCCCCAACACCCTTAAACCACTAAAGAGCCTCTGTGTTCTCCTGAGCTGAACCAAAAATGTCAAATTTGAATTCATCACTCCATCAAACCTGTTGGACCTGATTTTCAGTCCAGTTCTTGTGCAGTTTTGCACCCCTCAGCCTTTTCCCCACCTCTTTCCCTTCTATAAGAATAGCTTATTAACAGCCACCCTTCCACTGATTTCAGATGAGGCTTCAGATTTTCTCCTATTCTTAAAGACATGAATTTCAGATACTGTTTATGTTGTCCGGTGTCTTTAAAGTCTTTCAGGGACACATTGTATACCACGAGGAGATACACCAAGCTAACAGCTCTTTGGCAATCACCTATTGGTGCAAAAATAAAATTTTATGTCTGTCAAACTGTGTTATCTTTGGCATTTTCCATAGATTCAACAAAAGAAATGGGAACAAATCATTTGCTTTTGCATCCGGCTGCTGGTAAAAAAGTGCCTAAAGACACAATTTAAAATAGTCTCTTTGCTACGTTGACTGTTGTGTGTAGCCACAACACTGGTTGATCTCTTGACTTAGGTGCCTTTTTATATGACGAGGACTGGGCTGAAAATGTAAAAGCAGCCGATGTCCAAAGGAACAGTTTTAAAAGAGCTTCAGAAAGCCTCAAGACCATTTTAAAAATGACAAAAAAGTCTGGCTCCTTGGAAGCAAAAGATAAAGAAATTAAGGTTGACTCAAGATTTTTACACAGTACTCTACAGAATGGACAAACTGGAGAAAATGATGGCAATACTTCCCCAAACAGGTTAGTTTACATAACATAGTGATAGCATGAGTGTAAATACCAGAAGAATAAAGTGGAAGAGGAAGTGCAAACGTATTCAAACCTCAGTGATGGGAAAAGATATTATGGTGAAATATGGGTCTGAATAACAGTGAAATTTGAGCATCTCAACAAAAATGTTACGTCACGAGCTTCACACAGCTCAGTTACTCAACAAAGGAGACAGACAGGAGGAAGGTCACACAGGTTGCCTGGTTCTGTAATATCCAAGGAATGGAAACCTTTTAAAAGAACTGTGTGCAAGCTGTAGTAACAAAGAAAAACCAGTTCTTTAATGCGCAGCACCAGTACAATTCATCAATGAGCTCATGACCCTTGTGAAAGGCTTCAGTGGCACATGAGAAACGAGTAGTAAACATTATTAGGAAAACACAAGAACAGGGTATGAGGCAGTCAGTTAGCCTCGATCAGGAGTGACACATAATGTAACTGAGATAAGGAGAACTTCATACGTCTTTAACGTCCAAGCCATTTTTTTCAAATTCAGTTCTCATTTGAAGAATGTTCTTATAATTTATTTTGTCATAAAATAAAATTAAAATCTCATTAAAATGTTAAAAACCGCTACATCTTCTATCGACCTCTACTGGCAATAACTTGGGAACTACAGTAACTTGAGCATGCTCATCCCTCTTTGCCCCTCCTGCAGTGCTTTGAATTATTAAATAATAAGCACACAGTATGGAGATAAAATCCACAAATATTTAAAAAGCTAAATATATGAACTTCTGTACTCTGTTGTTCAACTTTCTGAACTCTGTTCCTTTATTGTTAATTTTGTGTATATTGAAATACTACTTCAAGGAAGTGCAACACACAGTTAGCTCCTGAACTCATTGTGCAGACAGTCATTCTGTTCCTTTGTAATTTAAAAAAAGGTACATCTGCTCTGCTTAAAATCAAAATTAGCCACAGACAACAGTGTTATAACAGAGTCGCTGCCTTTCTTCTTCTGCATGGTCTTGTGATGCTGATGACACTATGATAATTAAGTGCACATATTAAAACTGCAGTTTTAGCATGAGTTATATTTCTCGCTTTGTGAGTTATAGTTTTAATTTAACCTATCACATGAAAAATGGTCAAATACAATTAATTTTGGGCTCCGGAGACAATATGAAGTCAAATGTTTTTTTATGCCTATCCGTGGTAGAATAATCCAAAAGTTTAAATGAAGTCGGCCTACAGTACCTTCACTCCTGTGACAAACTTTGGAATGTCTCCACTCCCTCCATGCAGGATGGTTTTCTTAATTCCTTCTGATCCCAGCAGGAGTGCGTCTTTCATATCCGACATCTTTACCTCACCTTAAATTACAAAGCATATATCTCACACAGAGGTTTGTGTCTGTGTTGTGATGGGTACAATATATGTAAAAGCTTGTTGATGATTTGGCGGTATCGATTGTGGTGGATTAGTTTAGGCAGAGATAATGAGATTAGAAACTTCTCCTCCTCTCCTTATGTCCCATCATCCCTCTGTAGCACTCATCCTCAGCACTTTCTCTAAACACCAAGAGGACGATAACAAATGAAACAACAATCCAGGACTAGATTTAATTGGGATGGATTTAAGTTTCTTTAGATTTAATGTCAACATTTGCCTGGATGAAAAGTCCCAATGTGCGTGTTTAATTGTGTGTTTGTGTGTGTGTTTGTGCTAGAGATAAAACATGAAAAGAAAACGCTGTACAGGTCTACAAGAGCAAAACTGGAATGGTTTCCATTCCAGAGGAAATTTCCAGGATTTATGTGGATGTGGTGAGCCAAACAATGCAGAGAATACTGAGAAATGGTGGAGCAGACAATTACTCTATGGACTCCTTGACCTTGTCTATGAAACATCTGTCTCCCATCTGTGCAGTGCCTGTGTGCATGTGTGCGGGTGTGTTATCCAAGTGCCCCGTAGTGTTTGCTAACAAAGTCTGCAAGCAGTTTGAGGGGGCAATTATTCTCAAGCATTACCCAGTGTTAATGTCTTATTCCATACTAATGGCACAAATAGAAAACCCAATAACTGCACCTTGGCAACGCTCACAATTGTGTAACTTTATAGGCTTGTGTTTCCTGTGTGCAACAACATGGAAAAGTCAGTGTTTCGCATTGAATTATCAAGCGAGGCAGCTGTCTAATCTCTGTTCAAATAAGACCTCTATATCCCTGGAAAATGCTGCAACCTTCTATCAGGTTTGCCTTTTTCCCCCCACTGATGTGACAAACAGGATTGGGCAATAGTTCGGTATGTACTTGGCAGCTGCTCAAGGTAAAGGCAGAGTTCACTCCCTCTTGTGGAAGAGCAGGGCAGTGCAGCAGGAGTTTGCCCGCTTCTAGATCGTATTGCATCTGATTTGAAAGTAAAGCTCTTAGAGGGAATCACGTGTAAAGCTGGCCTTTACAAACAAACTATTTACACAGTCTTGTGGCACAGAGGTGCTTATGTTAACTAAAACCTTCACAAACACATTTAAATGTCAGTTACAAAAAAATAAATAAATAAATTTCTCCTTCTTCTACATTCTCCCTGCCCTGTCTTCTCTCCTTTTCGAAAGTGAAATGCTGAAAATGCAACATGGGTACATGGCAGAGTGCCTCTCTCGGATGGCAGATTTGTGTTGCTATAGTTACAGCCTTTTGCATCATCATATCTCTGAGTTTAGAGGAACAATCTATCGCTGGAGTCCTATAATTACTCATAAACCTGATAGCACGTCCCAAGAGAGGTTTCAGATTTAAAGTCATGTGTATCACCATTTCTGGTCATTTCTTAAATAAAAAAAACAACAACAACAACAAAAAACATCTGACCTGCTGGAGAGGTAATACTATCACAGCAGTTTCTGTTATAACCGCTTTGTGTCAGAGTGACTCATATTTCTTGCGTCACAACGCCTACACCTTGTTCTATTGCTCTGCCTATGGTCCATTTGTGTGTGTGTGTGTGTGTGTGTGTGTGTGCGTGCAAGCACCTCAGAATTTTCTGCATGTACATTGTAGCGTGGGAAATTGAATGCGCCACTTTGATGAACCACATGCTTGCATAGCTTTGAGAATGGGTTCATCTACAAGTAGTCCTGCCAACAGGCAGCACAACCCAGTCTCTGCCATATTTGGGTTCTTCTGGAAACTAATTGGTGATGCAGTAGTTCCACCTTAAGTAAGTAATACTCTATTTCTGGAAAGCACAGTCATGGATTTCCTGGGGTGGAGCTGTTCACTTTGTAAAAAGCCTTTCATTCATATACATAACACACGTGGGAGGACTTCCTCCATGACGCACACTATATACGCACATAGAATAATGTTTATGGATGTGTACACCATTTGTGCTTCTGCTGCTGCTGGGAACAAAGCACAAAGAGTAAACAGGAGACAGGCGAGCGATAGCTCGATTACCCTTTCTTTCTCTTTGAGATTGACACTTAGAGCTCATCAGGCAGATGCAAAAGGAGGAGGAACAGACACTGAGGGGAGGTTTGGAGCCAGCACACAAGAGCAGGAGACATCAAACACATGCATGCACATACACATATGTTTTATAGATTGGTCACTTTGAAAGTGCACCAAAGTGCTGAAACACAGAACAAAAAGAAAGGGTTTAAAAAGAATAAAACACAAAGTGAGTAAAAATAAAACCAAATGACACCCAGTGTAAGGAAGTGTAAGGAAGCAAATATGGGGGACATGAGGTCTTGTTTGTATGTGCCAATTAACAGCCATGCCTCTGGGTTTTGGATCTAGTTAAAGTTGACTATGTGTCAGGCGTTGTGTGGAGGCGAGGAAGAAGGAACCCAAACGCAGGACTCGCAGGTACAGAAATGACGGGGATTTGGTGAATGAACAAAGCAGGAACGAAGGACTGGCTGACTGAAAGACTGGATGAATGGCTGGCTGACTAACTGAACATACATACGGGGAGACGACAGGAACATCACATGTACATCAATGACACGACAAGGATCGGATGGAACTGAGGACTTAAATACACGCTGGGTGAGGAATGATTAAAAACCGGTGAGTACGCAGCTGAACTTAGTCTGACTAATGATACATGGAAATAACTGGAACACAATACGCAGGCGGTATGCTGGCACAGAAAACACATGTGAAAATAAACTGAACATGACAAAACAGAAAACACTGGGTCAACGACCCAGGAACCCCGACACTATGTAAGCAATGACACCGGGACAACTGTTACAAAAAATGAAGTCGAGATGAAACTGAGGAATGGATTACCATCTGAAAGTCTCTGAAGCTCAGAAATGGCTTTACTTTTGCAGGTAGCTGAAAAAAGCTAACTTTAATGAGAACATTTATGTATTTATTTACGTGTTTATTTAAAAAAAATATAAATCCTCAAAAGGCAGAGATTGTGGAGGTTAGGAGTTCCAGTCACAATGATTAACAAAATTATGTGTTAACATCAGTCTTTTTTTTTGTCATGGGCCACAACAACCAACTTTGATCTTAAGTGGGCTGGAACGAACCATGTGATTACATAAAACGTTCTCTTAGTTCATTGCTCACATCGTACTGTAATTATGAAATATAACGTTTTTGTTAATTCACAGAAAATGTAATTGTTTATCTATTACTTTGGTGTAGTATGAATGGCAATGGCAGGGTTGGTCTTTATCAATTGAAAAAGCTTTAAAACTGTGAAAACGCAGGTAAAAATCTATGCAGTTGTTCACATTTTCCAAAGGTGTCCAGTGGGCTGGATTGGAGTCTTTGCCAGGCCAATTCTGGCCCCAGGCTGTATATTTGACACCCCTGCTTTACACAGTCCACTGAGGCCCTTGGAGGAGTCATGGATTTACGTTTCAGTAGCTGGTAAATCAGTGAGTCATCTGCATAACAATGAAACAATGATATGCATACTGGGTCAAGGATGGACTGTGATAAAAAATAAATCTTTAAGTAAACTGACCTACTTTACAAATTTAATAGTAATTTTAATGTCAGACATCCTCGTTTACCTGATAAGTGCTTTCACTTTTGAAACAATGGTTTGATTTTGCTACCAAAAGATTGTCT
This sequence comes from Simochromis diagramma, assembly GCF_900408965.1. NCBI lineage: Eukaryota > Metazoa > Chordata > Actinopteri > Cichliformes > Cichlidae > Simochromis > Simochromis diagramma. Next base: position 8,553,901 of record NW_024387375.1, read on the forward strand.
CATTTTACTGAAACCTATTATCCTCCCACAGGGAGAAGGTAGAATGGCCTCTGCTGGCCTTTGACACAGCAGACATGAAGCATTAGAAGTTATTTAGTCAGGTGTATTTTCACCTCAGAGTCAGTTCAGTATTCAGTTATTTTAATTCTGTTATATTATATTACTGAAGGAGTTATCTGAAAGAAAATATGTGAGACTTCTTGAAAAAATATATTTAAAAATATTTTGCTATGCTTTAAGATTTAACGACATACAGCAAAAGCAGCCATACACTGTATGCATGCAAAACTTGTACTTTTCGGTGAAGGATCGAAATAGTTCTCCCACTGCTGACAATACAGAGCGGGTTCATGGGACTGCGTCACAGACCGTCTATCGCTTCTGTGTTTATGCATGTGCACATCTCTCAGGTTTAGGAGAAGTGACAGAATCGATGGTTACGTGGTGAATCACAGCCTCCCTGGTCACTTCCACAGAAATGCTTCCTCGAATCGCCAGAGAAAAACTGATCGAGTGTAAACCTCTCTGCAAAGCACATGCAAGCGTCCCGTTCAGCCCAGAGTCAGTAACCTCAACTGGAAGTCTTGATCATACACAAATGCGAAGGCTCATGCACACTAGTGTTTTGAGGTTTGATCTGCTTTGACTTTGAAAGGAAAACTTTCAACCTACCCTTTTTCCTACTTAGTTGAATAGATGAATGTTTTTTTATTATTTCATTTTTTCTTTTGGAAAGCTAATTGCAAAAGAGATGTTTAGAATCTAGGTTAGAGAACCTCAACCTTTTTGTTTAGATTAATGATAATTTGAGACCGGCATCCTTCCAAATACTTATGTAAAGGATGACTTTGTTCAGGCCAGTGCATTGAACTGTTTGTGGGTTTCTGTAAATTAGCCCCACTTTGACATCATTATTTTAAAAGGATGATTGTGGTATCAATTGCACATACAGCAAGTGTTCACTGATGAGTGGTAGTAGAGTACTGGTATATATTTAGCTCTCAGACCTCTCTTCTGTGGAACCAGCTCCCAGTTTGGGATTTGATAAAAGTATCATTATAGTGTATTACACATTACACCTACAGGAGCTTTTATGTCATCAAATTCTAAACCAATCCCCTTTGCCGCTATATAGGCTTCCACTTTTCTCAGAAGGCTTTATTCAAGATTTTGGAGTGTGTTTGTGGGGATTTCTGCCCATTCATCCAGCTATAGAGATCAGACACTGATGTTGGACGGGCTGACTCACAGTCTCCGTTCTAGTTCATCCCACAGGTGTTCGATGGGGTTCAGGCCAGGGCTTTGTGCAGTCCTGTTAAGTTCTTCCACACCAAACTTATCCAACCATGCCTTTATGGAACTTGCTTTGTGCACCGAGGCATAGTCATGCTGGAACAGAAAAGGGTCTTCCCCAAACTCTTACCATAAAGTTTGAAGCATAGAATAAAATGTCTTGGTAAGCTGAAGCATTAAGATGTCCCTTCACTAGAACCAAGAAACCTAGGCCAACCCCAGCAAAAACAATGATTAAGAGGAGGAGAGAGGAGAATGCATCTGTCCATACAGTGTAAGTCAATGTGTTGCCTGAACAGGCAAAGAGGCAAATGTCTGAATAACTGATGGAATAATAGTGTTTGCACCACAATCCACAATAACACCTTAGGTCAAAAGCACATATGTTGCATTAGATCATCCAAATATGTGGTGCAAAAAGTTAGCATAAAAAAATAGGGGCAATTATGTGCTTTAATACCCTTTTAGGTTCCTACCATTTGCAGCCTTTTTTAGTGCCTTTGCTTTGTGCTAGCAGAACATGGTGCACGTGAATCTACAATGGTACATTTTAGTCAAGTGCTACTTAAGCAGAATAAACGTGCGGGCTTTCTTGTGTGTGAATTCAAAACTGCTGTTAAAAATAATGGCATATTTCCTTTTTAGCCTGTTAGATTAGAACTGTTAAGATTCCCAATGCATCGCTCATATTTCCTCTAAAGATTTCAAAAGGATAAGCAAGATGGCAGCAGTTCAACCAAGCCAGTCAAATCCTTCAGCCACAAGGGATTTCATATTTGGATCTCATATTGAATGTTTTTTTTTAAAACTGCGTGTACACTATATTTACCAAATGGAGGAAAGCTGTGGACAAAAATGGCATTCATAGATTACAGATGACTGTGGAATTCAAGCAATCATGTTCAGGACTAAAGCTGTGGATAAATTGCTTCCAGTCCTTAGTTCCATATATTTTTCCACATATTTCTAAACTCAAAGTTTTTTAAAAGGATTGTCACAAATCTAAAAAGACTGTGTAACTTCCAACTAGCCTTACAAAATGTAGCTTTGAGTCAATAAGGGGAAACAAAAACAAAACAAAAGCCAAAAGTAATATTTGTTTTTCCATATTTAACGAATAAGGAAATTATGTGAGAGATATGTTTTTGTCTCTTGTTTAAATCCACTCATGGAGCAGAAGATTCTTGTGACTGTGGCGTCTTGTCATGCAGAGAAGACAAAATCAGAGGTGACTGCTTTCTAAACCACTGAGACAGAGGACTTTTGGCCCTGCAGTACCTTTTCTGACCAACAGGAGGACTTCTAGGTTGCTGGCTGTGTGTGTGTTTCCATGTGTGTACATTTTGTGCAGTAGCTGTCCTGACTTGCAAATTTCCCAGGAACAGCCTGCACTGGAGTCTTGTGAAGTCATGCAGCGGGTAACGAGAGGCGAGAAGTTTCTAGAATATCACATTTGCTGAGATTCGTGAGGTGCACACATCAGTACCTGCACTTTGATGACACCTCAGTTTACATGGAGGAAATTAAATACACAGTGCTCACTAACTGATTATTTCCTCACACGAGCTATATTTTGTACATAAATATGTGTATTGTTTTGCTCTGATATTCACGGCTCCATCCTAATCTCTGCTCTCGTCAGTGCAGCTGGACTTCGGCCCTGCAGCTCTTCCCAGCCTGAGCTCCCCCTGAGAGGGCCCCTGCTGTCCTGCTTGCTGCCTGGCCCCGACCTTTAGCTACATACCAGAACACATAGCAGCAAGGACAAAGGGCAAATGCACATGACACATAAATACACTCTTACAGTACATGCAGGCTCTCGCTTTCTTCTATAATGCAAAGGTGACTATGTGGCACAGGAAATATTGGATATCAGAGTCTGTGATTAGAATCTGTGATAAAAAATAAACACACACATATATAATAAATAATACATGCAATTTAATTCCATCCCTTTATCTATCCGTCCTCGTCTGCTGATCTAATTCACCAATGAGGGGGAGGGGGCCTGGTGCCCATCCCAGCTGCCGTGTGGGTACAAGGCCAGGTACACCCTTGGGCAGGTAACATGTCTACCACAGGCCTAACACATAGAGACAGACACCTTTCACGCGCACATTAATACCTGCGGCCAATTTATAATCACTAGTAAACCAAAGATTGATGTCTTTGGACTGTGGGAGGAAGCTGGAGTACCCGGAGAAGTCCCCAAGTGAAAAGCACTTTCAAAATGCCACATGCACTACCTGTCAATCCAGGGCCTTAGTCAGACACTTAGACTTAATAATTTGGTATTTCTGTGTTTTTCATTGTTTTTTTGGGAATTTGTCCACACGTTTAATATGTTTTAAGCCACTAAAGGCACTAGAGCTTTTGTAGAAAGCTTTTACGTGTGGATACGGAAAACAAATATTTTGCCTTGCAACATCAGAGGTGTCCTGTGTTATTGTTCATAGGCTTTAGGGTTGCCAACTTTTTAACTATCAAATACAGGACACTCTGGCGTGCCAGTGGCACAGTGTACAACCAGCTGGGCATAGTGTAAATATGCACTGTATGTTCATATTCTTATAATAAAAATGCAGCAATGTGTTGGGATTCAGTTTAATCAATACCTCATCTAAAAGAAAGAAAACTACAGTAAATGATAACTGAAATCACATGGGCATTTCCTTTGTAAAATAAGCAAATACTGTAAATATGGGCTTCAATTACCCAGTTTATTAACCTACACAGACCAAACAGCACCTTATTTTTACGACTCGCATATTGCTCCTAACATCTTTTGCATCTACTTTATTGTGTAATATGTTATTAGATTATACTTGATGGCTTGGGCCCCAGGAAGACTATTGTGGAAGCTAATGGGGTTCCTTATATATAAATAAACAAATAAATAAATCTGGTGAGCGTAACGTCAAAAAGTGCAGGTAATGGTCAATATACAGGACATTTAAGGATGTCCCGTATAAAACGGGACAGTTGGCAACCCTAATAGGCTTCAAACTGAGCAGCCTTTCTAAGGCTTGAGTTGTATTACTAGCTGCTGCTTTGGCATGCTATGGATTGCACATGACACTGTTTTTCCCTTTTTCAGTTTGTGTGTACATAGCCTAGAAGGGTGGCATATGCTAGTCTAACCACAGTGTTGGGAAGATTACTTTTGAAGTGCATTTCACTGCAGATTACAGAATACATGGCCCAAAATGTAGTTTGTAACTTATTCCATGAAGTTACTCAATGTTGAGTAATGTATTCTGAATACTTTGGATTACTTGATATATTGTCATGCTTTTTACAACTGCATCAATGTACTATTGCTGTGTGATTTATTACTATTACTGAAGGTTACTAACCACCGAGCTAACATTGTTAGCTGAGGGTAGTTCATAGACTGCAGACTTTTAGACTTGATGGATAGCATCAACAATCTGCTAGCTGCAAATAATCATGTGCAGTTCTGAAAGCAATACCAGCTAGATTTTAAAATCTTAATAAAAATGAGTAACAGTTGGGTAGACATTAGGTAAGGCTACACTTTGTTGCAGTGATCTCGTATAGAAAACTATTTCTGTATCAGTAATATATTTTCTTTATGTCTACTTTCAGAACTGCACATGATTATTTGTAGCTAGCAGCTTGTAATGCAGCCTTCAGTAATAGTAATAAATAACACAGCAATAGTACAGTGAAGATACTGAAGTTGGACATAACCCAGGCAGCTACCACTAAAACAAGGTAGCTGCAGTAGGCTAATGTTAGTTTTTTAAAAAGAAGTTACTTACAGATGTTTCTTTATGTTGCAGTCTTTTGACACTGAGAGCAGCTTGGTTGCTGGCAAACAGAGTTTGTGTTGGACGATCAGATTTCGCCCATCCCTTTCTTCTTTAAATGTGAAGTACTGTTGGAATTTCCAAGTAAGAAATGCATTCCTGCCCTTGCACTGCTGGCTCTGTTGTGCTGGCTTCGAGTCCATTGTGTAACTGACGCCACCAACATTAACAGGGCGCTTACATTAGAGCCACTTTTTTGTTTTGTTTTGTTTGGGTTTCCAGCAATATGTGGAATTACTAAAATTAGAGAGGGGACAGCCTAACATGAAACAGGAAAAGACCACCGCGTAATCCATTTATTTCAACAAAGTAATTGTATTCTAATTATCACCCATTTAAGTGGTAATACATAACGCTGGTACATGTATTCTGTTACTCCCCAACTCTGTCTAGCCACTATAACTGTAAGCATTGTGGGATATCCTCTAACCTGGATGACAAGAGTGTTAGAATTGTACACCATAAAAAAAGACTAGGACTACTTTTACTTTTACCCCTGTCCCTGCTGTGGGCCTGGTTGGAGACAACGATTGGACACAACAGTGATTCAGAATTGCCCTTGAGGGACAAAGTGATATTACCAGATGATGTGAACCTATGCTAGCTGATTAGCATGCTAAATCTGGTAAATATCAGTACAACAAACCCCTAGGCATATTGAAAATTATCTATGTAGTTATGTTTTTGATGTTTAAATATAAAAGTTTGACCCTTTTTCCCAGTAAACAAAGAATTTATACTTCTATGCAAAATCTATGCCACAGGTAGGTCAAAACAGCAAAACCTTCACGTAGGCTACGTCATAGTTGCTCCATAGATTCACTGCAGAAATATAAATTAAGTGTAAATGCATTTTACCTTTTCCTTATTATTTAGGTTTAAGTGATTCTTTGCAGAGCATGTTAAAACTGACAATGATTTGGAAGAATTGTGGGATTGAGATAGAACTATAGCAAAAAAATTAAATTAATGCATCAAAGGCTCTTTTAATCTAATTTCCTATCTCCCTTCATCTTAATTAGTTATCTCAAAAGTCCTCAAAAAACACTGGACCCTGCAGTTTCTTTTGACACAACTTGATTATTTCTACTAGCACATGGACTTTTTAAGCTCCAGTCATAGGATTTCCATTAATTAACCAAAGTGCCTTAGTGCAAACCCAGATTATGCCACTGGGTTATTTCTTCCTTTCTTTACAAAGCTCCTCCAAAGTCAGCAAAGACCTTACACAACTGAATAGGCTACTCTTTTCTGACTAGTAACTTTAACATTCAACTCAGTGGAGTTTTAATTTAAGAACAAAGCAGATTAAATGAGCCCTATTATGAAATCCTATAATGAACATATCCTTGAGATTAGTGCTTGGTAAAATGAAGTTTAAGCATCATCTTTAAACTTAAATGAGCTTTAAAATACTCATTTATCTATTATTATTTATAATGGTTTTACTGAAAGTTTGTAATTCAAGTGGGTAACTTGTAGATCACACATCTGTACCTTTAACAACTCATAATAACTCATGATTGTAAATTGTCAAAGGTAACTGGCAGTACAGTTTTGATGAGACAAACACAAAGACATGGAAAATCCTCTTGTGCCATGCTGCGAGCTAATAGAGCTAATTGACCCGACAGATCTATACAGACCTAATCCTATTGCTTACTTTCAACAACAGCTTATTCGACTATTAAGATAAGCCACGCAGATCGCTTTCTCTACCTGCATGACATACAAAATGGAAAAAGAATCCCGTACACAGAGACATATAGGAGAAAAAAACAGTAATTACAGGATGTTTCTTGTGACAGAACAAAAGAACAAACAGGTCAGAACATTAAAAATTTTGTCCATACACATCCATATATGTGTGAAGTGCGTCAGCAAAATCGGAGTTCTGGCTTCGCCTGTTGCTACAGTAGCATGGCAACAAACCCTGATTTCACTGACTGTTTTTCATTTAAGAGCACGCAAGGGCAGAAACATTAAAGGCAATAAAACACATTTTTTAATTTAACAACAAAATTCTTTGCTATAAACAGAGTTCTCCAAATGAGGCACATGCTAGATGCATGATGTTACTTTCCTACTTTTTCATTTATGGTACAAACATTTTTGATGCTATTAACGGCTACAAACAAGTACAAAACAACAGATCATTTGTTTTCTACAGAAAACTATATCAATGGTACTTATGCACAATACTTTCTCTCTTTCTTTGCATATGTTTCAGATCATAGAAGAAAATTTTAATCTTAGACGAGGGCAACCAGTTTTTAAATGATAAATTTCATTTATTAAGGAAAAAAAAACACTTACTTGGCTCTGTCTGAAAAATAGTATCCCCCTAAACCTAATATAACTGGCTGCGACAGCTTTGCAGCAAAAACCAAAATCAGCTGCTTGTGATAACTGAAATGAGTCTTTTAGTTGCTGGAGAGGAATTTTTGTTTTTGGACTTTTGGCCCACTCTTCAGAATTGTTTTATTTCAGCCACACTTTTCACACACACAGATTGATTTTCTGGTGTGTTTTGGATCATTGTCCTGTTGCATTACCTGTGTGTTTGAGTGTGTTTCAGGATTTTCTCGTAGAGATCAGAACTCATGGTTCCACCAATTACAGCAAGTCATCCAGGTCCTGAAGCAGCAAAGCAGGCCCAGGCCATCACACTACCACCACCACGTTTGACTGCTGGTATGATGCTCCTGTTCTGAGATACTGTGTCAGTTTTACATCAGATATAACGAGACTCAAAGCAAATGTGAGATGATCCTTTGGTTGTTTCTTTGTCAGCAGTGGTTTTGTCCTTCGAACTCTCTCGTGGATGCCATTTTTGGATGCCAGTCTCTTACTGTTGAATCATGAACTCTGCCCTTAACTTAGGCAAGTGAGGCCTGTAGTTCTTTAGATGTCGCTCTGCGATCTTTTATGACCTCTAGGATGACTCATTGATGCGCTTATCCAGAAGGTCATCCATTTTGGTAGGAAGGTTCACGCCTTTTCCAAGTTTTTTCCGTTTGTGGAGAATGTCTCTTACTGTGGTTCACTGGAGTCCCAAAGCCTCAGAAATGGCTTTGTAACCCTTTCCAGATTAATAGATGTCAATGACTTTGTTTTTCAGCTTCTTCTTTAGATTGTGGCATCATGTGTTGCTTTTTGCGATCTTTTAGCCTGCTTCACTTTGTCAGACAGGTTCTACTTCAGTAATTTCGACAGGTCTGGGAGTAATCAGGCTCGAAGAACTCCAAAGAATGTGGTTAATACTTAATTAATTAATTGGGGCAGGTAATTACTTTTTTCATATTGGGCCAGGTAAGTTTGGATTACGTTTCCCCCTCAGTTAATTAAATCATGATTTAAAAACTATATATTGTATTTGCTCATGAAAAATATGCAAAAATTAAGAAGGGGGATAAATACTTTTTCAAAGCACTGTAGTTGTTATAATTGCTATAACATCAAGTTTGGAACTGCTAACATTAGCAATCTTATATATTATATTAAAAAAGGCAAAGCTAACTTTAGAGCTTTTTTTTTTTTTTTTTTTAATCTTGTGACTGTAACAACAGTTAGTCTCCTTCTGCAGTGTATCCAAATAGAAAGCTATAGTAAATTTGAAATCAATAAAAAAAAATATGGCTTATATTTGTGATGCAGCCTCTTGCTGTAGCATTATTGTTTTGTTCTGGCTTATGTTTTATTATATCTTTGTGTTGTCTGTGTAAGGTATTGTCCGCCCTTTTCTGGTTTAAATTACTTAATGCCATGAAGTCATCCGGTTACCAAGCCCTGCCTGTTCTGAGAGTTCTGTGCTGTGATCAAGCTATGCCGTCATGACCTTTCCTTCTGGGTCAGTGAGAACATGGGAGAGAAAAGCAGAATATTGAATGCGATTGAAGTGAATCCAACAGAGAGCGACAGGATCGACCTGAGTATTTTCCCTCAACAAGCTGGTCTAATCTGTTGGTTAGACCAGGTCAAGGGATTAAATGGTTGCTGTCTGGTGGCCAACCTATCTGATCTCAACAAACTTAACCTGGCCCAGTCCTTACGACAAAAAGTCTGTCTTACTATCCAATAGAAAAGTGTGTTGTTAAAAACAAACAAATAAACCTAACAAATTAAAAAACAGGCAATAAGTGGGTGTTTGTAACACACCTAAATTTGATTAAAAGGTTTTGAAATCTGTATAATATTATTTTACTGTATGGACAAATAACAGGTGAAAGTAAACCTCTTTATTAAAAAAAAACAACAACTTTAACCTGTTGTATTCAGACAAATGCTACAAATGAGAAATCTCTAGTCTATTAGGTTTTGAAATGTGCAACCTGTAGATTGACTCCTACTGATTTTTAGTTTGAACAGCTTCAAGCACACTACATATCTTTAAAAGGAGATTGAGCCTTGCTTTTTGGAGCTCTGGAGCTAAACCAAGATATGTGAATAATGCATCGATCCCAGCCTTACAGTATCACAGTTCACTGGTACACTCTGCATGACTGAACACAAACCCAGTGAACTTGGAAGTGTCTGCACTGCCGGGAGAGATTATCCACTCAGAAGCTCCGTTTCAAACCCAGAGTCATTTCCTGACCGTGGAAGACCACTGAAATAGCCAGACATTGGACTGGAGAGCCTGATGGCAAGCACGCACTTGTGGGAGTCTGCAGCATCTGACCAGCTTTAATGTGGACCATGTGCTCTCAGCTGGTCCTGGTCTTTATGAGCAACTATTGACAATTTCCTCAAGTATGCGTGAGATGCACACAAAGACGGGCACTCCCTGACACACACGCACAATGTTTTTCATCTCAGTGATGATGCTGCATGCGGCTAGAATAAAAGCTCAGCCTGCTTGCAAATGGATGCTGCATCTAGCAAGCTAGCTAGCTAGCTTTACTTCTTCATGGCTGCTGAATTTGCTCACTTCAAACACCTAAAAGCTTCCTCTGGTAATGTGCACGCATCCAGAGGACACTAGAGGTTCTGGTACTTTACTTGCGTAAAAGTAGAGGAAGCAAGGAGGTGGCTTATATTCAATACTTACAGTAAGAGAGGAAAAAATGAAGCTACAGGCAGACAGCTGGCTTAGCATAAACACAGGAAATACACTGACACATATAGCTTGGCTCTATCTTATGATATAAGAGTACATCTCGATTCACTCATCAGCACCTCGTATATATTATTTACTTAACAAAAAAACCCCCAATATAATAAGCACGTTTTTCAAAATGTCAAACTATACTATAAAAAAACTATTAATGTGAGTGGAAAAATATAGCAGAACTATGTTCATCTTGCACATAAGTAAATGTGTCAGTGGTTTTCACTCGTGTAACACAAGCTGAGCTGTATCCAAAAAAACAAAAAACGAAACTTTGCTGTTCCTGTCTGAGTGCTAATAAGTAACAGTAGCTTGGAAATCCTAGACGGCCCCCACGTTCACCAATCTTCCTCTGTCTCCCTGTCTCTTACAAGGGATTAAGTTGTCAGGTTACATTGAACTCTGAGCGCCCTCCACCCAGACAAAACCGTCTTAAGGTGCAGGCCGTCCAGTTATTTATAACTCTGCTAGTTAAGCCTCCGCTCTCCACGGCCTACTTCAGCGCATAGACATGTATGGGCGTCTGAGCTCTAATTATGTGGATTCGAGGGTAACACATCATAGTGGTCGTTTTAGCGAGTGTGTTTAAAGTATGTTGGACTATATCTACATGCCTCACGCTGTGGCAGTGTGTGTGTGTGTGTGTGTGTGTGTGTGTCTGCACATCACAGCTATTTAATAAGATTGTCTAGCCACTACTGGTCAGACTTTCCAAAGAATTACATAATGGGTGCTTCGCTGAAGAGCACCAGACTGACAAGAGCACCGTTCCTTACGTCACTGCACACTAAAACTCACACACACACTAACACACGGTGAAATAGTAGTGCGGGCAGCAGATTTGAGACACACAATCCTGGTCTTTTCTTCTTTTGTTACAATAGCCTATGTCTCACTTCCTTTCCCACATTCTCTCTCTTTTCCCCCCCTCACAGCCCACCTATCTGGAACTACCATCTATTTTCAGAGCTCAGTGCAAGCCAAGTATCTGCTGCAATGTGTAGAACACATCACAAGCAAAGGGGCCGTGTTGAGACAGGATGAGTCCTAGTTTGAGCTATGTGATGAGTGAGTGAGTGAGGCTACTTTTTAATATCTCACAATGCTTTCAGAATGCCTGACCTTATACCTTTTTGCAACACATTTAATACACTCTTACAATATCATTGACGAATGCAGGATTAAAATCTGACTTTTTCTACACTGTCCTTCCATTTTTCTGATTATCTCTGATTGGATTTACACCTGTTTGCTTCAACATTAAGAGCATTTACAGAAAAAAAAATCAAACAACTGCTTTTACGTCTCTTCTTGTTCTGAGGGGCTTCAATAATTTATGGCCATCTCCTTTGCTGGTACTAAAAGATGACAAAAAAAGCTCTAAAGACTGACTGTTTCAATAAGTATTCCCCCATAAAACAGCTGTCTGAGACAAAACAGAGCGCCATTGCGCCACATTCCCTGCATTCAAAAGAAGATGACCCTGAAGAAAGACAGCATGAGTAAAACCAGACCTCGCCACATTTTAGCTGCTGCCATTTCTACAATAATTCTTCAGTGTTTGGCTGACAGTTTATGCACACATCACAAATTTCACCCAAAATTTCATGACTCAGTTTAGAAAATCTTTTAAACAGTGTGGTAATTTCATATCTGCATTTTCTCCCAGATACATTAGGTAATTTCTGGAGCATGAGCAGTAGTATAAATTTATAGCTTTAAAGTAGACAACTGACACTTTAAAAATTATCATTTTATTAGCAGTATATAGCCTGTGATCTAGAGCCTGTGGTTATCACTTCATGCAAATGTTACATATTAAATTACGCAAAAAATGGGGAGCAATCCACCCGTGTCAAAAAAAAAATCAAGGTCCTTTCACACATATTTCAAATTTAATGTTAATAATGACTAATTTATTAATGTCTGACCCAGTTCCACAAACATCAAAGAAACAGCGATGCAGCAATACAGGAGTGGAAATATGGGCATGACTTTTATTTTTATTGCACAAAAGGACAAAAGCACAATGATAATGTGCAAACTGGATCCAGGAAAGAAACAACTGCAATATACTGCTAACTTCAGCTCTTTGCAAGCCTCTGCACAGACAGCATGCTAATGCAAAGCTAGCAAAGAACCCAGAATGATTTTAAAGCTAATTGTATTTGGACCCCACCCCAGAAGCCAGAGCCTGATCTTCAACAGGTTACAAAAACAGAGACGAGCAGTCAGGCTTGTAGCCTTGGTTTCTACTGGTTGATGTTTCTACAGCAGAATCACTGTGGCAGTCTCCTGGGGCTGGTTTTCATCTGCTTTTTTGGGGGACTAATAAAATAAAAATCATAAATATACGAGCATCCTCATTAGCATAGGGATTTGTGTTGTTTTGTGGGACTATAGCCTAAGGTTTATATTGTTAACTGGTAATTATATGACAAGGTGTTTCAGGTCATGAAAGTAATTCAGCAAGTACAACAACAAATTACTTTCTCCAGGGTAGTTATTAAGTAACCTGTAATGTCACTACCTTATATGGGACCTTTATTTTGAAATACTCAGCATCAGAAAAATGTGTAATGAACATGTCCGGTATGCTAGCTGGATGTAAGAATACGGATCTCGGTATCTAAAAAATAGTTGACATAAAACAATGTGGATCTGGATTTATTGGATGAACCGGAGGTCATATGAGGTCACATCATAACCTACCTCATTACTTAAAATAACGAGTGATATCTAATACGTTTCTTGAGAATTGACCCCACCACTGAATGTCTTCCTCCCTCACCCCCAACTGTTTTGTGGTAGATTGCTGCCGCTACCCTGAGCTTGGTTCTGCTGGAGGTTTCTTCCTATTAAATAGGAGTCTTTCCTTCCCACTGTCACCAAGTGTTAGCACATACAGGGTTATCTAAATATTGTGGATTTCTCTGTATTGTTGTAGGGTCATTGCCTTAGAATATAAAGTGCCTTGAGGCACTGTTATGCTTTACAGCGCTATACAGAGAACTTGTACAGCTGACATCTAAAACTGTAAATTTAGAAAATGTGATCTTAAGGAAAGACGATATGACGATATGTTTTTTATTGTTCATCATCTCATCTGGCAGGAATGAGCCAGTGACTTCCCATTTCTTCGCTTTTATGTGATTCCCCGCAGAAAATCTATATTTTTGTTTTCAAATCATAAACTACAGCTG